>NC_140960.1:1751193-2383693 GCF_014529385.1 Adiantum capillus-veneris | reverse complement strand
CGGCTGTAGCTGCACATGATGACCTTAGTTGGCTTAGTACTCAATTTTTGTTCAAGTTCGCTGGCTGAGTTTAAAGGTTGAGCCTTTTTTATGATCCGTGCACTGATATTATGTACCCGTCCCATCAACTTGTAGCACTAGGAGTATATTTCATAGATCATAGACTCACAAAGGAGACAAAAGATTCTTCTTGATCCTAGGTACATAAAGTGCATCAAAAGTGTGAAAGAACTGTCATTTGCAGCAGTAAGCACAATCTTTCGAACTCCTTGAACCGGATAAGAGGCATTGTTGGCACAAGGAACTAAATTCCTATGAGGGACAGACTTGAGAGAGGTGAATAATTCATGATGTGAGGTAATGTGCTTTTGTAGCACCACTGTCGAAATACCACACATGTGAATCTGCAGCAACTACATGCATACATCATGGACAACAGGATTGTAAGTGCACTATGCACTAAAAGCCCATTCTGCATCAATATGAGCATCATAGTCTCCTTTCACAGAAGACTCAACAATGGTTGCATTTGTAGTGAAACCAACATTTGCAGTAGAACCACCCTCTTTCTTCTTAGCCTTTTTGGCCTTCAACTTAGGACACTACTTGATCAAGTGATCATATGCTTTACAATAATGGCAACACGTCTTCTTTTTGCCTTTATCACCGGAATTTCCAGACGAATTGCTGCCAGCAAAAGCATTAGGAAAATATGCTTTTCCACTCATAGAAGAACCATAAGAAGTGACTGCATTGCTGTTACCACCCTTTCTTTGAGAAGCAATAAAATCCTGTTCAACTACACGCTATCTAGTCTGGATTTTTTTGGAAAGTGACTCTTGTAATAGCAATGTGCACAATGCATTAAACTTGACAACTTCAGGATTTCCTTGGGTCATAAGTCTCCAAGTACTAGCAAAAGTCTAGTAAGAATCTGGTAAGGCATCAAGAACAATCTGCACAAGGGAACTATCTGAAATGACTTCACCTGAAGAAATAAGTTGCTCATTGATATCTTTGACACCAGCAAGGAAAGTGTCCATATCATCTCCCTCATGCATAATCTTCGACTCCAGCTCTTTACGCAGCAAAGCAATTTTAGCCTCATTGCAGCTTGCATAAAGACCAGCCAGAATATCCCAAGCCTGTTTTGTAGATTTCGTTGAACAAATGTGGGGAGTAATGGTGCACTTCACAGACAACGCAATCAATGCATGAGCCTATGCATCCTTTACATCCCAACGAGCTTGTTCTTCCGTAGGCAAAACAACTCTAACAAC
Organism: Adiantum capillus-veneris; assembly: GCF_014529385.1. NCBI lineage: Eukaryota > Viridiplantae > Streptophyta > Polypodiopsida > Polypodiales > Pteridaceae > Adiantum > Adiantum capillus-veneris. The sequence goes on along the minus strand of NC_140960.1, from coordinate 2,382,413 downwards.
AGCAATCCTTACAGCAAGACCTGCAACATCCTCAACATCGCCTACATCCTCAGAACTAGGACGAACATCAATGCCCTGCACAATGTTCCAAACGCCCTTTCACACAAGAACATGTTGCATCATGCAAGCCCACATAGGGTAATTGTCCCCATCCAATCTGTCCTCAGCAACAAACATCTTGAACACATATGTGTTGTTGTCAGCCATGGTAAATGTTGCACCTCATGTGAAAACTACCCGAAAAGAGGATAAATGAAGCGAGAACAACATGTGCTATATAGAACAGACCGTAGAAGACTGTAAGAGACCTGTTATGCAAAAAATGGCATTGAAATTTTTTTTGCACAAAATGACAATATAGCATGTGCAACACTGCCTGTAGTGGAAACGAAGGCTGAAATGAGCCCGAATTAGAAATCTGAGCAGACTAAGCTCTACGAGTTCTCCCAAAATTTTGTCGACCTGCGAACTCTCGCCAAAGCTCACTGAAATCGGAGAAAGTGAGCAGGCGTGTGCTTGAGCTGCTGGCGACTAAGCCAGGGAGGACGCAACCTGCTCTGATACCAATTGTTGGAATTAGGGTTGCAGGAAAACATACATAGCTTGGAGAAGATGAAGGAAGCTCAAGGCACACAATAGAGAGTTTTTTATTTAGTGTGCAATGGAAAGATAGATAGCCCTAGAGTGATGGGCGTATATACAATGCACGGGGGAAAAAACCTCCTAAAGAGAGAAAAAATACCCCGGTGAACCTAGTGTGTTCACACGCATCACTACCACATGTATATGGTAACACAATCATTATAGATTGACAATCTGTGTTGCAAATACTCCCACTATAGCTCCTAGGTTGGGCCTTGACTCTAGCAGGTCATACATGAGACACCTGAATGCTGAAAAATATGCACAAACTTGGTTGTACTAGCCTGTTCAGGTGCTATTTGCATGTACTACATCATCAAGACTACTCATCACGTATGGATGTGTCATCGTCAATACTAGGACGACTATATCCTTCTCATCCATAGGCGGAGCTATGCATCCTGGCATCATTTCATCATCCTCTAGCATGAGCATACCAAAGAACTCCATGTCCGTCTTCTCTCTTTGTGTCTCTAGAGAGCGAACCTGCTTTACCTCTATCTACACAAACTCTAATGACACCTGATGTGTCTCACTAGAGCATTGTTGCTCTAGCTCTATGTCTACAGAGTCTACTGACATGTCTTGCACAACTACATGCTTTGTCTCTTGAGCATACTGGAGCTCATTCGTGAAGGAGACACTTCTCATCACTCTCTCATTACATACGAGCAACAAAACCAAGACTATGACATCTTGTACCTCAGATACATGCATATGATATACCAAGCCACTCTGAGATCCCTTGGCAATCACTAGTGATCTACAATGCATCTTGAAAGACCACTCTCTAAGCAGTATCTAATAGGCACAATCTACTAATTGTCTCACTGAGATAAAACTATGTCCTCGCAGCTGAGCACACATGTCGTAGCGTATAGAATACACTACTAGGTAATGACAAGCAAACATCTCCTCCACCTACAATGTCAAATGCCAAACCATTGGCCAAGCGCACAGAACCAAAGCTCCCTTTAGAGAAAGTACTAAACCACTCATGATGGGGTGTGACATGGAAAACTGCATCCTTATCTAGCAACCAATGGGGAGAAATTCCACCGCTTAAAGACATGTAAGCAAGAGGAATGCTAAAGGTGAACGTGGCATCACTATCAATGGCATATGAATCCACCGCCCTAGCATGTATCAAAATCTCATCTACATCAAGCATACGTCTTTGTTGTTGCCTCATATGTCTGAAACAGTGGCACATAATGTTCATTGTGTAACCACAATGCCAACACTGCATATATCGACAACTACGAGACCATCATCTCTTGCGAGTCATCACTATAGACTCTGAACTGTCACATATGTTTGCTATATGGATGCCAAGAAACTAAAAGTCTGGCAAGAAATCCTTGGAGAAAAATGGTAGAGTCTCCCTTGTAAAGGGAGAAAAAACTCAAGCGAAATCTCAATCATAAACCATGCAACAAAGTGATAGATCACTTGACCACTACATCAATCAATTCTTACCAGCTACAACTCGCTTTTCCACTAGTATAGCCTTTCTAAAACTTGTGTGCTTCCTTTGCAAATGGGGTCCCAACTTTGCAACAAGCACCTTGTAGGTACTTTTACTGATGCGCAATCTTTTCTTGAACATAATGTGTATGATGACACGAGAAATCCTTCCAAAAACATGGGCGGCCTAGGATATGTCCAACATGAGCTGCACTCATGTCATGACAAATAGGATCCCGTGGAGCTAGGATGCCTCACGTAACTCCCTCATGGATGGCCAATGGAGCTTGCACTACAGTATGATTGCACCAATGATATGCATCAGCATCCATACATATCTCAAACACCATGATCGATGCGACGGTAGTTGAAACAACATCGATAACACAAAATGACAACACCATGAAGTGATCCATATCTGCACAGTGAAGAGAAAAGAACATTCATAAACTAAGGCAATGGGGGTTTCCAAAAATGTTACAAATCAGCCTATTACTAATGCAGATGTACATGATGTACTTGATGAGGAAAGGGCTGAAAATTAGGCTAGAGGTATGCCAAAATGGCTGGTGCATACGTTGCGTGAAGTAAATTGGATGCACCTTTGTCTAGTCATACTCGTTCAGGCTCTCGCCATGCATCTTATGCACTAGATTGTTATGCTTTGGCTGTATCAGGAACCTCTATCTTTTGATGAAGCACAAAATTCAAAAAATTGGATGGCTGCCATGCAATCAGAATATGATGCACTTATAGAAAATGACACATGGACTTTATGTGATTTGCCTCCTGGCAAAAAGGCCATTGGTACAAAGTGGGTTTACAAGTTGAAATGCAAGCCGGATGGTGAGATTGATCGCCATAAGGCTTGACTTGTTGCAAAGGGTTATGCATAACAAAAAGGCATAGATTATGAAGAGACTTTTGCTCCCACTTGTCGTATGACTACTGCACCTTTTCTATGTGCATTGGTAGTTCATTTTGGTTGGGATGTACATCAATCAGACATTGCTACTGCTTTCTTGAATGGTCACATATTTGAGGAAGTTTATGTAACGCAGCCTCGCAGTTTTGTCAAGAAAGGACAAGAGGACAAAGTGTGCAGATGTAAGAAGGCATTGTATGGGTTGAAGCAATCTCCTCGTGCTTGGTATGAGAAATCTCACTCATTTGGTCAAACAAGGCTTTCGTAACAGTCCAACAGAAAGCACATTGTATGTCAAGCGTGAGGGAGATGTACTTCTCATTGTTGTTCTTTATGTGGATGATTTGTTGATCACTCGTCCCAATGAGGCACATATTGCTGAATTTAAGGCTGAAATGAATGCTACTTTCAAGATGAAAGATTTGGGGCTGTTGCATCATTACTTGGGCATACAGTTTAAGCAATGTGATGGCGGTATTGCCTCGTGTTAGAAAAGTTACATAGAGACATTGCTATGTAAGTTTGGACTTGAGGATTGCAAACCTATTGCCACTCCCATGGAAACATGTTTGAAGATAAGTCTTCATGATGCTGGTGATCCTGCCGATGTAACTCTTTACCAAACTATTGTTGGCTGTCTCATTCATGTATGCAACACGAGGCCGGATATTCAGTTTGCAATCTCACAGGTCACCAAATTTATGCATAGCCCAGGGTCTAAGCATTGGAAAGCTGTCAAGAGGATTTTTCGCTACCTTAGTGGCACTTTACATCTTGGCTTGTTTTATCCCAAGGGGGGATCATTGCCGCCAGACTTACATGCTTTTTCGGACTCAGATCGGGCTGGTTGTTTTGACACACGAGTGTTTACAAGTGGTTTTTGTTTCATGCTTGGCAATTCATGTATATCATGGTTGAGCAAGAAGCACCCTGCTATGGCTACTTCTAGTTGTGAGACTGAGTACAGGGCAGTCTTCACAGCTACGGTTGAGTGTGTACAGTTTAGATGTCTTATGGCTGATTTGGGTGTTGGACACGACACTGCCAACACTATCTACAATGATGGTCAGAGCGCATTGGCAATTGCGAGGAACCGAGTTTTTCATGCTCGCACAAAGCACATTGAGGTGCATTATCACTATGTCAGGGAGAGGCTCTCAGCAGGAGAGATCAGCTTGGCTTATGTGCCAACACAGGACAACCTTGCAAATCTTTTCACAAAGGCATTGTTTCGTGAGAAGCTCGAAGCTTTCCGCAAAGCTTTGGGCTTACTCCCCTTTGTGGACTGATCATGTCCTCAGGGCATGTCACTTCCCTTCACTCATGTGCCAGCTCTTGTTCACCCCATCACTCCAGGGGGGATTTGTTATCATATACATGTGGTAGTGATGTGTGTGAACACACTAGGACCGTCGGGGCATTTTTCCCCTCTTTAGGAGGTTTTTCCCCCTGTGCATTGTATATACACCCATCACTCTAGGGATATCTATCTTTCCATTGCACACTAAGTAAAACACTCTCTATTGTGTGCCTTGAGCTTCCGTCTTCTCCAAGCTCTGTGTGTTTTCTTGCAACCCTAATTCCAACATATTGAAACTAGCATGATGCATTGTGGAGCTGTGCAAACCTGTTTGAGCTTTGCATGAAAGAAGGTGACATGATTTTTGAGCACATTAATGTATTCAATATACTTTTCAGTCAAATAGTCACATGGACCCTAAACCATTGAAATTTTAATTGCTTTAGAAACATTTTTAGAATTGAACTTGAAATAATTTAAAGCTGATGCTTGATTTTTTTAAAAGCCCTAAATTGAAAAGGCATTTCATAGGTGAAACAATGGTACAAAACTTATGATCCATTGATCATTCAATCATCAATTGGGCATAGGCCAGATTAAGTTACAATATTTTAGCCAACATTATGGGCTCCATTCATACAAAGTGATAAATCCCATGCCTTGGGCCTATTTAAGGGATTCCTCTCTTTCTCTTGGGCGATATGTTTCAATACATTGCACAAAAAAGCTTTCTTCTTATGTCTAGGAGGTTGTGGAATACACAAAATCAAGCATGTAAGAATCCAACATAAGCTATAAACATCATAGATTTTAGAAAAAAAAAAGGGGGGGGGAGGTTAATGTTTTCAGGAGCTTTCCATGGATAATCTCTTACTTATTGTACTCTTGCTTCTGGAAGTGGCTGCAGCAAACGAGTAAATGTCTCTTTGACAAGCTTGTATCCACTGCTCTAGGTGACCACTGCTCCATATTTAGAAGATAAGCATGGGCTTAACGCTATGACACAGAAGAGATTTTGCAAGGATCATGCCACGAGGTTGAATATTCATGGCAGTGCCTTCTTCTAGTTCCATCTTTATGGGAGATTTGTCGTGTGGCACACACTTGTAGATATTTGTCGTGTACACTGCACCCTTGAATTATCAATGTGTCACTCTGACGTGCTTTGCAATAGCAACCGACCTTCACCAAGTTGGGGAGCTTGCAAGTGAAAAACTAAAATTTCATCGAGCAAGTGGACTAAGGGTAGGGGGGTTGGGCTTTCATCTGCCTCTGTGACAAAGGAACATATAGAAGATGTGACTGCTACTATAATTTGGCCTACATTTTCAAAAATTGCTTCATGAGAAACTGGTTCTTCCTCTTCATCCTTGGATGTTTGGAGGAGTCTTCTTGTTTTTTTCTGCCATTGAGCTTTGAATGGAGCTATAAAATTAACTACATTCGATCTAGAATCCCTAGGGAAGTCTTGATCTTAAGATGTTGGATGATCTCAAACTTCCTGACAATCTACCCTAAGATTTGCTTGATCATTATGTGCATAAATCCATTTGTCAACATAATTGGGTCAAATTGCGTTGAAGAAAATGAAACTTCTAGCTTGGTAAAATAATGTCTCACAAGCTCTGTAATAAAGTTCTCAGACTTTGACACAAGCAGATTAAATGCTCATCGTACATGATCCTCTGTAACATGATATAGGTAGAGTACAAGAGCATCAATAAAAACTTTATGATGATCACACGACATCTTTGTCTCTACCATGACTGAAATTCTAAAAAGCAAATTAGAGAAGAAAATCTAAAAGTTAATGCATAAAAATGTCATAAACATAAATGACATCAAACATAAACATAAAAAGACCTAAATTGATGTAAGTAATTTAAAATGAAAAACTTAAAAGATATAAGCCTCTCTTCATTGTGACGTGGAGGTTTGCACAGTCAAAGACTGTATATTTAAACCACGGTCCTCCACGACAGTGCAATGCGGTGGTCTGCATAGTCAAGGGTTTAAAAAATTATACACTTATTTGGACCATGAAGTAAAGCATTTGATCTCGTCCAAAATGATCAATTACAAACAAAGTAAAAAATAGAAGATGTGCACAAATGTGTATAATTTTTATTCTCAACAATGTCATAATGAATTGTTTTGGATAATATTAGTTACTTCACTGTACATAAGTAAGTGTATTAGTCCTTTAAGCCCTCTTTGCACTGCAACACGGTGGTCTTCACCGCCAAAGACAGAGCGTTTGTATTTAAGTCCTCCTTGCAGTGCGATATGATGGTCAGTATAGTCAAGGACAAGAAGTTTTCTTATCCGAACTCTGGAGTAAAGTCACTTGTTCAAAATGGATGACTATGAATTCAATGAGAAATAGGCAACCTTCATGATTGGCACATCTATCATATTTGAACACACACACAAACATGCTTAAAGGGCACAACTTGCTATACAATCGATTAAGCAGACATGTGTACATAAATATAGTAGATGTGATAATAGTGCCATGCACCTTTATAGCTAGATGCATTCATTGTGACAATGACAATAACATTTTTGGGCCCACCAGCTTTTCAAATCGCACGCTCATAGGTGCTTACTAGAAAACTGTTTGTTTTTTCTATCAAGGATGTATCAATTGGTTCAATGAAAATGGACCCCCTCAGGCAAATCAGCATCACATTTATCAACCGTATTTTTCACAATTTGTCCATCCATCAAGAGCATTTATACACCCTTACTACGGCACATACTTCTGTATGCATCTTGTTGTGATTAGGTGCCACAAATCCTTTCTTCACTATGCTCATCAAATCATCCTTGAAGTTGGGATTACGGATTACATTCAAGGGAATTCCATAAGCGGCAAAAGCTTGAGTCCACTTGAGATGTAGCTCAAGCAACCATTGCTTGTCAAATGCTTGATGGAAAATAGAAGCACTATGTGCATGTTGACCACCAACTGACACTACACCGCATCCTTTTTAAATGAGAAGTGGTAGGTGCACATGGGGTTTGGACCACCAGATGCTTGATTGTATGCAATAGTAACAGGGGAGCATTGTTCAGCCCCTTGTGCACACACTGGGGATTGCTTTACTTCATCTTCAAAAGTCATCTCCACATCCCTCTCAGTCAGTGAATTAATTACTTTTGTGCCAACCTTCTTGTTTCCTTTGGCAAGTATTCTCTTTTTTGAGAGGACCCATTCAAAAAAAAAATCTTACCTTTGGGAGGGTTTTTGCAAGCTAGCATATTTCTAGGTATTTTGTACACATGTTCTATTATCTTGTGTGCATTTCCACTAAATTTGTGGCCACAAGACTTACAACTTAACCTTGATGATGTCTTTCTTGCTATCAATTCATACATAGCTCCACTCATACCCTTTCACCATATTGTAAAGAGCTCTATGTACATCAACAAAGCTATTTATCAATATTATACCTCAAATTAGTTTCAATCTATACAAATCATTGCTACTCTATTTAAAAATCAAATCATCACCATCACTTTCTTATTTAAAAATCAATAACCATTTAAAATGTCCACAAGCATAAGCATTAACATTTCATAATATATTGTTGCTTAAATCTTAAAAATTCATCTTCAGTGTGAGCTTTCACTCTACACTAGACAAAGAATCATCTAACTTACATCTATATAGCATATATACAGCTTTCAAGTGTGAATAAACTCTGCACATGGAAAACATCCTAAATCTATTTAAATGAACTTCAAGTGTGAGTCAATCTCTACACATGAGATAATTTTTATTTACCCTACCTAAATTGCTTCCAAATGTGAGAAACTCTACACAATGCAAATAATCGCTATTATGCTTACAAAAATCACCTCTTGTGTAAGCATTTCTCTACACTTCGTAGGCAACCACGAACTAAGCTTACCTAAGTTACTTTTGCGTGTGAGCATGGCTCCACACAAAATTAAACTACTTCCAAGGATGAATTTGTTCTACACATGGTAAGCATTCACTAAATTTACTCTAACTTATTTATTTTACACAAAATATCTAAATAATATATCTAAATATTAAAATTTAAACTTAATTTTATATTTTTTACTTTTTACTAAAATAGATCTTATTTCTAATTAAAAGATCATTCAACAAAACAATAAATTGTTCTGGTTTTGTGTTTTAGAGTTCGCCTTTGGGTTGAACTCAAGGCGACCTTTTCAATAAAGAAGCCCACAATGATAAATGGCTCACCATGTCCACAGGATTTTCACTTCTATGCACCTTTCCTAGCTTTAGTTGTCCCTCTTCCAAAAGAATGTGTATGAAGAGATATCTCACCTCAATGATGAAAGGCTGAGTTCTTCGTGATGGATAGCGCTTTGGCTAACACTGTACAAGACACAATTGTCTCGTTTGAATCCAAGCTCTTCTAAGAATCTGTGAAGCCACATAATTTATTTGCTTGCCTCTGTCATTGCTACATACTCTGCTTCCGTGGTAGAAAGTGAGACCAGTTTTGGCAGCTTTGAAGCCCAGCTTACTGCTCTGCCTCCAACTATGAAGACATAGCCAGTAGTGCACCTTCGAGTATCTTTGTCACCTGCCATATTTGCATCAGCATACCCTTGAAGAAAAATATCAGTTCCTCCAAAATACAAAGCATTTGTTGTTGTCCCTTTAAGATACCTAAGTATCCACTTCACAGCTTGCCAGTGCTCTTTACCTGGGTTGTCCATGAACCTACTTACAACTCCCACTGCATGTGCAATGTCTAACCTTTTCCAGAACATAGCATACATAAGAGAACCTACCGCTGCAACATATGGAACTTTAGACATATAGGCTATCTCCTCTTGTGTCTTTGGACACATATCCTTGGTTAGTTTAAAGTGACCAGCCAAAGGTGTAGAAATCGTTTTTGCATTTTGCGTTGCGGACCTTTCTAGTACCTTCTTGATGTAATGCTCTTGAGACAGCTTTATTGTCTTCTTCATCATGTCCCTTGATATCTTCATACCAAGTATCCTCTTTGTAGCACCTAAATCTTGCATTGAAAAAGATTTAGATAACTCCTCTTTTAGGTCTTTGATATCCTGCATGTTAGCACTTGCAATCAACATGTCATCAACATACAACATTAGGATGATGAACTTCCCATCTGTAGCAGGCTATAGTCTCACTTTCATAGGACACACAGTTAGTACAGTTGGCACGGGCTGGTTCACACTGGACGGAATCTCTAGGCTGGACAGTGACACGTGGCAGGGATATAGGCGGTGGTCTAGTCGACATCGTGGCCAGGTCACCACCACTCAGTTTGGAGATAGACTTAGATGGTGGACATTTATGAGCCGTTGGTGGATCTTTATGGTGGTACTTGGGATAAGTAGCAGTTGGATCATCGCTTCATCTTCTAGATATATGGTCCAGCGTCATCGTCTAGAGTAGCGAGTCTATACACACAACACTGCTTCACCATCCCTGCACATCTGAGCCTTGACACCCCATTGTACCTGTAAGTCTTGGGCTGGAGCTGAGTGTGCTACCACGCCAGAGTCTTTATTTGTTCTTTGAGATAGTCAAGTCATATGTTGTGGTCTGCTGTTGTGTCTCTGTGAGCTCACCTGTAGTTGTCAATTTGTTCCTTTGTTTTCACTTTGTTTTGAGTGAGATTGTCACGCACATTGCACTGAGGAGCACCCACTGTAGATAGCACGCCACACTATCCGCGCTACAGATGCTCTCATTTTGGCGATCACGGTGGGGCCTCAACTGAAGTCTCACTCTCTGTTGAGAATACGAACAGTGAAGCTAGTGGTTTTTACCTAACTTCACCTACCTTACCTTGCACTGTGTGGTCTTCTAGTCTGGTCTCCTCTCGCCCTGGTCCAATTGGTCTAGTCCTCTCTCGCCCTAGTCCAACCAACCCTCGTCCCTGGTCTAGTCCTCCTCGTCCCTTGTCCCCAGCCTAGGTCTAGTACTTGCCTAGTCCAGTAGAGTATAGACATGTCTTCAGCCTATTAAAGGTTTTCTTGCCCAAAGCTTGGTTGGATTGGTGGTCGCTGCATGACACATACAAGTCGATCAGTCGAGCGTCAAAGCGCACTATTGAGTCCTTTGAAGTACTACAATAGAAGACGACCCTTGGTACATAGTAGAAGTCCATCAACCTCATCACCCATACCTCCACATACGACATCACCCATTCCTCCATCCAGCTCCACATCTTCCCGATCGCCTTCCCCAGTAAAGCTCTCTCCAATTCTATTACAGCAGGCTATTGAGCAACGGGCTCCTGAGCAAGGGGCCATGGAGGCGTTGGCTAGTGTTTTGTCCAAGGTAAACATCAAGTTCCCTACCTTCAAAGGATTCTCTTCAAAAGATGTTGACGACCATGCAAGGAGGTTTGTATCTCTCTGTAGGGGTCGTGGTGTTAACAGAGAAGATGCTTAGCAAACAAATGGTACATCCACTTTGCAGAGAACCATTTTGCAACTTGGGCAGCCTTAAGACAACAGTTCTATGCAGCATTCAGGCCAGGTGACTACCAGGAGAAGGTTTTGGATGAGTTGGCCAACATGGTGCTCCAGCTAGAGGAGACTTTTGCAGAGCTTATGACTAAAACCAAGTCTCTAGTTGCCAAGCTTCCCCAGCAACCCAATGAATTTATGGTTAAGAAGTTGGTGGAGAAGGCGCTTCCCAAAACTTCTCAGCAAAAACTCCGAGAGAGTCTCCGACCCAATGCCACTCTGGAGGAGTTCATCGCAGCTGCTACTAGGATAGAGGGGGCTAGGAAGCTGTTCAACAATTTCCCTCACATAGAGACCCCCTCTGTGTTTTCGGAAAGTCCTGCTGATCCATTGACTTCTTTACGTAGAGAACTTGAAGCCCTAAAACTACAACGCGCTCTTCAAGAGGAGAAATCAATCTCTCTTCGCCAAGAGAAACCACCACATCTTGAGGCTTTGGATCAAATCAAGAGAGAGCTAGAAGAGCTTCAATCTCAGCAGGAGACTAAGGCTACGGTATGGTGTAGCTCGTGTCGCTCTCCAGGACATCCTCCACCATAGGACTATCCACTGCGGGCTTACTACCACTTGTGCGAGAAGTCTGGGCATGAAGACAAGGATTGCTACTATATCAAGGGATTACGGTAAATACAACAAAGTCTAGGTCCTTCTCTCCAACAAGGGCTAGCACTTGCATCCAACATGGTGTCACCCTATAGCCATCAGAACCCGATGCCACCTCTGCTGACAACACCTCCTATGCAAAGGTATGCACAACAACTTTGAATCCCCCAGCTTTTATCATGCTAGTATTCCTTCAGTTCCCCAAAGATTCTACACGTCAGCATCCAGTCCCATGCAGCAAGGGCCGAGACCACCTCGCCCCTCCAATAGGCCAATTTTGTGCTACAGGTGCGGGGAGTATGGACATTATCAGAGCAAATGTTCGTTGCCAAAAGGGTCCCCTCCTTGCCAACACTGCCCTGAAGCTAAGGATCACTATAGTAAGGACTGCCCAAAACAACGAGCATCCACATCTACAAGCACAAGCTAGAACCAGCAGAAGTTTACATTCCCAAAGCTTAACCTCATCACAGTAAGCACCATTCCAGAGGCCCCGCCTTCCACTCTTGTAGTTGCATCTCGAGATGGGTTGAAGAAAGTGGAAGAGCCGGCTGGTGTGCTCACATGGGCATAGAGAGATCCTCTTGGGCTCAGCATCCCTGGCGGTCCAATTTTTTCATCTCGAGTCACACAAATGAGTCAAACTCCCTTAGTAGCTGGCAAACCAGCAGGTAGTGCCAAGAGCGAACCTACCTCTCTTCTATCAGATATTGCTGGTGCTTTCATGGAAGCAGTACAGGACTTCCAAAAGTTTAAGATACCAAAGCAAGATATGATCAAAAGAGAGAAGCCTACAGCAGAGTCTATCTTGAAAAAAACCTTTCAGCAAGTGTCACTGTACGACATGCTTTGATTGATGCAAATTTTAGAAGTGAAACCCTTTCTATCCTCAAGTCTCTGTATCCTGGTACAGGGCCTAGTGGCCGGCACCTACCTGTGCAGCCCTTGGAATCCTACATGATTTCTTATCCAGCTGCTCCTCTCACCGACTACAAAAGTCCTCGTCTCACTATGTCTATTCTTGGGCATCAATTCTTAGGCATCATCGTGGATGGTGGATCTAGGATCAATCTGATGACAGAATTTACTATGTTGGCCTTAGGTCTGCAGTCTACCTGCCCTGCTCCATTCACTGTTACATTGGCGGACCAGAGGACAGTCTACCCTATGGGCATAGTAGAGAAGGTGCCTCTGATGGTACAAGACTTCACATTTAGCTTGGATTTTGTGGTGGTCAGTCTTCCTCAGGTGGAGGGAGGATTTCCTTTGCTTATTGGTAGACCATGGTTGCGGCATACTAAGGCACTTCATGATTGGGGAAACGACGCCATGTGGATACATACTCCTGGCTCCCCCATGCAACCAATTCGGCAAAGGAGGTATGGATCCAGTGGTTCATCACAGCTCATTGTCAATACAGTCCAACCCCAACCCTAAGCAGCCCATCCCACCTGACGGGTCTGACGAAGACCTGCTGCAGTGGTTGGAATCTACCACCTTGATGCCATGCTATGTGGTCTCTATTCAAACCTCACATGTGCCGGTAACACTCTCTCTCCCTGCTCCTTAGGCGAACACCAATGTCCCCAGCCCTACAACAGAAAGTGTGTCAATCGAAGAAGTAAGTGTGTTAGTCCCTGATTTACATGATTCAAGTGTTCCTCTTATGGAAGCCTTTGGCCTTGGTGAACCTATAACACATCACCGAAGGGGGAAGAAATCTCCTCTGCATGAACTCGCCAATGATTCCCCCCTTCCTCTATTTCCCAAGTCGGACGCTCCGTCCCCTCAAAAGCACTCTGCTATGTCTATGTCTGAAGATTTACCCTTTGATGAGCTTCCACCAGGATGGTAAGAAGAAGAGTATGCAGAGTTTCCAATCAATCAAACACCAGCCCATGGTGTCTCGAAGCTCCAAGAGGCAGATCACTTCTCAACTTCCAAAGTACCCTCCACAGTTACACATCCTGAACTGGTCAAAAAAGTCAACCTGGGTGACCCTAACAACCCTCAGCACGTCCTCTTAGCAGCTTGGTTATGGGAGCATCCTGCATTACTTGATCAGGTAATTTCTTTTATACACTCTTTTAAAGATGTTTTTGCTTGGTCCTACAAAGATTTGGAAGGGATCCCACCAGAATTGGGTGTCCACACTATCCCTCTGGTTGAAGGGGCTAAGCCTGTCACTCACAGAGGCCGAGCTTACAAGATCAACCCAAAGTATGGAGAGTTGTTAAGTCAGAGATCATTGTACCTGTGGAGCACTCTGAGTGGTTATCACCCATGGTGATAGCGCCTAAGAAGCAGTCAAATAAAATCCGTGTGTGCGTAGATTACCGCGCTCTGAACAAGGTAACTATCCTAGATGGTTTTCCCACACCTTTCACTGAGCGTGTGCTCGAAGATGTAGCAGGACATGTATTGTACAGTTTCATGGATGGGTTCAGTGGATACACTTAGTTGGGCATCCATCCAGGTGATCAGCTTAAAATGGCCTTTGTGACTCCCTGGGGTACTTTTATCTACACTAGGATGTTGTTTGGGTTGAAAAACTCTCCACCTTCCTTCAATCGACCTGTATATCTTATATTTTTTCCTTTACTTACGGATCATCGCATCTTCCTGGACGATTTTTTGACCTTCTCAGGTGCTCAATGTTCAACCCCATTGGAAAATCTAGAGGAGCACCTCACTCAGCTCTCTGTTGTCTTCCTCAGGTGCAGAGAGGCACGGCTAAATCTCAATCCTAACAAATGTCACTTTTTGGTCTCTGGTGTCTGCCAAAGGTTTAGCACCTGACCCAGAGAAGATCGTGGCCATCTTGAAGTTACCACCTCCCATCAACCTGAAAGGTGTTCAGAGCTTTGTAGGCCACACAGGCTATCATCGTAGGTTCATACGAATGTATGCACAGGTGGCTCAACCATTGACCCGACTCACTAATGCTACAGTACCCTTTAAATGGTTAAAACCTGAGGCTGAAGCATTTGAATACCTCAAAAAGCGCCTCACTGAAGCACCTATTTTAGTGGCTCCAGATTGGTCTCTCCCTTTTCAAATGCATACTGATGTCAGTCAACTGGCTGTGGGGGCTGTGCTGACTCATCCTAGTAAGGAGTACAACCTGGATCGCCTTGTTCACTATGCAAGTCGCCTGCTCACCAAAGCAGGGTGCAACTATAGCACCACAAAAAAGGGACGGTTTGGCTATGGTGTATTCTTTACAGAAGTTTCGTCATTACTTGTTAGGGGTTCACTTCACTATCATTACGGGTCATCATGCGCTATGCTATCTTTTGAATAAACCCCAAGTTGCAGGAAGAGTCTAGAGGTGACTACTGATATTCCAGGAATTCGATTTCAAAGTAGTTCTTAGCCCAGGCAAGCGGCATGTCATGCCCGACCATCTCTCTCGCATACATACAGGTGAGCCCGATACTCGGGTTGATGATGACTTTCCGGATAGTCATCTCTTTAAGGTAGACGCAACTCCAGAATGGTATGGAGATATGTTACATCTGCTCTCTATTGGCCTATATCCTGAGAATGCTTCTCCCTTGCAAAAAAGAAGACTATTGTTGAAGTCTAGACCCTTCTCTTTGATTGGCAAACAGCTCTATAAATCTAGGCCAAATGGTGTGTTGCGCAGGTGCGTCTCCCTTCATGAAGTAGACCACATTCTGGAGGATGTACACAGTGGTCCTACAGGTGGCCACTACCCTCGTCACATCACGGCGCAAAAAATCTTACAGACCGGCTTATGGTGGCCCTATATATTTAGAGATGCTATTGTTCATGTCAAGATTTGTGATGTTTGTCAGAGATGTGCACCCAAGCCTAGCAAGCAATCCAATCGCCCTTTGCAGGTATCTATGGCGTGGTTGCCCTTTGAGCGATGGGGCTTGGACTTTGTTGGTCCAGTTACTCCACCTGCTCAACCCGACAATCATAAGTATCTCCTGGTAGCAACGGATTACGCAACAAAGTGGGCCGAAGTGGTGGCTACCATCGGTTGTACAGCCGCCATTGTCGCAAAATTTTTGTATGAAAATATTTTTTGCAGGTTTGGGTGTCCTCTGGAAATCACCAGTGGATCGAGGTAGTCATTTTGTCAACGACCTGATCTCCACATTCCTCACGAACTACAAGATTTTTCATCGCAAATCTTGCTCATACTATCCTAGAGCAAATGGGCAAGCTGAGAGCACTAACAAAGTGCTAATCGCACTTATCCGAAAAGCTTGTCACCTGCATCCAACATCTTGGGCTCTGGCTATCCTCGGCACAGTTTGGGCTTATTGCACCTCCTTCAAGGCAACCACCATGTTAGTGCTAATTGCATTTCTCAAGAAAGCTTGTCACCTGCATCCAACATCTTGGGCTCAGGCTATCCTCGGCACAGTTTGGGCTTATTGCACCTCCTTCAAGGCAACCACCAACTACACCCCATTCCAGCTAGCTTTTGGTCTAGAAGCAATTGCACCATAAGCAAGAGTGGGAAGTGTTTGTGTCACAGCGGGGATTGCTTTTGCAAACCTCTCTCGTCTCTCAATGTTAGAAGTAAGGAGGATGTTAGCTTCACATGCTCTCCAAGCCGAGCAACTTCGCCGCAAAGCGTGGCATGATCGCCATCTCAGAAAGCCGAAAATAATGCAGGGAACATTGGTGCTAATCTATCAAGCAAAGTATCTAAAAAAAGCTAAGAAGCTGGTCCCAGCCTAGCAAGGGCCTTTCATGGTACAAGAGATTTTTCCACAAGGGGCTGTCCAATTAGTCACTCTGGAGGGTGTTACCTTGCCACTGGTAAATGGCTCACGAATCAAGTGATATCACTCGCCCTGATTATATAGAAATCTGATGATGATATCCATCCCACCACCATATGATTATCCCCTCCTCAGCTCTCTCTCTCTCTCTCTCTCTCTCTCTCTCTCTCTCTCTCTCTCTCTCTCTCTCTCTCTCTCTCTCTCTCTCTCTCTCTCTCTCTCTCTCTCTCTCTCTCTCTCTCTCTCTCTCTCTCTCTCTCTGGCTTACCATTTTCCCCTCTTCTCAAATCTTCCTCATGACAGTTCTCATCTCGGTTGTGGTCAGTGTTATCTTTAAAAATTCCCCTTGTTTCACTGCGTGCATCCATTTGCTTTCATCTTATTGAGATAAGTGAGTTTTTGGAGTCCTACTATAATCCAACTTTACTGCTCTGTCTCTACTGCCTCTCTGTCCTTGTAATTTTCTTAAATATACGAGGTTCAAGTCTTGTCGAATAGATCTTTGATTTTTTGATATTGTTCGACGTTTAAACCTGCTCTGCAGCATCTTCCTTTTCTGTCTCTATCTTATGGTGCACTCCCACACACTCATATCTCTCTCTTTGCCTTTCTGGTGCTATCTCTTTTGTAACACTCCTCAATATGCTTCAATCCTGATGCCTTCCTCCTTTCATTTGATTCTCTATTACCTCTCTCGCACACATACACGGCAAGTTTGCTCCAATGTGCGAATTTCCTCTAACCTTTCTGATAGCCCACATTCTGGTTAATGAGAAGCCCAAATCCTAATAGAGGAGAAGCAGATAAAATTTTTACTCTGGCAGCTTTTATCTCTCTATCTCTGCCTTTTTATTTCTTTCTCTCTCTTTCTCTCGCTCACTGCACCCCTTGCCTTAATATTAATGTGTCCCATCTCTTGCTGTGTCCCAGCGCCTCTTATGAAAACCACCTCTCTCCCGACCCTACCCTCCCTGTGGAGAGACCCTACCCTCCCTGTCTGCTTCCCTTTCTACCCCTCGTCCCTACCCACCCCTTGTCCCCCTAATTTACCCCTTGCCCCTATCTAGCCCTGGACCCCTTTCCCACCCCTCACCCCCCTACTCACCCCTCGCCCCCCTACCCAGATCTCGCCCTTACCCAATCCTCGTCCCCCTATCTACCCTCAGCCCCCCATCTATCCCTCACCCTCCCCCTTCCCACCCCTCGCTGCTATCTAGGCCTCACCCCCCTACCCAGCCTTCGCTCCCCCTCTACACCTCGCCCCTCCCCCCCCCCCCCCCGACCCCTCGCCCCTACCCAACCCTCACCCCCCCCTATCGACCCCTCGATCCTACCCAGCCTCGCCTCCCCCTATCGACCCCTCGCCCCTACCCAACCCTCACCCCCCCCCCCCCCCCCCATCAACCCCTCACCCCTACCCAGCGTTCGCCCCCCTATCTACCCCTTGCCCCCCCCTTTTTTTCCTTATCTACCCCTTGCCCCTAACCAGCCCTCGCCCCCTCCTTATCTACCTGCAACCCTAAATCTACTCGCCGTTGCACAACCCTCGACAGCCGCCACCTATATACTCAAAGCCCCAACTCTCAACCCTGCCGCCCGCAGGCTCCTCCCTCAAAAAATCCAAGTAGGCTTCGTTGATACTAAATCATCGGCCTCTCTCAGATTTTCTCCCGACCACGTTTCTCAGAAGCAGAGATCGGGATATTACTGTTTGCAAAATTGCAGTTGTATTTGGGACAGATTTGCAGTTAAGTATGAGACACACAGTGATGTGTTGAGAAATGTATGAGCTGGGGATATTTTCTATGTATGCTCTTGGGGATCTTGCAGAATCTACTCTGCAGTAAGTTTGCTATAAGCTGTTGGGTTTTATAAAGGACACTACTACAGTGTGTACAGTCAGCAATCAGTGGCTATGGCAGGAGGCAAAAAATTGTTGTCGAGAAAAAAGCCTCAACCACACAGGGAGGCAATTTATGAAACTGAAGAGGAACTAGAACCTAGCAGCCATGGGGTCACGGACATGACGTCTAGTGCTCTATCTGACGAAAGTTACATGGCCTCGGCATCAAAGGCAGATTCCAGCTCAGGCTCGGACAGTGGTAGCACCTCTGACAACGGTAGCTCAAGTGATAAAGAGAAAGATCCAAAAGGAAAAAGAAAAGTCATGAGTCACATGATCAGTCATGAGGTTGCGAGGCCTGAAAAAACAAAACACAAAACAAAGTTTTCACTAAATTTTCACATGTAGCAGCCCAAACCATCTCTTATAGATATGCTCACACAGGACCAATTGGATAACTTGGGTATCAATTCGCTAGCTGAAGCTATCTTTCCTGATGACATACCTGTCGACATGATTCATCAGATGTTGAAAATTTTTCCAAAAGTCAGAGGGCACACTTTGACAGCTGCACGTCTAGGACATGCAATGGGGATGACCAACTTTCTGCCTCCAAAGCTGATACCATAAAGGCATGTAAGGCATTGTTCAAACCCGATTATCCTGATCTGCAGCATCACAAAGCTCTCTTAGCAGTTTTCAAATATTGCTTTTTAGTGAGAGATGCGCAAGGACCAAAGGGGAAAGTAGAAGTACCTACCATGTTCCCACTATGTGATGGTCTTTACTACTTAATAAAGAACATACCTTGTGGGTTTCATCAGATACTCTTTACATCATTGCAGATAAAGGCGAAAAGGTTTAGAGCACAAGTGCAGTCACCTTAATCTAGCTTCCAATGTTTTGTCGCGCCACTGTTGGCTTGGGTGATCAACATCCGTATCAACCCTCTGGAAGTGGATGAGGATACATCAGTGCCACTGCAAGTAAAAAGGAAGTCTCTCGGCACAGATGATCAGAAGAAGAAACAAAAGAAAAGAGTCAAAGTGGTCAAGGATACGGCAGAGACACTACGACCTCTACCATTTTCAGAGAGCCAGCCTCAGGTGATGCATCTTCCACGACGTCCTTCTTCTACCCCGGTCCCCGTCTCTATAGTGCCAGAGGCAGTCCAGAGCTCTGTTGTTCCTGGTATGCCCACTCCTGTTACTGAGGCAGTCTCTTTTCCTCAAGTACCTCTCCCTACATCTCCCGTCTATACTCCTGCCACTGTAACCACAACTTTCTCACCACCTGTGATACCCTCGTCATTCTCTCCCATCTCTAGCTCACCCATTGATCCTACTACCACTGTCACCCCGAATACTACTACAGCGACCCTTGGGAACCCTGCTACCACTATCACCCCAACCACCACTGCAGTGCCTCGTGGGCACTCTACACCTCCAAGTGCCACTACTGCTTATTCTAGTGGAAGCGACTCTACTTCGTTGTTCAAAATCTCTGAAGAGAACCTACAGGAGTCAAGAAATACTATTGCAATGATCGAACTTGGTGCCAAGAAATTAGCAGTTATCCATCAGAATCACTCATCCACATATGCGGCCATGGAAGGCTGCTTGCGAGTTGCAAAGAGTGCCATTGAAATTGTCATGCACATTGCACTGAGGAGCATCCACTGTAGAGAGCACGACACACTTTTTGCGCTACACCATCTCCCAAATTTTTTATGTAGACACAGTGATCGGAGTTGCATCTTGTGAATCCATAATCCAACATCCATAAGTCGAACTTCAAGTACCATTGTCTAGATGCTTGCTTTAAACCATACAAGATTTTCTTTAATCTGCAAACCATTTTCTCCTTACCTTTTACTTCATACCCCTTTGGTTGAAGCATGTAAATTTCCTCCTCTAAGTCACCGTGAGGGAATGTCGTATTTACATCCATTTGCTCAAGATTTAAATCATGAGCAGCCACAAGGCTTAAGACAAGTCTAATTGAGTTCATTTTTAGAACAGGAGAAAATATTTTTCTGAAGTCGATACCTTTCTTTTGAGAAAACCCTAAACTTGTACATTTTCTTCCCACATTCTTCTTCCTTCAGCTTGTACACCCATTTGTTTTGAAGTGTCCACTTACCTTTAGGCAACTAAACCAACTCCCATGTTTGGTTGCGATGTAATGAGTCTATCTCCACTTGCAGATGCTCTTTATCCATTCTTCTTTGGATTCGTGTTGTTGCATAGCTTCCTTGTATGATTCTGGCTCTCCATAATCTGAGATCAAGAGATGGTTGAAGGAAGGAATAAACCTTTCTGGAGTTCTACTTGCTCTTGCAGATCTTCAAGGAATAGGTTGAGGCTCCTCATTTGGTTGACGTTGTTGTACGTTGTCACCGTTTGCATTCCTTGAGTCTTCACTGTCCTCAAGCTCCATGTACTCATCACCTGTTTTTTTTTTCTTTCCAAGTAATCTTTGTACATATTTTGTTCATTAAAAATTACATCCCTAATCCTAAAGATTTTACCATCTTCAGGATTCCATAGGCGATACCCAAAGTCACCTTCTCCATAGCCGATGAAGAAACACTTTTTGAACTTTGCATCTAGCTTTGACCTTAGGCTTCTATCTATGTCCATGAAAGCCTCGCACCCAAACACTTTGAGAAATGAATAGTTCACCGGTTTACATGTCCACACCTCCTCTGGAACTCCCCCATTCAATGCCGTTGAGGGTGACTGGTTGATTAAGTACACAGACATACTTACTGCTTCTGCCCAAAGCTCAAGCGATGGGCCTACATGTAGCCGCATGCTTCATGCTTGCTCCATGATTGTCTTGTTCATCCTTTTCAAAATCCCATTTTGTTGAGGTATCCTTGGAGTTGTCTTTTGCCTGCGAATGCCATTGCTAGCACAAAAGCTTTCATAAGCTTGGTTGTAATATTCGCCTCCATTGTCGGATCTGAGGAATTTAATCTTAGTACCTATTTCATTCTCCACAAAGGCTTTTCACCTTTGAAAAATGGAAAACACATCGGATTTATTCTTTATTACATAAATCCATGTTTTCCTAGTCGCATCATCTATGAATGTTACATCGTACAATGAGCCACCAAGTGATGGTGTACTTGTAGGACCCCAAACATCAAAATAAATCAACTCAAGTTTTTTTTTTTCTTTCATTTCTTAATTTTTGAAATTTTACCCTCTTTTGTTTTCCATAAACACAATCTTCACAGAACTCTAAGTCCACTTTTTTCAAACCTGGTAGAAGCTTCTTTGTTTGAAGGATTTGCATTCCTTTGGCACTCATATGCCCAAGCCGATAGTGCCACACCGCACTGTCGACTTTTGTAGTTGCTCCACAAGCTGAAGATTGCGAGCTGACAATGCACAAGTAAAGTATACCAACCTTTTCTCCTTTGGCAACCACCAAAGATCCCTTTAAGGTCTTCCACCGTTTATTTCTGAATGCAATGTTCTGACCTTCATCATCCAATTGTCCTATAGAGATCAAATTCTTGCGAAGAGAAGGAACGTGCCTAACATCTTTAAGATTCCATTCATTTCCATTAGCAGTTTTGACACAAACTATACCTTTGCCAATAATTTCACAAGCTTCATCATCTCCCAAGTATACATACCCAAAATTACCTTTGGTGTAATCTTGGAAATGTTGCTTGTGTGGTGTCGCATGAAATGAAGCCCCGAAATCTACTATCCAAGAATTAGACACATTGTCTAATGAGAGAATTAGAGCATCTTTCTCTACTTTACCTGCCACATTGGCCTCCGATGTTGGCTTATTTTCTTGAGACTTTGACTCCTTCTTCTTCTTGGACCAACAATCCTTCTTGACGTGGCCCTTCTTGTCGCAGATCCAACATTCAAGAAGTGACTTTGTGCATGATTTGCTCCGCCTTGAGCGATCACAACCCTTTTGGTTTTTGAACCTCTCCTTAGGCCTTCCTCTTGTTTACACTGACAGTGCAGCACTTGATGATTCTCCTGTGCTTCTCCTCACATTCCTCGCTTAGGAGAACACCTACAACATCATCAAACTTAAGAGTATTTGTGACAGAGATAGAATTACTTACAACCATCACAAGGATGTCCCAACTATTCGGTAGAGACAAGTATATAAGGAGAGCTCGCACTCCGTCATCAAAATTTATTTTCACCGATCGAAGTTGACTTATGTTGGTGTTAAAGTCATCTAGATGTTCTGCAGCTGAACCATTCTGTGTCATCTTTAGATTGAACAAGCACTTCATGGGAAATACCTTATTGGATGCGGATGGTTTCTCGTAGAGGCCGTCAAGTGACTTCATCAAGTCCTCCGTTGTCTTCATCTCCAAAACATTGAAGGCTACCGTTGACGCCAAGCTTAACTGGATTGTTCCCAGTGCCTTTTGGTCAAGGACAATCCATGCTTCATCTGCCATCGTTGCGGGCTTCTTTGCAAGACCGCCTAGTGATAAATAAAGGTCCTTTTGG
The DNA here is from genome assembly GCF_014529385.1 of Adiantum capillus-veneris. Taxonomy (NCBI): domain Eukaryota; kingdom Viridiplantae; phylum Streptophyta; class Polypodiopsida; order Polypodiales; family Pteridaceae; genus Adiantum; species Adiantum capillus-veneris. The sequence goes on along the minus strand of NC_140960.1, from coordinate 2,359,846 downwards.
TAGAGATAGTCTTCAACCTGCATCTTCCAATGTTGTAGTTCTTGCCATTGAACTTTGCGATCTTGAGCTTCCCTTCCTCCGCCACTACTCCCATTCAATTCAAGGAATCCTTTCCTTGAGATACATTAGCTTTATGAGCAAACCTTGCTATGATACCAGTTGTTAAGAAATATGACGTAGCTAAGTAGATAATTTAGTAGATTACTTAATGGAGAGCGATAATTTTTACACCCGAAAGATTATAGAATAGAGAGAGAGAGAGAGAGAGAGAGAGAGAGAGAGAGTACACACGATATACGTGCACCCAATGTGGGCTACATCCATGGAGAAACAGTCACTCAATGGCTTTAATACTTCAAACAAGAAGTAAGTTACAAAGGGATTATACCCTTTTGGAGCTCCCGCCTTGCTTCACTCTCACCACCTCACATCAACTTCACAATGCACCACAATGCTTCATAATCAATTTTTGTGTGTAGAAGAGGCCTTCTTTTATAGACTTAAGGGGTTTCTTTCTCTCATGAGAGGCATTTGTGTATAGCCGTCCTTGTGTTGACAAGTCCAAATTGGACCCTCCAATCCGCCCATGTGTGGCCACCCTTGAGAAGACAAGTCCGCTTTTGAATTTGGCCACCAGCCATTGACTTCCGACCACCGGCCATCAGCCCCCATTGACAAACAGCCACTGACCAACCGGCCAAACGATCGACCATTTTTCAACCACTTTTCGGCCGCCAGCTGGCCATAATATTCCGACGAAGCCAGTCCGTGAAAAATTTTGATTTGCGGCTAGTGATTTCTCTTCACGCAAGATGGATTCTCCTCATAATAGGGGCCTTACAAATGCGCGTTTTTTATACAAAAAATTACAAGGGGTAAATCAAGCTCCATACTTAACAATAGGTTCTTTTATACAACCCTTCAAAACATCACCCAAACAATTCTTTCTCAAATAAGGCATAATGAAAACAGTCTTATATTTTAACAAAAAAGAATTATCCAATTTTCTTATGAATTTGCTGCTACCTACCGGCGAACTTTCTTAGTGTAACTAGCAGATCCTTTGCAAAGGATTTATTTATTTGCTAACCGTAAAATAAACAAACTTTTAAAATTGCTAGCCATAGGGGCATCTTGCTAACCACAAGGTATCTTGCTAATTACAAGGGACAAAGAGAGAGCTGATAACTTCAGATTAATCTTCATTAACCACGGGATCATCTCGCTAACTACGAGTTTCATTTGGAAAAAAAGATATTCCTTCAATAATTTTTCTCTATAACTAATTTTTCAAACATGATCCACTAACTCTTAATATCGAATGATAACAAGCTATCAAACAATAACAATTTATCAAACGATTCTTTCACTAGTCTATGAAAGCATACGCTTGTTTCTTGTGATACAATCACGTTTCTTGGATGAAAATTCCTGGGTTTGACTTACAAAGTCAATATGTATAATGTTGCAAAATTATAAATTTGTCTTACCGGATTAGTGGCTTATTTGACTACCCTCGCGTCGAAGGTTGGGCAGCTTCAACTTCTTCTATAGCTGATACCTCTGCTTGAGCTACGATTGGAGTAGATAATACCTTTCTTTGTACCTTCCTTGGAGGGGGAGTGACAAGAGAGTCTTTGGAGCTTTGTGTCACTCGCTTCTGGGCCATCATATCGATAGAGAAGAGGAAGAGAGAAAACGAGAGCTCTAAAATTTGAGGGACGACACAATTGTAATAGAAATGGAGATGGAGATGGGTAGAGGGTGAGAGCTTGAGGAAGAGAGGTTGCAGGAGAGAAGATGCTTCTAGCGTCAAGACAAGAGAGATTCCGCTTTTGAGAGTTTTTGTGTGTGTTGAAACTGAGGAGAGAGGGGCCTTTATATAGGCTCTCAAGGCAAAAGCAAAAGCGCTAAGAATAGTGAAAATAGGAAGATAAGTGTGCATCGATTCACTGCTTTTTTTTTTAGGTACGCATCTTGATATGCGATCTAGAGACTCTAATTTTAGAAGAATCTTGTCTAATTTGAGGAGGAAGAAGAAAAAAAAGCTCTAATCTTCACTTACTTCTTTTGCTTCTCTAAAAACACTATTCTCTTGCTATAAATACTTTTCCTTTGCTAAAAATACTATTTCTTTTCTAGAAATACTCTTCCTTTTTTAGAAACACTATTCCTTTCTTAGAAACACCCTTTCTTTCTAAAAAATACTCTCCATTTGCTAAAAAAAACTCTCTCTTTTCTAAAACAATTTTCCTTTTCTAAAACTAATCTTCCTTTCCTAAAACTTAGCCAAATGTTTTGAAGTCAACTCTTCTTTAATTATAATCTTAATGCATTAAATTTCTCATAACCTTAGCAACTTATTGTTCCCAAGTGAGTAAGGGCCATACTTAATAGTCTCGGAGTCCAATTTTTGGTCCAATTGTTCCGTTAAAACTCTCCATGACTTAATAGAAATGCAAATCTCAAATACTTTTGCAAAGTTTAAAAAATAGTTTTTATTGATAAATTCTAGGTATGTTACAATATCAGTCATAAAGATTTCTCTATCACCTTTTTCCATGCATGTATCTCTTAGTCCCCATAGATGTCCAAGGACATATTGGCCATACTAATTCTTGTTCTAAGATAAATCTCAAGATTTTGTTGAGGTTTCATGTGGAAACCTTGAGACTTTAGCAAAAAATCCTTAATAGAATTAGTTCAATGCAGTTGCTAGCTAGTAATGGTTTTTGGTGAGCTTTGATCTTTACATAGGGGGAATGGATGTCAAACAGTGAGGAAGGCACGATATTCTCCTCTTGAGTAAGAGACATATAACAGACATGAGTAAACTTCACATGGTTTTAGTCAAGGATATTAGAACAGCATTAAAAATTCTTTTTAACTTGGTTTAGGTCAAACTACGAGAAATAAGTAACTATAACTTCAACCATGCTTATAGATTATAGCCACTCAAACTAATTTGGTAAAACTTATAACTCTTGGTAGACAACTCTAGAAAATAAAGGATCCAATTTCAATGAGTCTCTCTTCACCTTTGGGTACTTTTATGTAAAATTTAGCTTGTCACAAGGCCTAAAAAGAAATCTGAACTTATGGAGGTACAAGGTTCATAGTGGTCCTATCCATATACATGCCTTGTTTTACCCAACATGTTAGGGGAGGTTGGCAATGTTTGTCCTATTCAAACTAGGTTTTGATAACTTCAACTCCAAATTTGAGAGAGAATATTAGGATTTATCCAATGTTAGCAACATTTCACAAGCCAACAAGGGTTCACACCTTGAATTCAAGGGACAAAATCTTGCTATGCAAGTAAGGCTGAGGTAAGGCCATTGTCCACCAATCATCCAAATTTCTATAAGGATAGGACATGTTTAGTTTATTGCCAACTGCAACATGATGTGGTTGAGAAAATGACACAAGAAAAACCAAGTACCTACCTTAATTTGTGTGATCGTGATTTTGTAATCCTCATATAATGCTTAGTGTACCGGAATATAGCTAATAACATGGATTGTAACGGAATTAAAGTAACAATAGTGAGCATTTCCTTAAGAGGATTCTTAATGAGCATAAAGAGAGTACTTGATTGAGGTAGCAAAATAAACATTATACCTAGTTAGCTTGGCATGAAGAATACTTGCAAAGGGAGTTTGAGAAGTGGAGAGCCTACTCGAACACCCATTGGCCATAGAATGCAAATTCAACCAAGAGTTATGCTCAAAGCAATGCTTATCAATCTCTCCATCTTCATTAACACTATGCTAAGCTATGCTCTAAGAGTGATTATATGTGAGGAGACTACTTCTTTCTCGTAGAGATACACCTTCTTCTCTTTATCTTCCTCACTCCCTACTAACTCTCCACCTTTGGAGGTGTTTGAGGTCTTTGGATTGAGGTTGGGGACAAGTAAAAGTTTTTGTAAGTTAGTTACGGGCATATTATTGGTGCATGAAGCTTACTATCTTCATGGCATCAACAAAATCTCAAGGAACACAAGTCTCTCTTCAAGGGAGAATCTATAATACAAAAGCCTTTTGGAGGGGGGACCGGCTCCAAGTAAATCCGGTCCTCAACGACTTGTGTGCACAACACACAATGGGGGAGTGTGTGTGTGTGTGGCTTGTGGAGTATGAGAGAGAGAGAGAGAGAGAGAGAGAGAGAGAGAGAGAGAGAATTTGATTTTGATACTTTACTCTTGTTACAAGCCTGTTGGCTAAAGCCTTGGGCTAGCCCATGAATGGCTCTAGTCATAACAAGACAAGTGTCCTCCTTTCCCCGTTTGAGAGAAAGATCTTTAATTATTTAATTGTAGCATTTGGAGAAGTGTCCTCCTTTCCCCCTTAAAGAGAAAGATCTTAATTATTTGATTGAATCAAAATTCTCATTGGACCTTCCTAGAGGTCATCCAATAGGATTCACACACATTATGAGGGAAATATTGATAGGGGCCTGACATGTGTCCTTAATGCCTCTTGAGTCTTGGGCTTGCCTTGAGTGTGTGTGTGTGTGTGTGTGTGTGTGTGTGTGTGTGTGTGTGTGTGTGTGTGTGTGTGTGTGTGTGTGTGTGTGTGTGTGTGTGATCTCGAAAGGTGCCTTCCTTGTAGTAGTATGGACATTGTTATTGTTCGCATACTTTACAAGGGGTAGGTACTTCTCCCATTGTGAGCGTTGATCTAATTCTGTAACATAGGTCTTGAGTAGATCTAGAATTGTAAGGTTAGCTATTTCACTTAGGCCATCCATTTGTGGGTGATAGGCCAAAGAGAAATTAAACCTTGTTCTTAGATTTTCAAAGAGACCGTTCCAAAAATTACTGGTCATTATAGGATCTCTATCTGACACTATGGATGTTGGCAAGCCATGGCGTTTGAAAATTTGGAATATAAAGAGGGTTGCCATTTGATGTGTCTTAATAGTCTTTTTGACAGGTATAAAGTGTGCTTGTTTGCTAAACCTGTAGACTATTGTCCATATTCTCATATCCCCATGGATAGACTTGGGTAATCCAAAGATAAAATCCATGGATATGCTCTCCCATGGTGAATTAGGAATTGGCAATGGCTAGAGTAATCCAAGTTGCTTCCCTCTATCATACTTGGTCTTTTGGCATACCACGCATTTTGAAACATAATCTTGTATATCTACGTTCATGGTAGGCAAAAGAAATATATATGTACTCCTTGAAGAGTAGGTTGAACCCCTCTATGCCCCGCATAGGGAGGAGGATGGGATTCATACATTACTTTCTCATGAAGGGAGTTAGTAACTCATAGCCTATTGCCATGGAGAAGATAAGCATCTTGCAAGGTGAACGGTTCTTCTTTCTTCCCTAAGACAAGTGCTGAAATTATATCCTTGAAATGAGGATCAATAGCATACTCGTCTATCATAGAAGATAAATCATTGTGAGTTTCTATAGACACTGCATTTACTCTTGGTTGTCGTGATAGTGCATCGACCACTTGATTGTGCTTACCAACAATATGAGAAATATGAAAACTAAATTGCAAAAGAAAATTTACCCACCTCATTTGTTTGCCAAAAATCTTGGTTTGCGTCATGAGGTACTTAAGACTTTGGTGATCCATTTGTTGGATGAATGGAGTCCCGAAAAGATAGTGCTTCCATGCGTCAAGGCCATGTAGAACAGCTAGTAGCTCCTTTTCGTATATTCCCAAAACTCGCTCATCAAAATTGAGTGTTCGACTCTTGTATGCTATGGCATGGCCTTCTTGAAGCAAGACTGCTCCAAGAAAATCTCCACAAGCATCACATTGGACCCAAATGGTTTTGAGAGATCCGATAAAGTAAGCACAAGTTGAGAGGTAAGCTTTTCTTTGAGCTTCTCAAAAGCATTTTGATCTTTTGCAGTCCATGTATACTTAACGTTGTTTTTTGTTAAGTCATGTAATGGTTCTGCTATTTGCGAGAATTTTTCTATGAAGCGTTTATAGTATGCACACATACCAATAAAGATTCCTAGCTCATGTAGTTTCCTTGGATTAGGCCATCCTTTTATTACCTCTAACTTTGTTGGATCCATACAAATACCATTTTTGAGAGATAATGTGACCTAAGTATTGAATCTCTTGAAGAAAAAACCCACTCTTCTTTTGCGATTAATGAAAATTTTATTCTCCCTAAAAGCTTGAAAGATTACCCGGAGGTGTTGCTTATTCTCCTTGAGAGAATTGGAATAGATGATGATATCATCAAAGAATACTCTAGTGAACTTGCAGTAGGACCTAAAACTTTTCTCCATTAAGCGGTTGAATGTGGCTGGAGCATTTTACAAGCCAAAAGGCATCACAAGAAGATATTCATAAAGACCAAATGTTGTACGAAAAGTGGTCTTTACAATATCTTCATTGACTATCCTTATCTGATGATAGACACTTTTAAGGTCAATCCTACAAAAGTAGGTAGAGCCTTGTAGCTTATCAAACATACCTTCTTACCCCTGCGACACGGGAAATCTATTTTTGATAGTGATCCTATTTAGTGCTCTATAGTCAACACACCTATGATATGTGTCTTCTTTCTTTTTCACTAAAGGACTGGTGAACAAAAGGGAGAGGAGCTAGGCTTCACCATCCCCTTTTCCACCAGTTCATGTACTTGCCTTATAATCTCCTCTTGTTGAGCTTGGGAAACTTGATAAGGAAGCTTTTTAGGCGATGAGCTCCCATGTAGAAGCTCTATTCTATGGTCATCATCTCTCGTTTGGAGGTAACTCTCCAAGGATGTCATCGATAAAAACATCTTTAAATCCATTTAGGAAATTAGACAACTCTAATTCCTCTTGATTCCTACCATTTCATTGGATTAAACATTAGGCTCATTTATGGATTCTTTAACAAATATCATATACGTGGAAACTCAAATTTTCATTGAATTATCAAAAGCAAGCATATTTACAAGGGGTATAGTACGACCCAACTCATTAGCATCTATGTACATGTTCTTTTCCCTGTAGTTGAAATAAATTCTCCTTTCAGGTAACTTCATATTGGCAGCCATGTGGTTGAACCATAGTGCCCCTAGGATAACATCCTCATGTTGGAGAGGGAAGATAAAAAAGGCATCTTTGTCAACGCAGCTTTGGAAATGAAGCCTCAATTTCCCACTCAAGGGAGTAACTGTGGCTTCTTGTCCCTCGAAAGCTCCATTGACCTTAACTGTGTCTCCCATCTCATGAGCTTTTATGCCTAACTTAATGGCCAAGCTCCGTTGATATGAAGTCGTGATTAGAGCCAGGGTCAAAAAGGATAAAGGAATCATGCCCTCTGAGCTTTCCCAAGCATAGGAAAGGGATAATCCATTGCAATGAGTATCCTCTTTTAGAGCTTCAACCGGGAAGCTCTAGGAGTCTCATTGCATGAATTTCTTTTGGGGCAAGAACAATAGCCATGTCCTTTCTCCTGACACTTGAAACATTTATGATCTTTGCAAAAAGCCTGTAACTCTTTAGAAGAGAGTTTATTTTTACCTTTGTAAACTCCTTTTTCCTTTGTCTTGTTGTTGTTGCTGTTGTTGTTGCTAGAATTTCCTTGGAAAGAATTTTGAGTGTTGTTCTTCCCTCTAGGTTCATTTTGGTCTCTAGTTTCCATGGGCTTAAAATTCCTTTTCGCACCTTGTTGAAAATTTAATCGTGAAGTGACCATAGTATGGTGAATCACCTCAGTGATAGTCCTAGGCCTTTGAGAGTTGACATACTCGGCCATATCTTCAGGTAGTCCCGTGCAAAATTGTTGCTTTTGTTCGGTAAAGTCTATCTTTTGGTAACTGTAGCTTTGAGATTTAAATCCCAAAAGTCATCCATATACTTGTGGATAGACTCATTGGGAGATAGCTTCAAACTTTGCCATTTGGTAAGTACTTTGTCTTTGGCATCGCTTGCAAGAAACTGCTTCATTATGGAAACTCGTAGAGTTTTCCGTGTCTTTGGATCTTTGACATTACCTCGTAGACTAGCCCACCAATGTCTAGCAGACTTTTGGAAATGTATAGCTACATGGTGTAGCTTAGAGGACTCTGTGAAGCCCTCATCTCGAAAGGTCGCATCAAATTGTTGGATGAAGGCCAAAACTTTGTCCGTAGCACCAAAGATGCCATCATAGGTGAGAAAAGAGATGCTCTTTCCTCCCTCCTTGAACTTCTTAAGCTTGTATAACCTTTTCCAAGCAGCATAGGATTTGCAATGTCCTCTCCTCTTGTACTCACTATGAGAAAAACCGTTGCTTTCATCGGAAGAGGAGGAAGACAATGAAGATGGAGAAGAGGGTGACCTCTTTCTTGCCTTTTTCTTCTTTTGATTCCTCTCTTCCTTCTTAGGATGACAAGGAGAAGGACTATATGACGATCTTTTCCTCTTGGGAGGAGTTGGGGATCGTCTTGACCGTCGTCTTCATGGAGCCACATCTTCCAGAAAACTTGGAGATTCACTTTTTTCCTCTTTTATAGGCTTCTTCCTCTTCTCTCACTAGAGAGAGTCTTCTTTTGGAAGTCTCTACAAGAGGCTTCCTAGGTCCTCTCTCTTCTTGGGGAGTTTGGAGAATCCCATGGGTGCGAAGCAGTGTCGAGAAACTTCGGATTGTAAAGCGGGATTGCCAACGTCTTGTTGCAACCTAGTAACAAGATAGTTCACAAACACTGGGGCATCATTAGTAGCACCTTCATGTGCAAAATCAAAGTCATCAATATTTATTCTACTCTATTTTAATTGTCAGCCATGCTAACTAAATTTAGATATATGCTACTTTGTGCTTTGGAAACCTCAAAACATTAGTTTCTATTGTTCTTAAATTTTAAAAATTAGCTCTCAAGCAGCCACACCCATGGTTTAGAGAGTATTAATTACAAAGAGTAGTGGAGAGGGTCTAACAATGCTCGGTTGATTGTGGTTCCTGTTGAGCTTGCTAGTAGCTCAATAATGGTTAAGCCAAAGGCAAGCCCCGAAAGACTCCATTATTAAGTCTATAGTTCCCAACGGTGTACCTCAAACTTAGTTTATTCCAACCGGGATAATAAATCCCTGTTCCACTTATCCTCTTGCAATGAACAAATCCAACCTTTCATGGACAGCTTAAGGACCTCTCTTCTTAAGCAAGAAAAGAGAAATCAATAGCTCTGATACCAATGTAACGGAATATGGCTAATAACATGGATTGTAGTGGAATTAAGTAACAATAGTGAGCATTTCCTTAAGAGGATTCTTAATGAACATAAGGAGTGTGTGTGTGTGTGTGTGTGTGTGTGTGTGTGTGTGTGTGTGTGTGTTCTTTGTCATGCCCCTACCTTTAGGACTCAAATTTGTCTTGAACACCTCAAGCACCTTGGTCATCTAGCACAACAAGCACCTTAGTCATTAAGCATGACAAGCACCTTAGTCATCAAACACAACAAGCACCTCAAGCACCTTAGTCTCATGAAGCACGACAAGCACCTTAGTCCTTAAGTACGACAAACACCTCAAGCACATGTCTAGCTTGCCTAAGGTCTAAAGTACCTAAAGGTCCTAGGTCTAAGGACTTTTAACACTAACCTTTGGAGGTCTTTAATGAAGCTAACCCTAAGGTGTTTTAAGCTCCATTATCTGCTCATTGCTCTTTGGTAGACCATCTCCTTTTTGGACCCTTAATCAGATGTAGTTTTCTCTCCCTTTAGTCCCATGCTGAGATAAGTCTAAACACACATATCTATATTCTAACTCTTGTTTCCATTCATTTTCCCACATTAAATGATGAGTTCAATATGAGAAAATCATTTGGGATAGGTAGATATTAGACACTTAGTTAAGTACGGGGTACATTGATCATTATGACAAATTTTACTGTTGATAGCTATAGGATCAAAATTCTCTAATGCTTTTGTAATCCTCATATAATGCTTAGTCTAGTACAGGGTACATTGATCATTATAACGGATTTACTGTTGATAGTTGTTGGGTCGAAATTCTCTAAATTAGCTAGTTTGGCACAACAATCATCGGTGCCCAAGATCAAAAATGGTATAGAGACATAGTGCCCCATAATTCAACTAAATGCTTTTCCTCACAAGATGAGAAAATAGAAAAAATTCAATGTCGAAAAAACTAATGATGAAATTGGCTATGAAAGAGACTAGAATTTGCATGGAATCAAGTCTGAGTATCCTAAATCAAGCAATTTAATGGAAGATTTGCAAGACCATGGGATATCTTTTCAATCTCATGCTACAAGATAAAAGTTCAATGCAAATGCAATCATTGAGACAATAGCTCAAGTCTAGCCAAGGTGAGTGACAATTTGTCAAAGTATGAGCTGCCTTTTAGACATTCGTTACATTTCAAAGGGTGAACCATAGGTCTAGAATATCACAATCTGCAAGGAGACTATATTACCACTACATAGATTGTCAAGCTTTAGGTAAAGACAAATAGTTTTGTTTTGGGGTGGAAATTGTAACCTAATTTCATTATACTAGGATTGAGAGCAGAGAAACCTCTATAGTATCCACCTAGCACTTTCCAAGAGTATGATTCTTATACTTAAGTAAATAGTTGCAATACAACATGCCACAGTGGTAGGGTGAAATTAGAGTGATAGTCAAACATGGCTTTCAAAATCAGAATCATGGGCTCATGAAGATGCATCTTCCCTTCTTTTTTCAATATGCAACACTATCATGATATAATAAGCTACCTGCCTCAATAAAAATTTGGCTAACTTTGGCATGTCATTTTTCGTCTCCCTAAACATAAGCTACGTCACCACAAAGGGAAAGCATCACTAAGGCTTGGTATAAAAAAATCCCCAAAAATATTATTCTTTCAAAAACATGATTGCACTTAGGGTGGGTTCAGATTAGGCAGCGGAAGAAAAATGGAAAAGGGCGTCGATCCTCCATGGCGAAATTTAATTGGTTGGAGTTGAGGCACTCTTCCGCCGGGCCATCCATTTTTCTTCCGACCCCCCTCCCAGGAAGAGTTGATGGCCTCTCTCAGCCCCCTTCACTTTTTCACGTTTCCTCCTCCACATTGTTCACACTAGGGGGCGGCAGATTTACGAAGGCTTGTTTCTTCCGTCGGTTCAGACTGAACCCAACCTTTCACCTTTATCTCCTCATAAGTGCCCACTATCCTCATTGACCCATCACAAATTCTTGAATTTATTTTTTTGCTATTGTACTTCTAGCCAAAGACCAAGCTATAAAATCACTAGGTTTGCCCTTTCAAGATGGACCCAAGAAAATGGCTACATTATATGTTCAAGCCCCATATGAATTGGCAATCACAGGTCCTATAGGGGCCGCTATGGGTTGAACTTGGATGAATTACCTGCATGCCAGGTTCAAGGTTTTGACACATCCTCAATGGGTTGGAGTATAAGTTGCAAAATAGAAGAAAATGAAATAGTAGATATAATCATAAAGCCTAGCCCTTACTGGCGACAAATATCTCAATGTGAAATTCCTCAAAACCCCTACCCAAAGAAGAATGCAAGATGGAAAATTATGTATTTGAGGAATCATCAATGGAATCTATGAATGAATATGTAACAAGGTATATGCTCTTGTGTTTAGGCTTAAAGACCTCATTTCCATGGCTCGCACCACCCATCAAGTTTCCAAAACTTCTACTTGCCTAAGCTAATCTACAATATCAAGTTTTTCAATGCTTAACTATGTTACCAAGGCTTTGTCCTATGTCGTCAAGGTCTTGGGTTGGTGGGCATCGCTTGTCATCCATGCATCTGCTGCCCTCTCTTGCCCAGAATTTTCGTTGCAGCCAGATGGCCACCACGTCAGCATGCAAATTACTAGCCTAAGGCTCCAATTGCTTGCCGATACATCAGTAGTGGGAATGGGCTGAGGTGTTGACACCTCAACACTCATAATGCAAACCCTCAGTCAACACACGTAAAGCAGTCATACTGTCGAACGCTCTTGCTATCAGAGCTCCACTGTCGGTCCCCCTCCCCCAAGACCATTGATGGGGTAGGGAATGGTCCCATTCTTGTAATCAGAGCTCCCTGCTTACGCCGGTCGCCCATGATTAACCGGAATGATCAGTAGGCAACCATTCCCTACATCGTCAAGGTCACTGGTCGGGGGGCAACTGATCAGGACCGTACATCCACTGTCAATTACTAACGGTAATTTGACCATGCGTCGTCAGATTAAAGACACGTCAGCAATCGTAATATCCAGTGCATGGCAGCTTGAAGGTCAGCGTTTAGAGTGGCGCAGCTAACAGTCTGTAGGCCAATAAATGCTCTCCACCTCAGCCGTCAGAATTCTAGCTCATCATTGCCAATCATCGCATGGCAACTCAGCAGCCGGAATGCATAATACCATAATCATGGCCTCTTCATTCAATCGCTGCAGGCCACATCAGCGCATGGAATAGCTTCTCCTTGCAAGCCAAGTCATCCCTCGCCTACTGCCGTGCTCTCGCCTTGTCAGACGACACCATCCACAACTGTACACATTATCGTTTGCTTGGCCCCCCTCCCAGTGACCTTGACGGCCGGGAATGGTCATTTACTGACCATTCCCATAATATTGACTCCCACCATGGCTCCCAACCTCCGCCGGTCGCCATGGGGTCGTCAATATTATGGGGAATGGTCATTAAATGACCATTCCCTACCCCTTCAGCGTCTTGGAGAGTTATGACTCTTGCAAAGTCTTTGAAAAAAGTAGTCATACTTACCCTTTAAAAGGGAAGCTAGAATACCTAATGTCCCTACAATAGCATATAAAATTTTTGAAAATTTGACAATTTTAAACCAATCAAAACGTTGTATTATAAGAATCTCTAAGAAGATATGGCTCATACACATGAGAGGGGAGGGGGGGGGGGGGGGGGGGGGGGGGGGGGACTTAATAATTGTGTGACTATCATGTAAGTGTAGTAAAATTTTTTTTCTCTCACATTTTTACGTACAAAAGGGCTACCGTAAAATGGAATTGAGAAAAAAATCTACAGATTGAATAAAAAACGGTGTATTTTATTTGTCGAAAACTCACAAATAAAGAGTTCTAAAATAGTCATTGAATGTACATGATATACACAATTTATACATGGTTGCCACCCCCCCAAAGGCTTTCTTAGGCTATGGTGGGTGCTGGCGATGGAGAGCCACCATAGCCTTGCAAAGCTTTTCACGTGGTATCAAAGCCCAGGCGGGCAAGGGCATGGCATTTTGAGAGGCCAAGTTTGTAGCATAACCAAGCATCATCGTCGTCCTCTTCCTCGGTGTCTGTAGGTGGGCGTTCTAGAATGCATGCAAAGCAACAACCAAGACGGGAGTAGTCGACCGATTACCATCTCAAAACGCCATTTGTTTTGCTACGACAAGCAGTGGCAAGTTCTAGGGCTACCTATAGATAGCGTTCTAAAATGCTACCTTTCAAACGGTGAAGCAGAGCCAAATGGTGCAAATAGAGCGTTTTGAAACACCGTCCGCGATTGCATTAAACCCATGCACTTTTGGTGGTGAAGTTGGCCGTGCAAGGCACAACTTATCAAAACGTTGCTTGACGGTGTAGCATATCGAAACGTAGTCTTCTTGTGACGGCCTACTACAGAGAAAGCATATCAAAACACAATGCTGGCCACAAAGGTGAAACATTTCAAAAGCTCAAGGGAGAGGACAAGACAAAGGCAATAACGAAGGTGCCATCTTGCAAAGATTTTCAAAACACTATCTGCAATAAAGTAGTTGGCAAAGGTGTGGCAAACAATCGACCGGTTCAAAAAGCATCTTGTGACGCTTCCATCGGCTTGGCAAGGGTAATTGTACTTGACAAAAGGTATTCACTTGGTGTGCTAGAGAATTGCTACTTGGGATTTTAAACTACAAATTAATAAGTTTAGCAAGATTCTCCGAAGGTATAATAGCCAACAACGGTACTCGTTATCACACTTCGTGAAGTTTCAAGTATGGCATCGGAATTCAATAAGATCAAAGGACCTGGATCTAGATTGATACACTTCAAGGGAAGCAAGTATTCTTCAGTTGTTCTTCAGTCTATTTGTCCTAGCCAAAAGTCATGTTTCGTCATTTCTTTATGTTGTCATAGATCTGTTATGGTTTTGTATGTTGTCAATTGTTGTCATGCCAAAATTTTGTACGGGTTATAGATACTGTCACACATACAAAGTGGTATGACCTCCCATTTCTGTTTGGTCAAGTTCTTGTTGTCTTACTTTGATTTTTGTCTGAGGGAAGTGTGCACACACACACCTATGTTTTTGTCAAGGGAACGTGAAAGGTTGGTGGGGCTATGGAGAATGCCACCAAGGGCAAGCATGGCGTGCAGAGATGAGCAAGAGGAAGGAAGGAGAGAGAGAGAGAGAGAGAGAGAGAGAGAGAGCGCTTTGACACCAATAATAGAACTCGCTTGTGTATATGATTAAACAATCTATTACATATAAAAATGGTTTTCCATGCAAACTTTCCCATGCAAAACTCTACATCAACTTGTGGTTTAACCATAGATCTTGATCCCATATGACTCTGACATACCGACAAGGGCCTGAACCCCGCCCCCCCCCCCCCTCTTGAGATTGCACGTAGCCAAAGGTGTCATCAATGGAAATGATTATTTCCACAAGGGCATCCTTAGTATTCCCAACTAGAGAAAAAAGAAGTCTATAATTAAAAAAATCATATGCTCCATAACGCATAGGGGTTTGACCGTGTAACCGGACAACTTATCCATATAGCATCCATAACGCATAGGGTTTGACCATGTAACCAGACAACTTATCCATATAGCATTTTAAGAAAAAAGTTCTCCAAATTATTTTTTTCTATTCATAATAGGAGCACTTTGTCATGAACTCCCTCCAAAAGTATTACCAGACAAAAGTACTCCCTCATAAACATTTTATTATATTCATCATAGGAGCACTTTGTCATGAACACATACACTACCCTACCTTGCATAATCTAGAGGTACAATCTTTTCATCAAGTTCTTTAGAAGAGATGGCATAGCCTCTCTTTAAAGGTCAAGAATTGAACAAGCACGCTATAGTGTTTCCGTTGTATAAATCTAGGGGAAAATCCTCTCTAAGAGAGGCCACCAGTCACACACAAGATGTCTCGTCTAAAGCCTATTGAACTTTGGCAAGTATCTTAAGGCTCAGTCATGAAATTGCTAGCTAGATTTGACACACATTATAACACGTTTCCTATTTCACAAGAAATTGTGGGACTCTATGGTGAGCACTAATTAGAGAGACGATAGGGGTCTAAGAAGAGCACTTAGAAACTTATGGGAATCCATCAAATGTTTTCTTTGAGAAGCTTTAAGTTGTAGTCAAGAAGGGCATTCACATAGGCTTTAAATTACAATCAAGAAGGGTATCCAATATAGTTGGTTGGGTTGTTTATACAGGTCGTGGACCCTTTGACCTTGATAGGAACAAATTAGCACAAATTTCACAAAATTCCAAATGAAAAATGTGTGGATGTGTGTGTGCATAGTGCGGGGAAGGGGAGGAGCAACACAATGTGTGGGTGGGCTTTCCTCAAGTAAAGAAGGAGCTCCTTATTCTTTTCACTATATAAAGAATAAGAAAAAAGGGTGTACACACACACACACTGGATGATCGATCGCCCGTCGACTACAAGCAGAGGCGTAACGCCTTTACCCCAACATACTCTCACTTAAAGGCGATGCGCTGATGAGTGGTTCCTACTAGCTAAACTACTAGAATGTACAAGAAAATAGGTGAGAGACTCTCTCAACCTATGTCCACTGGCTCGCTCACTTGATCTACATCAGCCATATCAAATCTAGTGATACGCGAGTGTGTGTATCAGTGCTAGAACCTACGTGAAAATCCCGTAGACATCAAGCAAACCTTATTGCTTCTGCTCTTGCTCTCATCCATTTGGCGCAATTTGTCCCATAAGGCTTTAGAGTAGCTTCATCCATGATAGTAAAGTACACAGACTCTGAGAAATATATGCAAATAGTGAACCTAAATTTAGCATCAAACATTTTTCATTGTGCACATGTGTAGCCATTGCCCTCTGGGTGCCCAAAGAGTGGCCACGCACATTCTAAATCTGCTATTTTTGCAGTAAAAAGTTTATGCCATCAAACTTTGTATGTTGTAAATGTCCTTCTCAAAGAAAGAGCCATAACTGCAAGGCTTGAAAACTATGGAGAGAATGCCGAGAAACTATGGCAAGAAACCTGGAAAATTTTTGGTGAAAATTTTTTGGCATAACCTCCTCTCTAAAAGAAGCAAAATGTCAAATCAAAACAACCAAGAAATGCATAGATAAAATCATGAAAAAAGTCTAGTAGAGTCTCTTGTGGATGATGAGCTATCGATGCCAAAGGTGATTGAACGTTGGGTCTATAGAGGCCAAGGATGCCACCAAGGTTGATGTGATACCGAAGATGATGTGAGCCAATGCCATCTTTCGTTGCGGACAAAAGTGTCGAGCCTCGATGTCGGGCTCATCGATGCTCAAAGAAGCCGATGTGGAGAGACTTTGATCCTCTCTCTCTCTCTCTCTCTCTCTCTCTCTCTCTCTCTCACACACACACACACACACACACAGGTTGCTAAAGTCAAATGGCGTTGTGTCATGGTGTGTGCGTCAAATCACAATCGAAAGCAAAACTTTACCTCTGAGTGACCTATATGTCTGAGAAACACTACATGTAGTATTTGAGGTTGAGTAGATGCTAAAGACGGCGGATCTCACAGGATCTTCTCTCAAACTCCCGAGTCTAATCCTTTGAGGGAGAGTGCAACGATGGCCACAGATATCGGAGCTCCTTGAACTTTGGGGTGTGTGTTTGTGTGTGTGTGTGTGTGTGTGTGTGTGTGTGTGTGAGAGAGAGAGAGAGAGACACACACACACACACACACAGAGAGAGAGAGATACACAATGTTCCACACCTTGTGTGCGTGTGTGTGTGTGTGTGAGAATGAAAACGATTTCATCGCTCTGTGCATTGGGCGTTCTGGGCCTTTGAGAGGTGGGCTCTTTGCACCCTGCCCTCCTGCGCGAACCTTAGGAGTTGCACGACCTGCTCTTGTAGCCAGCAGCACCCTCTGCCCTCCTGCACGAGCCCTAGGACCTGCGCTACCTGCTTCTGTAGTGAGCGCTCTGTGTAGTCCTACTTGGTGTGTGTGTGTGTGTGTGTGTGTGTGTGTGTGTGTGTGCGCGCGCGCGCGCGCGACGCGCGCTCATCTTTTAGGCTAGGGCCTGAGATTCTCGCCTCCTCAATTGGTTGCGAGTGTGTGAATGTGACTTTTCACTGATGGGTTTTCCCTTAACCTGTACAGCAAGTGTCTTTGTGTTTTGATAGAAAGTAGCTAAGGAACAGAAACTCAATACAAGACAAGATTGCTTCATAAAAATCAGAGTGGTCAAGTTTCATGACAAATACCACATGTATCTACGAAAGGCGCAACGCAATGGACTCCTCATCAAAAGATCCAATGGCCCTCATCAAGGAATGCCTACATGAGGATTTTGAAGATGCATGTAGGGCCTAGGAAAGTCCGGAACCTAAGAAAGAAGTTGTCATTCATGTTCAGCAAATGATGGATCATGTTGCCGAGTATGCGTTGAATAATGTTATACTTTTCTTTCCTGGATAAATGCCTATAGCACAGGATGTGGGGCAATGGGTGGATTTCATGTTGAAACGCTAGGCAGTTCGTGGGGTTTATTTTGGAGCTCAAGGATATTACGAGGTTTTGTTGGAGGATAGTAAGGCCAGGGAGGGCCTGCTCGAAATTTCGTCGATGTTCTTCAACACGCAAATGACACATGTATTGCCATGGGCTCTCACTAAGGACTATCAGAGTCTCATTAGACATAAATTCTCAATATGGGTGGAGGTGGTGGACTTTCCTCATACATGGCGTCACTTTCTTTCGATTCTTGCTGCCCAGTTGGGAAAAGTGTTGTGTCCTCACAAATTGGATATGAGTACTAATAGATTTTTCATCTTGTGGGATACAGATGTCCCCACACCCGCATGCATAATGATAAATTCAGGTGACTTGTGAAACGCCCTTTTAAGACGAAATGGGCAAATTTGCCAATTCTTGTTTTCGATATGGTAAGTTTGGTCACATGCAATCGGAATGTCCAGAACCCCATTTGCATTTTGCAGTAGATGTGGATGTGCTCATGGGCACTTCCACTTGATTTTCTTGCGTTGTTGTCCTCTGTATATATCTCATAGGATGCATGGTTCACTGAGATGCATTTCATACAACGTGTGTGGGTTATGCAATCATGACAAGTGGAGACTAACCTAGCACTATGTACATACATGTAAAGCGGATGTGGTAGTTCTTCAAGATCATAATCAACATCAATTTTCCAGTCACACTTGTCATTTTGTGGGATATTGCATTGCCTATGCAAGCAATAAAAATTACTCGGAGTGCTTATGCTTGTTCGGTATGAATTACAGCCAACTATTGCTTACAATGACCCAAATGGAAGATGGATGGTGTTTCAATGTAGTGTTAATGGGCAAGTTTTTGAATTTGGAGGGTTTTATGCTTTTACATCTTCTAATGATCATGCAAGATTATGGAGAGATATCTCCATGTACAATTGGCGTTCGGATGCATTTCTTTGTGGAAATTTTAATAATGCGCCAGCCCCTGTCGACAATACTATTGGTCATTCACACATGTTGTGTATGGAATGTCCAGCATGGGATCATTTGGTCTGTTCTTGTAATGCATTAGATCTATGGACACTTTTGCATGATGGGGATCTAGGAATTACCTTCCAGCATAATGTTCAATCCTCTTATCGAGCTCGTTTGGACCGCTGGTATCTTTTTCACAGACAGCAATGTGACAATTTTGTGTGTGATACGAGGGTCGACTATACTTTAAGGCGGATCATGCTCCTATATGTTTGGTTTTACACTTTGGTCCGTATACGGATGTTGCTTCTTTGCCCAGAAAGAGACTTTTACATGTCAATAATGCATATATAAAGCATGAAGCTTTCCGTGCCATGATTGTGGACATAATCCCGCATTTGATCTCTCATATGTACATAGATATGGATGTTGTGTGGTTCCGCTTTTATATGTGGATCTAGAGGGTTGTTAGCGAGTATGGCAAGTATTTTATGTCTCAATTGCGTGGTGATGTACATCAGACAAGGGACACCTATCAAAGATTGATGCAAATGGCTAATTCCTTCGCGCTTTTGAAAACTGAGCTTAATACATTGATTTCAGCCCGTACTACTATACGGCATAACGATGAGCAGAAATTGGCTAAATGGCAGACGCGGGCAAGGCAACATGCTTTTGTTGATAAAGTATGTGCTTCCAAACAGTTTTCAAGCATTTACATCATTATTGCCGGTGGCAGGATATAAAAGAGTTAAGCTTTCCTCTGGCGAATGGACATCCTCCTCCTGACAATTGGTAGAGGCTTTGGTTACACACTATGCAAAGATCTTTGAAGCACCACCCCCTCTTACTCATGAAGCTAAACTGGCACTGGATCTTTTTTTGTCACATTTTACTCAAGTCATCTATGTACAGCAATCACAACAGTTGGAGGTTCCTTTCATTGAGGCAGAGTTGCATGCAAGTCTGCGAGACTTAGGAAGATGGAAATCTCCTAGATGGGACTGGCTTACTATTGAGCTCTTCCTCTCGTTTTGGGAATACCTTGAGGAACCTTTATTGGTGATTATGAATATGGCTTGGGAGAAGCAGGATGTACCCTTTCTTGGAAGGAGGGATTGCTCAAGCTATTGCCAAAGCATGTCTTTTGTGATCAATTTTACCATTGGCGGCCTATCACCCTTATGCCGGTGGTCTACAAATTGATGGCCAAAATGTTAACCATGTTAAGGATTACTTGCATGAAGAAGTTCATCAATCCCAGTATGGTTTCATACCTCGCCGGCACATCATTGTAATTTGGCGAACGTCATCATAGGCATGGAATATGCAAAATACACTCGGTAAGATGTGTTGGTTATGCCAGTTGATATTGAAAAGACTTTTGATATTGTTTTATGGAATTATATCGCAGAAATAATGCAAAGGCTTGGATTTGGGCCAAAAATTTTGCAGGTGATCTTCCTCCTGAACGCTCAAAGCACTTCTGCAGGTCTGTTGGGTGGTTCTATCACGGATACTTGGAATCTTGGACGTTCGGTCAGACAAGGGTGTCCTCTTAGTGCTTTGCTTTATGCAATTGTTTCGTAGCCCTTGTTCTTACATCTTGAGGCCCTCGGTGATCTACATGGTCTTGCTCTACCACTGGAAAGCAATTTATCGGCCAAGCATATGCTGATGACTCTCTTTTTACGCCCAAAAATGTTAAGGAGGATGTGTAACAGATTATGCATGCTCTACATTTATTTAGCTTGTTGGATTGCATGTTAATTTTAGTAAATCCAAGTTGATGCCTTTAAAGGAACTCGATTGGCATAGGCTTCTATGGCCAAGGGAAATTGTTTTCCCTCATACCATAGTACGCCATTTGGGATATCCGATTGGTTGGAATGTGTGCAACGCAAAAGCTTGAATGGGTGCTACAAAGAATACACATGAAGCTTAGCTATTGGAAATTGTCAATCTAGCCATTGCATGTGCATCCAATGCATAATGATGGTCTATGTGCAGTTCTATTTGCCATTTTATGTTGGCCACAGTGGTACATTGGGTCTCTCATGTCATGTATGTTGGAACATTTCCGGCGGATTGCGGTTTCTATCTATGGATAAGCTATGCATGCCTAAGCGACTGAGAGGGATTAATATTATGGATTTATGTCGACGCGTTTTGGCCCGACGAGCTATGCTTTTGCCTACGCTGGTGGATCAGTGACAGCCGTGGACGCTCATGGTTTCACATTTATGTGATGGCATTGTCATGCAATCTTTTGGTCATTGGCATCCTCTATATTGGGATGTCATTTTTGGGCAGTTGGATGGCCATATTCCGGGTTGTCCCTTCACTTCGTCTGTTGTTACCTTGTACTTATCCTGGCAAGGTCGCCAATCTCCTCCAAGAAATTCACTTCGGTTGGAGAGCATTCATTGGAGCAAAGCTTTCTCTCTTACTTTGGTTTGGCGTTCTCCTCGACAAGCTTACTTTCTTTCACAAAAAGGGACCTGCGAGGTTGATCAAGTGGTGGATAATGCGGGACAAGTTCTTTCTTTTCCGGTCGCTGTTGTTCGTTATGATTTGGGAGCTCATTATCGACTCTTATGGTAGCAAATCAAGCAGCTACTTGCAGATGCTTCTCCAGTGCCTCCACTATTTGGGGACTCTCGGCTTCCTGATTGTCATCTCGACGATATTAGGATAGAATGCATATCTGTTGGGTCTGTTTATGCCTTGCTGCAGTCTAATGCATGGATTGTGTCTCGTAGAAATCAATTGTGGTCTCTCTCTAGACAATTATGGTGGCAAAAAATATTCTCTCGCATTTGGAAGAATCACTTACCACTCAAGGAACGCATTTTCTTGTGGAGATGCGTAATGGGTGCTCTACCAATTGGTACTTTGTCGCAGGTGCGACGCATTGCTTCCACTTGTTGTGTTCGGTGTCATGGGGCTGACGCGCATTTGCTTTGGGATTTCTGCTACTCCCGAACTTACATCAAGCAGGTGTCCTCTGCTTTGCACCTTCGTTACCCATCTGGAATCTTTCATAGGCTCCTATCTTCAATTTCTAAATTGATAGAGTATATGCACATGTACGCATGTATCTTATCCTTGTTACAAGGAAGGTTCCAGACGTGGCTTAATACAAGCCCTTGTGTGCATACACTTTAACCGTCCTTGAAATAATTTTTTTGTTTGCAATGCAAGCAATAGTCCATGTAATGCAAAATTGTTTCAATAGCCACATTATGCACAAGTTTAGTGCTCTATCTATATGGAAAGAATGAAACACGCTCATTTTACACTGAAGCAAGTATATTCTTTTATTGCAACAATCACTATATGATCTTAGGCTCACAAATGTGTTTCATAAAATAGTTTAGATTCATCTACATATATTTCTTGTTTTAAAAAAATTGTGAAGAAATTTTTCAATCTACTCTAATTCATTTTGAAAACATAGTTTGCTATGACAAGGCCAACCAAGCATGACTAGTTACTTGTTTTTTGGTAAGCCCAAGGAAAGGTTCATACTGGAGTGGCGAAAGAAAAGCACTTTTCCAAACGGAACACGAGGGATGAGGCACTAGAGTTTGCAACCAAGCGCTCACAACCTTTTCGCAACCAGATTAGGGTAGTCTCTCCATATATGGGCAGTGGAGCAAAAGGTGATGTCTCCACAACCAAGGCTAAATTTTCCACAAGTCACAAAACCTTAAGCAACAGCTAGAGCTTGGATGATGTCCTATTTGGAAACTTTGCCTTTCTCTAGTCCGCATGGCCAAAATTGGAAAAGATGGCTCCAAAACCAACGTATTAAAAATTAAAGGAAAACGGCCTTGCCAAAATTGCTCTATGTCTAGCATATTCTGGATATGAAGAGGGGTATAGTCTTATGAAATGCCAGATGCAAGGCTTCTCATACTACCGACACTATCTAACCCTCCCCATTTCTAAAGTCTCAAGCCAATAACCTGCCATCTCTCTTTGGCCATGGAACTCTTGGGAGCAGTTGGGAATAAAGCTTGTCAATTAGCGCCAATCGCAAATTAATGATGGCCAACCTTTTTCCTTCCTCTCTCTTCTTCTGTTTCTGTAACATACACATGCCAAAGATTTTCGATTGACAGACTCGACTGCAATGCTTTCCTTTAACATACACATGCCAAAGATTTTCGATCAACAGACTTGACTGTACACGTGCCAAAGGTTTTCGATGATATATACCTCAATAGTATCCAAGATTACAAATTCACACAATTGTGAGATAAGGTAGCAATTACAAGCAAAGGAGGAGCTTTATTTCTTGCCATATGTGCAAATGAGACACCTCCAGTAAACTCAAGATATAGCTTCACAGCAAAAGCCACACTTGATTTATGCTGCCACACACTACAGTTGGTATTCCAGAAGTTTCTTCATTTTTTTAGTCCCAGCAGGACAAGAAGGACCTCAAGATATTGGAAGCGGACTACACGGCGTAGGATGCTTTGCCGTGCAGGCGTGTAAGGCGGATACCGCACTAAGAGATCACCGATAGTTCTTCTCACCAAAACAGGTTTCATGTGGCTGAAAGTCTCAAAACTATATTTTCCATGGTATGCTCCCATTCCACTATTTCCAACTCCTCCAAATGGAATTTCATGCACCCCAACCTGTAGAGAACAACCTACTCTTGAGTCTTCTCGCCCAGAATTATTCCTAAGAAGCTCCCTGTGAGCAACTCATGCAAAAGGAAATCCATGGATGGAAGGCAAAATACATAGAACAAAACTTTTATAACTTACATAAATGACGGTATCATTGACGAGCATTGCTCCAGAAGAAGTTTCATTGATAACTCTGCTCTTCAAATCCTCATTGTTTGTGAACAAGTACAAAGCTAAGGGTTTCTCCCTTGCATTCACGAATTGTATAGCATCACTTATATCAGGAAGCTGTCCATTATTAAAGTTTATGAGCGTAAGTAAAGAGTCAGTAAAATTTTGGACTCACACACACACTGAGAGAACAAAGAGGTATATAAACATCTGTTAAAGGCCAATATGGCCCACAATACCAAAACAATACATACAAGAAACGTGTCTCATCTGGGGAAAAATAAAACAAGCCTAAAGCTACATGCCAATAAATACCTGTCTCGAGTTCCAAATATACAGGATGCCGTTGGAAATCTCTCTTACAGAGAGAGAGAGAGAGAGAGAGAGAGAGAGAGAGAGAGAGAGAGAGAGAGAGAGTCAAATGCTTCTGGCTTTGAAA
Organism: Adiantum capillus-veneris; assembly: GCF_014529385.1. NCBI lineage: Eukaryota > Viridiplantae > Streptophyta > Polypodiopsida > Polypodiales > Pteridaceae > Adiantum > Adiantum capillus-veneris. Next base: position 2,335,946 of record NC_140960.1, on the reverse strand, counting down.
GCCCTATCTTGAGGCATTCTTCTGCTGGCATTCGATGGCCAGATCCTGCCACAGATCCTTAGTGGATGTTGCAACTTGCAATGCCATTTGGAAAGCATGTTGCTGCCATCAGCAACCTGTTTCATCACGCCCTTTCCATCTACACTGATCTAATCTCCCACCTCCCCCCCCTCCCCCCCTCCTATACAACCCCATTTTCCTCACCAGCTCCATGTCCTTGGTCTTTACATGTCATTCCTAATTTTCCTATTTAGGTTAAAGTTTCCTCTTTCTACTTTCTGGCCTACCTGTGGCAAAGGCCTTGGTGTTTTTTTTTAAGCTTTGGAGATAAGGTAATGATGGTTTGAAGTGGTGATCCTCTAAATCATTGTTAGGTTCTTTAATGTTAAATCTTAAACTTGAGAAAACCAATGCTAATCAATAAACTTTGCACTCAATTCTTTCAACATTTCTCTCTCTCTCTTTCACATACACATAGTGTTGGAATTATGGCCTTTGGCATTGACCTCTCAAACTCTATCGGCATTACCTCTTGTATAGTCAACAATTTAGTCATCTTGTGAGTGTGTGAGGACACAAGGGCTTAGCAATCATAGCATGGTGAGTTGCACGAGAGTCCAAAGCTATTCCCAATCACCCTTGTCACCCCCATTCAGGGAGCCTCTCTTGCCCTTTCGGAGTTGCCCCATGACCCTTGGGAAAGATGCATATGTGACCCTCGAGAGGTTGCACCTAGCCATATCCTAATATACTAGTGTTCATATCACTGCACGATAATTATGCGCACTTGACTGACAATTGCACCACGGCCAACCAAGCATGGACCACCCTATACAAAAACTTTGGTGCCAAACAAGAAAAGAGAAAATAAGCCTTTAAAAAAACCTTTACAAACTCACAATGAATCAAGGGGAGAATATTTCAAGCCTCGTGAATAGCTTAATGAGTATCATTACTCAATTGAGTGTCAGATTCCAGAGAAAGATAAGGTTGACGTACTCTTAAGTTATGTTCCCGAAAATTTTAACAACATTGTCATAGTGCTAGAACGAAAGGACTCAACACCTTCTTTGAAACATATCATTAATGCTTTAATTGAAGAAGAGAAAAAACAACAAAGAAGACTTCAACCAATGGAGGAGCTTTCATTGCTACATCATCTAAGACTGCATCTTCATCAACTAGAACAAATAACAAGAAGTGTTTCGAGTGTTGCAAATCAAGGTAATCTTCTCAAGATTGCTACAAGAACAAATTTTGTAGTAAATGAGGCATCAAAGGTCATCTGCTACTGTGCCCTAGGGCCCTAGGGTATGGCAATTGTCATCTGCTACCACTTGTGCAAGAGACAATATACAAATGGTAGTAGGTAGTCAGTGTGGTACACCGCAGATTGTAGGGCATACGGACTGCACACCATTGGCATTGTCTCCCCCGCAGTTAGCTCTGCTACCATTGGCTTCTTACTCTCAGCAGTCTGTGGCATATGCTTTTCGCTTTGGAAACTCCCTTGGTTATCTCTTCACATCGTCTCAGCCTCCACAAACAACGTCCGATTCAGCACAAGAAGTTAGGGTTCCATTTCCAATGCATCCTCCACCTATGGGATCTGGTACTTATCGAGGCCCATACTCATGGGCCATGGCCTCAACATCCATACTAGCCCTTTTATATACACTAGCCTCTTCATTTAGACAGTTAGCACCGATAGTTACGATGCCATGCTTCATTTCATTGTGTATACCATGCCTTTGAACTCTTGGAGTACTGTTGCTTGTGGTTTGGTGGTTCTCTCATGCTAGGAGTCAACTCACCTGGACGGTGGGTAATCTTGTCTGTAGTTGTGCTACAGTTAATAGTTACAATTGGTCTTGGTTTGCACTTGGGGGGTTACTTGGCTGTTGGACTTGATCATCAGTAGTCTAGTGGACAAAAGTATTAAGGTAGGACTTTTGACATCTCTACACACGAAAGACAGGGATCTCCCAACCAGCTTCTATCACCAAAGATACTACAAATATCAATTCATTAGCATCTTGAAGGATGGATGCATACACAGAGGAGATACATGTAGAGATTTCTACACTTTGTGCCAAAATAGCGGTGGGTCAGCTCAAAGTATTCGCACACCGCCTTGAGATAGAGGTGTGTAGAGTAGCTCGGATCCCCCACGGCCTAGAGGTATGCAGACTAGGTTGCGAGGCGGAGATTGAGGAACACTATGTATGCAGTGCATATTCTACTATCTGATCAAGATATCCTACTATGTTTGGAGAGCCATAGCATTGCAACTTGCAATGAATTTGCACCCATCAAGGCAAAGGTAGCAAAAGAGGCTAAAGGCCCCAAGCTTCTCTCAGACCCCCAATCATAAATCCAAGGAAAGAAAAAGAAAACAAAGACAAAGGCAAACGTAGAAACTATAGACTAAATAGCAGAAAAGAAAGAAATGGCAAACAAAAAAGAGGAGAAAGCACTAGCAAAGAAAGAAGACGACAAAAACAAAACCAAGACAACCCAATCACAAATACAAGGGAAACTAAAAGAAAACACACAAAAAAAAACAAAAACAAACAGAAAAAATCTCAAATCATTTAAACTGGCCTGCCTTTTGTAACTTTAATAAATAAGCAATAGGAAACAATGAAAGTATTTAAACATGTATCTATCCCGAGTGTGTGTGTGCTTGAGAGAGAGAGAGAGAGAGAGAGAGAGAAGAAGGGGGGGGGGGGGGGGGGGGGTGTTAGGGTTAAGGTGGCATGATTAGTGTAGCATTCATAATACAAAGTAGAAAACAATAGCAAAACTTGATAGTAGAAATGATCAACCAACACTAGAAGTGTGTACGATGAGTAGCTACTTAAGTAGTGGCAGCATATGGCTAGGTGCACCTCTCAAGGGTCAAGAGGCAACTCCCAAACTGCAAGAGTGTGTAACAAACTTGAACACTCCAAGTCAAGAATCAATCACGACCATAGTTGCCAAGAAACACGTTTCTTCACTTATGAAACCTACGAAACGTTTCAGAAACGTTTCTCTGAAACGTTTCTGTATGAGTTTGGACGTTTCAAAGGAAAAGTCAAGGCTCGTAAGTTTTCGCACGTCAGGCCGTAGCGTTGATTTTTTTACGTCATGAAATCCTCAACGTCATGAATGTAGCTTCTGTCTTGCTTCTAATGATGAAAGTTAGTCCTATTCTGCCTCTTTTTCATGTCTAAGATCTCAGCTATACCACTTAAACTTACGTACATTCTTTAGTTTGCATGAAACTTCTGTTTTGGCGTTTCTTTCTCGGACGAAACCGTTTCGAAACTTCTGAAACTCGTTTCAAACGAAACGTTTCGAAACTCCGTGGCAACTATGATCACGACAGCACCAAATAACCACTTCAAACAATTCACACATCAGAATAGATTTGCACTGGCCCGACGGAGTTCCGTGCCTAGAGATATTGGCCCCAAGACTGGCGCCCCTTTCAGTATTTCTTTTTGTATTAATCAATCATCAAAGTACAAGAGAGCGGTTGGGGTTTCACTCTCAGACTCTGCGTCTAGATGCTCTGAGAAGTGAGGCCCTCACCACTAATTTAAAAATTACAAGGGATGCCCAAAAGCAGAGCCCCAAAAGCTTGAAAGCAAAAGCAGATTCTCTCTCTCTCTCTCAATGAGAGTCAGTAAAAAGCAAGTTCTCTTTTCTCTCTCTTTCTCCCAAATCATAGCAAAAAGCTGAGATTTGCGTCGCTCAAAATTTCCAAAAAGTGTATATATATATATATATATATATATGTATATTTTTTTTTTATTTTTTTTTTTCACCTCTGCGATTTCCGGAAATTAAGGTTTCTGGCAAAAATAGGGTTTTACAGGAATTTTAGGGTTTCTACTCTCCGTAGCCATGTCATCACTTTGTGACATACCCCCCTCTTGAAAGCATTGTAATCGACCGCGATTATACCTGCAAAACCGACAAAAGCCATAAACCGTCTTAGTAGACACTGACTGTTAGTACCTACGTACTAGGAACACACATCTAGCACTTGTACAAAATCGACAGTCACATCACACAACATCACAGGACATTCAACATTCATTCGGATCTTAGAGCATGATTTATCGGCAATGTAGCTAGCAATCACATCTAGGTCCAATCGGGACCTCATCGATGTCCGATTGACTAACCCCTATTGCAACCATGTCTATTCGAGATCAAGTAGACCAAAATGCTGCAGTCATTTCGTCTATCAGTTCCTGCACTCAAAAGAAGTGAAGAAACAACTCAGTATCATTATCAGGAATTCCATTATAAAGTCATCCAGCAGAATACTGTCAGCTATCAGTATCCCTGAAGTTCAAAGAGACATCAGTGACTTTAGTATCAAAATCGAGGCATCTGTTGACAAGGGAGCGGAGTGACTCCTCTCTTGTGCATCCCACTACACCAGATCTCCGGCCAAGCTGAATTCTGTGTTCCGTTTGGAGTAGACTATGCTAAACCAAAACATCGAGGTAAAGTTTCACAATCCGAGGAGTATCTGCTAGGTCCTCCTCCTCCATCCACTTCGCATCAAATGCAGGAAATTTCTTGAACTTAACCAAGAACCGCCTTCGGACGTTACCTTTCTTCGTATCGTTATGTGCCAAAATCTGTTCAGGAACAAGGATCTCCTCGTTTTCTTCCACTTCAGGTTGCTCATCACGCTCCCCATCATCAGGCACATCACCCTTAACAGGTTTCAAGAGACTGACATGCAATGCATTGTGAATCCTCCAAGTATCTGGCAGTTTCAATAGGAAGGAGACATCATTTATCTTGTCAGTGATCTGGAAAGGTCCGTAGTATCGCATACTAAGCTTTGGAAAAAGCCTCTCCTTTCCCTTTTTCTTTCGTAGGCGTGCCTTCTCAAAACGTAAAAGCACCCAATCATCCTCCTTCAATTTCATGTCGCGACAATGGCGATCCGCTGCCTTTTTCTGTCGTTCTTGAGACTTCTGCAAAGTCTCGCGAACCTTGGCAAAAGCAGTATCCAAATCTCGCGAATATTCATCCGCTTCAAATATCTAATCTTTCGTGCTCAGGAATGATGGAACCTTCGCAGCACTTTCAACAATCTCACATGGCGTCTTCCCCATCGAAGAGTGTATCGTGTTATTGTAGGCAAATTCCACCAAAGGTAAGTTCTTTTCCCATTAAGTCTTCCGATCCGAGATACAAGACTTCAATAAATCTAAAACCATTGAATTGGCAATCTCAAATTGCCCGTAAGTCTGCAAGTGGAACGATGACGAGAACTGCAACTGCATGCCAATGTTCTCCCAAATTGCCTTCCAAAACAAACTCATAAATCTGCGGTCTCTGTCGGAGACAATCGTCTCAGACGTGCCATGTAATCGGAAAATCATCATGATCTTTCTGTATTCTCGGGAGATCAAAAATGAAATCCATTTCAATACTTTTCCAAGGGCGGGTGGGTATAGGTAAAGGTTGTAACAATCCTTGTGCCTTATGCCTGTCAAACTTGACTTTCTGGCATACCAAGCAACTGCGCACAAATTCTTCCACATCCTTCTTGAGTCTCGGCCAAAAGAAGTATCTCTCTACCCCTTTCATGGTGGTAGCGATGCCGCGGTGACCCGTAAAAGGTGGACAGTGGCATTCAGTCATAATCTTTTCCCTCAACGGTTGTGTAACGCACAACATAGTCTTTTTCATCAAGTAGCCTTCCCGAAGGGAGTATCCAGCTACTGTCTCCCCATCCCATATCCGTGTGAAAATATCTGCAAAATCTGTATCTGTGGCATACTGATCGACCATATCCTCGAAGCTCCTATGATGTATCGCGGAAATAGCCAGAACCAACGGCTTCCAAGACAAAGTATCTGCCACCACATTCTTCTGTCCCTGCACATGGACAATCTGGAAGTGAAACTGTGACAAGATGTTCGCCCACCGCATCTGCTTTTCCGAAAGCTGCTTCTGTGGCAAGAAGTAGAGCAAACTTTGATGGTTTGTAAAGACAGTAAAATCCGCTCCGAGTAGTTAATGCAGCCACTAAGTAAGAGCATGGATAACCGCCAAAAGCTCTTTCTCATAGATCTGTGCTGTCATCTCTGGCCTAGAGAACAAACGGCTCTCGTAAGCTATGACATGGCCTTCTTGCATCAAGACCGCACCCAGACTACAACCATAAGCATCACAAAATACTTCAAATGCCTTCTGTAAGTCCGGCAAAGTCAAATCTGGTTCTGTAGTCAATTTCTCTTTCAATGTCTGAAAGGCAATCACCTCTGTGGATCCCTACGAGAAAGGGACTCCTTTCTATATCAAGATATGCAAAGGGAAATCAACCTCTGCAAACTTTTGAATGAACCATCTGTAGTACGAACACAGTCCCAAGAAGCTTTCAACTTCATGGATATTCTTCAAATCGGGCCAATCACAGATAGTGTCTATCTTGGCCGGATCCATTTGCACTCCTGTTGTTGAGACAAAGTGTCCCAAAAAGTCTTTGAAGCAGATGATCTCTATGTTCTGCCTCATTCTTCGAGAAACAATGATATCATCAAAGAAAGTGCCAACAAATAGCCTATACTCTCGAAAAATCCTGTCCATCATCCGGTTAAATGTCGCAGGAGCATTGGTTAAGCCAAAAGGCATCACCAAAAACTCAAATAACCCAAAAGTCATCCGAAAGGCTGTCTTGTAGACGTCTCTCGGCGCAATTCGGATCTGATGATATCCACTCTTCAAGTCAATCCTGCTAAAGCACGAAGATCCATGTAAGCTGTCGAGTATATCATCAATCCTAGGAATCGGAAAACTGTTCTTGATGGTGATTTCGTTGAGAGCGCTATAATCGATACACATTCTCCAAGATCCGTCTTTCTTCAAATCCAACAACAGTGGAGAGCAATACGGTGAAGTACTATGCTGGACAAGACCCTTTTCCAAGAGGTCTCTCACTGGGTTCATAATCTTTTCATTCTGTACTCGACTCACACGGTAAGGTGGCCGGTTCGGTGGCGTGCTTCCAAGTATCAGATCAATGGTTTGATCTTCAGGCCCTCTGAAAAGCAATCGGCATGAGTGTGGAGAAAAATCTTGACGTTCTTTTGTTCAGGTCAAAACATATTCAACCTTTATCCATCATTGAGGTCTCTCCCATAAGAATGAGTAAAGAAACTGAAGTTCATCAAGTACAATCTCTAAGCCCTTCATTTATCAAAGTCGCTTTCTCGGCCCGGTAGTCAACCACGGCGTAGTTCTTGTGGTACCAAGGGATCCTGAGTAGAACGTCACTCGCGTGCCTTGAACACCCCTGTCATTGCAAACGAAGTTTGCCAATGCTCGGTGTAATGGAAACATCCCATCCGGGTGCCAGTCGAACTACCTCCGCCTGTGGCCTCCACCTGTGGCGTCAGTCTGTCGGGCGTAATTCCAAATCGAGCCGCCAATTCCAAGTGAAAAGAAGTTGGCCTTGGCTCCTTCAAAAGAGCTTCCTGATCCTTCACTTTGCCCCAAAAGCAGCAAAGTTTGTACTTTCATTCATTAGATTCAGTGCAGGTCCCACGCCATGTGGTACTAGTTCTGCTTTTCTATCTGCCTTTTCTGCCACGTTCCTCAACTGCTCTCGAACTCTCAGGCATGTCGCCGTTCTTACCATTCTGTTCTTTCGGTGCCTGTTTAGGGCACTTCGCGGAGATATGTTCCATGTTCCCCGCATCCAGAGCACTTCCCCTCCCTGATGAAGCGAGCTTTCTCCTGAGGAGTAAGCTTGAGTCGTGCATCCTTCTTCTCTGGATTGCTCTTTTTCCTTCTACTTTCATTCCCATAAGTCTGTTCGGCTCGTTGTGTCATGGCCTCATCTGTGGGGTAGGTCAGACTGCCAGAGTGAATGGCAAAGCCCCGCTTCGCATGACTCATCAACACCTGAATAGAAGCTGACTTCTGTTCCAAGCAGTGATCTCGGATCTCTTAGGTAGACCCAAGGTAAACCGCTCAATCTGTTTTCTGACGAGATCTTCTTGAATGAAGAGGCCTGTAGAAAAGAGCTCCAGAATCTTTCACAATAAGCATTGATTGTATCTTTCTTGGTCATCCGAAGATGGTTCCAAGCAGCTCGTACATCTCGTTCATATTCTTGCGTCAACCAAGAAGAAATAAAAAGCTTCTTAAATTTCAGCCATTTAACTGGCGCAGTCTTGTTTAAAAGAAGCGTGGACCACCAAGTACGAGCATTCCCCTTAAGGTAAGAGGTAGCTCTCCGAATCTTGGAGTGCTCTGAATAGCGTCCTCCCGCGAAAGCAATGTCAAACTGCTGTATAAAAGACAAAGCCTTCAAAGCATCTGAGTATCCTAAAAAAGTATCAAACTTGATCGAGTGGCCACCTTAAACTCTCGGACTTTCTTGCTTTTATCTTCGAGAAAGTCATACTGGTTGGCTTTGTAAAAATTGTTCTTGTTCGCATAAAAGTTTCCCATCATCGGAATCTGAGCATTCTGTAGACAAGTCCTCAGTAGAACTATCAGTCTCTGGGCGAGATTTAGTCTTCTTTGTGTTTCTCTTGTCCTTTCCGAAGCGTTGCTTCTTGCTTCGCTTCTTACCTTTTTTGTCTTCTTGGCTCGAATCTGAAGAGGTAGAAGAACTGTCAGAAGAAGAAGAAGAAGAAGAAGAAGAACTCGGTACTCCTTCAAATCAAACATGCTTCTTCTGTTTCTTTGCCTTGTCAAAAGTCAACTGACAACCCAAATATCCCGGGAAGTCCGTGCTTTTCTTTCTGCTTTTTGCCGTACTTTTTGGCTTTCTTGTGCGCGTCAAAAAGCTAAGCAATCCGTGCATCAACCACCTCTTATAATTCCTTCTCTGTATACTGTTTGTGATCAGAAGGTTTCTTGAGAGTGGGTTTCAGTGGTTTTCTACCACTGCTCATGCACTTCTTGAAAAGAAGTCTCGCTCATATATTTTGAAAATTTTGGGTCCTTTGCAAAATTGAGCATCATCTTCGTTGCATCGCCGATCAACTAGCGATGCTCCATCTCTTGCCGCTCCGCCTGAGTATGCCGAGGCGGGCCATACTCTCTACCGGATTCTTCGTTGTGATCCCTGCCCGCATCTCCAGATGCAGAGGGAGCCGATTGATCCTTGCGTGAAGCCATAGGTGCCGCGGAAAAAAAATTGGGGATCGGATTTCTCGTAGAAGAGAAATCGGCCGGGCTCTGATACCACTGTAACAGACTTGGACACTCCAAGTCAAGAATCAATCACGACAGCACCAAATAACCACTTCAAACAATTCACAAATCACAATAGATTTGCACTGGCCCGGTCGAGTTCCGTGCCTAGAGATATTGGCCCCAAAGACTGGCGCCCCTTTCGGTATTTCTTTTTGTATTAATCAATCATCAAAGTACAAGAGAGCGGTTAGGGTTTCACTCTCAGACTCTGCGTCCAGATGCTCTGAGAAGTGAGGCCCTCGCCACTAATTTAAAGATTACAAGGAATGCCCAAAAGTAGAGCCCCAAAAGCTTGAAAGCAAAAGCAGATTCTCTCTCTCTCTCAATGAGAGTCAGTAAAAAGCAAGTTCTCTTTTTCTCTCTTTCTCCCAAATCATAGCAAAAAGCTGAAGTTTGCGTCGCTCAAAATTTCCAAAAAAATTAATTTATTTATTTATTTTTTTCACCTCCACGATTTCCGGAAATTAAGGTTTCTGGCAGAAATTAGGGTTTGCAGGAATTTTAGGGTTTTTGTTGTCCGTAGCCACGTCATCACTTTGTGACAGAGTGGCTCCACAGAATGGGGGTGACTCAAGATAGCTTTGGACTCTTGTACAACTCACCATGCCGTGTGTGCTAGGCCATGCGCCCTCACATGCTCACCAGATGACTAGACTCCTGATTGTACAAGAGGTAATGCCTATAGAGTTTGAGAGGTCTTTTCCAAGGGCCATAATCTCAACAATCCTCACTCTGGACTTTGGATTATACTGAAGCAAGTTGGATCGAGACTCAATGCCACGCAGGCCAATGGTCAACTCATATGATGTCACACAGACTAAAGAATCCTCCCCTCAAACAAAGAAGGTGGACAACCATCCATATCTACGACACATCAATAAAGCCGCTATAGTGATCGAGGGCGGCATAGACATGGAGACAGTTCTCCTCCTCTTGATCTTCGTCTTCGTCTTCGTCCTCTACAAGGTTGACTTTGCCTTTGTCTCTGCTGTTGCTACTACTACTACTGTGGCATTTTTTCGGTGAAAGTAATAGAACCCATAGGATCACCTACAACAGGAGTCGTCGTGGACGCAAAAATCACAAGTTGAGTATCAGTGCTAAGTGGAACTATTTAAGGTACTATACCAAGAGTGACTCCATCCATAGTTTTGTGGACCGACGCAAGATCGTGCAATGCATCATGACGTTCATGTTTGACAACCCTAAGATATGTTACTTGATTATTTAGCCGCCTTATATGATCTTGTTAACAAACTAGCAGAACATCCTTCTCAAAGAGTTGTTGAGTGCATTGTAGCAGCTCCCAATACGTAGCATCATATGTCGCACCATGCAACTGATGAGTGCTCTTGAGAGTATACAGTACATCTACCATGGAAATCAGAGCCCGAGCCCCATCGTTCATTCTTTAGAATTGCCTCGAGATGCTATAGGAAAGGAAATGGTTTGGCGTTGTAAAGTACAGAGAAAGAGGGTGTAGAGAAAGAAGATGCAGAGGAAGATGGCTTAATAATGAATATGAGTGAGTGAGTGAGTGACAGGACCATTGTTGGTAGGATTGAGGATAGGTACCCTCTTAGCTCGGGGGGGTATCAGCAGCTCTTCCCGTCTCTATTCTAGCCGGTGTGATGATACTCGGAGCTGACCAATCACTACTCGTGAGCTATGTGGCATGTATGTGTCCTTGTAGCGTGGTCTCCGAAGGAATCCCCCGTCTAGCATGGTCAAGAAGTGCTCATTGTAGATTTATTTGAAGTTGACCCAGACCCAGGCCTACAGACCGGCTAAATTAGAATAAACTTTGGTAAAAATAAAACTCACCCCTTGGGCTTTAAAACTTTCACCTCCTGTACAAAGCCTTAGCACAGTGCTTTGGAGGTGCCGCCAAGTTAGTCCCAAAACATGCTAAATTTAGATGATTTGTGGCAAGTTCAAATTTCACCCTAAGGCTTCCCAAACTCATATTTAGTCTAAAGAGTATTTCTAATAATACAATGTCAGGTGTGTGTCCTATTTGTATCCAACAAAAAGGATAGAAGTGAAAAGCTTGACATAGAGAGAGAGAGAGAGAGAGAGAGAGAGAGAGAGAGAGAGAGAGAGAGATGAAATGAAGTGAAATGTTATATTAACGTCTTCAAAAGGCCAAAATGACCTATGAGACCAAAAGGTTACATCCATGTGTAACTCTAGTACAGAGTCAAGGGAACATAAAGAAAAATATAAATGAGGGTGAGGGTACCTAGAGTGGGTAAGTATGGCATATGTAAGCCTAACCTACATCCTCATCATCAACATATACCTTCATAAGTTTGGAATAATCTGAACTCACGAATTATAAGAGGGGATAAAACACTCATAAAACTACAAAAGCAAGGAACACAAGAAAACCAAAAAAAAGAAAAAGAAAAAGAAGAAAAAACAAAACAAGAAACAAAAAAAATTCACTTTATTTGCCACTAAACAAAACTAGATAAAACAAACCATTAATTACTTAAACATGTTTTTAGAAAAGGCATACGCAAAATAAGTTGAAGCAGCTTACTTGGCTAAAACTTGAAACAAGTACTCAACTTTAAGTAAAGAGACGACATCTCATCAACATCAACATCTCATCCTCATCACATAATACATCCGCTCAAAACATATGGGGAGGGGTAAAATCACACGAGGGCTAATGAGGTGCACAATGGGGAAAGTAGACAATCCCATGAGCTCTCTCATGTGTCTCTCCAGTATGGCCTCAATGTCCTCCATGGTCAGCTCGCGCGCGGGGGGGGGGGGGGGGGGGGGGGGGCCTCAATGATGTTCGGTAGCCTCCAATGTAAACCTCGTCTACTGTGTGAATATCCTCGCATCCTTGGGCGTCGTGAACGACCAAGTTGGATGGCTCGATCAAGAAGAATGTCCCAATAAGGGTGTGATTGAGTAACACCTATGGTGGTACATCCCGAGTAGTCCCTCTATAAAAAGTGATCTGGCTTTGTATGGATCCTCTGTGAAGGTTTTCTGCTCCTAAGGGTAGTCTCTCCGAGTCAACGGATCTCCAACAAGAAGAGACCTAGGCACAGCCCGCACCTTTGATCATAGTAATCCATGATGCAGAAAAAGGGGCCAAAGCCCTCTCTGAATAAGCAATGAAAACGCCCGTTGATCTCATAGTATGTTGTGCATTGGCAGATATGGTGCTCCTCTATCTTTGGCTCTCTCTCGCAAACCTGGCATAATCTCTCCTCTAGGGGTATACCTCTGTATCGGCCAATCTCTATCTCCAACCAGTGAGATGAGGTGAGTAGCTGACCAATAACACATCTAATGCCATGAGATAGATGGTTTCCCATGTACTTGGGATGTGAGATAAACCCATCCTCCGGAGAAGATGGTCTAAATTAATTCGTGCCCAAACACATGAGACAGAGAGCCAAGTCCTAGTATCCAGCTGAATGAGATCATGTTTGATAAACTTGCTAATCTCTGAATATGTGAGGGTGAGGGATGGTGCATCCAAGGAACTGATAAGGGGGCAACATGTCCACACTAAATCCATGTAGCTCAAACCAAGATGAAATCTGTGCAAACCAGCATGAAGTATCACCCTCACTGGCCAATTGTCGCAATCACTCAAGCTCTAGTCATGCATATCTATTGTGTGGTCTCCAATGTGCTATGAATGAAAGACACTGATCTAGCAAGAGCCTCCACTACAATTGGTGGTGCGATCATCTCATCTCTGATAATCTCATGTGGCACCGAGGCTTTCACCCGGATCAGCCTGGAGATCTTGGATACAAGTGGTCTCTGTCCATGGATCTCCATCCATCATATGTCCACCCTGTCCGTATGTAAAAATAGGTGCTGATCTCCTGACCCCATCACCTTGGTTTTGCCAAGGTTGATGGAGAGCACACTGTCATGTGCATAAACCTTTAACGCATCTAGATGTCTCAACGTACCCTCTGGACAGTCTAAAATAAGGACAATATCATCCGCATAAAGCAATAGAGGTATCCATGTACCTGACAGTTGTGCTCCCCCATCCACTGCAGTCTTAATATAGTCAGCAATCCCATCAATATGCAACCCAAGCAAAGTCGAAGAAAGTGTGCATCCCTGCTTTACCCCAATGTAGAGTGCACAGGGTCTGAAAAACCCTCTGCTGTCCGTACTCTCCCTACAATTGTCTCATTCAAGCCATGATACCCCATACAAGCTCCTGTGAGACTCCCAAGTCATGTAGTCAATGTATCAACCTGGCTCTCGCGATTGTGTCAAAGGCTTTGAGGAAATCCACAAAGCTACAATAAATCCTCCTCCCATGAACTCTGCCCTCCTCAATGATCGCTCTAAGCGTGAAGATATGATCAAGTGTAGAGAATCCCCTCCCGAATCCAGCCTGACCTGAAGCTCGTACACCTCTCTCTCTACCCATCTGCTCAAGTATAGATATAGCTTGGCCAATGAGTGATCGATCATGATAGTGCAATAGTTACTTGGCAGGGTTGGATCTCTAGACTGGAGTACTGATACAATCGTAGATGTACTCGGAGTCTCAAGAAACCCCTCATACATGGCCTTGTTGAACATGAAGGTCAACAAACCATAAATATGATCACTAACATGTATGAAAAGCTCTACCACTATACCATCATGATCTTGTGCCCTCCCTGTGTGCAATTTGTCAATGGCTCACTTCACCATCTCTGCTATGAAGAAAGTAGAAGTGGGAGGACACGGTTCTGGTAGGTCTGGCAATGGTAACTGCTCTGCTACTGTGTATAGAGAGGATGCATATCGTGTCCATGTCCCTATAGAAGTAGTGACTAGAGAGACTGAGTGCTCTCTAAAGAGTCGCCAAGCCTCCCTAGAGTCCTCGTTGAAGAGTATCTGATAAATATCTCTCTCAAGCTGAGCTAAGAAAGCTCTCTTCTTTTGCCATATAAGGCGGCGGAAGAGTATACGCGACTATCGATGTGTGATCTCTCCCAAAGCCACCTCTCTTTGTATTCGAGCTCTCGTCTCTCAACACTCATCATCATACCAACTATTCTGAGGCGAGCTCCCAGAGCGAGGTCTCCCACTAGGCTGAGAGTGGGGAAAAGTTGTGACCGCTATTGTTTGTATCATCTCTATCAATATGTGAGTGAGCTCTGACAAGGGTTTATGAGGATTCTCCCTTGCTAGAAGACTATACAACTCTTCTATATACACTCCATCTATCTTTCTGTAGAAGTGGTATCTCGGATGGCGATGTGCTGCATGATGAAAGACACCAATAGTGTAAATAAAATCTACTGCAATAGATATTCGAGCATGACCTACAGCCACTCCAACAGGTCAGGGCGAGACTGATGAGTCTTGAATGCGTCGTATAAGTGATGTGGGGGCAAAAACATAATCCACATACCTGCAAGTGAAGCTGCCTAAACCGGAGTATCTATCAAGGCCATTCAAAATAGCCAATCCATGTGTTGTGCCCATATCAATCAAATATCTCCCATACTCTGTAAATTCCTCAGTAATCTTTGAGGTCCTGGAGAGCCCCATCTCTCTGGAGTCTAGCTCTCTCAACATCTCCTCGGAAATGTCAAAGAAAGATGCCTGATGACATGATGTCCTAGCATCGAAATCCCTCAGTAGGATGACATCCCCATCCCTCGAGAACTCCCACATATCCTCATCTAGTATCATGTATGGTGACTTCCCCTTAGGCGAGATGTGCTAGGAGGGAAGTAACATATCTCAATGTAGACAGCTCTACCCTCCTCCGCTCTAACTCTGACCCACATCTAGCCGGCACTCTCATCTCTGCAAACCACCTGGATGATAGGGTGTAACTCCTCCCTAAATAACAATGCTTCTCATCGTGATCCTTTGCTGATGTGCTCATTACAAGCCACTTGTCTACATGTGCTCTCCCAGTTGTATCCAGTCACCCTTGGGAATGTGCTCTCTAGGCTCTGATGCGTCTATGAATAGAAAATGATGTCCCTCCCTCTGAAGGAATCCTCAAAGGCTCCGACATCCAGCCGTAACAAGCCGTTGCAATTCCATGCCGCAAGCTTTAGGTTGGTCCCATAAGACGCGCACCGTCATATGGTGCGTTTGTCAAGTACTATCACTTTGCCTCCTTTGTAAGTTTTCTCTTCTCTAAGGCCCTCCTTTACAAGTTTTCTCTTCTCTCAGGCAGCCAGAACCTCCAGCATGCATTCTTTCATGTGTGCTAGTTGAGACAACGTAAGATCATCTTCCAAGAAAATCCCTATTCGCTTTAGTGTAGGCCTCTTTTTGAGGAAGCCCTTCCTCTCTTCTATGGTAGCGAAACGAATGATTAGAACATGTTCCTAGGAGGTTCTTGCATCACCTTCTCCTTTCTTGCCCACTCTCCATAATCCGGTTTGTTTTGGCTCAATGATTCCCATACGTGCATAGAGGCTTTTCACTTCCTCGGCCACATTGTTGGTGTCCTTGACACCCGTGACTCGTACATGCTGAGCGCATGATTTCCTCCTTTGCTCTTCCTTAATTTTCATGTTGATGATAGAGGTGGGAGTGGGCATTTCATGTTGAGAGAGAGAGAGAGAGAGAGAGAGAGAGACCGTCACTATCGGTAGAATTGGGCCAAAGATTTCTTCAGTCATAACTGCGGCATCCAATGGAGGATCAAGTACAATGGTTGGCGCAATAAACCTGTGAAAATCAATCAAAAATAGTTTCAAGGGTGGGAGGAAAAATCAGCCCCATCAAAAGAATGAACGATTAATACCAGAGTTTTAAGAAAAACGGTGGCCCTTACAGTGAATTCTCATCCCACTGGCCACCATGAACAATTGCTTTTGCTATCCTTGAATCTTCCAGATATGCTTTGATGCGCGAAAAATGCCGTGCATTCACAATTCTGGTAAGATCAGAGCTCTCAGGATTTGGACCAAAAAACTCCTTCAGTATTCTTGTCATTGTGTCGATCTTTGGTAGAGTAAACAGATTCAAGTGATTGAATTCCAAGTGTTAATAGCATGCAAACAGCTTCCAAAGAAGCTTTCAGAAAAATGCCTGCTAACAAAACAATGATGACCAGACTAACCGAGGTTCTCAGAGTTTGCTTTATTAACAGTTTACCAGCTTCTGTGCAGAATCTTTTTGAACGAGGATGTAGTCAGAAGCAACACAAGTCTGGCCACAATTGATTCCCCACTTTCCAGCAGCAATTCGTCTAGCTGCAACCTATGCACAGTTATAAAGATCAGACGCACTGGCTCTCTTTCTACAAAAACGGAAAAAACTCTTGAAGAAACATATGTCAAGCTCACTAAGTTCACCTCAAAATTGGTCGAGGAGTCGATTATTGTTGGACATTTCCCACCAAGTTCCAGTGTGACTGGTGTCAGGTGCTTTGCAGCAGCTGCCATTATTATTTTTCCTACTTGGGGACTCCCTGTATTGAAAAAAATTGCATTTGAAGGAGGATACTAGAGTATGATCATTTTTATGAAACTTCCCTGGTGTACACAGCTCTTACAAAAGTTGAAAATTGTTCTAACACCTTTTGAAGCCTTGAACAAGCTACGAAAAAGAAAGTCAAAAAAGTTGCTGACCTGTAAAAAAAATTTTGTCCCACCGTTGTTCCAGTAAATTTTCACTCTCCGAAATTCCACCTTCTACCACTTTGACTGCCTCTGTATCCAAGTACATTGGAATCAGTTTGGCCAATAAAGATGCCACGGCCGGTGCGATTTCTGAGGGCTTCAAAACCACAGCATTCCCTGCCCCTATTGCTCCAATGAGAGGATCTAAAGCCAGCACTGTACGAGAGATGAATTTAAAATGTTATTGACTTTAAGAGAGCCATAACACTGTCTTGTCTCCCTCCAGATCAAGATATAAAACAAAATTTTCACATGAATTTATACAATCTAGCTGAAAAGCAAAAACCATATTAAAACTGCTTTTTTAGTCAGACACCTTGTACCTGTCCTCTCCCTTACACACGGCTAATCAGGAAGAAAACTTTCCCTTAATCAAAAGGCAACCAACCCTTGTGGTATATAAAGCTTACAAAGAGATATACCTAGATGGATCCAGGATAAGCCCAGATTCATCCTTAAAGGAAAGTGGTATATAAGCTTACAAAGAGAGTCTTAAAGGCCAAGCCAGGGTACAAACTTTTTGAAAATTCTGCAGACTTGAAAAAAGAAACCACAGTTGCTGGTGTTAAGTCTCCCGACTGTTTGACGATAAATCAGTGCTACTTTTAGGGCTTTGTTCTTATTGATGACATAAAATTACTCCAATAACTGTGCTACTCACACTCGCATGGAGGCAAGAATTCACATATTAGATTCTCCATTATGCCACATGTCAAAATGTCCACCCACTTTCAATTTTTTGAGTCTCCTATGCTTTTTCTCTCTCTAAAGAAAATTTAGATGTCAAATTTAGATGTCCACCCACTATTCAATTTTTCGAGTCTCCTATGCTTTTTCTTTCTCTAAAGAAAAGTCTCCTGCGAAAAGTGAGGACCTCAACTCTGCACTTAAGTTTCCCACTCCATGGCAGCTTGCTTTCCTCCCACCAGATCACATAATGGTGAGCAGCAATATCTTCATTTTTTCCTTTCTGTAATAAATCATTCTCCACAGATATGAGGGGCTGTGGGTGTATAACTTGCTGATCTCAGACCAGCCTTCATGCAGCTTAATGGTGTACCACCAACACGCAACACTGACTCCTCACAACAGACCTCACCTCGTGTTCCATTGGCGAAGGGAAAGTGGTTTGCAGACTGACTGAAACAATTGGAAGGGAAGCAGCCATGGAATTGATGTCACATGCCATTTCAAATGGGTGACAAATTGGGTTAAGAATGTGAGCAATGTGAACTTGAAAGGTTTGACTGCCCAGGTGTACAATTAAGTAGGAATCTTGAACAGACTCTCACAAGCAAGTTGGTTCAAAAAGAAGCACAATGCACCTGAATAACAACGTTGAAACAACTTCATCTTCAAGCATTCAATAATCAGGGCCAATTGAGTGATGGTCCACATCTTCCTTTATCCATACAAAGAAAGGGTCATGCACTGCTTGCTCGACCAGTAGGAAGTTTAACTAAATAGTGAGTTACACCTTCATGGACAGGCATGCATGCAATGCTAAGAAAGGAGATGCTGTAGAACACCTAAAAAAGCCCATGTAGAACTCGATGGCTGTTAGCTGAAAACCAACCAAGAGAAGACGTATCGTGCACCTCTGCTTTAAGTGCAAGTACACAGTTATGAGGGGCCTGGCTAAAACAGCTCCAAGGATCCCCATAAATTAACTGACAAAGGCATGCAAACAAATTTCTCACAAGGTGATACAAGAAAAGTGTACATTGCTTGTTAAGCTTGATACTTTCCAAAATTCAAGCAAGTATGAAAAAGCATGTATCCACACGGCATTAGATACTCAGTACCGAAGGTTTAAAAAACTTACACAATGGAAAATTCCAAGGTGAAAAAATCAGGACTGCTCCAAGGGGTTCAGCAACTATTGATCCAGATCCAGGCTGAGCTACAAGTGGTATAGATACCTGCATGCCATCAGGTGCAGGATTTCAGAGCACAAAGGAAAGAAGTTACTTCTTAAGCTTATTCTCATCATAAAACAATCACGGGTGAAAACAAAGGTAGCTCAAGGTATTTACACTTTTACATACCCAAAACAATCTACTCAAGCAAACGGGGCAATGCCCTACATCTAAGAGCTATAGAGCAAGACAACACTTCCTAAGCCTGTCTTCAATACTGAACGTTTACAAGGGCTCAAATCTACAAAATTCCTTACATAACCCACATCTACAAACAAATAACCATTTACAATGTTTAATTTTCACAATTGTAGACAAACTGCTAATATTTCCTTTTCCGAGGCGTTGCATTTCTTTTGAAAATTTCTTTGCCACTATATCAGTATTTGAGTGATAAACAGGTCACCTTGCGTGGTTTCATCCATTTCTTCAGGTTATTCCTCATCAGATCACAGGAATTTAAGACAGCTCCCATCTGCAACCAACAGCAAGAACAATAGCGCGGATAGAATTAAGTACATGGGACGGGGAGCGGTTTCAAGAGGAAAATGGAGCAGGACAGCCTAGGACTAAGAACTTGGGAAAGAGTCGAAATGACAATGAAAGAAAACAAAACTCTTGACATTGCTTTTAACTACACACATTCTACTTCAAGTGAGCACATTATCAGCACCAAATAGCAGATTTATAAATGCAAAATACGACTATTACTGTTTGGCATCTGTCTAGATTCGTCCACATGGCCCTGGTATCTCACAAAGCGAGGTTATAGGAGTGAGGGCTCTAAATTTGTCCACATGGTCTTGGTATTTCCCACAAAGTAGTGATAGGTATGTGGCTGTGCTTGGTCAAGTGAGGTAGATATTTGCCCATCTTGGGCCTGTGGAGCCATGTTAGTGTCACCATATTATGATAGTGATGTGTGTGAACACACTTAGGACAGCCAAGGCATTTCTTCCCCTCTCCAGGCGGCAACCAGCCCTAACCTGGCACTTTGCCAACTATTGTTCACGCACCCATAGTCTAGGTTGCTCCTGGTCCCCGGCCGCCCGAGTTTGGGGCAGGCCGCCCACTTTTGTCCAGGTGCCCACATATATTTCCATATTTCATTTTTCTCATGGGTCGTGGGGATTTTTATCAAGCCTTGCCCTACCGCCCCTTGGGCGCCTATTTATGGGGCCAGGGGGGTACCCACTTCCATACACATCTGATTCGTATTGGGTCTTCTGCTCTGGTAGTCAGTGGGGGGCTGATCGCCACCTCTTCACCATCTCTGGCGTTTGTGTCTACTGTCTCTCTCTCCCCCCTCTCTCACGCTTCTGCACACGTGCACTCTCACATGGTATCAGCAGCTTCGGCTTTCCATGGCCTAGGACAGCGCTTCATCAACATCAGGTACCCCTCCCAAGAAGGAGATCAGCTTGCATTTTTGGATCAGCCAAGGCAGCGTTTTTGCAACTGGAGCCAGATCTGCCATCGTTTTTTACATAGCCAGGCAAGCGCAGAAACGGGAGCCATTTCTGTCGCAAAGGACCTCACCTCAACCTATGTTTTTTGCAAGAAACATCAGATCCGCTGACTTCCCTACTAGCGCTACCATTTCTGGACTTCTTTTCGCAAAAAACCCCTCCGGATCCATTTGCGTTTTGACCTTCATCTGCGTTTTTGGGTTTTCAGCCCATTTTCGGCGGTTTTATTGGTCACTTTGTGTCATTGACACCTTCCACAAGTTGCTGGGCACCTCTGGTACCCATCAAGCCTTTGTTTTTTCAGCAAACAAAAGGTTTTTGGTGCCAAAAAGTGCAGCAAAAGTGGGCTGAAAATTGACCTGCGTTTTTGCAGCAGGAGGGCAGAGCTCATCTTCTAGACCCCGGATCTCCCCACCACCTACCCGGCTTTGCATCTGGTGCATTGCCGGCGAGATCCTCTCTGTCTTCATCAAATTTCAGCCATTAACCCTTGCTGTTTTCTCTGTTTTGCAGCCCATCTGGGGCAGTGACTGATTCACCACCCTTCCCATACTCCTCTACACCGCTCTAGACCATGCCGGGAGCGTACGAGCACGCTGAAAATCGCTGGACAGCAGCGTTTTCATCACCTCACAGTTGTGTTTTTGGGTGGACATCAGCCACATGGCTTGTGTTTTTCATAGAGGATGAAGTTACCTCCTGCCAAGACACCATCTGATGGTGGTCCGTGTGGTCTCTCTCAGTGACTGCTGCAGTACACGGTATCTTCGACATCGGCTTGATCATCTACGAGCGTACGATCCTTGGGAGATCCATTCATTCCAGCCATCATTTGGCGGTTGCGCACTTCAGAGGGGGTGGTGACTTGTGATTTGCTATGGACACACCTATGCACTCATCAGAGGAGTTCACATGAGATATGGCCATTATCATGGCATATGGGATTCTCACATTCCCAAAGAAGACACCATCTTTGGTGGACAAAGACTTACCACTTGACCTCGACATGTCATATCACTTGCTTACACACGAGCATCTACATGGACTTAGGTAGAGGATCTTGGGTCTCTTCTTGGACAGGTTCATTGCTTGTATCTACAGACTAGAGTGGGACTTCAGTGCTTTGGACTCTCTTGGAGAGTTTACCCGCGAGATGCGGGAGATCAGGCATCCCGCGACTACATCCGGAGTCACATGGAGCTTGACTTAGATGGTAGTGCAGTTGCTCTTCTACACTCCTGATCATTTGGATTGCTACCTTCAGAGTTGCTTACACTCATCTCGGTAACCTTACAGCAAACTCGTCCCCCGACTTGGGTAGTAGGTCACTCCCAGCTCATTTACATTGAGAGCCACACCGAGTTGCGGTTTGGTGGCGTTGTTGGCGCGGATTTTGTTTTGGTTGACACCGGAGGATTGGAGGTAGGAGATACAGGCAAGACTGCACAGACAAATTTGTCTAGCCTTTCCTCTTCTCAAAGGATCTTCACAGCGCAGACTTCTTAGTCTTGCTTCTCCACTTCTACAGGATGATCATGGTGCAGACACCTTAGTCTGACCACCTCTTGGGTCTCTTCTTGGACAGGTTCATTGCTTGTATCTACAGACTAGAGTGGGACTTGAGTGCTTTGGACTCTCTTAGAGAGTTTACCTGCGAGATGCGGGAGATCAGGCATCCCGCAACTACATCCGGAGTCACATGGAGCTTGACTTAGATGGTAGTGCAGTTGCTCTTCTACACTCCTGATCATTTGGATTGCTACCTTCAGAGTTGCTTACACTCATCTCGGTAACCTTACAGCAAACTCGTCCCCCGACCTGGGTAGTAGGTCACTCCCAGCTCATTTACATTGAGAACCACACCGAGTTGCGGTTTGGTGGCGTTGTTGGCGTGGATTTTGTTTTGGTTGACACCGGAGGATTGGAGGCAGGAGATACAGGCAAGACGGCACAGACAAATTTGTCTAGCCTTTCCTCTTCTCAAAGGATCTTCACAGCGCAGACTTCTTAGTCTTGCTTCTCCACTTCTACAGGATGATCACGGGGCAGACAGCTTAGTCTGACCACCTCTTCTTAGAGGCCCTTCACAGCGCAGACTGTTGAGTCTGGCTTACCCCTCATCTTGGATTACCCTACTTACTGACAGGACACCATCCGATGGTGGTCCGTGCGGTCTCTCAGTGACTGCTGCAGCTTACAGTAGCTTCTACAGTGCACACTATTTAGTCTGGCTTTCCTTGATTCGAAGGAGTTTACGACACAAATTGCTACATCTTGCCTTCTTGGAGTTTTACACGGCTTAGCCACCTGGCCACACTCGATTGCAGGTTCATGCATTGACAAGCTTCCGATTGACAACTCCTGGGCTTCTCCATTTTCTCCAGACAGTTTGACTAAAGACACCACAAATCCTATCAGGCAAGACACGTGCAGGTCTATTGGCACTTCTTTTACGACAAGGAGTTGTTTTCACACTCAATTCGGGACCTTCACGTAGTATCTTCACATTGTATCGGCGAAGTATAGCAGTTTGCTACAATGCTCGTGACGGCATCTTTCCACGGAGATTTCCTTGCGGTTGGGACACCCCAGACTGCTGAAGACATCACAACAGACATCTTCATCATTTGCCTCACATCTTCGGCTTCACGCGGTTTGTTCAGCATCAGGTGTAAAGAGGGGGTGTTAGACTTACACCACTCTGCCGCTTCACAGGTCTAGGACATACTTGTATGGTTAGTATGTCTCCGGGCTGGCCACCCATAGTCTAGGTTGCTCCTGGTCCCCAGCCGCCCACTTTTGTTCGAGCACCCACATATATTTTCATATTTCATTTTTTTGTTGGGTCGTGGGGATTTTTATCAGGCCTTGCCCTACCTCCCCTTGGGCACCTATTTATAGGGCCAGGTGGTACCCACTTCCACACACATCTATTTGAATTGGGTCTTCTGCTCTGGTAGTCAGTGGGGGGTTGATCGCCCCCTCTTCACCCTCTCTGGCGTTTGCTCTCTCTCTCTCTCTCTCTCTCTCTCTCTCTCTCTCTCTCTCTCTCTCTCTCTCTCTCTCTCTCTCTCTCTCTCTCTCTATCTTCCGCACGCGCGCATCTCACATCCTAGGCGCTCCTTTTGTTGTTCATTATCAAGTCAATTCAGATTGGTGCATCAAATCAGCTCCAGAAGTGCTCCATCTTGAAGAGTCGCCATGACGGTAATCTCTCTTAGGTCCAGTTGGTTCATGCTTTGAGGTAAATCATCTATTGTACATTCTATTTAGGCAATGGCAAGCAAATTCCCCTCCAGCCATGGTGTGTGAGAGGGTTGGTTGGGACCCCATTCGTTTGTCTTCTTCTTCTTCTTCTTCTTCTTCTTCTTCTCTCTCTCTCTCTCTCTCTCTCTCTCTCTCTCTCTCTCTCTCTCTCTCTCTCTCTCTCTCTCTCTCTCTCTCTCTCTCTCTCTCATTCATTCAACTCTCCTCGTCGGATATATCTTTAAGGTCTCTTGGGATACTTTACTACGACGTTAAAACAATGTTCTTCTCTGGTGTATGTGTTAAAGTTTAGGCATCTTAAGTGAACTGCCCAATGTGATCCCATTATTTAGTTTGGCTTTTAGGTATTTATTTTACTTATTTGTTGAAGTCTTGGGTAGGGCAATTTACTAGGCTTGCTATATAAGCAACCCCTTGCCTCCATAGTATACACATTCAGTTTTCCATTGCCAAGGTTGATTGGTTCAGGAGACTCTCTCTCTCTCTCTCTCTCTCTCTCTCTCTCTCTCTCTCTCTCTCTCTCTCTCTCTCTCTCTCTCTCTCTCTCTCTCTCTCTCTCTCTCTCTCTCTCTCCGCTTCCGCATCGTCGACTTTGACATGGTATCAGAGCTGTGTGCTCCTTGAAGGCCTTGGCGTGGAGGAGCAAAGAGAAGAAGAACCCTTGCTGGTCCTCGGCATCACATGCAGCCCACAGCGTTTTAAAACGCTGGGCGTTTTGCTCATGCAGCGGCGCCGGACCCCCTCTCTGCTCCTGTGCGTTTTAGAACGCAGCCTTGCGACGCAGTCTTCCACCCCTTGATCCACAGCATGCTTCCGATTCCTAGGGCAAAACCCTATTCGAAGGAACTTCCGTTCCTTATTCCAAATCCTCGCGAGCCAAGGTTCTCACCTTTGGATCTCACGTTCCAGACTCACGGCATGGCATCCCAGCAACTCTTTTTCGACTTTGTTTCCAGAGTCCTCATCCTGCAAAACAACTCTGTTTTCCGGACATGGAGTCCTTATCTTGGGAATTTCAAATTATGTATCACATCTCGAGAGTCTACCACTCTCGTATCCGTGGATCTACTTCCCAAACTCGGGTACGAAACCCTTGGGCTGATCTGGCTCTAGTTCCTCAAAGCCTTTTTCTCCTTCAAAAGCTCATGCCTTTCTCTGCTCCTACTCCCTCACCAAGAGGAAGTACACCTGCAAACAAACACTCAGAGATCACAACATGAAAATCGTTACCTTCAAAGTCTCAACGCTCAAAATGCAACTCGGTTCTTCAAAATCAAATCCTCGGACGAGATCTCTACATAGAAAATCCTCTCTTCCAATCCTACACACAGAAGAGGTGTGTTCTTGGGTTTCTTCTCGTAAATCAGCCCCGTCTACGACGTTTGTTGGCTGAAAACAAAGAAAAACCAGCACCTTGTCACGATAGTAACACGCTCCGCAGGCACTTCTTCACGAGGGAACACGCGCATTGGGTCCTAGTGTCACAAGACGGGGACCACGTGCCAATACAAAAGAACAGACTGAACAGACTTTTAGCACTTCAATGACAATTGAATTGAGAGAGAGAGAGAGAGAGAGAGAGAGAGAGAGAGAGAGAGAGACGACATGAGACACGGAGTGGTGGAATTCCACCCCAGAGAGTATTGGCCCCAAACCTTGGCGCCCCTTTCGGTATTTCTTTATATTGCATCAACACAATACAAGCCGGTACTCCAGACTCTGCACCTTCTTCAGGAAGCATGCCAAAGAATGAGCCCTAACCTCATATTTAAAGGCCCTTGGCCTGAAAAGCAGTTACACTGAAAAGCCTTCAGAACTCAAAAGCTTTTGGTCCAAAAGCAATGCCAAAAAGCTGCCAACGTAAATCACGGAATTCCGTACAACTGCCAGTGCAAAACGTGGAAATCCGTATTGCTTGCCACGTCAACACTAATGTGATTTTCAAAAATTGCCACGTCATCAATTGTGGGTCTTGCTTTATTTTAATCTTTGTCACTTGGGGCCCCATCGGACGAGGTCCCCATAAGTTGGTAGGACTTCTTCTTTTGTTACTTGTTCTTCTTAGGGTTTAGGTCCCTCGGCCAGCATCTGCAAGTTGCAAGGTGGAACCAAACGTAAAATATTGTATGTATTCGGTACGTAAGGTGCGCAGTCCTATATGGATTGAGGTTTAAGGTACGTAAAAATACGCACTATTGGTAAAAAAAACTCCTAAAAATTAGGAAAAACATTTGAAATTTCACAAAAGAAGCCTACAAACATATAAACTATCAATCTATATGGCTAAATGAAACGGCCTACATGATTAAACATCAATCAAGTGACCTACCATGGTCCATGATACGAACATGGGACACAATACCAGATTTCAGTAATAGTATGACAGACTCGATACCATAATCTTGAAAGCAACATAGCATTGTAAGGTAAGAGACAATGTACATCAATGATCATACAAGAGTGAAGATCCAAAGATTGACTAATGATGATCAAAATACTGCAAATACAAAACTCAACACTACAATCATCCCGGCATGAAAATAGCATATCAATCATGACCAATGAGAATGACATAGCAATCATGACCAATGTCTGATGCCAACTACAAAAGCTCATAAACTAGCAAGGTGCAAATGCAAAAAGTTAAAACTAATACATAGCCTGAATAATACTAGGAAAAACCCAATGGAGTCCTCAGTCAAGAGACTCAAGTCTCTCTCTCTCCCAAGACAAGACATTGCCCTCGTCGTCGTACTCTGGCTCCACAACCATAGACACCCTCCATGTGACAAGACATTGCCCTCGTCGTCGTACTCTGGCTCCACAACCATAGACACCTATGGCTGATCTGCAACATCCTCAAGATCCTCCTCCTCTGTGGCGTGAATGAGACGAACAGCCTCATTTGCACGGCCTCGTGCTTTGCAGACAAGAAGCTTTCCTTGGCGAATGCTCTCACGTCGTGCAATAACTGGATCTGGAACTCGCTCTAGGAGTGGAATGTTGTATGCCCGTGCTCGCGATCTGGCCACACGCCGATCCACACTCTCCAACTCTCTATGAAGTAGTCGAAGAATCTCTTCCTGCTCATCTCTCGTCTGCTGCTCAATGTTCTCTATAGTGGGATCAGGCACCATCTTAACCTGCGTGGGATCTACCTGCTCATAGAAAAAACCGAACGTACGTTACAAAGAGTTTGATCATATCAACATAGAGTAAAATCGACGAGTTAACAAAACCACATAATTAATATTACCTGCTTTGGTGTCCCCAAAGCATGGTAGACTCGCACAAGCTTCATGTTGGCTCTACAATAAACCAACCTCTCTAGTTGTGCAATGCTTAGCCTATTGCGTATTTTGGTATGGATCAATGAGTAGGCACTCCAGTTGCCCTCACAAGCACCCGCAGAGCAATCCTTCAATTGGGAAATTACAATGATTTAGGGTTTAGTATTTACCTGCAAAAGTGGCAATGGTTTAGTTTTAATATTTACCTACGAAAGTAGGCGTAATGCAAGATCCGTAAGCTTTGGAAGACCCCATCTCCCATAGCTCTGCCACCAAGTCAAAGGAAACTTGGTGGCCTCCTGTCTCAGTGCCACTGGCCGCACAAAGGAAGGGCCTAAGCTGTTGATGAAGCTCCTCATCTCAGCATCAATCTTCAGTTGTGTGTCCTCGTCATACCTCAACGAGATTTATGAATCGCGCAGTGCATGCAAATCTCTATCATGGAATAGTTCTGGCTTTTTGTAGAGAGGATGGAGACATGCAGCCATTCCATGTATAGGACGGCTCATGAACGTCCACCGACTCTCCACAATAGCCAGTATGTCATCTCGTCTGCACACAGCCATCAAAAAAGAATCATCTCAGTGTAGCAGCTCCGAGCTACCTAAAAAAAAACAATTGCCAACAATTGTCAATGATCCAATCAAGGAAACGTACCGCTGTTGAGACAAAGAAGGACACTCTGCAATGTGGCTCTTCATCTGCAAGAAGAGATGGTAAACCAGCCCCAGTGTGGACCCCTCCATATCCGTGACACGGAACAACACGTGAACAGTCTGCAAAGCCACTGTGAGAGACTGCACCTCTGTCCAAAAGCTCTCATCAAGAACATGCCTCTGGATATACTTAGTGTTCTCCTGCTAAGAATTGTGCATGTCTCTCCATTTGGGATCCACCACTGTTTGCATTAGGGAATCCCTTAGCTTGAAGAGCCTACGGAGCACCAAATACATATAGGCAAACCTGGTTTTTGAAGGCCGTACCATATCCAACTGGCTGTGGCTCCTGAAGATGGCAAGTGCTTGGTGCTTCTTGCGGAAGAAAGTGGAGATCTTTGTTGCATCAGACACAATAGGCAGCACCCAAGGGAGTTTCCCTATCCCCTCCATGAGTAAATCAAGGCAATGCAACACATGGGGTCCAAACTATGGATGGAAACTCTGTTGAAATCAAGTCACCCATTGCTTTGCAATTTGATGCATTATCAGTGACAACCTGTACCACATTCTCTACGCCAACGTCTTTAATGGCCTGCCGAATGTGCGTGTAAAGGAACTGACCTGTGATATGTTCCCCTGCATCCACGGCTCGCAAAAAATAAGTGCCAAGGCAAGATGACACAAGTGTTGATGATGTGTCGTCGACGTATGTCACTCCAACCATCTGAAATGATTGCGCACCCAAATGGTTTCCATCCTGCCTTCACTGGAACCAAAGCCCTGTCAATCAAAGCCTTTTGCTCATCAAGCATTGTCGTGCGCATTTTCTTGTACTCTAAGCCAGTCCATGTATCTGTGGGACCAACCTGAGCAATAGCCTTCACCATCCTTTTCCATTGGTCAGTCCTCAATACATTGAAGGAGATGTTGCACTCAATAAGAGTGCGAGCAATCTCTATCTCCGCCACCTTTTGTCGCTCCTTGATCCAAGATTGAGTATGCACACGCGAGGGCAAGGTGAACTGTCGAGGCCCTGTGACATCCTCCGTATCATTAACATCCTCAGAAAACACATCCTCAACATCTTGCATGACATGAGCCCTCTTCCTGTTAGACTGAGCCTGTGCACTAGGTTCACTACTTCCCACCGTTTGATCTTGAGTATCCGTGTCCCCAAGGTCTCCGAGAAGGGCATCATGAAGAGCATCTTGTGTAGATTGTTTTCCCCTACCTTTGTTTCCTCCTGCCATTGCTGGAAATTTTTCTGCAATCAGCTGATCTTTTACACCAGGCGGCACCTTCTTGCATGCTCCACAATTGGCTGCACATCCTATTCCCGTCAAGTGCTTGACGACACGAGTGACCGCGCTGGTCTTCTGCATCCCATAGTACTTGCATTGCCAATGTCATGTACCTGATCCGGATTGCCCTGGAGTCTTCACAATCTCGATGACATTAGTGTGAATGTTCCAGAGGGGGTTGGCTTCGCGACGCATGGTGTTTTCTTCGCAAGAAAGGCGCTCACAGACCTACTCTGCAACTTTTATAGAAACGCACAACTCTCTGTAGTGAATACAAAGAGTTTTGCCCAAAAACTAAAACGCTACCCTATCGTACCATCGGACGCCGCATGCGCTGCCAAATTTTATTTTATTTTAAATATTGCACCGTACGGATGCAATCCATATGGTACATATCCATATTGTACGGACGTACCATACGGATGTCATCCGTACGTACGTACGGTACAACCTTGGCAAGTTGACTACATTCTTCAAGGCTTTGACACGTCAACAGTTTGTTACATCTCCCCTTCTTGAAAGAGAGTAATCGTCCGCAATTACAGCATATCTGCAAAACAACTCACGTTAGCTCAAAAAAAAATTCCGAGGGTCATTCCGAGGGACAATCAATTTGCTCTTTTTGTTCAAGAGTTAGCTTCTCCTTTCGGCTCTTTTGACCAAGGAGTTAGCTTCTCCTTTCGTCCAGATCGGAACTCTTGATATTCCGACGTAGTAAAATTAGCCATCACACCTAGACCGTACTGATCTTCCACGGGTGTCTTGATGCACTAAAATTACATACCCAAGCAATCTCATCCAATTAGGAATATTCAGTGGTTGGCACATCACAATGCAACACAAATGCTCACAACAAGACACAACAAACAGCGCCGTTGAGCACTCCCCCGAGACAAACGGCTTGCGGTATGAAGCTACTCAACGACTACCTCGTCACTCCCCCCGCAAATAACCTAAAAAGGTCTGGGCCATGAGCTCAGAGGACTGTACAACCAAACGCTCCCCAGACCGCAGTCTGTGTCGCTTCGAGGTTCAAGCATACAACCAAACGCTCCTCAGGCATCGGCCTGCATCGTTCGGAGGTTTTCTAGCATACAACAGAACGCTCCCCAGACATCGGCTTGCGTCGTTCCGAGGTTTTCAAACATACAACGAAACGCTCCCCAGGCATCGGCTTGCATCGTTCCGAGGTTCAAACAATACCAAAACAGTATTTCTCACTTCTCCACCCGGGAGTAAAATCACCAATCAATGAAACCAGTATTAAAACCAAAGTCAAACAATTCAAATGGGCACCAAGACAGGTTCAAAACAGATACCATCCATTTCAAACAAATTTCAAACAAGATCACCAATCAAGTTCTCAAACCAAATTCAAACTTAAAAAGCAATCTCGACATCGATCGAGCTTGAAAAGTCAACTGACTTTCCATCTTGAAACCTGCACCAAAAAATAGGGTTAGGTTCTTTCCATAAGGTCGTAGCCGACCACAATATGGTCCATAAGCTCTTGGACACGCAGTGTTCCTTTGGCGGCGATGGTAGTCCGAAAACATAGCGATCACACTAGACCTCCAAGGTTATCAACAAGAGACACCTGCTAAGAGACGTCTAACGACTGCAAGTTGTAATCTATTAGGGTTTCCGTGGCAAGCATTTCAAGATACCCCACTCTGCCAGAAGCTGCCAGAACCAAATAACTTCGGACAAATTTTTATTTTTTTTCTTGAAAGCTTGCCACGTCCTTGGAGTGTGCGGCTTGGTAGCTATAGAGATCAACATCTGCATGGCACTGGCTATGAGAAAAACAGCAGCTTGAAACAAATCTTGGATCCTTCTCTTACAAGTGATCTTTATGGCTTATGCCTTGTAAGACATGAGCGATGAAGATGGGAGTGCGCCCGATGCGCGATGAAGTAAGGGTGGGAGTGGTTAATAAGTTCGGGGTCAGAGCACGAACCTTCTTCAAATAAAATTCCAATAGCCTTTGGAAGCGCCGGTTTGCTCTATCTGCTCTTTGGTGGGACCGGTATGCTTTCAGAAAAGCACACGTCTGATGCTCTGATACCACTGTCACAAGACAGGGACCACATGCCAATAGAAAAGAGCAGACTGAACAGACTTTTAGCACTTCAATAATAACTGAACTGAGAGAGAGAGAGAGAGAGAGAGAGACGACACGCGACATGGAGTGGCGGAATTCCACCCCAGAGAGTATTGGCCCCAAACCTTGGTGCCCCTTTCGGTATTTCTTTATATTGCATCAACACAATACAAGCCGGTAATCCAGACTCTGCACCTTCTCCAAGAAGCACGCCAAAGAATAAGCCCTAACCTCATATTTAAAGGCCCTTGGTCTGAAAAGCAGTTACAGTGAAAAGCCTTTAAAACTCAAAAGCTTTCGGTCCAAAAGCAATGCCAAAAAGCTGCCAGCGTAAATCACGGAATTCCGTACAACTGCCAACGCAAGACGTGGAAATTCGTATGGCCTACCACGTTAGCATTGTCCGCGTGATTTTCGAAAACTGCCACATCATCAGCTACGGTCCTGCTTTATTTTAATTCTTTACGTCACTTCGGGCCCCATCGAACGGAGTCCCCATTAGTTGGTAGGACTTCTTCTTCTGTTACTTGTTCTTCTTAGGGTTTAGGCCCCTCGGCCGGCACCTATAAGTTGGCTCCATTCTCCAAGGCTTTGATACGTCAGCAGTTTGTGACACCTGGCGACATCTTGTACACTTGGGGAAGCCATTGGCATCACCGGCAACGTCTTCTTTGTGGCTGAAATTTGCAGCAACATCCCTCCTTGCGAAAACTGGTCTTCCCTCTAGGAGAGGGCGTGTGATACTTTTATAACTCCTTGGCCACAACAAAGATAGCAGAGCACTATTGCCTGCGTAGAGATCGCGACTTTTTTTTTTTCTTTTTTCTTTTTCTTTTTTTTGCGTTGTTCTACCAGAGAGAGAGAGAGAGAGAGAGAGAGAGAGAGAGAGAGAGAGAGAGAGAGAGAGAGAGAGAGAGAGAGAGAGAATGCTGACTGATCTGTTGCCTTATTTATCAGATGGCTGCCCACTTATTAAGTGGGCGGCCGGCATATTTTAAAAATAGTTTGAATCTCCTCAAAAACTCAATAAAACCTTATAAGTTGAAAACAATGCTTTCACAGCACTCCCCAGGCGTCCTTGGATGCAATCACACGCACAGTTGCAATGCAGACATAGACTTCCTCGCGGGAAAGCATTTGCTTTCCCAAAAAGCAACCCGCTTTCTCAGAAAGCATCCGTTTTCCCTCAAAGTTTCCTTTGAACCCATCTTCATCCAAGTGCTTGCTTTTCCTTGTGCACAATTCTAACACAGTTCGGAATTTCCTCTCGACTATGGGTATCCCCTTTCCGATGCACCCGTCACCCACCTTGTGACGCATCAAGAATACCCATCACCTAGTCCTTTCCTACCGAACATACGGTACAATCTCCTTCACGATGCTCTATGTCACCCATCCTATGACGAATCATAGATGTCCGTTCCGGGATGGTCGAATACTTCTTCCCAATGCTCCTTGTCACTTATCCGATGTGATGCATTAGAAGTACCCGTTCTTGGTGGCCTTACAAATATTCCTCTTCACAATGCTCTTGTCATTACTCTGAATGACGCACTAGAAATATCTGTACTCAGATGTCTATAGTGAGAAAAACCCTCTCACTTAAAATTCCAATAATTCATTTAGAATTATTTTTCTGTCAGATAAAGGCAATTTAGCAACATCTTTCTCACTTATAAACAGTTCTCCTCAACTGTAGAGGTCCAACTGAACTGCCAGGGAGAAATCGGAAAGATTCCAAATCTTGCTCAATGGCAAGTTGAGCTGGTCCTTTCTCAAAAGAGAACTTAAAAATTTAAATTAAACAAAAATTTAATAATTCAATACTTACTTTACCGGTTTATGTCATTCCTTTAGTATCTTGAGGATATCCTTCACCAATCATCAAACTTACGAGCCATGTAAGAACTCGTCATTCGCGTCTTTCCAACAGATCGGAAGTTTCCTCATTCGAGAATCTGTTAACTCAATTCCACCTTCTCAATCCGAGAAGAATAATCCTCCTAGAAATCAATCTAGGTATCTGTCCTTGTGCATAATCCTGCGTTGTTAGTCCAGAGGGTATCAAACATCTTGTGTCCTCCCACATTGGGAATGCGCAAATCATAGAGCATTAATGTCGATGTCTTTCTTTTACAAACAAAGTCTATGATCACATTAAAGAAGGTTCTTGTTTCGGGCCGTCGCTAAACATAGGCAGATAGTGCCAATCCGAAGATTCCTTGTGCATTGTCGGACGTCTTTCCACGTTTTTCCTCCAGCGGGTTGTTACCACCTGCAATGTTTTCTTTACGCCTACTTGCGTCTATTCCTTGCAGAAATCATCAAGAATTTTTCACTTAGCGAGCATCTAGGACTGCTCACAAAATCTTAGGTAGATAAAAATTCTAGCTATACCATTCTGTGAACATAAGTTCAAACTCGGTCCACTTAAACGGTTGGCGAATTATACTCTTACGAACATAATAGTTCGAATTTATTCAAGCAGCATATAAATGCTACTTGACATGCTCACGGAGAAACATATACCGCAACCAAAAGTTGCTACTGTAATGGTAAAAGCACATAGTGTACTCAATGATCAACGACCATCATTAAACCTCTTCTCCGTAGAGAAACTCAAATTCCTTCTACCGAACACATCTCAAATAGAGATTCTCATGGCAGAATATCCTTGCGCGCAAAAAGGCGCTCAACAGAGTATAACAAACTCCCATCCAGTTCATTGGTATAGCTCTGCATCTTCGTGTGTTATCCATGTACCCGAAAGTGTACATAATACTCATGCTGTGTTAAGAGTCGGAGCTTTTATGAACTCGGAAGATTTCCTTCCTTTCGTAAAATCCTTAGAGCGAAGACGCTCAACCTGACGATTCCTTCGCTCGATCTTAGAGCAAAACCCGCTTATCAAATAAACTAGGATTTCAATCCTTGGATTCCTCGAGCACAGGTCGTAGCCGTCGCTTATTCCTTCCTTCGTAATGTGAGTGTTCATTCACTTGTGCGAAAAGCACTACCATATCTTCCCTTACCAGGTAGGGGATGTAGACTTAAAGAGTACTCAAGCTTAATGAAAGCTTTTTGTTGCTTGAAAGCTCGGAATGGTTCCTTCATAATTTCCTACCCGCAGTAGTAGGTAATCTGTTCGAGAATTACCGGATACCAGACCAATCATGGATCTTCCGGATGGGTAAGCAAAGCAATTCATCGCATAAAACAATGTTCCGACTCAACCCTACTCTCATAAACACTCGAGAGTGATCAGTCCTGGTTAGACATAAGCATTCCTTGTACGAAAAAGAAAACGCACTTTGTAATTTCCCCAAAGAAGTAGCTTCGATTAAAGATCTAGTCTCTCACTTAAAGTTTGAGGGTCTTCTATTCAAAATCTTAGGAGTTCGTTTGAATTCATGTACTTCAAAACTTTCTCCGGTTAGCAACATATCCTTGGAGGAGAGAGAACAAAAATTTGATGTTTCTGTGTTCAATGGTTCCCGTCCCACTACGAGAATTAGATTCTATGCACACTAAGGTGTACACTTTCAGCTTGTATTGCTTACTCCACCATCCGCTGCAAAGTATCTTGCGGATGTGTCTACAAAATTCGGGCAAAAGTCTTTCGTTGAACTTCTTTATGGTTTCTTCCTTAGAGGGGTTCAAGAATGGAGCCACCTTGGCAAGAGTGAACCAATACCTGTTCACATAATCCATGACTCACTCGTGCTCCTATCGGGCAAACTGATGCCAATCTTCTTTGATACCTTCTTCAAAGCATAGAGAAAAAAATTTGTCAAGAAATTCAGCCTTGAATTGAATCCAAGTCTTGTTGTAAGTTCCTTGCAGAGCTTTGGTATACCACCAAGTACTTGCAATCCCCTTTGAGGTGTTTGGCATGCCTCACCTTTGACGCTTCTGAGAAATTGCCATTTGCAAAGGCAACTTCAAACTGTTGAATTAAAGTGGTAGCTTTTGGGACATCTTTCCTTCATCAAAAGTATCAAACTTGATTGGAGTGTTCCTAGGTCTAGAGACCTCCTTCATATCCTTCCCAGAATGACGGGATTTCTTGGCTATGGTTCTAGATTGATGTTCATCGATATTTTCTGAATTCTGAAGGATCTTGAGCATTCCACTCCTTGGATTCTCTAGGTTCTTGAGCATCATGCCCTTGTCGCCTTCTAAGAGAATTCCAAGTCTTGTGTCGATTTCTTGCAGAGAGGAAAAATTTCCCAACTCTGCGAGCTTTTTCCAACAGGACTTAGGGTTCCGCCTACTAACTTCTCTCTTGGCTTGTCTTGGCTTCTAAGACTTGATGGTTCCTGGAAGCCTCAGCTTCCAATTCCTAGGGCAAAACCCTATTCGAAGGAACTTCCGTTCCTTATTCCAAATCCTCGAGAACCAAGGTTCTCGCCTTTGGATCTCACCTTCAAGACTCAAAGCATGGCATTCCTACAACTCTTTTTCGACTCTGTTTCCAGAGTCCTCTTCCAGCAAAACAACTCTGCTTTCTCGGACACGGAATCCTTCCCTTGGGAATTTCAACTTCCGGATCACATCTCAAGAGTCTACCACTCTCGTATCCGTGAATCTACTTCCCAAACTCGGGTACGAAACCCTTGGGCTTATCTGGCTCTAGTTCCTCAGAGCGCTTTTCTCCTTCAGAGGCTCATGCCTTTCTCTGCTCCTACTCCCTCGCGAAGAGGAAGTACACCTGCAAACAAACACTCAGAGATCATAACATGAAAATCGTTACCTTCAAAGTCTCGACGCTCGAAACGCAACTCCGTTCTCAAAAAGCAATTCCTCGAAAGAGATCTCTACATAGAAAATCCTCTCTTCCAATCCTACGCACAAAGAGGTGTGTTCTCAGGTCCCTTCTCGTAAATCAGCCTCGTCTACGACATTTGTGGGCTGAAAACAGAGAAAAACAGCAGCTTGTCGCGATAGTACCACACTCTATAGGCACTTCTTCACGAGGGAACTCGCGCACTAGGTCCTGGCGACATCTGGTACACTTGGGGCAGCCATGGGCATCACCAGCAACGTCTTCTTTGCGGCTGAAATCTGCAGCAGCATCCCTCCTTGCGAAAATTGGTCTTCCCTCTAGGAGAGGGCATGTGATGCTTATATAGCTCCCTGGCCACGGCAAAGATAGCAGAGCACTATTGCCCGCGTAGAGATCGCGGCTGTTTTTTTTTTCCTTTTTTCTTTTTTTTTCCAATGTCCTGCCAGAGAGAGAGAGAGAGAGCGCTGACTAATCTGTTGCCTTATTTATCAAATGGCTGCCCACTTATTAAGTGGGCGGCCGGTGTATTTTAAAAATAGTCTGAATCTGCTCAAAAACTCAATAAAACCTTATAAGTTGAAAACAATGCTTTCACAGCACCTCCCATGCGTCCCTGGATGCAATCACATGCACAGTTGCAATGCAAACATAGACTTCCTCGTGGGAAAGCATCTGCTTTCCCAAAAAGCAACCCGCTTTCTCAAAAAGCATTTGTTTTTCCTCAAAGTTTCCTTTGAACCCATCTTCATCCAAGTGCTTGCTTTTCCTTGTGTACAATTCTAACACAGTTCGGAATTTCCTCTCGACCCTTTCCAATGCACCCGTCACCCACCTTGTGACGCATCAGGAATACCCATCACCTAGTCCTTTCCTACCGAACTTACGGTACAATCTCCTTTGCGATGCTCTATGTCACCCATCCTATGATGCATCATGGTCAAATACTTCTTCCCGATGCTCCTTGTCACTCATTCGATGTGACGCATTAGAAGTACCCGTTCTTGGTGGCCTTACAAATATTCTGTTCACAATGCTCTTGTCATTACTCTGAATGACGCACTAGAAATATCTGTACTCAGATGTCTCCAGTAGAAAAAACCCTCTAACTTAAAATTCCAATAATTCATTTAGAATTATTTTTCTTGGTTTCCAAAGCGAGAAAACCCTCTCACTTATGAATCCAATAATTCATTTAGAATTATTTTTCTGTCAGATAAAGCCAATTTAGCAGCAGTGTGGCTTTGTGGCCAATTACGGATGTTGTGGAGCGGCATGGGAGGTGTGTACAAGGTCCGCCGAAGGGCATCAAAAGGATACAGATCGACTTTCGACAGTCGGCCCGCAAGAGGGCCATTGGAGCACGACAGTTTTGGAGCAGTTTTGGGAGCGGGATTGTGTGGAGCCTTGATTTGTTCGAGGGCTCCTACACGAAGATTGTGCGGCTTGGGAGCAATAACCCCCTGAAGCTTTCAGAGAGGGTTAACCGACTTGTGTGCGGCGCGGTGCAGAGGAGCGGATTGACATTGGCTTGGATGGAACTCTTAGCCCTTGTTATGCACAGTTTATTGTGGAGCTTTGGATTTGTTCAAGGCCTACCACAGGGCAAACGTGCAAAGCGGCTATCGGTGACAGAGTTTTGGATTTCAGAGAGAGATAGCAGATTGGGTGAAGCCCATTGCGTATGGAGTTCCCTTTGCGGTGGAATTGAATTGGCTTGGATCTTTTACGGCTTGGTCTATATGGCCATTTTTTGGAATGCGAGAAGGTACCCGATTACCAAATCTTGCAACTTCAAAATGGCCTCCCCTTGCTCGAGCACCCGCGACAACATCGACCAAAACCAACCAAAAGCTATGGATAACGGATCGTCAACCATCCATTTAGCGGCCTATGCATCGGCACAGTTCTCAAGAAACCCGACAATTTGCTTGGCTTGAGTTTGTAAAGTCAAGCAAATGGCGGAGTTCGCTAGAGGATGGCAGCAAAGGACAATTGGACAAGGATGGCAGTACCAGTACTCAATTAGCTCCCTCGGTACCCGGGAGGTACAACCACTGTCATGATTGTGATTCGACACTTTGTTTGGCTCAGGAGTTTGAAGCCAAAGGTAAAAGCCGGAACTCACAGATAGACACGGATAAAGGCAAGCTGGACAGAGATTACGGTAATAAAGATACGGCAGAGGAGATCAGCATGGCACTCGTGGCGGCGGCCACAACGACCTCGACATCCAATTTCTAGTCAAATGACAGGTGTCACCACTAGCTTTAGCCAGAGAGAGGCTTGTGAGTGGCAGAGGGGCAAGCACTGCTCCCTATACTTTATTTGGACCCTTGTCTTGGAGTTCAAGTTATTGGTGTTTGGACCCGTAGGTCAAAGTTCAATGCACATGCATCTGGCAGGGTGTCACGTGCACATCTAACCCTATGTGCATGTGGACAAGCTAGTTCAGGTCCAGGGTTCAGGTCAGCTTAGCAAGTACTCTGACACCTTTGTGAGCCTGTGCGTAGGCCGTGCATGTCCAGGCACTTAAGAGTAGTTGCATATCCTCTGGTTGCACACAGCATGATCATCAGCATTCTAGTCATTACCCATCATGAGTATTTTACAGTGCATAGAACCCATTTTCCCTATTTTATCCATTTGTCACTTAATATTAATAAGTGACTTTGTTGGGAAACTGGGTAGGGCAATTTTGCCAAGACACTATATAAGAAAACTAGCGCTAGCACTTTTTGGCAGAAGAGGCAGCAAAAGTTCACCAACTTACACTGCATCTTCTCAGCAAGACCGGCAGGTGACCTAGCATTTCCAGCCAACAGCAAATCAAGACCAACGTTTTGGTAGCAAATCAGGCCTAGCGTTTTCAGATTTACCACATCAGCCCTCGCGTTTTGCAGATTACAGATTCAGCCTAGCGTTTTTGCATCTTGCATCAGCGTTTCGCAAATTCCCGGCGACAGTTCAGCCCCTAGCATCAACGTTTTCAGTTTTTAGTACTTAGACAGCACATCTCGCCCCTGGCCTCACAGATCTCACCTAACCGCAGCAGTTCCTCTCTGCACGGTCAGATCAGCCAGCCTTTTCAGATTCATCCTGCTCTACGCAGATTTTAGCATCTGCGTTTTCAGCGCATCGTCGCCGCGTCGTCGCCATCGCCGTCCTCGCCGACACACTGTCAGAATTCAACAGTCAACAAACTTGCAGATTTCAACCTCTAGCGTTTTCAGATTTCAGCCCGTCTCGCCGTCATCATCTTCCATTGCATCTAGACTATTGTACCAGATTTGTGCAATCAATAGCATAGACCTCTCTCGCCATAGAGAGGAGGGCCCTTAGAGGAGGGTTTGACAACCGTCTCGTGTCGTATTCTTCTCTCTCTCTCAGTCTCAGCACCTTCATTCACAATGTCATTCACTTTGTTTGTGATCATTTGCACTCTCTCACCAAAGGAACGAAAGGCTCTCCCTTCCGTAAGTAAAAGGAACCCTTGAGCACAGTTCGGAGCACTCATCTTGAGCAAAGTTCAACATTCACTTCCGTTGCACTTTACATTGGTATCAAAGCTTTGACAGTGTTCTCTATCACTCAAGGAAAGAACCACAATAAATTTTTTGCTTGTTGCGGTCACACGTAACCCAAGTCCTCTGAAGAGTGAGAGGTAACCCAAGAAAAAAGGGCTTGTCCGGCCTCCCCTTGTTCCTCTTTTCACTCATTGAGAGCGGACCGTGCACTTAGCGGCCGGCCAATCGACGTGAGGTGGGAAAAAGCAACCTTGGTGTGAGCGCAAGGCCGCCAAGGGGTGCGCCCGCAGGGAAGAGTCGCGCTCAAGTAAGAGAAAAGCCTTCTCTAACACAGATTGCAAGCTAAAGAAAGACCTCAAGAACCTCAAGGACTCAAGAACCTCAAGAACCCAAGAACCCAAGTTGCTCGTGAACTTAAGTACCCAAGATCTCAGTGTATGGTCATCACCCGAAGCGAAATGGATACTTTGCGTGGAGGTTGTGAGCATGGAGGTAGCGAAGAAGAATTTTCCCCACCAGAAGGTTTTCCCGACCCTCCCCCTTCCCCCTCTACACCAAGGGTTGCACCAAATCCTATGGAGGCTTTGGTCAAGACGATGATGGGCATGATGCTACAACAAGAGGCGCAACTCGCCACCTTGGATTGCGAGCGTGATCAAGTGCGCTTAGCGGCCGAAGAAAGAAAGGCAGCCTTGGATCGTGAGCGCGAAGAAAGAAAGGCAGCCTTGGATCGCGAGCGCGAAGAAGACGAGCGGCCTTGGAGCTAGAGCGTGAGCCGCAAAGAGACCAACACATGCAAGAGTTGGTCCTACAAGTACTCCCCTCGAAGCCCGAGCCGGTCAAAGATGTTGATAGTTCATCAGGTAGCACAAGCAGAGATTCGAACTCCAACAACCCCGTCACTCAAAAGTTGACGTTCAGTAAGTATGACGATAAGATGGATGCTACTATTATTCATTCTTGGTTGCATCAATTTAATGCTTACTTTGCAACAACTAAGAAAACAAGAAATAGCAAGATTTTGACGACAGCCACGTACCTTGCCGGTGATGCCATTAATTGGTACCACGCATGGCAAGAGGCACAGTTGACCGCGCACCTAGAGGAAGCCGAAGAAGGTGCGTCGCTTTCTTTCAATTGGACCAACTTCCA
Source organism: Adiantum capillus-veneris (assembly GCF_014529385.1). Lineage (NCBI taxonomy): Eukaryota > Viridiplantae > Streptophyta > Polypodiopsida > Polypodiales > Pteridaceae > Adiantum > Adiantum capillus-veneris. The sequence goes on along the minus strand of NC_140960.1, from coordinate 2,295,601 downwards.
AGACAAGCTCAAGGCGCGGTTTATGCCACCCCAGTACCTAGCACGGTTGAAAGACGATTGGCACGGTCTCAAGCAAAATGGTATGCTAGTTATGTCTTTCTCTAATCGTGTTTTGTAGTTGGGCACTCAATTACGCAAATTGGATGATGAGCGCAAAGAGGCATTCCTTTATGGATTGGACGAGTATATCAAGTATGATGTCGAAGTACTTGATCCAATAGATCTCAACAAGGCCCGTAGCGATTGCTCTCGCGCAAGAGATGAAGCACAATAAGGGAAAGCCTAAGGAGAACAAGTCTTCTCAAAGTACCTGTCACGAGGACGTAGCAACTACTAACCTTAGTTGTTGGTTTCTTTCCAATAATTTTTGTTTTATTTTTGAGACCCTCTTCTTGAAGTAGCAAACGGTCGGACATTGTATGGCCAATGTGAACAGTAGTTTCACCCGCAGATGGGTAGTGGTCGGCACTGGAATTCGTATGGTAAGAGGATGTCTAGGCTCAGAGCAAGATCATATAGGTCCCCCCGTCGCACTTAGCAAGTTGGTGGATACTAGGAATTGAACTCAATAAAGGCATAAAGTCAAGGTGGGACTACCAACAGAAAGTATCCGATAGTTGGGCCACATTGCACTTTTGGATACGGTCCGAATGAGGATAGATGGTCAGATGACCAGTGGGAGCCCAACGGAATCATCTCCTAAAATTTAGGGAACTGCTATTTTGGTACGTGAAATGTGTTCGCATCATTATCTTTGATATGACGAGGGGAACATTTTATTACTCTGCTGCAAAGTCAACTGATGCACCAGTTGAGAGATTTTTAAGCAGGAATCCCAATGCGGAGAAATTGCATGTATGAGTGCCAAGTGGCACTTTTTGGTCAATTTACCAAGTTTGGGAGAAGAGAACTCGTAATTGACTCTTTGGAGCAGTTTTGGAGTCTGATAACTGTGATTTTCAGCCATTTCTCTCCATTTATGAGCTTCCCATGACTTTATCTTGGACCAAGGAGCTCATTTTCAGCATTGGAAGGCATCAGATGCGTGTTTACAGGGCTGTTTTTCTGCGTTTTCAGCGATACGCAAGTTTTGGCAACCATGGAAATCTTCCCCTTTTGCATCTATTTGTTCACAGATGCATTACAGGTCAAGGGCAGCAGAGGCGGCGCTCGATTTATGCTGAGGGGATGCTTCATTGAGAACCTGTCACAAGTTAAGAGCTATGGAGTGCTTTCTTTCCCTCCCATGTACAGTGTGGTGCTAGGAGTGATGCCCTGCACGCTACACACTACTCTCTCTCTCCCCTACGTGCAGTTATGTGATGCCCCACAAGAGGGCTTTTCATTTGATTGATGTACAACTGTGCGGGTTCATGCTTTTGTGCTGAGGCAAGAGCCTCCTTGAGGAGGAACAGGGGTAGCTAACTGCTACTCCAGAGCAGGCACCGGTGAGGGTCATAACCTCACCGTACAGGTGTGTTTTCAGCGCTGTGTATGCGCTGTAAATTGACTGTTTTTCAGCCATACTGACACCAGAACCATTGGGAATAGTGTCCCACTAGCAGAGGACAGTTAGGGGACTGTTTGGGGCTGAAAACAGGGCAAAAACCAGTAAATACAGCGTGCTGAATTTACTGTTTTTGGGCAGGAATCTAAGGGTTTATGCCAGTGGAAGTGAGTTCCAGCAGGGGAATTGGTTTCGCGCAAGTTTTGGGGTTGTAATGCTACCGAAATTTGGCCAAATCAAGTGGTATCTAGTTGGATATAGACAAAGGATTCCCAGGACTCTACTTCGTAAATTTACCCTCTCAAAGTATAAAGAAATACCGAAAGGGGCGCCAATTTTGGGGCCTACAGGTTGTCAGCATCTGCTCGGGGCATTCTAGCTTCCGAGCCACGCTATATTTACTGTTTTTGGGCAGGAATCAAAGGGTTTATGCCAGTGGAAGTGAGTTCCAACAGGGGAATTGGTTTCGCGCAAGTTTTGGGGTTGTAATGCTGCCGAAATTTGGCCAAATCAAGTGGTATCTAGTTGGATATAGACAAAGGATTCCCAGGACTCTACTTCGTAAATTTACCCTCTCAAAGTATAAAGAAATACCGAAAGGGGCGCCAATTTTGGGGCCTACAGGTTGTCGGCGTCTGCTCGGGGCATTCTAGCTTCCGAGCCGTGTGTGTGTTCAAGTGTTAATTCTCGTCACAGGTTCTCTTTGCAAAGTGCTCTGTGTGTGTGTCTAAAGTAAAGAATTTCGGGTGAAAGCCGACGCCTACCGCCCCACCACGGGCCGGTTTCAGTACCTCTCAGACTCCTAAGAACCCACATAACGGTAAGAACGGTAAGAATGGTAAGAACGGTAACTCTTCTAGCTAATCTTCCTCTAATCCTTCAGAAAAGAACTCACAAAATAAATCTAAGGGTAAAGCTAAAACACGTGCTAAACCTAAGCTAACCTCGGATGAAAAAGACGCAAAAGGAATTATAGGAGGATACATAACAGCAAAAGAACAAGTCATTTACGCTAAGGAAGGTCGTTGCTATCAATGTCACGTCAAGGGTCACAATAAAGCAGCTTGTCCTAAGACAGCCCCACCTAAAGAACCCAGAGCACCAACAGCTACCACGAGCACTTTAATGAACCAAACTGAGTCTCCACATGTTTCTAACACACACATTGATGAGTCTCTCTTTAAATGTTATTGTCATGTGAAGGGTCAGCATTTTGTCATATTGTTTGATTCAAGCAATATGCATGATGTGATTGGTGCCTCTTGCAGAGAGAGCCCGCCTAGAGGTTAGCCAGACAACTCCTCTCGAGGTGTCGGGCTTTGCTCTTGTATGGACTCTCTCATCACGCAAGAGTGCCTTGATGTGTTATTCAATGTTCAAAAAGCTCCCTTCCGCAAAAAATTTCCCGTGTCTCCTCTCTCAGGATGTGATATGATTTTGGACATTAGATGGTTTCCTGAGCATAACCCTCTCATTGATTGGGCGGACAATACTCTCACTCTAAATGCCAAAAGTGACTCTCCCATGATCATTCATGGTGAGGATGGTGAACATTCTTTGCCTCTCATTTCTCATGAGCAGGCAAAGCGTGAATTACGAAGAGGAGCACAAGCGGCATTCATCTATGCCTCTCCAGTTACCCAAAGCATTCAGGCTCCCTACCGTTTGAACAAGACTCAGGAAGGAGTTAGAGCAACAACTCACAGAGTTGGTAGCCAGAGGATTTATACGTCCTAGTGTAAGTTCTTCTACTGCTCCTATTTTGTTTGTTCGCAAGAAGGATGGTTCGTCTCGTTTGTGTGTTGATTACAAGTTATTGAACAAGATGACCGTCGAGAACAAGTTTCCGATGCCTCGCATTGAGTATATCCTCGATAGACTCAATGGGGCAAAGGTTTTCAATAAGGTCAATCTCAAAAGTGGATACCATCAGGTAAGGGTAGTCAAAGGCGGCATCTACAAGACCGCTTTTCGCACATAGCGAGGGCAATGGGAGTACGTGGTCATGCCTTTTGAATTGACAAGTGCCATGGGTACATTTAATCGTCTCATGGTAAGCCGTTTTGGCGATATGGTTTACGTATGTGTGTTTATTTTTCTAGATGACATTCTCGTTTTTTATACATCGTGGGAACAACATGAAAAGGATGTAGAAAGGGTATTAATCCGTTTAGATGAGTGTCGGTTGTACATTGCAGCTAAGAAATCTGAGTTTTTTCTCACTGAAGTTACTTATATGAGTTATATCATTTCTATAGAAGGCGTCAAGTTAGCCCCCGCGAAGGTGGAACGAGTACGTAATTGGGATTTGCCCAAAACTGCATATGATGTGCTTTCTTTTTTTGGTTTATGTCAAGCATATAATTCGCACATAGAGAATTTTGCACGCATTGCCGCACCCATGACAGATGTTTTGAAAGGGGTAAAGACTCGCCGACAGCGCGTGGATTTGTCCGAGGCAGCCATTGAGGCTTTCGCAGCTCTGAAGGTTGCGGTGACAGAAGCGCCATGTCTTATCCTTGCCTCTTGGAATGACCCCTTTGAGGTATGGACGGATGCGAGCAATGTTGCCATAGACGCTGTGCTTCAGCAACATGGCCGTCCAGTTGCATTCCTTAGTCGGAAGCTCAATAGTGCAGAAAAGAACTATTCAGTTTACAATGAAGAACTTTTGTCTATCATTTACTCTCTTAAGCATTGGAAGCATTTTCTGTAAGGTAGAGAGTTCACAGTTCGCACAGATCACCAAGCCCTCAAGTGGCTCCATTCTATACCTAGTGCACATTGGTGTGATCGCCAAGCATGGTACTCACAATTTTTTGAGCAATTTGGAGGTTTGATTGAGTATGTACCTGGTAAAGCTAAACGAGTTGCAGATGCCTTAAGTCGCAAAGGACAGATCCTGTTCTTGGGTCAAGATCCACAATTTCTCTTCAAGGTGTGCCTTTCGACAGCATGAAGAACCAGTACGCAGACTCCGAGTTTGGTAAGCAATGGTTGTAGGCTCTTGCTTCCCAAGGGCCTAACAACTATCTCATTCGTGATGGTTTGTTGTATTTTCGTCACCGTCTATGTGTGTTGCCCTCTCTCAGGACAACCATACTGCACGATGCACATGACTCTCATGGGTGGGCACAGGAGAATGAACACCACTCTAGAAAAAATAGAAAGATTCTTTTATTGGCCTAAAATGCGAAAGGATGTGTTTTATTATGTCACACAGTGCACTATTTATCAAAAGGTAAAAGCTCATCCGAGTAAGCAGCAAGGCCTCTTGCTTCCGCTGCCTGTTCCCGACAGACCTTTTCAAGATATTTTCATGGATTTTGTGACTAACCTTCCACCTAGTTTGCATTCAAGGAACACTCAATGTTTGACAATTGTTGGCCGTTTCAGCAAGTTTTGCATGTTGGTTCCTTGTTAAGGCCACAATCACCGCACAAGATGTAGCACGGTTGTTCATTAAGAATTGATACCCTCTCTGTGGTTTGCCAAAGTCGATTGTTTCAGATAGGGATGTTAAGTTCACGTCCAATTTTTGGCGCGCACTCTTTAAAAATTTTGGCACTAAGTTGAATTTTTCATCGGCTTTTCATCCACAGTCAAATGGTCAAACAAAGATTTACAATCAGTTGGCTTTTGATGTTTTAAAGTCATATGTGCATGATCAGCAGTCTCATTGGGAGCATAGTGACAACCCGAAACGGAAACGGCAGAAACAGAAACGGAAAAACCGGAGTTTCGAAGTTTCGACCAAGGTTGAAACGGTTAAGAAACGAGGTTTTTTAAATTTATCAAAACAACCAATATAATACTTAAAACAAGAAGCCTAGAAAGATTAGTCATTGATCTTATTACATAGAGCTTCAGAATTTATATGACAAAAACCTAAAACCTTCAACCTACGGTCTATCAATGACCACTTTGAACTTTGAACAAGGTCTGCAACATTCAAACTTAAACTCAAGAGACATTCAATTCAAAGACAATTTTCAATGTCATAAAAAGATAGTCGTACATGATACTACTCAATGCCAAGAAACTAAGCCAAAAGTGACCGAGTCATAAGTGAAGACTCAAGAGCCATAACATGTCCAAACTCCAAATCCATAAATCACCACAATATAAAAAGATAGGGTTCATAAACATAAACATAAGCAATCCATTAAGCAAAGCCCAATATAGTCATCTAATGGAACTATTGATGCTCAAGAATCTGAGTGTTGGAACATTAGACATCAGTCCTCAACGTTTTTTAGGGATTTTTTTTTCACTCGAGAAACTCCGTTTCTTCCGATCCGAAACTCCCAAGAAACTCCATTCCGTTTCTTGCGGCAAGAAATGGTGTTTCGTGTCACTATGATTGAGAGTTCTATCTCCCATTGGTTCAGGCTATTTTGAATGACACTTTTTCCTCTGCCATTGGTCGAACTCCATATGAAGCAGCTTTTGGCCATCCATTCCAGTCATTTTTGACTCGCTCGGCCAGTCAAATGCCTGATGCCAATGCTGAAAGTCAGTCATTGGATGAGATTTCTGAGAGTGTGAAGCTTCGGCTAAGCAAGGCTCAGGAGTCTTACTCACGACAGGCTAACAAGCATCGTCAGGATGTTTCTATCAAGGAAGGGGATTGGCTTTATTTAAGAATCATGAAGCAACCTCTTAAGCAAGTTGAAAAGAAATGTCCTAAGTTAACTTTTAGAATGTATGGTCCATTTCCTCTCATTAAAAAGATAAATGAGGTTTCTATGAAATTGCAATTGTCTAACTCTGGTCAATGCACAACATTTTCCATGTTTCTTGGTTAAAAGTGTTTCAGGGAACACCTCTAAAGGACATTTCCAAAGAAGAAGAGCCCGAGTCATCTATGAAGCTGAAGTCATGTAGCCGAAGCAGTGTTGTTGCATCGGTTTCGCCATGGCTCAAAGAAGCAAGTCAGACTTAACTTTTTGAAGTTCAAGGATCGAAGAACCCACGAGGCAGTGTAGGTCGATGAAGAGTTTTTCAAAGATTACCCAGAGTTGTTCGCAGACTACAAGGAAGCCATGCAGCTCGGTACCAGTACCTCACTTTAAAAAGGAGGGGATGTCACGTGCACATAAATCCCTATGTGCATGTGGTAAAGCTACTTCAGCTCCAACGTTCAGGTCAGCTTAGAAAGTGTTATGGCACCTTTGTGAGCCTGTGTGCAGGCCGTGCATGTCCAAGCACTTGGAGTAGTTGCATATCCTCTGGTTGCACACAGCATGATCATCAGCATTACAGTCAATACCCATCATGAGCATTTTACAGTGCACAGAACCCATTTTCCCTATTTTTATCCATTTTTCATATATTAGTAATAAGTGACTTTGTTGGGAAACTTGGTAGGGCAATTTTGCCAAGACACTATATAAGAAAACTAGCGCTAGCACTTTCTAGCAGAAGAGGCAGCAAAAGTTCACCAACTTACAGTGCACTTTCTCAGCAAGACCGGCAGGTGACCTAGTGTTTCCAGCCAATAGCAGATCAAGACTAACGTTTTGGCAGCAGATCAGGCCTAGCGTTTTCCGATTTACCAGATAAGCCCTAGCGTTTTGCATCTTGCATCAACGTTTTTGCAGATTCCCGATGACAGATCAGCCCCGAGCATCAGCGTTTTCAGTTTAGCACTTAGAGACAGCAGATCCCGTCCCTGCAGATCTCACCTAACCGTAGCAGTTCCTCGCCGCACAGTCAGATCAGCCAACGTTTTCAGATTCATCCCGCTCTCCGCAGATTTCAGCATCTGCGTTTTCAGCGCATCGTCGTCGCCATCGCCGTCCTCGCCGACACATTGTCAGAATTCAGCAGTCAGCAGATTTGCAGATTTCAACCTCTAACGTTTTCAGATTTCAGTCAGTCTTGTCGTCGTCATCGTTGTCGTCGACATCGTCGGCAAGTCCATTGCATCTAGACCATTGAATCAATAGCATAAACCTCTCTCGCCATAGAGAGGGGGGCCCTTGGAGGACGGTTTGACAACCGTCTGGTATCGTATTCTTCTCTCTCTCTCAATCTCAGCACCTTCATTCATAGTGTCATTCACTTTGTTTGTGATAATTTCCACTCTCTCACTAAAGGAACGGAAGGCTCTTTCTTTAGTAAGTAAAAGGAACCCTTGAGCACAGTTCGGAGCACTCATCTTGAGCAAAGTTCAACATTCACTTCCGCTGCACCTTACTCAAGGAACCAATCAGACGTCTAAAACACTATGGATGGGCTAGCCAATTCATTGTTGTTGGTTAGATTATGGACAAGATGTGTTCCAACAATTCATTATCTTGAAGTTTTTATTTTGGATGTGACGTGTTCACAATCCACGAATGAGGATTATTGGACTTAGTATGGTCTACGATTCAAAGTTTCTACAAAGGCAACCGATGCTCAAGGTCGCATTACTTTCAAGTACAAAGTTGAACAGAGCAACAATGAGGTGTATCCAGTTGGTGGCCACTACTGGGGTGTCCATGGTAGCTTCTTCATCGACTTGGTCTCACTATTGATGTCCACTATGAGCTACAGAGAGGGTGTTAAAGTTTAGGCATCTCTAGTGAACTGCCCAATGTGATCCCATTATTTAGTTTGGCTTTTAGGTATTTATTTTACTTATTTGTCAAAGTCTTGGGTAGGGCAATTTACTAGGCTTGCTATATAAGCAACCCTCCCTTGCCTCCATTGTATACACATTCAGTTATTCATTGCCAAGGTTGATTGGTTCAGGAGACTCTCTCTCTCTCTCTCTCTCTCTCTCTCTCTCTCTCTCTCTCTCTCTCTCTTCACCGGAGGAGACTACAACAAAGGATTAAAAGCATTCTAGCCAAACACCCAGAATGCTCCTAAGAAGTTTATTTAATACTTTGTATTTAGTTTTTCACACACTTTCACACTTTTCACACCTAGTACTTTAGTACTAAGGTACCCAGACATTGTAACAGATTCACCACTTTGTATCAGTTTGGTCTCATAGGTCATTCTGGCCTTTTGAAGACGTTAATATAACATTTCATTTCATTTCATTTCTCTCTCCTTGGTCTCTACGCTTCCGCATCGTCGACTTTGACAGTGTGTGTGCGCTAATAGAAAGAGGAAAATGGTATAAACTTTCTACCCAAGTGTGGTAGATTGGTTATGCCATTTCCCTCTTGAATAACACGTCTTGAGTTCAACTCTCCTCGTCGAATAGATCTTTAAGGTCTCTTGGGATAGTTTCTTACGACGTTAAAACAATCTTCTCTCTCTCTCTCTCTCTCTCTCTCTCTCTCTCTCTCTCTCCATCCATTGCAAAGCTCAGCTCATACTCACAGCTGCGGTACTCTCATTGACTCTCTCTCTCTCTCTCTCTCTCTCTCTCTCTCTCTCTCTCTCTCTCTCTCTCTCTCTCTCTCTCTCTCTCTCTCTCTCCATTGCAAAGCTCAGCTCATACTCACACCCGCGGTACTCTCATTGACCGAGCATTGGAGCTAGGGAGATTGAGACGCACACGACTGAGAAGAGGAGCTTCACAGCATCGATGGAGACTACAACAGAGGATTCGAGCCATACTATCTCAACATCTAGAGTATAGATGACGATGGATTTATCAACCATTGTATCTTTCTCTTGTATCGGGCACCCATTGTGTCAGTGATCACACATACCCCACACAGTTCCAACTAGTAGCACTTCTAGATTCATTTTAATCTCTCTTTTTTTTGTACTCACACGCGGTACCACATTCACAAGTTTGTAACGGATTGGTCTCATAGGTCATTTTGACCTTTTGAAGACGTTATATATCATCTCTCTCTCTCTCTCTCTCTCTCTCTCTCTCTCTGGCGAGCAGCCACATTCACAACAGCAGAAGGACTAGTCGAGGTGGTCACCTCCTACGTCTACCTCGAAATCACCTTCACTAGCAGACAAGGACCCTTCTCCATGGCACAGGCCGACAGTGACACTCACCTGAGGATATGCAGCTTTGGCTGTGCTAGACCAGAAAAGTCATCAGGCAGACTTTTAGAAGCCCCACACAAAGCGGTGGCTATTTGATACAATAGTCACCCTAGCCTTGATGTACGCAGTAGCACTGTGGGCACCCGGTTGTCAGATAGCCAATGGCCACGGATCGAGAGACCACAGGTCTATATAATCTCCCGATTGTTTTGAGGCAAGCACACAGTGCCACACGACATCATCAGGGCAGAGCTTGCTAAAACCCCCGCCCCATGGTAGTAGACGCACTCTTTCAAACGGTCTGCTTTATCCAAAGAGTGAGAGCTCCCGGTTGACAGACTCACACGGCGAGCTTTTGAGTCAGCTATATAGATAGCATAGTTTGGGCATGACAGAGCATGTACACACAGGTTAGGATGGTTCGGAGCACATGGCCTTGACCTTGAGAGCTTGCCACCTTCCTTCCCAATATGACCCCGACTCACTCCAACTTCATCTCTCACAGACATAGTGCTCCAACAGGATCTCTGGCAGCTATATAACATACAGATTTGGATCTCATTTCCCCTTTGGCGAAAGATGTCACTCTACAGAGATCATTTTCTCACCATACTCGAGGACGCAGGCTCAGAAAATTACGCGCGTCAGTGCTCGCACTGGAATGAGATGGGGTCCTTAGAACTGTGACCCTAAGGCCCATAATTATTTTTAAAGGTCTTAGGATAAGTCAATTAAATTATTTGTGCCGGGCCAAATGGTCGGACAAGTGCGAATAGGTAATGCCAGAGCAGTGCCGGTACGGCATTGTGTCGAGGAGCAGCCGACGTTTTCATAAATAGCATTCATATGTGTAGTTGTGAGTTAAATTGCACATTTCTATCACGTGCACAGATAGCTCTATGTGTACGTGGACAAGCTACTTCATGACAAGGGCTCAATTCAGTTCAGTTAGCCTAGATTAGAAAGTGATCTCGCACTTTTGTGAGTCTGTTCGCAAACCGTGCATGTCCAGGCACTTAGAGTAGATGCATATCCTCTGGTTGCACACAGCATGACCATCAGATAACAATCAGAACCCATCAGGAGCATTTTTACAATGCCTAGACCTATTTTCCCTATTTTAGCCATTTTTCACTTATATTTTTAAGTGACTTTTGTTGGGAACTAGGTACGGCAAACTTTGCAAGCAGATATATAAGAAACCCTAGCGCTAGCACTTTTTGGCAGAAGAGGCAGCAGGAACACATTGTTCAACAGGCACCTTCTCAGCAAGGACCCCCCCCCCCCCAAACGGCAAGAAGACTCAGCGTTTTCAGCCATCAACAAGAATCAGCCAATGTTTTCCTTCCATTGCAGATCAGCCCTAGCATTTTGCATTTGCAGGCCAACCTGGCAACAACAGGACAACAGACCCTCTAGCGTTTTTGCAATAGGACCCAATTCAGCCCTAGCGTTTTTGGAGCAGGACAACAGCCCAACGTTTTGCAGTTCCCCGGCGATAGAACCCAGAAGCATCAGCGTTTTCAGTTTTCAGCATCAAGACACCGCAGTAGAAGGCCCGAACCTCGCAGATCTCAGCAGATCCTCGCCGCACGGTCAGATCCAGCGTAGTTTGCAGTTTCAGCCCAGAAAACGCAAATTTCAGCATCTACCTTTTCAGCGCGTCGCCGTCACATCATCGCCATCAACATCGTCACCGACATAGAGTCACAACTCAGCAGATAAAGATTTGCAGATTTCAGCCCTTAGCGATTTCAATTTTCAGCCGTCTCGTCGTCGTCGACATCGTCGGCAAGTCCAAGCATTGTAGAGATTTGACCAATCAATAGTAGACCGCTCTCGCCATAGAGAGTGGGACCTTCGGAGGAGGGTTTGACAACATTCTGGTGTCGTATTCTTCTCTCTCTATCTCTCAGTCTCAACACTCTCAATCACAATGTTCATCACTTTATTTGTGTCCATTGCACTCTCTCACTAAAGGAACGGAAGGCTCTCCCTTCCGTAAGTAAAAGGAACCCTTGAGCACAGTTCGGAGCACTCATCTTGAGCAAAGTTCAACATTCACTTCCGTGCACATTACAATTTCATTAATAGCCTAGGAACTTTTAAAGTGAAAAGTTGAATGGTTTTTAAGTTATTAATTAAGTGTGCCACTTGGCACACTTAGCAACGCAAAGTGACTCTCTCACTCTCACTCACACCCTCCCTCAATCCTCTAGCGCGCCCCCTCTTCTTGTTGGCTTTATAAGAGTGCCTCCTCTCTCACTTGAGAGGTTGGCAGTGCACCTACCCCCCCTAAAGTGAACGTGCTCTACACACCAAAGCTCTCCATTGAAGCCTGAGAATCAGCCCTTGTGGTGTATGTGGACACAAATAATTTAAGTGACTTATCCTAAGGCCTTTAAAAATAATTATGGGCCTTAGAGTCACTATTCTAAGTCCTGTGTTCGCACTGACGCGCGTAATTTTTTGAGCCTTAAATCTGAGGCTACTGTCTACCCCTTACTGAAGGCCCGATTTCCCAATCACTAGGGCTTCAGGGTATATTTTTGCTAGGGTCCCCCCTAAGGTCCGCATTCGGGCACACTTGAGGCCCTAGAACTACTAGTTCTATTATGATGTGCACACAACTATGTGGGGGAGCAGGAGAGAGAGCCCACTTGCTGTCCTATGCAATGAGAGTGAAGGAGAAGGGGAGATTGGCGCAGAAAGAGCACACGCAGAGAAAACGTGAGAGAGAGAGAGAGCTCGTTGGATTTTTGGGAAAAGCCACGCTATGTATTATTTGGGCTTCACCTTTGAGTATATGAGTAAGTGACTAGGGGGCCATTCACACTTGGGCCCCCTCACTTATAAGTCTTTTAACTTATAAGTTAGTAAGTACAAGGCACTTAGGCCTTTATTCCCTAACAACCTCCCACCTAAAGGCAATGTACCTTGGGAGATCAAAGAATCAACTAACTATAATACATCAGTTGATCATGCACTTACTCATCCAACACCCATCATCTGTCGGCAATATGCAAACCGCTCTGCTGGAAGACTCTTGGTCAAAAGATCTGCAGGGTTGTCATCTGTGTGCACCTTGACAAGTGTAATGCTCTTGTCATCAAGCACACTCCTGATAAAATGATACTTCACCTCTATGTGCTTTGTCTTGGCATGAAAAACAGGATTCCTTGCAAGCATAATAGCACTCTGACTATCACAGTGTAGCACAGGAACCGGTGACTTAATGCCAAGCTCTTCTACCAAACGCATGAGCCACAAAGCTTCTTTGCATGCCTCAGTGGCAGCCACATACTCAGCCTCAGTGGTAGACAAAGCAACACATTTTTGCAGTCTAGAAATCCAAGAAACTGCACCTCCTGTGAATGTAAACACATATCCAGAGGTAGACTTCCTACAATCTGGATGTCCAGCAAAATCTGCATCTGTAAAGCCATGCACAGATGTCTCACTCTTCCCAAAACAAATGCACAAGTCTTTAGTGCCTTTCAAGTATCTCAAGATACACTTCACTGCTTCCCAATGCTTTTTGCCAGGATTGCTCATGTACCTGCTTACCACTCCCACCGCAAATGCAATGTCCGGACGTGTAGCAACCATAGCATACATCAAACTGCCAACGGCTGATGCATAAGGAATCTTGGCCATTTCAGCCCGCATATCATCTGTGTTAGGGCAGTCATGTGCAGTCAGTTTTACATATGGAGGCAGCGGAGTACCAAGTGCCTTTCCCCCATCCATATGAAAACGATGTAGCACCTTATTAACATAATCTCGTTGAGATAGATACAGACGCCTGTTGGTTCTATCTCGAGAGATACGCATGCCCAAAATATGATTAGCATCACCAAGATCCTTCATGTCAAAACGATTCTTTAAGCTTTGCTGTAATGCATCCAGCTCCGTGACATTTTTACCCGCAATAAGCATGTCATCAACATACAAAATCAGCAATAGAAGAGATCCATCACTTGCCGTTTTGATATACAAACAGTGATCAGAATTACTTCTTTTGTATCCTTGAGACCTTATGAATGTATCAAACTTGTGATACCATGCACGGGGAGACTGTTTCAAACCATACAAGCTCTTCAAGAGTCTACATACTTTCTTCTCTTGCCCCTTTGACACAAAACCTTCTGGCTGCATCATATAGATCATCTCAAGCAAATCGCCATGCAAAAACGTTGTTTTGACATCCATTTGCTTTAACTCCATATCTTCAGAAGCAACCAAGCCTAAAACAAGACGTAATGTGGCAAGCTTTACAACAGGAGAAAAAATCTCATCAAAGTCAACACCATGCTTTTGCTTGTACACTTTAGCAACCAAACGTGCCTTGTACTTAGAAGAAGCATCAGATGTGACCTTGGTCTTGTAAACCCATTTACATGGCAGAGCCTTATGCCCTTTAGGCAAATCAACCAAGTCCCATGTATGGTTTTTCTCCAAAGACTGCATTTCCGAAACCATTGCTTTGAACCATTTCTTACTGTCTTCCCGTTGCATAGCCTCTTTATAGCAAGACGGCTCACCACAATCAGTAAGCATGACATAGTCCAAAGACGGTTCATATCTATCGGGGGGCCTTGTCACCCGAGTAGACCTACGCACCCAATGATCCATAACAGGTGGATTTTCAGCCTGTAAACCATCAAAAACAGCAGGCTGTTCAGCCGATTGCATCGCAACAACGGGCGGTCTAAGAGCATCAACCTGTTCCCCTACCTGTGGTGCATCAATGGCAACTTGTTGGGGCTGATTTTCAGCAGCTAATGGCTGATTTTCAGCACCATTTTCAGCATGTAAAGGCTGCTGAACATTGGGCCTTCTTGGCTGTCCATATGTAACATCTTCACGAAAAACAACCCGGCGCACTTTCTCGACCTTTGTGGGCTGTTTGTGCATGCAATTCTCATTGAAGATGACATCATTGCTGCGTATGATTTTCCGTAATGCGGGATCCCATAATCTATACCCCATTTCACCATCCTCACCATATCCTAGGAAAATGCATTTATGAGACTTTGGTTCTAGTTTGGTGCGCAGTTCACTCCGGATGTGAACATAGGCCTCACAACCAAACACTCTTAAATGTGCATATGAGGGTGGCTTGCCAGACCACACCTCCTCAGGCGCCTTTCCACCCAAAGCCTTGCTAGGTGAGCGATTAATCAAGTGAATAGCTGTTTGCACAGCTTCTGCCCAAAAACCATGAGGTAATGCAGCATGTGACAGCATACTCCGAACTTTCTCTTGGATAGTCCGGTTCAACCTCTCTGCAACTCCATTCTGAGAGGGATTAAAAGGAGCCGTGAGCTCTCTTTTAATACCTTTAGTAGCACAAAAGTCAATAAATGCTTTTGATACATACTCCCCCCCATTGTCTGAGCGCAAAGACCTAAGCTTCTTGTCAGTTTGATTCTCAACAAACGCAAGAAACTTCTTGAAAATATCCAAAACATCGCTTTTAGCACGTATTGGATACACCCACACCTTACGTGTAGCATCATCGATAAACGAGACAAAATATTTCTTTCCCCCTAAGGACAACTGTGGCATTTCACATACATCGGAATGCACTAAGTCTAACATGTCAGACCTCAAAGAAAGTGACCTTTTGTGCGGTGTTTGACTGTGCTTACCATAAATACAATGCTCACAATGAGAAAAATCAGCATACCTCAAACACGGCAAATAACCACAACGAGACAGAGTTTCCATTCCTCTTTTACTCATGTGTCCCAACCGGCCATGCCACAAAGAAACACTTGGCTGCTCGGTTACGGCGACAACATGGTCACGCACACTAAATACATGCAAAGGATACAAAGTGTACGATTTACAACCCTTGGCTACAATCCGGGCCCCTTTACAAATTTTCCACTTGCTATCACCAAAAGTGGTGTGATAGCCTGCATCATCTAGCTGCCCTGTACTAATCAAACTCTTCTTGAGTTGTGGCACATGGCGCACTTTGTGCAAAACAAAAGTCATACCATCAGCAAAGGAAAACTGGACACTGCCAATACCTGCAATGTCACATGCATAGTTGTCTCCCAAATAAACAGTGCCCTGCACCTCACCTGAGTACTGTGTAAACCAATCCCTATGAGGTGTTACATGAAAGGAGGCACCTGAATCAAGAATCCAAGTATGCATGTCCACATCAGAACCCATAGCAAGGGTATGTGCATCCACAGAAGAGGCATTGAGTACATCAGTGCTGCTGTCACTGTCACAGCTACTAGCAACATTGATTTCCTCAATCAACACAGTGCTCTTCTTGGCATTTCCCTTGTCCTTTGCATCAGTTTCAGCACCCTTGTTCTTCTCTTTCTTCCACTCATAGCATTCCCGTTTATAATGCCCTTTCTTTCCACAATGATGACACACAACATCTTTCCTACGAGATTTGTTGCGTGCCCTGTCCTTACTGTCAGATTTCTCCCTCTGTTGAGACCTGCCTCTCAAGTGCAATGCATTAGAAGACCCACCTGTGGTGTTCTTCCTGTTCATCTCTTCCATCAAGAGAGAACTCTCTACATCTGCATACTTAAGTGACGCACTTGAGTTACTAAGAGCTGTCCGGAATACATCCCAACTCTCGGGCAATGTGCATAGCAGAAAAGTAGCTTTGAACTCCTCATCAATCGTGAATTTCAGCTCTGTCAGTTGGCTGAAAATAGAATTGAATTCATTGAGGTGCACTGACATGTGCGTGCCCTCCTTCATGCGGAGATCCATAAGCTTCTTAAGCAATACACTTTACTAGCAGCACTCTGCTGTGCATACAACTCGTCTAAACGCTTCCACATGCCCCATGCTGTCTGCTCATTCTCTACATTGAAGAGTAAATTGTCAGACACCGAAAGCATGATCGTGGAGCGAGCCAACTCGTCCACTTCTTCCCATTCTTCAACCTCCATATCAACCGGTTTCACACCCTGTAACTTAATAGGTTTCGCCTGTTTCTTCTGCAACATCACATTATAACATTGCTTCTTCCATATACGCAAAGTTATGGGCACCTTCAAGCTTGCGAATGTGCAACAAATTGCCACTTTCACTGCTAGAAGCCATTCTGAGTGATTGCAAACACTGAAACCCTGTTTTGCCGACCTAAACACGCCCAAATGTGCGCAATCGGGCAAAAAACAGCTTGCTGTTACAGAAAAACAGCGAGCAAATTTCACGCGAAATCACCCCAAAACGGCGTACATTCACTGCCAAACCCTTACCAAAGGTTTCCACAAGGTGTATACATCATTTGCTTACTGAAATTCCATGTTCTAGGGCAAAAATCAGACCTGTAAACACCTGTTTTGCTGAATTTTCAGAACCTCGTTGGTGGAAACACCTGTAACATTGACCTGTGAGACTTGCCCTAATGAAATTGCATCAAATTGACCCCGAAATTGGTCAATTCCAGCAGAAATAGGCTGCTGTTCGCCAGTTTTTGAAACCCTAATTTTGGGGAAACTATCACCAGAGGTCGATTCTACACGGTGAGAGGATCCCTTCGCGACAGAGTTGATCGAAAACGGTTGAATATCCTTCCCGCAGCGAGCAAAAAACAGAATTCTGTGTTGCGAAGATGGCTCTCTTGGAAACCCTAAAGCTCTGATACCATGTGTGGGGAGCAGGAGAGAGAGCCCACTTGCTGTCCTATGCAATGAGAGTGAAGGAGAAGGGGAGATTGGCGCAGAAAGAGCACACGCAGAGAAAACGTGAGAGAGAGAGAGAGCTCGTTGGATTTTTGGGAAAAGCCACGCTATGTATTATTTGGGCTTCACCTTTGAGTATATGAGTAAGTGACTAGGGGGCCATTCACACTTGGGCCCCCTCACTTATAAGTCTTTTAACTTATAAGTTAGTAAGTACAAGGCACTTAGGCCTTTATTCCCTAACAAACTAAATAAATAATAATTTTCTAATAAAGAAATTAATTATTTACAAAAACTGACATTGTTACATCATACACTCTCCAAATCAGAGACAGTTCAGGCGCTACCTGCTACAGATACAGAGGCACAGAGATACGCTTCTGCAGCCACCTACAGAGACACGGGTGGGGAGAGAGAATCACAGCTTACAGATTTTTTCTACATGACCACACCCCCTCCACTCCCAGATCCACCGAGGGGAGTGACTCTCCAACAATCTAAGACGAGCAGGGCCAGACGGCGTCTACATGCTACCGGATGCCAATCCCCCCAACTCCCATCGCAAACAGATCAGGAGAGATCCAGACCCGAGAGCGTCGAGCTACTGAGGAGAGACGAGCTTAGATGATGGCTCATCAAGCTGCATTCATTTGAGTAGCCCTTGCTCCCGATCTTCCCATATACCACATTCTACATCCCCCTATTAGCACATGATGGAGCTAGCTAGCATCTACATGGTTGTACTACCCTGAGCATATATACTACAGCTCCCCCCCCCCCCCCCCCCCCCAACAGACCCCATCACACAACAAGGGTTTTTCTCTTTTATTCTATACCAGTTTGGATTGTTTTGTCTTTTCTGATGGATGAGACACACACACATGTATACTTGATTTGTCTCATAGGCCGACTTCAGTCTCACATAGATGCTAAAACTTAAAAATCAATCTCTCTCTCTCTCTCTCTCTCTCTCTCTCTCTCTCTCTCTCTCTCTCTCTCTCTCTCTCTCTCTCTCTCTCTCTGTGTGGATAGTTTCCTACGACGTTGAAATACTCGTCTTCTTCTTCTTCTCTCTCCAGAGGCTCCATCAGAGGATCACGACTATTCTAGCAGGACATGGGAGCATAGTTACCCGGAATGGGAAATCGGAACCGGGAACGGGGAACAGCAACATGCATGAAATGCCATTCCCTGTTTTGGATACTCACGTTTGAAACACGGAACAAGGATTCGGAATGGGAAATTGGGATGGGAACGGGGAACGGAGACCTGAAAATGGCCATTCCCTGTTACTATGCATGTGAGACGCCCAGCACAACTATTTACAAAGGCGGACATTGACAAAGCTCTTCAATGACCGATGCGATACTTTCTCCGACAACGTCCGATGCCGGTCATCCTCGGCATTGATGATGACGATGATGCTTTTAGTCTTTCACTTTACTTCATTTTTAGATCCACCAAGATTGTATAAGTCTGGTCTCATAGGTCATTTTGGCCTTTTGAAGAAGTTTAATATAACATTTCATATCTCTCTCTCTCTCTCTCTCTCTCTCTCTCTCTCTCTCTCTCTCTCTCTCAAAGAAAAGAGGCTGATCTATTACTTGACAGTCCCCAAAATAGCCAATTTCTAAGGGCAAGAACATCACTATTTACACAGCAGGCCCGAAGGCATCAAACGGAAAGCTGGAAAACTAGATACAGCTTGGCAATACAGCTAGCCACATGCCAAGATGTAAAAACTGAAAGCCAGGGTAAAAAACCTCTCTTAAAGAGAGTAAAAAGTGTCATGTCAAGCTAAGAGGAGAGAGGATGCCAGTAGCCTCTGAGAGATAGGCGCTTCCACCAAAAACCAATCATCAACTGTAGATCAACAACCCAAACCACCAAAAGCCACCAGCAGTGAAAAGTGATAATGAGCAATTGCAAGAGCTCAACGTCGCACATAAGCCCCGCCAACTGGTTGGAATCTGACACCGACAAGCAATGGATGAACAAAAGGGAGAGAGCAATCAGTCACAAAGATGAGGGTGAAGTGACAGCTGACATCACCAAGAAACTGAAGGAAAATGGCACGAGGTGGGTATCGAAGCGCTGCACTGGAGTTAGCAAGGAGCTGTCAGCCAGAATAGAGGGCAGTCCACTTGCTAAAGGTGGCTCCTAATGACCAAAGCTCGGGAGGGAACTCCAAGTAGGCAATGTAGGAGGCTTTGAAGACGGCAACCACCCGAAGGCCTGCTACGTAATCTTGGTAAAGCGAGCAGAGAGCACAACAACGAGCGAACAACCAAACAAACCAACCACCAACAATCCACGACAAACCACCCAAACCAAAACAACAAAACCCCAAAAAATCCCATCGAGAAAAGGGAAAGGAAACAGAAATGAAAAAGCAGACAAAACGTACTATAAAGACAAACTTTACCCATACGCACATAACTCTCACGCACAACCGAAACCAAGCCATCAGAGTACAACAAACAAGACCCCACACAAAAGCTTTGCAATACTCACACACACAGCACGCACAAATGCACACACCCTCACATATACAAAAGCAAGAAAAAACAAGAAACAAGCAAAACATAGGAAAGCAACAAAAGGTGTAGAAATAGACCAAACCCAAGACATGGAAAGTACTGAAGAATCAGCAAGACCAACATAAGGAAGAAACGCCTGAACAACTACTAGGATGTCTGCAACACCATGAAGAGGATATCGCTGGTGTGGGGGAGGCAAGGTCGAGCAAGCAACCTTCTCTGGGCAAAAACGGTGATCCTCTACATATTGGCAAAGGTTACGCGACACCATAAACCAGAGCGACAGAATGCAAACAAACAAAAACCAAAATACCACACAAACAACAAAGCATGAAGAAAGACAAGAAGAAGGGTGCACCACTCCCCAAACCAATACCAATCTACCTCTCTCTATCGGGATCTACTTATCTGCATTTAGAGACTCTCACTAACGCAAAGGTACATCCATTAATGCAAAGGAACAGAAGGGTTGTGATTGTGTAATTGCTATCAGTTCCCTTCTGCTGCACCTGAAAAGAACTAATGCAGAAACCACAAACATGAAGGCTGTTCATTATCGTGCCAATGGCTAGCAGGAATGGGGTGTAAAGGCTGATGAGTATGGGTTTTGCCAATTGTGCAGTTTGAACCTCACCTAAGATAACTTTCCCTCTCAATCTCTCTCGCTCTCTCTATCCACTCCACAAGGGCAAAGGAATAGTCACTAAGTAGAAAAAACAAGCATAGTGAGTTGTATTTTGTGTGATTGTTGATCTCATGTCACACTCATCATCCACCGCACATGGCACATCTACTCCAAATTTTTGCAGAATTGTTGATATTTAGCTGATGAATTGCAAGGACTTTCACCCAATTTCACAGCAGAGATGTCAACCACAATGATTGCCCAAAGCCCAAGCCAACAATAAAGGAGTGACTGGGTACATTTCAACCCAAAGAGGGGGGACTGCTTTGCTGTGTTTTGCATCAGCTTGAGAGTGAGCATTGTGGTTGCATCCCTTTGGCACCTGCCACCTATGTTTCTAGCCAAGGTGAGATAGCAGTTCCACCCACGAGCAGGAGGTGGTGGCAACAAAACATTTGGTTTAGAAGAGAAAGTTAAATTGCTTGCCTAGTTGTGTCATAGACCTTAGATTGCTGGGATCGAGCTCTGAATATTCTGTAGTGGACTACTACCCTAGCCTGACAGCCTTGTAAAGTGTGTTCCTCTCTCTCTTTCTGCACCGCAATTCCAGCTTCATATGTACACAGACACTTAAGCAAGTACACAAAATTAAGATTGCATTGTACCAAACCAGTATAAAGATCACTATTTTACCTCAGTGGCAAAAGCTTCAAAGGGGGACTTCCCGAGGTCGTCATGCATGGCGTGGCTGATATCAGTTTCGCACTCTTGCAATAGCCTTGCAATGGCATTCAGTTGCCGCAGACGCCATTCGAGGGGTCTTGTGCGTCCACTCTTGAAAGCTTCCCGGGCCTGCGCATTTACCGTAGCTGCATGGGACTCCATTAGCATGAGAGGGCTTCAATGGAAGATTGTAAGACAGATACAGCCTCTCTCTCTCTCTCTCTCTCTCTCTCTCTCTGTGAGTGAAAGTGTGCGGGCGTGACTAGCCCTCATTAACTCGGACAGCTAGCTTTCAACCTTTGGAATCGAGTACTCCGCCTTTCAGTGAAGATGAGCAGTGAGGTTGTTAAGATATTCGTCGCCTAGCCTACTGTCAATGGCGTTATTATGTGCGAGACGGAACTGAAGGGCGCTTGTAATATTGTATTATGACGCGACGTCGCGACCCACAAAAATTTTTGCGTTCTGTGAGAGAGAAAAGGACGCAAAGAGAGAGAAAATTAAGAATGGCAATTCCTTACGTAGAAGCCTTTCGCATGGATGGAGTTGCAGCTCTCAAAGCCATGTACACTTTGACAAAGTTTGGTGGCTAGAGTGGCAATTGTGTTCCTCCCTGTGGGATTCAAATGCACACTGCAAAAGAAATCCACGAAAGACTTGGCGTGGAGAGCACAATTTAATAGCACTTGTGGACATCCAGAAAGAGAGAGAGAGAGAGAGAGAGTGTGTGTGTGTGTATACATAAGGAATGAAGAGAGGAGAAAGCCTCGAGACTATATGGCAAGTTTATCTAGAAGGGATCAATGGTCTAAAAAAGACGACACAATAAGAGTGCATTGTGAGCCGACGCCCTTCCAAACGGGTATGGCATTTCTTAGGGGAAAACCGTCGGGTTTCAAAGGCAGTTTAGTGAGGTGAGCGATAAGTTACCTAGAGGAGGCAACTCCAAAGGGAAGACCGAAGCAAGTCCCGCAGTACCTGGGCCTCTGAAAAGAGGTACTTGGTTGTTGTCACGCCCAAATCCAAGTGGCGAAGTGGGTCTTTCAAGGGATTAGTCATGGCTCTAAGAGTGTAGATAATTATGAACTCTCCTAGTCCAGAGGAAACTAGTGACAGAAGCGTTTGCCTTCGGTTTCTGGGTGCATAGTCCTGGTCGTTCTTCTTGTATACTTTTTTTGGTGTATGAGGGGAGCGGCCGGACGTGCCCTACCCGACTCCGAAAACAAAAAAATAAGAGTGTGTCCTCACTTTAGGTGGTAAACAAGGGTGAAACTAGGATTACATACACCCGTAATGCCCGCTTGTGCACATGACTCACGAATAGCATGGCATGGTTATAAGGCTTCTGAGTGGGAACCACGAGGTCCTAGGTTCAACCCCCTACAATTGGGAGAGCAAGGGAGGGGTTAAACTAGGGGGTAAATTGCGTGCCCTTTTTGCCAATCCCCTCCAGCAGTCCTCGGTGTTAGAAAGTGGCATGGGTGGCACCCCGATGTTCATAGAGGTTGTGTGTGTAGTAAAGGTTTTTGTCCCTGATGTTGCAAGGCTTCCTTTGGGAGAGCAGGGTTGTGATGTCATGTTTGGTGAAAATCCAAAGCACACAAAAAGTAGTCCTCACAAGCTTTATTTTCTCAGCTTTGCTAAACAAGGTGAGGAGTCACGATGGCCTGCGGAGATGATTAGTAATTTTTTGTTTAAAGATGAATGCAGCTGAGAGAATGCTTACTTCAAAGGCATAATAAAATCTAAACATGAAAATTAAAATGTGGAATTCAGGTGCGAGAGAGAGGCCTTGAAAGATTGACAGAGGTGGTATGGGGGATGTTTGTTTTTCTGTCAAGACAATGCAACACAGCAAAGCAGATAAGCAGAAGCAGACCTTCCCAAGATAATGCAATGAGACATAATGTCATGGCATTGTACGAGCCAATGCCAGCCTCCAAGGCCAACCGCCTTCTTCACAACTCCTTGCAGGCCAACTAGGGTAGATTTTGTTCGACTATTGCCTATCACGATGACCTTGGTGCGGTGCGGCAGCATAGACAGCTCGTCATCAAATCCCTCGTCGCTCGCACCCCCTGAGCAGAGCACCCCTTCCTCACTTGCACCACCTCCTTGCCCATACATAGCTCTTTCCTCTGATCGCACCTCCTCCATCTCCATCTCTGTGTCCATCTCCATCATCTTTAAATCAAGTGGCCTTCTTAACAAGAGCTCCCAATATATCTCTCCAGAATGTTCAAATTAGCATTGATTAAGCCCCAAGAAGCCCCCCATGGCCACTAGAATTTATGTTTCAATTGGTTTGCGTTGAAATTAAGGATCCATAATTTGTCATACAGCTGAATTAGAAAGCGCACAATACAGAATTGGCTTTGTATGATGATGATGATCTTGGTCTACAAGGATCAAAAAGAAGATTGAGCTAAGCTGAGCAGCTCAAAGACATACAAATAAGGTACAAGTTTTGGATAGAGAGGTAGTCTAAAGCTTGAAAAGATTTAACTCAGCAAGAATGTAGGATTTGCGTGGGGATAAAATGCCAATATGCTTGCCTGATCTGATGAAATTGTGCTTACCTCTAGACGGGTGCATGTTGGAGAGAAAGGGCATGTGGATATGCGCGCGTGTGTGTAGCGAAGAGAGAGCGTGCACTGTGGTAGGCAAAGCTGGGCAATGCCGAGAAGAGGGCTTCCTGTCAGAGATTGAAAGAGAGACGAGTTGCAACCACACGTGAGCTAGCGGAAGCGTCAGGTGACAGCAACGTAAACTCGCACGCCTTCTCCACAATGTTAATGCACTCCTCAACTCTCCATAACCATGGAGCCATGTCTCGTTGCAACAGTGCTTGTCGTCAACAAATTGTCAACCACGAAAGGAGCTTGAGGATGCAGCAATGGTGGGAAATGAAGAAAGTTAGTCGTGGGATTGGGTTGATGGCCATGCAAGTGAAGAAACTTGCTTGACTGTACATCGTAATGATCATCCCAACCTCCAGCGTGGAATGGTCATGAGGGTGATGATAGTACATGCTTTCATTTCCCGCATGGCTATAATCTGGCCCTCCAGATCCTAGGAAGTCTTCCAACTTAGGCCCATCTTCTGTCTTCACTCGCACACCAAAGTTCTGGAGAGCCAATATATTACTCGGATGACTTGTTGCCTCTGCCTGGAAATAGTGTTGACGAGGATCGTGACGATCTTCTAAATCGCAGCCTATATCGCCGTTGCCTCCTACCATATTTACCAAACCTGTGTTCATCAGGTAGTGCGGCTGCACAGGTGCAAACTGGTCCAAAGCTTTAAAGTGAGGCCATTCTGCATGTACAAATACTTGCTAAGTTCCTTTAATTCACGAGTTGCCTCGAACCTTAGGTGCAAGACAGCCAAGAGGTAAACTAGCTTAGCCGGCATAAGGACAGATTTGTGTATGCGAGAGATAACTATAGAAGGCCAGAAGAGAAAGCATGGTGAGAGTGAAGGAGCTTCGCGAAGCAACGCGCAAAGGTAATAATCGATTTTCGGAAGCAAGAAAACTGCATGCACATTGTTGGTAGGCGCTGTGGATGTTCGATGTCTTAATTTAAGAGGCAGGAATAATTAAGGATCAAAGAAGCGTGATCAAGGAGTGACTAATTACAGTTACTTCAGGGAGTCGCTACTTACACTGACGCAGATAAATGAGGAGAAGAAATTGCTAAACGACCATGAATGCTTACCAGATGAAGAGAACGAGTTGGGAAAAGCTTCTATGACAGCTTCATGACTACTAGTGCCTGCTGAATGTGGCCTGATGCGAGCAATATCAAGCATCTGAGAGGTGAAGGAGCCATGATTTTCTGCAGGTAAATAAGCAAAGCATAAGGAAGCGGATGTGCAGCCGCTACTGTAGCAGGCAGAACTCAAAGGAGAGCTCAAACTTTCCGCATGCAACTGAGCTGGCGGTTGGTGTTGATGATGATCATGATCGTTGCTTTGATAAAGGTTGAGGTGAGCGCCTCTGTACACACCTCCTGTGCCATGCATAGCGTTATGATGAGCGACAGATGCAGCTTCCTCCGCAGGGGATCTTTCCTCTATTGCCAAGTAAGGAGACAACGAGAAGGAAAGCCAGTTGTTGACAAAAGTCCCCATTAATAATCAACACCCCCTAGATGTACTGTGATATCTGCAGGTCGACGTGAGAAAGATGCTCAAGAAACAACATTGCCTGCTACATAGCTTGTAGCAAGCTTGACCTTGGTACTTGAACGGTTTAAATCGACACTAGTCAAGCAAAGCTGGAGAAGCTGCATCGACGCTACGATTCTGAAGTCTTCGAATTAGGAGGATTTGACGACCAAGTTATAATGGGTGAAAGGGGGCAAGCTGTAGACCAGACTGATGCAAGAAGGTGCGGGCCGTCCGGTTTCTGGGGGGGAGAGAGAGAGAGAGAGAGAGAGAGAGAGAGAGAGAGAGAGAGAGAGAGAGAGAGAGAGAGAGAGAGAGAGAGAGTGCCTATGTGTGACAATATGTGTGCGCGTGCGAGAGTAGAAGAGGCCTGCCCTTGTTTTCCTCCTCTATCACATCGAGGTCATGTTGTCCTGCAGCCCTCGCCTTCACACAAAACTAAAAACCTACTGGCCGTCCATGTGGACGCCATCCGTCAAGGACGCCCAACCAAGCCCAACACTAAGGCCTTTTCTTCAGCAGGCCAAAAAAAATAGTGAAGGTGAGAAAGGCCTAGATAGTAGAAACAAATTCTAGAGACAAAAAGAGATGTCCTTGTGTGGCCTTTCCGGGAAGGAGCCAATAATAATTTGGTGACTAGAACCCCCCCCCCTCCTTCCTTCCTTCAACACTATTCGATAGACCTTGTCTATGGAGGTCGATGATTGATAGTGATCCCTTTGCTTATTGGTTCTCACAAAATTCACACCCATAGCCAATTGTCTTTCATCCAATTATATGCTTATATTTTTGACCTACATAAGTACATAAGTAGTGCTCAGTAAAGGTTGGATTTTGGGTGCATCTCTAGACCATTGGATAAAGGTGGCTTATTAGTGCCACGTGGTAAGTTAATAATAATAAACATTCTATTATTATTTCTTTTAGACCTTTGTGTGAGGGTATTTACACGTGTACCTCTTTCTTTAACAAAAGGCATTAAGCATTGTGTCAAACATTATTTTTTATGCTTTTGAACTATATTATATTCAAAATAATTCATTATTACACTTTTTTCAAAAAACATGCTATTTTATTGTGATATCACATCTATATTTATCATGAGACTTCGATTTACCCGTGTCGACATTGGCGTCTCTCTCTCTCTCTCTCTCTCTCTCTCTCTCTCTCTCTCTCTCTCCGTCCGTCTTCGCGCAGTCACGACTCATGTCATGTTGCACCTAGTTTCAATGCTACTCGCTCCACCTTATCCACATGCACCAGTCACACCGTCATTCACCACAATTGCTCTTACCAGCCTATCCTCGCTACTCTACGCTTCGATTGCTCATCGGCTGCAACTTGCTACACTCATCATCAACCTCAGCCACTTCTAGCTCTGAATCATCACCTACATATGGTAGTGCCATCCTTGCTCCAAAGCAACTATCCACGGGTGCAAGGCGCTTCTCTTGGACACAGTAGCAAGAGGTCTTCTCGCTAGGACCTCTCGATCCTGCCTCTCTTGCTACAGCTCTTGACAGCCAACAAGTTCAACAACAATTCTCTCTCTCTCTCTCTCTCTCTCTCTCTCTCTCTCTCTCTCTCTCTCTCTCTCTCTCTCTCTCTCTCTCTCTCTCTCTCTCTCTCTCTCTCTCTACATAAGGAGGAATTGTTTTGGGGGGGGGCGAGGGCTCTCTTGCCTAGCTATCAACCTTTTGCTGACGGAAAAGTGTAGCTTAAGTTTCATATCCTGGTGTGACATGAAATGGCATACCATGTTCCGAAAATGAAGATGGCGGCATGTTCCAATATGATAGGGGCCTCAGTTGTTATCAAGAACCTGCAGCCCTTGCTCTGTGTATGTCCCTCTATCGCTGACGCCCTCCCAGATTGAAACAGAGGCAAGCGAGGAGGGACTTGGAGGAAGCACAATAATTGAAACAGAATGGCACAAGCATCCCCTCTTCCCCCTCGCTCCCTTCCCTTCCCCTTTGTAAAGCCCAGGAGTCATGTAATACAGTGTTGCATTTTCATCTACATGCTTTATTGTCTCTCTGGTTGTTTGTATACCTACTTCAAAACCAAATCTATGTGGTACATTGTTAAATTTTCAAGCAAGGCCATTGATCTTGCTAAAAAGTATCCAAATACCATGGCTGTTTGGGCTTTGGCTTTAATTTTTGGTTATCATGACGTGCAACCTTTTGAGAGTGTAAAAATGATTTGCCACATTCCCAATTTATTTGAATTGTTGTACATTTTATGGCACATAATTATTTTGTAGGCATGTAGAGGATAAGGGTGTACTTCCAAATATATGTGCACGAGCGAGACTGACTCCGCCTCCAACGGAGTAGTTGACTACGGCGACGTAAAGAAAGAAAGCATCAAAAGTAAACATCACTCTCATAGCATACATGATTTGGTTTGAATCAAGTGTGTGTGTGTGTGTGTTTGTGACGATTATTTGTGATCACATTTTGGTACAACCGCGGTACCTCCAATGGTGCTATGTACATATGCTGAGTGAGACTCCGGCAAAGGAGCCACAAGGCAACAAAAAAGAAGAGAACTTTCCCAAAAGCTATCGGTAAAACACAATAAATTCTTCCAATTCCCTCAATTATTTCAATTATAGTCCTTCAATAAGAGACAGCGAAAAATAGAATGACAAAGACCCAAAAAAAACTCAAGCTTACACGTGGAATGCCCGGTCCAATGTTGTGTCATCTATTGTATATAATTTCAGTAACCATCCGTCACAACCAAAATTAAGTGAGGACACTGCATTTAAAGGTCTATGTTGTCCCACCTCTCTCTCAGAAACATGTCCTAGCCTTGTTTGCTTGTCCCAATATATATCGAACTATAGATCGATTTTCCATTATCATTGATAGCTTCTGTTGAGAAAAAACACAGACAACCAAGTTGTTAGGAAATAAGACGTAGCTACATAGATAATTGAGTAGATTACTTAATGGAGAGAGACGGATTTACATACACGAGATTATAGAGTAGAGAGAGAGAGAGAGAGAGAGAGAGAGAGAGAGAGAGAGAGAGAGAGTAGACACGATATACGTGGTTCACCCAATGTGGGCTACGTCCACGGGAAAGCAACCACTCAATGACTTTAGTACTTCAAAACAAGAAGTAGTTTACAAAGGGATTATACCCTTAATGGAGCTCCCGCCTTGCTTCACTCTCACCACCTCACACTCACCTTGTTGCATCAACTTCACACTATGAAATGTGTGTAGAAATGGCCTCCTTTTATAGGCCAAAAGGGCTGCCCTCTCTTATGAGAGGCAGCCATGTGTAGCCGCCCTTGTGTGAATAAGTCCAAATCGGACCCTCCAATCCGCCCATGTGTGGCCGCCCTTGAGAAGACAAGTCCGCTTTTGAATTCAGCCACTGGCCACCGGCCATTGACTTTCGACCACCGGCCACCGGCCATTGACTACCGGCCACCGGCCAACCGACGGTTGTTTTCGAACCACTTTCCGGCCGCCGTCCGGCCATAATATTCCGGCGAGGGAAAAAAAAGTCTTGGGGGCCTCTGCCCCCGAGGCCCCTAAAGTTGCCCCTGATTCTTGTTCGTGAAAATTTTGGTTTCCGGTGAGTGATTTTCCTTCACGCACGATGGCTTCTCCTCATAATGGGGGCCTTACAAATGTGCGCTTTTACCACAGAAAATTACAAGGGTAAATCAGGCTCCATACTTAACAATCTCCCACTTGGAGACTGATCTCCAAACCAAACCTGTGACTGCTTTTCATTCTGGCTTCTTATCCTTGAATGCCGATTGAAGATGAGCAAAAGCTCAACTTCTCCTTGTTGACCACCTTTGTAAACATGTCTGCAGGATTTTCACTTGTATGCACCTTTCCTAGCTTTAGTTGTCCCTCTTCCAAAAGAGTGCGTATGAAGTGATATCTCACCTCAATGTGCTTTGTCCTTGAATGAAAGGTTGAGTTCTTCGCAAGATGGATAGCGCTTTGGCTATCACTGTACAAGACACAATTGTCTTGTTTGAATCCAAGCTCTTCTAAGAATCTGTGAAGCCACAGAATTTCTTTGCTTGCCTCCGTCATTTCTACATACGCTGCTTCCGTGGTAGAAAGTGAAACCACTTTCTGCAGCTTTGAAGCCCAGCTTACTGCTGTGCCTCCAACTATGAACACATAGCCAGTAGTGCTCCTTCGAGTATCTTTGTCACCTGCCATATCTGCATCAGCATACCCTTCTAGAAAAATATCAGTTCCTCCAAAATACAAAGCATTTGTTGTTGTCCCTTTTAGATACCTAAGTATCCACTTCACAGCTTGCCAATGCTCTTTACCTGGGTTATCCATGAACCTACTCACAACTCCCACTGCATGTGCAATGTCTGGCCTTGTCCAGACCATAGCATACATTAGAGAACCTACTGTTGCAGCATATGGAACTTTAGACATATAGGCTATCTCCTCTTGTGTCTTTGGACACATATCCTTCGTTAGTTTAAAGTGACCAGCCAAAGGTGTAGAAACTGGTTTTGCATTTTGCATTGCAAACCTTTCTAGTACCTTCTTGATGTAATCTTCTTGAGATAGCTTTATTGTCTTCTTCGTCCTATCCCTTGATATTTTCATACCAAGTATCCTCTTTGCAGCACCTAAATCTTTCATTGAAAAAGATTTAGACAGCTCCTCTTTTAGGTCTTTGATGTCCTGCATGTTAGCACTTGCAATCAACATGTCATCAACATATAACATTAGGATGATGAATTTCCCATCTCCCAAATTCTTCGTGTAGACGCAGTGATCCGAGTTGCATCTTGTGAATCCATGATCCAACATCCATCAATCAAACTTCAAGTACCATTGTCTTGATGCTTGCTTTAAACCATACAAACTCTTCTTTAATCTGCGAACCATTTTCTCCTTACCTTTTACTTCATACCCCTTTTAATGAAGCATGTAGATTTCCTCCTCTAAGTCACCGTGAGGGAATGCCGTATTTACATCCATTTGCTCGAGATTTAGATCATGAGCAGCCACAAGGCTTAAGACAAGCCTAATTGAGTTCATTTTTACAATAGGAGAAAATATTTCATTGAAGTCAATACCTTTCTTTTGAGAAAACCCTTTTACCACAAGCCTAGACTTGTACCTTTTCTTCCTTCACCTTGTACACCCATTTGTTTTGAAGTGCCCGCTTTCCTTTAGGCAACTCAACCAACTCCCATGTTTGGTTGCGATGTAGTGAGTCCATCTCCACTTGCATGCTCTTCGTCCATTCTTCTTTGGATTCATGTTACATAGCTTCTTCGTATGATTCCGGCTCTCCAGAATCTGAGATCAAGAGATGGTTGAAGGAAGGAACAAACCTTTCTGGAGGTCTACTTGCTCTTGTAGATCTTCGAGGAATAGGTTGAGGCTCCTCATTTGGTTGACGTTGTTGCACATTGTCATCGTTTGCAGTCCTTGAGTCTTCATCGTCCTCAAGCTCCATGTACTCATCACCTGTTTATTTTGTTTGTTTTCTTTCCAAGTAATCTTTGTACATATTTTGTTCGTTAAAAATTACATCCCTACTCCTTAAGATTTTACCATCTTCAGGATTCCATAGGCGATACCCAAAGTCACCTTCTCCATAGCCAATAAAGAAATACTTTTTGGACTTTGCATCTAGCTTTGATCTTAGTCTTCTATCTATGTGCATGAAAGCCTCACACCCAAACACTTTGAGAAATGCATAATTCACCGGTTTACCTGTCCATGCCTCTTCTGGAACTCCCCCATCCAATGCCCTTGAGGGTGACCGGTTGATTAAGTACACAGACGTACTTACAGCTTCCGCCCAAAGCTCAAGCGGTAGGCCTGCATGTAGCCGCATGCTTCGTGCTCGCTCCATGATTGTCATATTCATCCTTTCCGAAATCCCATTTTGTTGAGGTGTCCTTGGGGTTGTCCTTTGCCTCTGAATGCCATTGCTAGCACAAAAGCTTTCAAAAGATTGGCTGCAATATTCACCTCCATTGTCGGATCTGAGGCATTTAACCTTGGTACTTGTTTCATTCTCCACAAAGGCTTTCCACCTTTGAAATATGGAAAATACATCGGATTTATTCTTCATGACATAAACCCATGTTTTTCTAGTCGCATCGTCTATGAATGTTACATAGTACAATGAGCCACCAAGTGATGGTGTACTTGCAGGACCCCAAACATCAGAATGAACCAACTCAAGTTTTTAAATTTTTCTTTCATTTCCCGATTTTTGAAATTTTACCCTCTTTTGTTTACCATAAACACAATCTTCACAGAACTCGAAGTCCACTTCTTTCAAACCTGGTAGAAGCTTCTTTGTTTGAAGGATTTGCATTCCTTTGGCACTCATATGCCCAAGTCGATAGTGCCACACCGCACTATCAACTTTTGTAGTTGCTGCACAAGCTGAAGGTTGCGTGCTAACAGTACACAAGTAAAGTGTACCAACCTTTTCTCCCTTGGCAACCACCAAAGATCCCTTTGAGATCTTCCACCGTTTGTTTCCGAATGCAATGTTGTGACCTTCATCGTCCAATTGTCCTGTAGAGATCAAATTTTTCCGAAGAGAAGGAACATACCTAACATCTTTAAGCTTCCATTCATTTTCGTTAACAGTTTTGACAGAAACTGTACCTTTGCCGACAATCTCACAAGCTTCATCATCTCCCAAGCTTCATCATCTCCCAAGTATACATACCCAAAATTACCTTTGGTGTAGTCTTGGAAATGTTGCTTGTGTGGTGTCGCATGGAGTGAAGCCCCGGAATCTACTATCCAGGAATTAGACACATTGTCTAATGAGAGAATTAGAGCATCTTGCTCTACTTTACTTGCCACATTGGCCTCCGATGTTGGCTTGTTGTCTTGAGACTCTGTCTCCTTCTTCTTCTTGGACCAGCAATCCTTCTTGACGTGGCCCTTCTTGCCACAGTTCCAACATTCAAGAACTGACTTTGTGCGTGACTTGCTCCGTCTTGAGCGATCACGACCCTTTTGGTTTTTGAACCTCTCCTTAGGCCTTCCTCTTGTTTCCACTGACAATGCAGCACTTGATGATTCTCCTGTGCTTCTCCTTCGTATTTCCTCGCTTAGGAGAACACCCACAATATCATCAAACTTAAGAGTATTTGTACCAGAGATAGAATTACTTATAGCCATCACAAGGCTGTCCCAACTATCCGGTAGAGATGATAATATAAGGAGAGCTCGCACTTCGTCATCGAAATTGATTTTCACCGATCGAAGTTGACTTATGTTTGTGTTATAGTCATTTAGGTGTTCTGCAACTGAACCATTCTCTGTCATCTTTAGATTGAACAAGCGCTTCATAAGAAATACCTTATTGGATGCCGATGGTTTCTCGTAGAAGTCGTCAAGTGACTTCATCAAGTCCTCCGTGGTCTTCATCTCCGAAACATTGAAGGCCACCGTTGACGCCAAGCTTAACCAGATTGTTCCCAGGGCCTTTCGATCAAGGACAATCCATGCTTCATCTGCCATCGTTGCAGGCTTCTTTGCAAGACCGCCTAGTGGCAAATAGTCGAGGTCCTTCTGGTAGAGATAGTCTTCAATCTGCATCTTCCAATGTTGGTAGTTTTTGCCGTTGAACTTCTCAATCTTGAGCTTCCCTTCCTCCGCCATAACTCCCACTCAATTCAAGGAATCCTTTCCTTGAGATAATTTAGCTACAAGCAAACCTTGCTCTGATACTAGTTGTTAGGAAATAAGACGTAGCTAAATAGATAATTGAGTAGATTACTTAATGGAGAGAGACAGATTTACATACACGAGATTATAGAGTAGAGAGAGAGAGAGAGTACACACGATATACGTGGTTCATCCAATGTGGGCTACGTCCACGGGAAAGCAACCACTCAATGGCTTTAGTACTTCAAAACAAGAAGTAGTTTACAAAGGGATTATACCCTTAATGGAGCTCCCGCCTTGCTTCACTCTCACCACCTCACACTCACCTTGTTGCATCAACTTTACACTATGAAATGTGTGTAGAAATGGCCTCCTTTTATAGGCCAAAAGGGCTGCCCTCTCTTATGAGAGGCAACCATGTGTAGCCGCCCTTGTGTGAATAAGTCCAAATCGGACCCTCCAATCCGCCCATGTGTGGCCGCCCTTGAGAAGACAAGTCCACTTTTGAATTCGGCCACCGGCCACCGGCCATTGACTTTCGACCACCGGCCAACCGACAGTTGTTTTCCGACCACTTTTCGGCCGCTGTCCGGCCATAATATTCCGGCGAGGGAAAAAAAGTCTCGGGGACCTCTGCCCCCGAGGCCCCTAAAGTTGCCCCTGATTCTTGTTCGTGAAAATTTTGGTTTCCGGTGAGTGAGTTTCCTTCACGCACGATGGCTTCTCCTCATAATGGGGGCCTTACAAATGTGCGCTTTTACCACAGAAAATTACAAGGGTAAATCAGGCTCCATACTTAATACAAGTATATTGAATTAGAATCAAAAAAATAGGAAAAAATAACATATATGTTTTTTTGTATCAAACCTTAAATATTTGTTAGTTGTAAAACCTCTTTGTACACAATGTTTCTAGCGTAAACCATTGGTGGCTCTGTGGATTCACTTATATTGGATCTTTGAGCATCATCAAGAACTATTTTTATGGCAGATGAAGATCTCACACGGGACATTGCAACATATAGCTGACCCTGAGTGAAATTGGTGTAGCTATTTACAAACCCAAAACTTCGAGTGTTTTACCTTGTGCCTTGTTGATTGTCATTCCAAATGCAAGCCTCATAGGAAACTGTCTACGCTTCATTTCAAAAGGTAATCCATGAGAAGCCCCTATAATAAAGTCTATTCTGGGTATGAATACCCTTTCTCCAGTATGTGACCCAGTGATTACTTCTACATCAATAATCTTATGGTGAAACTGCTTACATATCAACCTTGTACCATTGCACAAACCTTGTCGAGGATCCAAGTTGTGAAGAAGCATAATTGGGGAATTCTCTTTCAATTGCAAAGAGTGTGGTGGAAAACGTCCCCCAAGCTCAAGAGAATTCAAACATTTAGTTGTATAAAGAATATTGCTGCAATCAGATGAACATACTGAGTCTGCACTCACATATTCCTTGAATATTCCTCTCATTTTACCCATGGCCAAGTCATTAATGGCATCAACCTCCTTACTGCGAGGAGCAAGGATACCTCTATCCTTAAAAAACCTATTGTAATCTTGAATGTGTTGCATAGCTCCATATATACAATCAATGAGCCCTTCATGAAGGTACCGCGGGAAGTGTATGCGAGTGCAAGTGCGAGAGCAGAGAGAGAGAGAGAGACCTGCTTTGGGTGGAGCTCACAACAACGTTATCATGCAGCTCCTTATTCTATTATATTAAAGAATAAGTGTATAATGGTTATGTTAGTAGATGGGTTAGTAGTAAGTGGGATGTCCGGCCAGTTGGCCTGAATATCAACAAACTCCCAGTTGAAGGCCAACGCAGCCCAAGTGACTTGGTATGTACAACCGTGAAGCAATCTAGTGGCTTCAACCTATACCCATCAACTCACCGCAATGTGTAAACCGCTCCAAAGCTAAGCCTTTCGTCAAAGCATCTGCTCGGTTGTCGTCAGTGTGTACCTTGAGCAAATCAATGAGCTTTTTGGCCAAGAAATCTCTCACGAGATGATACCTGACTTCAATGTGTTTCGATTTGGAGTGAAACATAGGATTCCTTGCCAATGCAAGAGCACTCTGACTATCACAATATATCACTGGAGTCTTATCAATGCCAAGATTTTTGACCAAGCGAGATAACTATACAGCCTCTTTACTTGCATTCGACAATGCAACATACTCTGCTTCCGTAGTGGAAGATGACGTACAATCTTGAAGACATGATCTCCAAGATACTGCTGCTCCAACAAATATGAAGACATAGCTAGATGTCGATCTCCTATTGTCGACACAACCCGCATAGTCTGCATCCGCATAACCCACTATGGATGCATCACTATTCTTGAAGCATAAACACATGCCGACAATATCTTTGAGGTACCTAAGAATGTGCTTCACTGCTTCCCAATGCTTGTTGTTAGGATTTGCCATATATCGGCTCACCACTCCCACTGAAAAAGCAATGTCTGGTCTTGTGGCCACCATAGCATACATGAGACTGCCCAGTACCGAAGAATATGGTACCTTAGAAATTTTAGCTCGCTCAGCATCAGATTTGGGTGCTTCCTTGCTAAGTTTCAAGAACGTCTGCATTGGGGTACTAAATGCTTTCCCCCCTGCATATTGCAACGCTGCAAGACTTTCTCAATGTATGTTTCAAGAATACGACGTTTGCGATCTCTTTTGGTTCGCATGCCAAGAAAGTGTGTAGAATCCCCCAAATCTTTCATTGAAAAATTATTGCTAAGTGTTTTCTTCAAGTTGGCAATTTTCGCAATGGATTTCCCAGCTATAAGCATGTCATCAACATACAAAACTAGAATGATCATCGAGCCATCATCTAGCTTTCTTGTGTACAAGCAGTGATCCTCTTCGCTCCTTTTATATCCTTGAGACCTCATACATGCATCAAATTTATGATACCACTGCTTTGAACCCTGCTTTAAGCCATAAAGTGCCTTTTTGAGCTTACATACTAGCTCCTCACAAGATGCATTCTCCTGAACAAACCCTTCAGGCTGCTGCATGTAAACATCCTCATAGAGATCCCCATGAAGAAATGTTGTCTTCACATCCATTTGGACAAGTTCCATGTCCTCAATCGCTACAAGACCAAGTACGGTTCTAAGCGTTGTCATCTTGACCACAGGCGAGAAGATTTCATCAAAATCGACTCCCTTTTGCTGTTTGAACCCTTTGGCTTGTACTTTGGAATTGGATCATTTGAGGTAAATTTCTTCTTGTAAACCCATTTGGACAAGTTCCATGTCCTCAATCGCTATAAGACCAAGTACGGTTCTAAGCGTTGTCATCTTGACCACAGGCGAGAAGATTTCATCAAAATCGACTCCCTTTTGCTGTTTGAACCCAGTCTAGCCTTGTACTTTGGAATTGGATCATTTGAGGTAAATTTCTTCTTGTAAACCCATTTGCAAGGTAAAGCTTTTGCATCATTTGGCAATTCTACCAAGTCCCAAGTGTCATTAGCCAGAATCGAGTTATACTCAGATTCCATAGCCTGCTCCCACTTCACCACATCATCCGTCATCATGGCTTCTTGGTAGCAGCTTGGCTCACCACAACCGGTCAACATGATGTAATCAAGACCTGGCTGGAAACGCGCAGGTGGACGAGAGACTCTAGTAGACCATCTCACTCCTTGACCATTGCTATCCTCTCCCTCTGGAGCATTGCTAGTGGAAGTTACAATACTAGCCCGCTGAGTTGATTTCATTGTCTCTGAGGCAACATTCTCAAAAGTGACTCTCCGAATTTCTATTTCCTTGATAGGTTGTTTATGCATCTTCGACTTATTGAAGATCACATCTGAACTACGGATGACTCGACGAGATTTCGGGTGCCAAAGACAATATCCCATCTCTCCATCTGCACCATATCCAATAAAAATACATTTGTGTGACTTTGGCTCTAACTTATGTCGAAGTTGTTTAGGCATGAGTGTAAGCTTCACAATCAAACACACATAGATAGTCATAGTGGGGCTTACATTTAGACCATAAATCTTTTGCAATCTCATAATTCAATGGCGTACTAGGCGAACAATTTATAATGTGCACTGCGGTCAAGACGGCTTCTGCCCAAAAGCGTTGTGTGAGATTTGCCCTAGAAAACATGGTTGTGACTCTTTCCTGAATCATACGATTCATGCGCTCATCAACTCCATTCTGAGATGATGTGTATGGTGTAGTAAACTGCCTTTTAATCCCACTTTTAGCACAAAAATTGTCAAACTCCTTGGAGACATAGTCTCCACCGTTGTCAGTCCGCAACCTCTTGAGTTTCTTGCCAGACTGATTCTCAACGAGTGCTAAAAAATTCTGGAACACAGGAAGAACTTGATCCTTATGTTTCAAAGGATATGCCCACACCTTTCTAGTAGAGCCATCTATGAATGTTTCAAAATAGCTGCCCCCCCTAGAGATGTGGTTGACATAGGACCACAAACATCACTATGCACTAAATCTAGAGGTTCAGCTCGCTTTTGACCCAATGGTAAGTGCACGGACCTAGTCTGTTTGCCATAGATACAGTGCTCACAAACAGGAAAGTCAACATAAAACAAGACAGGTAAGTAGCCAAAACAAGTCAGAGTTCTCATTCCTTTTTGGCTAATATGACCTAGCCGGCAATGCCACAACAAAGTAGACGGTAGCTCGACTATAGATATGTAATCATGACCAACATCTGACACATGCATGGAATACAAGGTACCATGCTTTTGACCTCTGAGTACAACAAGATTACCTTTGTGTACTATCCACGAACCCTTGCCAAATGTGGTCTTGAAGCCCAAATCATCAAGCTGACCAATAGAAATCAAGCTTTTAGTCAACTTGGGCACATGTCTGGCATTACATAAAGTAAAGTGTATGCCATTCCTTAGATGCAATTTGACGTTTTTGACACCCTCAATGTCTAGTTCATAAGCATCACCAAGTCTCACTTTGCCATTAGAGTGAGAATAAGTAGAGAACCACTCTCTATGTGGTGTCACATGGAAACTCGCACCAGAATCTACTATCCAATTCAGTGCATACTGTGGTTCTTCTGTAACAAGAGCTTCGACAGGTAGATCTGCTATGAAGACCAATACGTCAAAGGTAAGTGACATAACAAGCGCTAGACGAGTCTCTACAATAGGAGCATTTGAATACTCTAGCACATTGATCTCCTCTAACTTTGCTTTGCCCTTGTTTGAATCATCAGACTTAGAAGTTTCATCAGATTGTTTATCCTTCTTGCTTTGCTTCCATTTCCTGCAATCCTTCTTCACATGCCCTTTTTTATGGCAGTGATAGCACTCGACATTACACATAGAACCCCGAGACTTACTGCATGAGTCCCCACGTTCCTTGCTTTTGGCACGACTTTGAGTGCGACCCCTCTGTCTATCACTAGCAACATACGCATCACCATCCTTCTCGCCTTCGAGAGATTTCCTACGAATCTCCTCGGTAAACAGACTCCCAAGGACGTCATTATACACTAGACCGGTACCAAGTGTTGAGTTGCTAATTGCAGTACATAACGTATCCCAAGACGAGGGTAGACTACATAGCAAGAAGATACATTTGATTTCCTCATCGAAGACCAAACCCTGAGTGGTCAACTGAGTGAAAATGATATTGAATTCATTAATGTGAGTAGAAATAGTGCCCTCTTTCTTCATACGAAGGTCAAACACCTTCTTCATCAAGAAAACCTTATTAGTAGCACTTTTGTTCTCATAACTGGAACACAACTTATCCTATACATCTCTAGCAGTTCTTTCTCCAACTATAGTAAAGTACACAGATTCGGCCAAATGCAAACGGAGGGTAGATTTGGCCTTAGCATCAAGTTTCTCCCACTCAACATCTGTATACTCGCCCTCTGGGCGCTCCATGATAGGATCCAGGTGGCCTTTTTGTATAAGAACATCTTGAATCTGCTCTTTCCAGATAGCAAAATTCGTCCCATCAAATTTCCGGATATTGTAAATATCCTTTTCACCACTAGATGACATGGTTGCAAGCTAAAGATAATATGGCGATAAACAATGGTAATTCTGGAAAAAATTCAACTGACTTTCCCCAAAAAAACTGACAGAATCTCAATCCAAAACTGTCACAAGAGATTAGTAACGCATAAAAAGTAATGCTCTCAGAGCATAAGACAGGTGCATCAACCACTAACTGTGTATAAAAAGTCAAAAGCTGACCCAAGACTTCCAACACGGCGTCAAATACACCTAGCCCTCTTTATACATGTCCTATGGGGAGGCCATGAAAATGGGGTACTCCAGCAACCTGTATCACCGAAAGGATCTCAACATTCGAGAATCCCCCAGCTCAAGAAAACCTCATGCTATCGATCCTCACAAAAGGTTATGCAAACAAGAAACCAGCCTAGTCTCAGAAAGGGCCTCCGAACCGAGTCTCAAAAACGGTCGGGAATGCCATAAACAAGCCAAATCGGCTCCACAAAAGGTACATATGGCAGTTTCCGCAACTCAACGTACATCCACTGTCAACAATACTGCAAGGTGCAGTATATGTGATCAAACAGGCGCCAAACAAAATGTGCACGCAGTAAACAAATCCCTGTGGGGAGTAAAACTGCTCTCAAAAGAGCTCTACCACTATCAAAATTGCCAAAACAATGCATTTGTGCATCAAATACTCCCACTGAAATCTGTGTTGATGCTAAACACTGCAACCTGTAAGAAACCTGGATGTCCTGTATGTATGCAAGAACCTATGAGGAGATGGATGCCTGAAAAACCCAAAATAATGTCGATGCCGAAAAGTGCTCTTAATCAGCCCATAAACACCATCTCAATATCACATAATAGCCATAAAGCAGCTATATACCATCCCAAAATAGTCTCTGAACAACCTGCACCTATGTTCTATACTTGTACCTGTATCTGTAGCAAAAATGGAGTTGAAAAAATACAACTTCTGAAACGTAGCTCTAATGAAGCTTTCGGCTGCACGAACAACTTCGAAAGGGGGGTAAAGCTCTAGAACACCCAAGACACCTGGTGGAAACGCTCTCGGAATGCTGAATTTGTCGATGCTGAAATCGGAAACCTGTTTGCACTTTTGAAAGTGCGTGTGCGAGCGGACGTGAAAACAGCAAGCACAAACCCTGCTCTGATACTAGTTGAAGGTGCCGCGGGAAGCGTGTGCGAGTGCAAGTGTGAGAGTAGAGTAGAGTAGAGAGAGAGAGAGAGAGAGAGAGAGAGAGAGAGAGAGAGAGAGAGAGAGAGAGAGAGAGAGAGAGAGAGAGAGAGAGAGAGAGAGAGAGAGAGAGAGAGAGAGAGACCTGCTTTGGGTGGAGCTCACAATAACGTTATCCTGTTGCAGCTCCTTATTCTATTATATTAAAGAATAAGTGTATAATGGTTATGTTAGTAGATGGGTTAGTAGTAAGTGGGACAACACTTCAAGACTATTTCCTGGAAGAAGCATGTTATTTGGCAATGGGACATGGTCATTCAAATCTCCATGACCATCACCAATGCGAAGTATTCAATCTGCAAATTCTCTTGCAAGTGCATTATTTGAGCCTTGAAACACACGCATATTGTCTGTTAGCTGCAAAACCTTTATATATTTTGATATGTGTGAGTGACACAAAGATGCATTCACAATATCTGCACAACTTCCTTTGCGGACAACACGCAAGATTTGTCTAAAATCGCCCCCAGACAAAAGCACTTTTCCTCCAAACAATACATCATTTTGCATCACATCCCTTAACGTTCTATCTAGTGCCTCATAAGCATATCGATGGGTCATGGGAGCTTCATCCCATATGACCAAGGCTATTATGATCTGGAGGTGTAGGCATGATAACCTCATCAACACCATGTCCTCTTATGGAAACAATTGGAGAACCACTGGAACGGCTATCCATCACTGCACGGGCATATGAACATGAGTTATTTGAAAAAGGAACACTTATATCTGTCATAGACTTTTTTTTTCTTTTTACTACCTCTTTTTCTATCTAATACTACACTATCTGGTAGCACTCGAGAGAGAAAAAAAGGGCAGTGTTGGATAAAGAAAAAGAGAGGAAGAGGGTCGGTGCTGCTCCAGATTAATTGCTACTGACATGCGAGGACTAATTTGTGGATGGCACTGAGGGGTGCACCTCTTAAAATATTGAGGGTTCCACTTGTTTTGGCTTGATTGCCCGCAACAACTGGAGGTGAATAACATAAAATAAGTTCAATGTTTTGGTTGGGTTGGCCAACTTTGCCCGTTGTTCGAGGAGCTCAATGGCGCAGTCGAGTCGACGTGGCCTTGCGTGAGTACCATCTGCTCAAGGAGCTGACTATCGCCTGGCCTGGCGTAGTGAGCTGAATTGGCGGACGCTGACAGTTGACGTGGCGAAGCGCAACCGAAGTGGCGTGCAGAACTTCAGCAATGCAGCCAGCGCGTAGTGCGCACGTTTTTAGCAGCCCTCAAGTGCGCAGTAGGGCATGGAAGCTGGGGGCAGCCTTCTCTCTCTCTCTCTCTCTCTCTCTCTCTCTCTCTCTCTCTCTCTCTCTCTCTCTCTCTCTCTCTCTCGCGGCCCTGCTCCAGCCTTGCAGCCTGCAGTGCAACGTGCAGTTCGGGGTCCTCGCGTTTTTACCAACCCTCAGTAATGCATCCAACTGGGCCTGCGTTTTCTCATTATGGACCTGTGTTTTTTAGAGAGAGAGA
The DNA here is from genome assembly GCF_014529385.1 of Adiantum capillus-veneris. Taxonomy (NCBI): domain Eukaryota; kingdom Viridiplantae; phylum Streptophyta; class Polypodiopsida; order Polypodiales; family Pteridaceae; genus Adiantum; species Adiantum capillus-veneris. The sequence continues at coordinate 2,254,020 of NC_140960.1, read as the reverse complement.
GAGAGAGAGAGAGAGAGAGAGAGAGAGAGAGAGAGAGAGAGAGAGAGAGAGAGAGAGAGAGAGAGAGAGAGAGAGAGAGAGAGGAGTTTCCAATAAATAGTGCTTCCATGTGTCTAGGGCATGAAGAACATGTAAAATCTCTTTTTCGTATATGCCCAAGACCCTTTCATTGGCATTGAGCCTTCGGCTCTCATATGCTCTGGCATGCCCTTATTGAAGCAAGACTGCTCCAAGGCAATCACCACGAGCATGCCCTTATTGAAGCAAGACTGCTCCAAGGCAATCACCACGAGCATCACATTGGACCTCAAATGGCTTTGAGAGATCCAGAAGCATAAGCATTGGTTGGGAGGTGAGTTTCTCTTTGAGCTTGTCAAAAGCATTTTTCTCTTTAGTAGTCCATGAGTACTTGACGTTCTTCTTTGTTAAGTCATGTAATGGTCCTGCTATTTGAGAGAATTTTGCTATGAAGCGTCTATAGTATGCACACATACCAATAAAGCTTCATAGCTCGTGTAGATTCCTTGGATTAGGCCATGCCTTTATTACCTCTAACTTAGATGGATCTATACGGATACCATCTTAAGAGATAATATGACCTAAGTACTGAATCTCTTGAAGAAAAAAATTGCTCTTTTTTTCATTGATAAAAATATTTTCCTCCCTCAAGGCTTGAAAAATCACATGGAGATGTTGCTTGTTCTCCTCCAAGGACTTGGAATAGATGATGATATCATCAAAGAACACTCCAGTGAACTTACAGTAGGGTCTAAATATTTTCTCCATCAAACAATTGAATGTGGTCGGTGCATTAGTCAAGCCAAAAGGCATGACTAGATATTCATAAAGACCAAACGTTGTATGAAACGTGGTCTTTACGATATCTTCATTCACTATCCTTATTTGATGATAGCCACTTTTAAGGTCAATCCTACTGAAGTAGGTCAAACCTTGTAGCTTATCAAACTTATCTTTGACCTGTGGTACATGAAATCTATTTTTGATAGTGATACGGTTTAGTGCTCGATAGTCCACACACATGCGGTATGTGTCATATTTCTTTTGCACTAAAGGGACTGGAGAACGAAAAGGAGAGGAGCTAGGCCTCACCATCCCTTTGTCTACCGGTTCTTGCACTTGCCTCATAATCTCCTCTTGTTGAGCTTGAGAAACTCTATAAGGAGGCTTGTTAGGCGGTGAGCTTCCTGGTAGGAGCTCAATTCGATGGTCATCATCCCCTTGTTTTTGTGATAAGTCCATAGGGATATCATCGATAAAAACATTTTAGAATCCATTTAGAAAAGTAGACAAGTCTAACTGTTTTTGATTCCTACCATTTTCATTTGATAAAACATTAGCATCATTAGTGGATTCTTTGATAAAAATCATGTACGCAGAAACTGAGCTTTTCATTGACTTATCAAAAGCAGGTGAATTTTCCAGTGGTATAGTATGACCAGATTCATTAGCATCTATATACATGCTCTTTTCCCTGTAGGTGAAGTAGATTCTCCTTTCAAGGAACTTCATGCTGGCAGCCATGCGGTTGAACCATGGTGCACCTAGGATAACATCCTCATGTTGGAGAGGAGAGATGAAAAAGTCTTCTTTGTCGACGTAGCTTTGGGCATGAAGCCTCAACTTCCCAATCAAGGGAGTAACGAAGGCTTGCTATCCCTTGAAAGCTCCATCAGCAGTGACCGTATCTCCCATCTCGAAAGCTTGTATGCCCAGCTTGGTGGCCAACTCCTTTGGTATAAAGTTGTGAGTAGAGCAAGAGTCAAAGAGAATAAGGGCATCATGCTCCCTCACCTTTCCCTAAGTATAGGAAAGGGATGAGTCTTTGTAATGAGTATCCTCTTTTGGAGCTTCAACAATGGAAGTTCTAGGAGTGTCATTGCGTATATTTCTTTTGGGGCAAGAACGATAACCATGTCCTTGCTCCCCACACTTAAAGCATTTCTGGTCTTTACGAAAGGCCTCTAATTCTTTGGGAGAGAGCTTATTTTTACCTTTGTAAGCTCCTTTCTCCTTGGCCTTGTTTTCTTGGTGTTGGTGTTGCCTTGGGAAGAGTTTTGAGCATTGCTCTTCCCTTTAGCTTCATTTCAATCCTTGTTTTCCATGTGATTATATCCATCTCTCAACAAAGGCAAAAATCTGTTTTGCTGACAAGCACCAAAGGGCTTTTTAATGTTCAAAGAAAATGATTGGGTCTTACTTAAGTTTCCCAAGGCTCGATTGAGGCAAACGATAGGCAAAAATCCTACGGGCTATGAAAAGTATTATGCTAAACTAGCAAAAAGATACTATGGTCCTTTTCAAATATTGAAGCCAATCAATGACATTGCTTATCAACTCAAGTTGCCCAACCATTGGCTCATACACAATTCTTTTCATGTGAGCCTACTTAAGCCCTACAAAGGAGAGCCACCAAGAGAACCAATTATTGAAGACCCTAAAAAAAATTGAAGATCAAGAAGAGGTGTTGCAGCCCAAATCGATTCTTCGACATGAAGTCAAGGTACTAAGACATGGTAATATTATTTGATAGTATCTTATTAAATTTAAAAACTATCCTTTTGAAGATGCTAGATGGATGCAAGGAACACAGCTTAAGAATGAACAATGTTTTTTTCTTATAAGACTAATCCTCTTTTGTGCACAAACTTAAATAGTATGCATATGCTTAGAATCATGTTTGTGATGACGACGTCACTCAAACACCAAGTAGAATTTGTCACTCTACTTTGGGAGTATGATATGGACTAAAGAGCAGACATGCTTGCAGCATCTAATGTTGAGATGTTGAGCTCTACATCTTGAGTTGGCATCCACTATGTGTCTTGGCCGCGGGTCTTGGCCACTTACGACATTTACTCACTGGCGCGTTAGGTGACCGACACAGAGGATCTCTGCCAGTGATTCTACAGCTGGACTACACTTATAGTGCCAGCCTAGTGCGCTTCTAGCGAGTTCACACTTAGTGACCGCATGTACATATGTGCTACTTTTCAGTTTTAGCACCAAGTCATTTTGTACTCTCTTTTCTGTAAGAAGAAAAAGAAGAAGCTTTCCATCTCTGTGTGGTGTATGCTTGTCTTGTGTAGCTCTCTTGCATCCTCTTTCTTTAAATGGTATCAGAGCTTGGTGCAGGCAAGAGAGGCTAAGAGAGCAAGAGCATCACAATCCCTTCGTTCGCAATCCACGACCAGATTCTGAACAAGTTTCTGAACAGGTCTCCAAAGTGCAGTATACAGAGATTTACTGTACAAGTACATTGGTTGTATGTACGCTTGATTGTGGACACTCGTTGAGTGTAGAAAGCGTTACAGGTACCACGATAGCAGGTTCAGCAGATTTGCAGGATTTTGCAGATTGCAGCTATTTTGTCTTAGTGCTTCAAGATGTTTGACGGTTTCAGTCAGATTGTCACTGAGAAGCTTGAGAAAAATAACTACCCTGCATGGAAGTTCAGAATAACTAATTTCCTAAAAGGAAAAGGTTATTGGGACTATGTAGAAGGAGACAATGAAAAGGAACCAGAGATTCCCAAGGCAAATGCTACAGCAGAACAAAGGAAAGCTTTGAGGGACTGGCAACAAGGCCGGAGCAAAGTGATGTATTGGCTTTCTATGAGCATCACAGATGGCATGATGGGCTATCTACAGGATGCTGAAACCCTTGCCATTGCATGGAAAAACTTAGGCAGAGTGTTCGAGGTGAACACCAAGGCCAGGAAGCTTCAACTAAAGTCGGAGCTAAATCAGGTTAAGAGGAACAACTTCTCCATCAATGATTATGCCTTGAAGATCAAGAGTATCATTGAGGCTCTTGGATCTATTAAAGTCTTAGTGGAAGACGATGACATTGTCCGTGCATGCTTGGATGGTCTAGGAGATGAGTATGTACATTTCAGGTCTTCCATGAATACAAGAGACGACATCCCCGTGTTCCAAGATTTGATTTCTATGCTTATTCTTGAGGAGAAGAACCTTGACACATCTTCTTCTCATGGCAGAAATAATTCTGAACAGGCCTAAAATTCTAACTCCAACAGAGGTAGAGGTAGAGGTCGTGGTCGAGGCCCAAGGGGTTGCAGGGGCCAAATTCAAGAAGGTCAATCAAATCAAAACAATACAGGTGGCAGGGGAAACCAGTCTCAAGGCAGGGGGAGTCAAAGAGTTCGTGGTGCAGGATCAAGCAGGCAGCAACATACTGTAGATAGCAGAGAATGTTGGACTTGTGGTGAAAGAGGTCACATGTCACGTGACTGTCCAAAGGGAAAAGCAAGTGGAAAGAGAGAACAGGGCAACTATGCATCTACTAGCAGAGATGCAGATGACAGCAAAAACGAGCGCATGTTTGTTATGCAGCATGTAATGAATACAATGACTGCAGAGAATTCGACCCAAGATGATGCTTGGTATGTGGATTCAGGTGCCTCTAATCACATGACGTCTTGTGGAGAGTGGTTTAGAGATATGCGCAAACCAGATGTGTCAGGTTATGTGCAGACAGGAGATGACACAGCTCATCCCATTGCTCATGTAGGGGACATACCTGTAAATATGAAGAGTGGGAAATCAAAGTACTTAGCAGATGTACTTCATGTCCCAAACATTACAAAGAATCTTGTTTCTGTTGGACAAATGGTTGAGCAGGGTTTGCAGGTTTGCTTCAATCCCAATGGCTGTTATGTAGAAGATTTCCAGAATGGCTGTAAGCTGATCACAGAGGGCAAATGTGTGGGCATAATGTTTACGTTGAATGTAGACATGCCTGAGGTAAAAGCTGCATTATTTGCACAGGGCACAGGTGTTGTGGCTGATGTTGACATTTGGCACAAACGCATTGGCCATGTCAATGAGTAGAGATTGCATAGCATGCAATCAAAATAGATTGTAAAAGGTTTGCTCAAATTCAAGGTCGATGGTATGCATAAAGTGTGTGCAGCATGGCAGTTTGGAAAACAGTCAAAGGGCTCATTTCCATATGAGCGCAATGTATGTAAAAAGCCACTTGAGGTGGTCCACATAGATGTTTGGGGTCCAACCGATACTGCAAGTATACATGGTTGTAGGTATTATGTCTTTTTCATTGATGACCATACAAGGAAAGTATGGGTCTACTTCATGTGTAACAAAAGTGAAGTGTTTGGTCACTTTCAAAACTTCAAAGTCATGATTGAGAAGGAGACATATATGCAAATCAAGACATTGAGGTCAGATGGAGGGGGAGAGTACTTCTCCAATGATTTTTCAGATTTTCTGCGAATGCATGGTATACGCAGACAGTTTACATGCAGATATACTCCACAGCAGAATGGGGTCGCAGAAAGGAAAAACAGGCACATTGCAGAGGTTGCACATGCATTGATGAATGATAAGAACATGCGTCATCATTTCTGGGCTGAAGCTGTAAATACAACTGTGTACATTATGAACAGGACACCTACAGCTGCGGTGCATGATGTAACACCTGAGGAAAAGTTTACAGGTACAAAGCCTGATTTGGCACACTTGAAAGTGTTTGGCTGCATAGCTTACGTGCATGTACCAGATGAGTTGCGTAGGAAATTGGATCCTAAAGCAGAGAAATGTATTCTTGTGGGATATTCCCTTGAACAAAATGGGTACATGTGCTACAATCCTACTACACGAGAATTACGAGTGAGCAGAGATGTAGTCTTTGATGAGATGAGCAGCTGGTACAGTAATGCACATGGCACTATTGGGGCTGATGTAAAAGATGGTGTGGTTGTACAAAATGTGAGGCCACAGTCACAGGTTTTGAGTGGACCACAAGAGTCCTCTTCTCGTGGCTCTGTTGAGAAGCCATGGAATGGTAGACTACGTACGCAGGTTACTCCACCAGCAGGTACAGGGAATGTATCACGAAAAGGAAAGGAAAAGGTTGATGAACCTCCCTTTGTGGCTGATGCATCATCAGGGTTTTCACATGTAGACATGGATTCAGATGGTTTTGAACAAAGTCTTGATGAGGAATTTGGAATTCCGGTTGTCAGGACACCTGGTGTAAGGAAAGTACAAGAAGATGCTAGAGGGAAAAGGAGTGACCCAGGACCACACAGTCTAACAGAGTCAGAAATCTAGTTCAGAAATTGACTTATGATGGGTATATAGCGCATCACCAAGCCTACATGGCTAAGGTGATACAGGATGTGGAGACCACATGTTTTGAGGATGCAATTGGAAATGTGCATTGGGATGATGCAATGAATGAAGAGATGGCTGCATTGGAAGCAAACGACACATGGGAGTTGGTGCCATTGCCAAGTGGCAAGAAAGCTATTGGCTGTAAATGGGTGTATAAAACCAAGCATAAGGCTGATGGTAACATTGAGTGTCACAAGGCAAGGCTGGTCGCAAAGGGCTATGCACAGATGTATGGCATAGACTATGAGGAGACCTTTGCTCCAGTGGCAAAGATGACGATTGTGAGAGCTATCATAGTAGTGGCTGCTTCTAGAGGATGGATTATGCATCAAATGGATGTAACGAATGCCTTCTTGAATGGTGAGTTGCAAGAGGAAGTGTATATGGATCAGCCACCTGGTTATGTCGATCCAGGTTACCCAGATTATGTATGCAGACTTCTCAAAGCTTTGTATGGTTTGAAGCAGGGCTCTAGAGCATGGTATGACAGGATTGCCACGTATCTTGTCAGTATTGGTTTTAGGAGAGCTCATGTTGATCATTCACTCTATGTACGTGAGAGTGATGTGGGGATTGTGGTCATTACCATATATGTAGATGACCTTATTATTGTGGGTGACAATGCTATGGAGATTGACCATGTGAAGGGTCTTCTCAAACAGGAGTTTGAAATGAAAGATTTGGGCAAGTTGCGCTACTTTCTTGGCATTCAGGTGATCAAGACTACAGAGGGTGTATGGCTGTCACAGAGACAGTATGCTTTGGACATGTTGTCAAAGTATGGTATGGCTGATTGTAAGCCAATTTCTATTCCCTTGGATGTGAATGCAAAGCTGAGTGCAGAGAAGGGTGATGTTGTTGAGGATGTCAATATGTACAGGAAGATTGTGGGTAGTCTAATCTACTTGACTATCACGAGGCCAGACTTGAGCTACACAGTAGGCTTGGAGAGTTAGTTCATGCAGCTTCCGAGGAAGCCACATTTGGATGGAGTACGACACACACTTCAGTATGTGCAAGGGACTCTTGACTACGCATTGTTCTATGCAGGAGATGCGCCATTAGCATTGTATGGGTATACAGATGCAGATTGGGCAGGTAGCATTGTTGATAGGAGATCTACGAGTGGCTTCATGTTCTCTTTTGGGAGTGCTGCTGTTACTTGGAGCAGCAAAAAGCAGCCTACAGTTGCTTTATCGAGCACATAGACTGAGTACAGAGGTGCGTGCGAGGTAGCTTGGCTACACACATTACTTGAGGACTTGGGAGTGCAGGTGGACCAACAGATTGTCATCCATTGTGACAACCTCAGCAGCATGCAGTTGGCTAGGAACCCAGTGTTCCATGCCAGGACCAAGCACATAGAGGTCCATTACCACTACGTTCGAGAGCGAGTGTTGGCGGGCGACATCGACTTGGTCTACGTCAGCACAGAGGATCAGATAGCGGATATCTTCACCAAGGCCCTCGGAGCTGAGAAGCTTCGACGTTTCCGGACTATGCTTGGACTCTGCGACATGCAGAGCTCGAGGGGGAGTGTTGAGATGTCGAGCTCTACATCTTGAGCTGGCATCCACTACGTGTCTTGGCCGCGGGTCTTGGCCGCTTACGACATTTACTCACTGGCGCGTTAGGTGACCGACACGGAGGAACTCTGCTAGTGATTCTACAGCTGGACTACACTTATAGTGCCAGCCTAGTACGCTTCTAGCGAGTTCACACTTAGTGACCGCATGTACATATGTGCTACTTTTTAGTTTTAGCACCAAGTCATTTTGTACTCTCTTTTCTGTAAGAAGAAGAAGAAGCTTTCCATCTATGTGTGGTGTGTGCTTGTCTTGTGTAGCTCTCTTGCATCCTCTTTCTTTACAGCTAAGTCTCCCAAGCACCAAATGGACTAGTCATCCATTTTGGAACGATGAACGTAGACTAATGACTAAGACTTTATCTCTTCTACCTCAGTCGAGGACGACTATGATTTCAAGAGAGGTCTTGGCATAGTAAAAGCCTTCCACAAGTTTTATGCCTCTAATAATTTTATTATGCCACTTATCTTTTTGTCCTCTCCCCAGTTAGTATAGAGTTTTTGTGCATTTGAGAAGTATAAGTCCTCTTTTGCCTTGACCACTTTGACAAAAAAGTTATCCCCCATCGACAACATTTGACACAACATTTTTGGGCTTCCTTCATACATTGGCAGGTTTCAAATCCCAGCCAATGACATCATATTTGAACATCCATTGTGCTTGTCATCATCTTGCTCTTCATCACTAGCTCTATTTTTTTGACTTTGGCAATGGTTTGATGGATACATACTTTCACTCTTCAATGTGCATTCTATTTTTTCATCTTCTCCATAGTCGACTCGTACATGGCTCACAAAAGCATGAAATGTTTGTAAGTATACTGCGCATCTGTCATCTTTTGAATATTCATCAATATAATGAAATGAGCAAGATCTTATAAAGTTCGCACACTCCCATTTGAGATTGTGTTGCACATCATCGTTGGAAACAACAAGCCACAAGATTCTCTGGGTATAACATACGTGAGTTTCTCCTCATCAGTTGAAATGTTGTATTCATAAAATTAACCACATCAATCGCACACTTCATAGGCCAGGCATTTGGTTTCAATTACTTCCGTCCCATCATGCTCTCCTTTTCCATGCCCTAATGCAAAGTTTGTATCATGAGCAAGTTTGTGATCTACTAATATCTACCCACAAAGTAGTAAAGTCTTTGTGCCTTTAATTGTGGAGTAGTACCATTGGACCACATGCAATGATGATGCAAAAAAAGTCCTTGTTTATTCAGCTACTTCTTATGAAGCATAAAACAATGCTGCACAAATAATGTATGACATTGCTTGTCATATGATATGTAAACATATAGTGTCTTCTCAACATCACCTATTGCATTTCTTACATAGGTAATTTCGCACTAGTATTGTGACTTGGGTCGACCTCCAATGCATGGAGTGAATCTCGTTCTGAATTTTGAAAGAGTATTTTTTGGCAAATTCAATGATTTAAACAACAACATGGCTAGGAAAATTGAGCAAGCACTCCTTATACTATTGGGGTTGCCAACGAAAGATGAACTTATGCTTCATGAAATTATGAGGTGAGCTAAAAACAAGTCAAGAAAGGAAGCACTTTGCATTTTTCTCAAAAGTAAGTCCTTTCTCTTCTTTTCACTCCTCCTTGCATCAACTTGTCCAGTTTTGATGTTTGTTAAAACCTTCACAGTCACCTCCTTGCTATTCATTGCAATCTCACTAGGACAAAATGTCAACTTGTGTATTCCACATCGGCATCAATCCACCAAATAGCACCTATTAGCATGGTACTTGCTGGCAAGAGTCTTTGGGCATAGTATAGATTCCCACAAACTCGTGATGTGCTGACATACGATTTGATTTTCTGAACATTGTCTTGCATCCTCACTTCTACAACAAATAGAGCAAGGGAAAATATGACCTTTCATTAGAAAAAATATGAACCCTCTAGGGGCCCTTTGGGATTAAGATTAATTAGAGGCCAACCAATGAGAAGAGGGTGGTGGACACACTCTATGTCCTCAAAAAAGTAGGGGGGCAAAGTAGTCTTACAATTCTTAATGGCCTCTTACCTAGTGAGAAGGTGGGGGCGGGGGGGACCATTTGGAACGTCCAAGTTTCCCTCCTTTTTGATCCGGTTTTGAAAAATCCCCATTTTTTTTTTTCAAAAATCAAATCTTATCTTCTTTAGACCCCCCTAAACCTATTCTATGGTCCAAAAAGCATTTTTTGACCTCCAAAAGTCAAAATGTGCACCAAAAAACCCTAAAATTCAAAAACTTTTGAAACATCATTTTCTACTTTTCAAAGCCCACCCAAAATTGTTCCATACCTAAAAAGTGATTTTCTCTCTCTAGAACCCCTTTTCCAAGCCCTCCTTGGTTGCAACCATCACACTCACCCTCCACTCTACCACTATCTCTCTACTACCATCTCCATTGCAGCAGCAAGGAAGCTCCTCTCTCCTCCCCTCTCATTCCCAAGGGTCATCCACCTTCTCCTACCTCCATTGCGGCACCAACTATGCTTCTCCTCCTCTCTGCCACTAGTACCTCCCATTGGCACACCAAAAAAACTCATTTCCTTTCTCCCACATGCATTGTAGAAACAAGCAAGGTCCTTCTCTTCCTCCTAATTTCCTTTATTCACCCTGTGGGCTTCTGCCGCACGTATCAAAGCAAGGGACTTGCCTAACATTGTGTGTGAGCCACAAATGGCTCCAAGCACGCAACTAGCTTAAACTAATAAGCTCAAAGATGACAATGGTGTGTCACTCACCGCTCTATGCTTGTTGTTGTGGAGGATTCCTCGCCGCGAAGAAGAGGGAGCCGCATTGCGCCGCGCTCAATCGCCTCGCCGTCGTCGTGCCACCGCAATGCTTGATCACTCTCTCTCTCTCTCTCTTTGTCTCTCTCTCTCTCTCTCTCTCTCTCTCTCAAGCACACACACACTCTAGTACACAAAGGAGACGAAGAAGGAGATGGAGCAAGAGCACTCTTCTTGCATTGCACAAATGAGAGAATGAGGTATTTTAGGTTTAGATTTTTTATATGGGCTTGCCCATTCACATTTGGGCACCCACACTTAGCCAATCTTACCCAAAAATTATAGGTTCCAATTTTAGAGTGCACCTCTCATCGACGATCACTCTTAATTCCTACCTGACCGACGAGCCCGACCAATAACATAATACACTACTAGCGGTTCCGACAAGGCCGGCCCATGGCTACATAAAAGGTGGTCGCTTGGTGGTAGCATGCCCCCCTTCCTGATGTAGATTCCGCCCTCGAAAGCTAGTGAGAGAAAGCCTGTTTTGTCCATGTTGTAGAGCATCCGGATTTGAATCTGCAAAGCAAAGTCACTGTTTTATGCAAGCGGAATTATATGGCAATAATTCATGAGAGAAATGTAAAGTACATGTGGAAATGAGTAAATGCAAGATTTATGAAATGCTAGACTGCATTAAGGACAAATAAATTGCACTTTGATGAAATTAATTAATCAAGATTTTGGGCTTATGGGTGAGTTTATCAATTAGTTAGCTATGACTAAGGTTAAAACAACTACTCTAGTACTAGCTAAGCTAGGAAGATTTTTTAAATGCAAGATTCTCTAATTGTGCTTTTCAACTTTGATTAGCCAAGTAGTGCTCACAACTCCAAACAAAAGCTTAAAACTTTAACTGTAAGCTCGATGGAAGTCTTTTAAATGTCTTTTTTCTTTTACTTTGGTTCACAATCATTTGACGTGTGTGCTTATTTTCTATGTTTGGGGCTTTTTGCTTCTCAAGGAAAAGCGCCCATACTGGGAACCTCTAGGGCTCTAGTACCATAGACGATACATGTGAGTGACGTACCAAATCAAGCCAAGATCTCTCTTCCAGCGTAAGATTTTTCATTTGTGGCACTTATGTTTTTTTCTTCCATTTCCTTGGTATTCTCACTAGTGTCTTTTGTTGTTTAAGTGAGCACGCTTTTCTATGCCTAAAACATTCCTAAGGTCTCAAACACTCAGATAATTTTATGCCTAAAACATTCCTAAGGTCTCAAACATTCCTAAGGTCTCAAACACTCAGATAATTTCTATGCCTAAAACATTCCTAAGGTCTCAAACATTCCTAAGGTTTCAAACACTCAGATAATTTTATCAACTAAGCCTAGTGGTCAAGTAAATGAGTTAACCTAAAGTCACGGTCTCCTAATCTCAAGGTTCATCTATAAGATTAAACTCTAGTTCAATCAACTTAAGCAAAGACAAATTTATACATCTATAATGGCACATAAAAAACATAACTATTGTACTCAAACAAACCATGAAAAACCACAATTAGCAATTATGGCATATCCACCAACATGAATCATGGAAAGTAGTACACCTGGAGGTATGGAGTTGCTCATTTCGTCGAGGCAGATGTCCTTAGCCAAGTGGATGGAAATCCATATAAGTCCTACATAACAATATCAAACAACAAGGCACTATACCTCTAGAAGGCATGTCAATGTGAAAAATTTAAAACTCCTAGAAAACAAACTCAAAACACAATCCAGACCCCTAACCTACCTATCTGTCATCCCTTTTAGAATCAAGGAAAGAGGATATTATATGAATTGGGTGGCATCCCTAAGGCTAGGCCTCTATCCTCATCATCTAGATAAACGAAATTATTTTTCGTGAGGCCATAGTCTTCCTCGGTCTCTATTATTTCTTCTTCATAGGGACTGGTGACGATCCCGTATATATGAATGACATTGAAGAGGATTCTGATTCAAGTGAAACCATGGAGAGCAAAACAACCACTAGGAAAGAAACCAACAAGGAAGATCATCATGAGCCATAATGGCCAGGATCCAAGAATAAGACAGGAACTTCCTACAGAGGAGATCGAGCGGGTCAAGCAATTAAGGAGTTTGGTAGAAGATACCCAAAGGGATCTAGAGCCAACACCTAGGCAGATCCATATTATAGACACAATGTTCTCTACGCAACAACAACCTGCCAAATTGATGGATTTCATGGCTTCATAGGTTAGAACCACCATCATGTCCAAACTATATGGAGACCCTGAGCTATTCTTAGCTCTTCGAGCTTTCCTCAATGGAGAACTGAAGGTTGGGCTACCATAATTTGCATAGATGGATGGAGTTAGGAAAATGCCAATAGAGGAGGGACACTTAGATCCACAACCCAACTTAGATGAGAACCCTATTGTAGAAATACATGTTAACAAGTTGGGACAACACTTTGAGGGAGATGAATCCAATGCAACCATACCAATCACTACCAAGGGATTAATTGTGAAGAGAATCCTTGATGGTGGCGCTAGGGTTAGCATTGTGACTAAAAATTGCTGGAAAACTATGGGAAGACCTCACCTTGGAACCACAACCATAGTAGTCAAGATGGCCAATGGGTCTATTGTTAAACCTATTGGGATGCTAGAAGATCTCAAGATCAAGGTCTTTGGACATAAAATAAGAATTACCTTCATTGTTATGGATTTCTCCAAGCACACTATGGCATTTGAGATGATCTTGGGAAGTCCTTTCATGAGGGAAGCAAAAATGGTGCATGACTGGTCTAAAAACTGTGTCTACTACACTTGCAATTTTCTATCATTCGAGAGGATCTTGTAACTGGTCGAGCACATCCTCTAGGAAACAGATTTATAATTGATCATAGATCTGACACCACAGTTCACTCGGCCCCATTGCAGTATTGTTACACGTGTAAAGCGGACACTGATATTGGGGAAGATTCTCCTTATATGGATGTAATACCTGGGATGACTGAGTCGGACAATGTGGATTGGCTCCACCTAGCAGCAACCATAGACACTTCGGAAAATGGGGGAACGACCTGGGTAACACGTGAGGGGGATGAAATGCCACCAGTCGTACCCTTAAATATGCTAGAAGAAATGCATATAGCTTTTGATGACCTACAAGATGAAGGCCTGACTGGCATTGGAACTAGTAGTGTCTCACAAGACTATAGCCCACACGATTTGGGGTCAAAATCATCAATTGAAATTGACTATGAGGATGAAGAATTCGCGTTAAATTTAAGTGCAAATGTGGGGACAAACCATTCAGGGCCCAGTGGTACCCTAGATGACAATCTATCCAAGGGAGCAGAAGTCACAAGTAGCGATTCATCTAGTGACTCTTCACTAGAGATCGGCCGTAATAAAAAATTACACAAGAAGAGTAAGAGATATAAGAGGTGACGATATCGAGCAAATGTGCGTGCTAGAATAAATGAAAAGAAATCTATCACAAAATGGCTTAATTATATAGGGGCATGTGATGCTCATCGGAAGTTGGTAGATAGCTGGGGTGAATACCTTCAAAGCGTTATGTGGTGTAGTCCACAACCCATTGACATCGCACAACTGGAGGCTACAGAGAAGCCAAAGTTGAGCCATACCGTATGTAAACATCAAAATCAAGAGTTAGCTCAACAACAAAAGGAATCGAAAGTGAAATCACAGTCCACATAACAACAGGACCGCACAGACTTACACCTTGCACCTGAACATTTCAAATCCTACACCATAGAGGAACGTAAGGTTGTGTATACAAAGGCTCAAAGAAAACCTATTAATGGAAGCAATGGAGAGTATGATGGTCCAGTGATAGTTAAGAAAATAGAGCTAGCAGACCCAGGAGAAGGTCCAAACTTGTTTTCATTGCCCAAGATCTGACGGAGATTGAAGAGTGTGTACTTAAAGAACTTCTCAAGGAATTCAAGGATATATTTGCTTGGACATATCAGGATATGAAAGGTGTTCCACCTTCTATGGTGCAACACATAATCCCCATGAATAGCATGGCTAAACCAGTTCAGCAACGACCCTACCCAATGAATCCTAAATATTCAAAGATCGTTCAAGAAGAGATTGAAAAGCTTGTGAAATGCGGATTCTATACCCTACTGAGCACTCAGAATGGGTGTCTCCAATAATGGTTGTGCCAAAAAATAATGGGAAACTCAGAGTGTGCGTGGATCTCAAGAAGGTCAATGCTGCCACTAGGAGGGACCATTATCCCTTTTCATATTCAAAACATGTGCTTGAAAGAGTTGCAGGGAAGGAAGCTAATAGCTTTTTATATGGATACTCTGGCTACAATCAAGTCACAATTGTGCTAGAGGACCAAGCTAAAACAACCTTTCTAACTAAATTTGGAGTGTTTGCATTTTGTGTTATGGATTTTGGCTTAACCAATGCCCCTGCTACCTTTCAAAGATTAATAAACACTGCTTTTAGAGAATATTTGAGGGAGTTTTGCGAAGCTTTCTTAGATGACCTTTGTGTTTATTCCTCTTGGAAAGAACATCTATCATGCTTACAAAAAGTGTTTGAGAAGTGCAGATTGTATCACATCTCCTTAAACCCTTCCAAATGCCAATTTTGGGTTAAACATGGAGTCATTTTAGGGCATATAGTGTCCAAAAATGGGATTCCCATAGATGAGAGCAAAATTAAAGCCATTGTTGAATTGCCATCACCTACAAAATATAAAGGAGTTCAAAGGTTCATGGGCCATGTTGGTTATTACCAACGGTTTATTTTAAACTTTGCCAAGATAGCTCGTCCTTTGTACAAGCTTCTTATTAGTTCCACTGGACCGCAAAGTGTGACCATGCTTATGAGCCATTGAAAAAGACCTTGATTAGCGCTCCTATTCTATGAGTGCTTGATTCGAATGTAATTTTCCATGTGCATATTGATGCATCAAACTTTGCTATTGGGTGTGTTCTAGCTCAACCAGGAGAACATAAATTGGACTACCCCATTAGCTTTGCAAGTCATCGATTGAATGATACTGAGAGAAACTACACCACTACATAGCGAGAAGGTTTAGGTATGATTTATGCAGTGAATAAATTTTGCTACTACCTTTTGGCCAACAAGTTTGTTTTCTATGTTGATCGTCAAGCCTTGTTGTATCTAGTAAATAAACTGAAGAATTACATGATGGTTGTTAATTCTCCTTGAGTTTGATTTTACCGTTGTGGTGAGACCTGGTAAAAGACATGTCATGGCGGATCATTTGTCTCGCATACCCAATGGTGAAGCCCCTACTGGAGTCGATGATGAATTGCCCAAAACTTCTCTATTCCTAGTCGAAACCATACCTGAATGGAGTGAGAAGATTGTGAATTTTCTAGTTAATGGTTTTCCACCCAAAGAGCTTCGTAAGGACGTAGCTCAAAAACTGTTAAAAGAATGTGAACCTTTTTCCCTCATTGTAGGAACTCTCTACAAGCTAGGGAAGGATGAGATTCTTAGACGTTGTGCCCGTGAGGATGAGTATTTATACATATTGCAAGAAGCCCACATGGGTATAGTCGGAGGACATTTCTCAAGGGAACTAGCAACTAGAAAGGTGTTGCAATCTGGCTATTGGTGGCCTACCTTATTCAAAGATGCATCACTTTTTGCAAAAGGATGTGATGAATGCCAACGTTACAAGATCACACAACGAAAGGACAAGATGCCCTTACATCCTGTTAAAGTGACTCAACCATTTGAAAAATGGGGGTTGGACTTTGTAGGCCCAATTAGTCCAGCAGCTCGTAGCACTCAATCTCGATATATTATCGTTGCCACTGACTATGTGACAAAGTGGGCGGAAGCCAGGGCAACACGTAAGGCTGATGCAAGGTCAACTGCCAAGTTTCTCTTTGAGAACATTATTACAAGATTTGGTTGTCCCTTTGAGATTGTGAGTGACAATGGCACTCATTTTATCAATGGAGTGATAAAAGGACTCACTACCAACTTCATGATAGCTCACCATAAGTCCACACCTTATTATCCACAAGAAAATGGCCAAGCTAAGAGCACCAACAAGACCTTAATCTCTATCTTGACCAAAACGGTGGAAGCTCATCGCACATATTGGGATTTGAAGTTGACTTCAGTCCTATGGGCTTATCATACTTCTTACAAAGTGGCTATTAATTGTACACCATACAAAATGGTAATTGACCAAGAAGCAGTTATGCCATGGGAGTTTGTAATTCCTAGTCTTCGTGTAGCTTCACAAGAAGGTTGGGATAGTAACCCTTTAGTTGAACGCTTATATATCCTTGAAAGGTTAGATAAAGAAAGGCAATTGGTTGTGCAAAACGCACTTGTGGAGAAAGATAGGAGGAAGAAATGGTTTGACCGTCATCTAAAGAACAAGGATATCAATGTTCGTGATAAAGTCCTTATGTATGGAGTGTGTAACAAAAAGAAAAAGTTGAAATATGTGGGAAAAGGACCATATAGAGTTTGTGAAATCACCCCACAAGGAACCATTCGTGTGGAGACTCTTGATGGAGTTGAAACCATTGGATTCCTCAATGGTAACAAATTTAAAAGATATTATGATCCTTTAAGCCAAGAGGAGCTACGTGTCATCCATAAAAAAGAGGCAGCCAAGGCATAAACAGAATTGAAGAAGATACAAGCTCAAGTTGAGGCTAAAGAGCGACAACAACGCATAAGACGCCAACGAGAGGCCAACCTTGGAGTTACACATGCATTCCACGTTGAAACAGAGGATGATTGGTTGGACTCTGACACACATCTACAATATCCTATTGAGCTAAATAGCACCTATGGAAAAGTGTTATATAACGTCTTATTGAACATGGGTGCTAAGTATAATCGGTTGTCATATGGAGTATGGTGTAAGTTGGGAAAACCACCTCTATCTGAGAGTATTATCCAAGTCAAGGGTGTCAACAAGAAAAAAACTGTGGTTTTTGGAATGTGGCACACTGTGGTCAGTTATGATAATGGGGTTGTAGCTTGAGACTTTTTGGTCATGCCTGCTGGAACTATGGAGGGCAATATAAACCTAGGACGCACATGGATGATAGCCACCAAATGTACTATTGATTGGGGAACTGGGGGTGTCACAACGCAGAAACCAACTCTTAGACCTGCCACTCAAGCCATAGTCCTTAAGATATTGCCTCTTAAGGAAATAAAACCCAAAACATTGCACGTCCTTGAGGTTGAACCATATGTCTCCATAGCGCAACTCTCTAGAGCTTCAACTGTTGTAGTTGAAATAAAGCTTGAGACACACGAGACCCATCCTAATATAACAAAGAAAACATACAAGTGGGTCCCTAAAGCTTCTTTAGCGACCATAGCTAGTGCTCAAAGACAGGAGCCTGGTAAGAGACGTCCAACTCACCCCAAGAAATGTAAAGAAACGTTGTGTTGGATTCCTAAAAAACTATTGGAAGCCCAAGGCTACTATGAAGGAAATGATCAAATGTGGGTGCCAAAAGGTAAATTGTGCTCTTACTTGTCACTTAGCCCATGTGAGTCCAATCCCGTAGCTTCAAAACAAATTGAACATCGTGGAAAGGAAAAAATCACGGAATGTTACATACCCGCTCCAGAGCTAGTTTGGGTACCGAAGAAAGAACGATTTGTTCCACCTAGCTCAGGAATAGGGAAGTCAATTGAAGCTTCTTGCTCTTCATGTAGTTCCTATACGGAAATAGAAGCTTTGACACAACCTCCACCTACCATTGTACATATCCATACAAATAAGAAAGAGTTTGCACCTCCCGTTGTAAGTTCACCACCTACAACAATGTTGCAAATAAAATCATGGGAGAGTACCTTACCACCCTTGCAACTAGATGAAATGCATAGGGAGGTCGAAAAGTATTGGTTAAAGCCTTCACCCATAACAACTTGGAGCAATTGTTTTCAAAAGGTGACGAAATCATTCCAAAAGGTATGATCTACCCAAGGAAGGGGGGAGTGTTTGTTAACATCCATCATTCACTTGCTTCCCTCTCAACCTTCCTCCCTGACCTCTCAATCACCAATCTTAGGGAATGTATATACATAGCCTTATACTAGTTCTAACAAACCAATTTAAAAAAAAACAAATAGTAAAAGAGCAGAGCGACTAGCATCGAGAGAGCACCCATTGCTCTTTGAACTGGGGTCTGGCTTCGCTGCTTTTTGCAATCTCTTCTTTCGTGTTTTCTTCTTTTTCTGAGATTGGGCAATTGATGCGGTGTCTCTTTCTTCAAGAATATAATTTTGTTTTTGGAGCATCGATCGTGTAAGTACGTTTACTTGTACCGACAATCAAATGATCTATGCCTTATCGATTACACACGAGTATCGGCATTGTAGACGTGCTCGCTTGATTGGTTTGCATTAGTGTGACGTTCTTTTGTAGCCTAATAGGATACTCAGCCACACGATGTGGACCTCCACACTCATAGCATTGAAGAGGTGGTCTCTTAGCAGTGTAGTTAATATTTTGGCCTCTTACAGCAAGAGCAGCTATTTGATAGACAGGTTTGACTTGTTCCCAATAGTCCTCCATATAGTATTGTTGACTTTCTTCAAGCGCATCAATCCCATAGGAAAAATTAGGATCTATATCTTCCTCACAGCCTTCCAAACAAGCAATAGATGACTCACAATCCACTTGATTCACATCAGTGATTCTCGGATGTGGTGGTTGCGGTCCTAGCACTGGAGGTGGTAAGGGTGTTGTTTGAACAACATTTTGGGCCCTAGGGACCATGTGTTATGACGTTTGTTCAAGAGGTGGGGCCGCCATCAATGCAGGCACTTGAGGTGTGTCTATCCATGCTAAGGTTTGTCTATTGGCCATTGCGCTCTTGAATACTATGCAATCCTTAGCTTGATGACCATACCTCCCACAGGCATTGCAATTCCCATTGAATTTCACTCTAAAAGTAGGGCATTCACTGGTACTATGGGTACCATAGCATATTGAGCACCATTGTTGCTCCCTTCTTGGATACATATGATTGTTTTGCAGAGCACGATTGTCTCTAAGGCTCTCTTGAAGACTCTCTTGAATGGCCTTGGTGAGATATGCTAAAGTCATCTCGGATATCTTTGGCTCCTTATCAATAGGCTTTAGGGTCATTGGCTAATGACCCGATGCTTGCGAGCTAATAGATTTAGGCTTAACAGACACTCTTTCTTATTGAATCATTAAATTATCCTCCGATTGGATCGTATTGGTGGTGACCGCTTTCCAAGTGGTGATAGCTCTAATGACTAGGCCATTGTAGATATCCTTATGTCGTAATCCCTCTATCAAGCAATTGATTATTATTGAAGCGCTCATTTGGATTGCAATGAGAATTCAAATGCTTAAGCGACTAATAAAGTCTCTCATCAACTCTCCTTTCTCTCGTTGGGCTTTCTGGAGCTGAGAGGCTACACCCCAAAGCACTCCCTCTCGTATGTATTCTTTCAAGAACAGTCTCCTAAGAGTAGGTAAATTGTTTTTTCTTCCGCCCCTTAGGGTTCTATACCAATCCCCAACCTTTCCACTTAAGGTTAGGCTTAAAGCATTACTCTTATGCAGGTCATTGTGTTCTCCTAGAGAATCTCATATTTGTTCAAACACTTTGATATGCTTTCTCACATCCCCGTCTCCACTAAATTTTTGTGTGAGCTTGGCTATTTGTACTGCCTTACTTCTAGGTTCTCTATTAGGCATGTTACACATATTCTTAGCAATAGATCGACCGATAGCTTGAGCAAATGTTGCTAGGTCACCTAAGTGAGCAAGCACTGTGGGTGAAGGCGCTCCAGAGATTACATGTGGAGTAGGTATTGGCATTGGGCTTGGCGCATAGGAAGCCCTTGGGTTCCATGTTTGGTACGGTGTTGTGCCATGTGGTGACCCAAAGTTCATATGTGTGGCCCTCGACATAGTAGACATCGGATGTGATATGCTAATGCTAGCTGGTATGGTCCCATGGAAATAAGAGCTTGGGTAGGAACTACATGAGTACGAGGACCCATAGGTGCATACGATTGATACACACTTATAGGGGTTGTTGTTGGCATTGAGCTACCATGTAGTGGTGCTTTGCTAACAAATGAGGTCTATGGCATGTTTCTTGGCATGCCCATCATTGGGGTAGGCATGGTAGCCATGGTGTCATCAAGGGAAAGATGAGCTAGACTTGGAAAAGTAAAGCTATCACTTGTGGGCTCAGATTGCACTGAGACCCCTGGCGAAACAACATATGGAGGATCCATCGAACTTACCGAGGGAGTCTTCATTTGTGATAAGGTTGGTTGTTTAGCCTTCCCTGTATCCAAGAATCTGATGAGACCCATTGAAGGCATGTGGATCCCCTTGTTCTGTCTCTCTAGCTCAATAACCCTATGGATGATCTCACAAACTCTTTGTTGTTGATCCTCCACACTAGTAGCACCCATTGTGGAGTGTAGGACATTTAACCAACCCACGTGATAGGTGTGACCAGTGTATAGGTCGGTTAGAGTTTTCGTTTGTAGTTCATACTCCCAGTCCTCACTTAAGAACGCTCCATCTAGGATTGAGGTGCTAGGGTGTCCTTTGAACTAGATGCAATGTGGCTCTCTATGGTTTGACCCTTAGCGGTCGCTAATTCAGGAGCACTCGATTGCTCTCCTAGCAAGGATATTGACATAGGGGCTTTCGCTTTTAACTCTCTTCGTTGCTCCGCCTTGCGTAAGCTCTCAATTTCCTTTTCCCTAGCCGCAATGATATATCGCTCAACCTCTTGCACTTCGGCAATGCTTCTATCATCAGGTAATATAACCTCGGAGGAGAATAGCTCTGAAGAGTCAAGGGGTGCAGTGAATGGAGTAGTCACATGCACATTCTCTAAGAGCATGGGGTCTACGTTGGCCATGAATGGCAAATTTACTTCCCCACCCCCCTCATTTACATAGTTAGCTCCATGTTCAGAGCGAGTGGCTCTACTAAAGGTTTCCTTCAGGCGGCTAAGCACGCTCGGCCCGGACCGTGGGTCCATGGCATGCATGTCTTGGCTTGAGTTTTTTTCAGGATTAGGCATTGCGTAACCCTCCATGACGTCGTAGTCAGAGGAAGAGTCACTGGACGCAATATGTGGGTCCTGAGTGGTACTACCTTGGGTTCCTGCTGAGGGCCTAGAGCCTAAGGTAGAGGAACGATGAGTGACCATGTAAACGGAGACACTCTCTATGTGCACGTCCTCTAGCACACAACCAGAGCGTACACACTCTAGAGGTGTTGCTGAGTGTCCATGAAGGCCACTCACCTAGTTTTTTTGGTGTTTACAACCTAATTTTTTTGTATTTTTGGTCCCTTTTTTAAACCGAGCCATAGAATATGGTATGCAATAGCTCAAAACAAGCGTCTTAGCTAGTGGCATGTATCGTGCTTTACAGTCCCCGATTCGGTTATGTACAGCCCTCGGAATCCTAAAACTAATCTTTTCCTAGGTGGGGAGAGGACTAGAATTAGTAAGTCCAAAGGGTGATTGTGAAGGGGATGGTGGAGGACTTGAGGAACTTGTCCCACATGCCCTCATTACTTCTTGTGAGGGTAGGGTATATATATAAGAGTGAGTCTAGTATATATCAAAAGACTGAGGACTAAGGCTTGGGCTTGGGGGAACGATCCCGATCCTAAATTTTTGTAGAACACACTCACGCCTCACTCTTAAATATTTTTGG
The DNA here is from genome assembly GCF_014529385.1 of Adiantum capillus-veneris. NCBI lineage: Eukaryota > Viridiplantae > Streptophyta > Polypodiopsida > Polypodiales > Pteridaceae > Adiantum > Adiantum capillus-veneris. Next base: position 2,231,769 of record NC_140960.1, on the reverse strand, counting down.
TTTTTTTTTTGGGTGATTACTGTGCACACGGTTTTAATGGCCTTTTTGGGCCACACACACACTAGACCTTTACCTACTCTCCTAACTAACATAACCTTATCTCCTCTACAACTAACTACTCTGCTAACTACTGATTGACATTGAAGCTACCGTGTGCACCCCAAGACACCGGAAAATCTCAAATCCAGCTGAAATTGTGCCCATGCATCCATTCAACCCCTCTCCCTAGCAGTGCTAGAGTCAAAGCTAATTTTTTGCATCAACACTTGAAGTCAAGCTAAGTTTGTGCTTTTCCAGTGTCCTAGGGTGCACACAAGCCTTGGAAATGCAAAAAGGGGGGTGGCCACAAGGACGCACAGAACATCCAGACAAGAATCCCTTTTTGGTTGTTATGTGCGTCCTTGTGGCCACCCCCCTTTTTGCATTTTTTGGGCTTGTGTGCACCACAGGACACTAGGAAAGCACAAGCTTAGCTTGATTTCAAGTATTCATACAAAAAATAAACCCCTTTCCCCTCTGACACTGGTGGAGCCGACAATTTTAGTTTAGATAGACATCATTAAACTTAAAATTATTAAGAAGATAAAGAACTTAATTGATTATGGACACAGAAAATACAAAACACTAAATCCTTCGATCATGAACAAAATGTTTGGCTACAAAGTTAGGGTGGGTAATATAAGGAAGATGAGTCTGACTTTGGCTAGTGCTCAAAGTCTTGCCTCAAATGGCGTGCAAGGTTCATGTCCTTTGGTTGTTTAGTCACTCTCTTCACATGTATGGAACAAAGGTTAGTATCCTCCAACACTAAAATGATGTGGGACTACGCAACTTCCTGCATTGCTTCGACCACCATTGCTTGCATTCTATATTGATTTCCATAACTCTAAAGCACCTCCTTCACTGTGCGAGAAAAGGGATCTTGTCGAATGAGTAGCTCAGTTGTCTTTCGATAGTGTTGGATCTCCGCAAATATCCTTGCAATTTTTCAATGACGCTGGGGTTGTCTTGGTGGACCTTGCACATATGTTGGTTGGCGGCACTTGGGCTTCTTAAAAAGATTTATTTTGTGGCAATTTACATGCTTTGCTAGTGGTGTTGTCTCCTCCCCTGGCTTCTCATCGTGCTCCTATCTTGCTCCCTCCTAAACTTGTGTTGTAGGTAGAGCTCCTTACCCATGGGGTAGTGTATCTTCCACTGGCACCCGCTGATGTGAGCATGGGATCTCAGAATGCTATCATGGGGGCTCTGTCTGACTTGTTGTCTATATGCACCACTCAAGCTCGAGACCGCCCTACTTGCACTTGTTGGCATGGTGGCTGCTCGCTTTCACTTGAGGATGATGATTCCCCTTGTTCTTCCCACCATCGTTCAATGCGCACCTTGTATCTTGACGTGGTGCCCCCTGTGCTTGCTGTTGCTGTGATTGTTGCTCTTGAGCCTACCGCTCATGAGCCTGCATTGAGCCCTCTCCCCAAATACCTTGCCCAATGCTAGAAGAGTTCCAAGAACGATCAGGTGTTCACATGAATTTTCTTGTGCCTTTAAGACACACTTGCTTCTCGCATCCTTGGAGAGTATTTTTGTTAGGAGGCGGATGCTCTTTAGCGATTTGTTTAGTGCACACCATCGGGTATGGTAAGAGCTCACCTATGGAGAAGAAACAAGTGATGACCAGTGAGTGGATCTAATATTTATAAGGGCCATTTTAAAAGAGCTAATTTTTAAAGGGCCCGCTCACACGATAATTTTTATAAAAAGCTATTAATTTTTAAAAGGGTTCCCCCAAACTCTAATAAAAACATACGTAAAGAAGAGTGATTATAAGTATTGAATCCACCTCCACCCTTGTCGGACGCTGTGTTGGCGTGTAGTCACTAACGCTGAATCCACCTTGACTCTTGGGACCTTGCGTTGGCACCATGCAGCATGCTTGGCAGGGCCTTGCAACATTTGCACTTGTTGATGTTATCTTGATGACTCAATTTACGAACTTCCCTTGCAATCTTAGATTGTTGTGTACCCTCCATGGTGAGCTTTCGAGATGTGCAAAAGAACCAGTCGAATATCTCTTCCATGTAATTGGATTGTACCATACCACCACCATGTTGAGTATTTTTAGAGTACACCCCCCTTGCTCGATAATGGTACTTCTCCATGCCTTGAGTGCTAAAAATCTCAAGCGAACCATACTTGTGCATAAAAAATGCTGCATGCGCAAACAAGATATGTTGCTCACATGAGAGAATAATGCAATTTATTAAATGAAAACAATCTCTTGTAATAAGTTCATTATGCGAAATGGCTTGCCATGTAATGTGTGATGTTATTTTCACCCCAAGCAAGGGTAAAGACCTTGGAGAAATCCACCAACACTTCTTGAAATGACTTGCGTTGCTCCTCTGTTGTGCTGGTAAGACCCATAAGCTTAACCATTTTATCAAAAGTTGTCCAAACTTGCTTATGCTTGTTTGCAAGCTCACCATTTGAGTCATTGTTAGTAGTAGCTTTGCATAATTCCTTCCAAAGTTCCCAAAGGTTAGCTACCTTGTGGTTGGAGCTGTTTTGAGCATCATGTTGACATGGGTTTTTCTAGGTTTCTTTCCTAAAAAAGTGTCTTAATTTTTGTCCACTCATTGTCACTTGTTGGGAAATCTCATGGGCCTCCCTTGTGTTATTTACAGCAACAATAGACACATTTCCATCGTGACAGCCAATGGAATTTAGAAGTGCCTCCACCCTTTCAATTGCCTCTTGGGACTTTTCCAATGGCTTCATTGTGAAAGCTAGCCAATGTGGAGCTTCAATAGCCTATAAAAAATGCGCATGAATGCATGCAATGTACAATAATGTACATTAGATAGAGAAAATGGAAAGATTGGATTCTAGGCCATGTTCTTTAGTGCGAGATCTAGGGTATTGAGCATGGGACATCTCAAAAGAGATGCTTCCCATTCCCTACCTTCATCTTGGACATCAAGATTGTCCAAGGATTTGTCTCCATCCTCTTGCCATGGAAGTATTGAATGGTCCTTTACATAGCTCTTTTGTGATTTTTGTATGTTAGGTTTGTACCCCCGAATGCAAAATAGACAAGGAAAGAGAGAAGAAGCCCCTTGCTTGCAGCCAAGCAAACACTTTATGGTCTTTAAGTCCCCACCCAAGTGCCATTTCACATCAAAGCTACTAAAACCCTCAACCTCCAACTTCTCACATACAAGTTGGGAGTTTATTACTTTTGTGATCCATGGAGTTCTCTCAAAATTCCATGAAAGAACTCCATTGGTCTCTTTGGGCACCTCAATAACACCCAGTTACCAAAATTCTTTCTCTCATTGCACACTGAAAGACGGGGTGGAAGATGGCTCGATTGAATCCTTTGCTTGGTTTGCAACAGGGCTTCATTCATTAGAGTGAAATTTAACCTCTTTAATCTTCAACCCTTCACTATTTGACACTCATCGAGTTTAGCACAAAAGAAACCTTTGTGCCAAGCACTACAAAACAAGTAGACGCAAGACCTTAGACTACAAAGTCTATGGTAAGAAGAACACAACCAAAAGTAAGAAGGACGTTGTGTCACCTTCTTGAGGTAACTCGTAGAATCTAAGCATAGCTTGTTGAAACCTTCTGAGGTCCACAAAAATGTTGCTCCACATTGTGTTAGGGAAGCCCTTCTTCGAAGGTCGTATGGAGTTTTGCCTACTTTTTCCCCTTGGCTTTGGTATGCATGAAGAATAAGGATAGTGGATGAAGATATCCTAAAGACCGCGTTTCGCACAATGTTTGGTCTTTATGAATATCTAGTCATGCCTTTTGGATTGACTAATGAACCAGATACGTTCTGCCTATCTTTTCCCCTTGGCTTTGGTATGCATGAAGAATAAGGATAGTGGATTAAGATATCCTAAAGACCGTGTTTCGCACAATGTTTGGTCTTTATGAATATCTAGTCATGCCTTTTGGCTTGACTAATGTACCAGCTACGTTCAATCGTCTAATGGAGAAAATTTTTAGACCTTACTGCAACTTCACTATAGTGTTCTTTGATGATATCATCATCTACTCCAAGTCCTTGGAGGAACATAAGCAACATCTCCAAGTGATTTTTCAAGAAGTGAGGGAAAACAAGCTATTTCTCAACCAAAAGAAAAGTGAATTTTTCCTTCAAGAGATTCAATACCTAGGTTATATTATCTCTCAACATGGTATACGCATGGATCCATCAAAGTTAGAGATAATAAAAGCATGGCCTAACCCAAGGAATCTACATGAGCTAAGAAGCTTTATTAGTACGTGCGCATATTATAGACGCTTCATAGCAAAATTATCTCAAGTAGCAGGTCCACTATACGACTTAACTAAGAAGAATGTTAAGTATGTATGGACTGCTAAGGAGAAAAATGCTTTTGATAAGCTCAAAGAGAAGCTTACTTCCCCAACCAATCCTCATGCTTCTGGATCTCTCAAAGCATTTGAGGTCCAATGTGATGCTTGTGGTGATTGCCTTGGAGCAATTTTGCTTCAAGAAGGGCATGCCATAGCATATGAGAGATGAAGGCTCAATACGGATGAACGAGTCTTGGGCATTTATGAGAAAGAGCTTTTAGCTGTTCTACATACCCTAGACACATGGAAGCACTACCTATTGGGGACTCCATTTATTCTACAAACCGACCGCCAAAGTCTCAAGTATTTCATGATGCAAACCAGGCTTTCCGACAAACAAATGAGGTGGGCAAATTTTTTTTCGCAATTTAATTTCCATATTGCTCACATTGCTGATAAGCACAATCAAGTGGCCGATGCACTTTCATGACAACCAAAAGTTAATGCGGTGTCTATAGCTACTCACAATGATCTATTCTCTATGATAGATGAGTATGCTAATGACCCTAACTTTAGAGACATAATGTCAGCCCTTGCTTTGGGGAAGAAAGAGGAACCATTCATCTTGCAGGATGGTTATCATCTCTAGGGCAATAGGCTATGTGTTAGGCATTCCCTTTGTGAGAAAGTTATGTATAAATCCCATGCTCCTCCATACGTGGGGCATAGAGGTATTCAACCTACTCTTCGAGGAGTAGAGACGTATTTCTATTGGCCTACCATAAAAGTGGACATGCAAGAGTATGTTTCAAAATGTGTAGTATGCCAAAAGACTAAATATGATAGAGGGAAGCAACCTGGATTACTCCAGCCATTGCTTATCCCAAATTTACCATGGGAGAGTATATCCATGGATTTTATCTTTGGATTGCCCAAGTCTATCCATGGGAATACAAGAATATGGACAATAGTCGATAGGTTTAGCAAGCAAGCACTATTTATTCCCGTCAAAAAGACTATTAAGGCACACCAAATAGCAACTCTCTTCATATCTCATATTTTCAAACACCATGGATTACCCACATCTATTGTGCCAGATAGAGATCCTAGAATGACCAGTAAGAAAGGTCTCTTTGAAAATCTAGGAACAAGATTGAATTGTCTTTGGCCTATCACCCACAAACGGATGGCCAAGGTGAGATAGCCAATCTTACGATACTTGATCTACTAAAGACTTATGTTACAGAAGCACATCAACGCTCACAATGGGAAAAGTACTTACCTCTTGTAGAGTATGTCTACAATAATATTGTACATACTTCTACGGGAAAAGCACCTTTTGAGATCATTGAGGGAAGACCTAAAAGTCCCTTGCTACTCAAAGTACATGGGAAGATCTTCGTCGTCGCTGATGAGTATAGCCGTGACCTACAAGAATCTTTTCAAAAGATTAAGAAGGCTGTATCCATCTCTCAACAAAGGAAAAAAGCTGCTGCTGACAAGCACAGAAGGGCCTTAACATTCAAAGAAAATGATTGGGTTTTACTTAAGTTTCCTAAGGCTCGATTAAGGCAAACGACGGGAAAAAATCCTACGGGCCATCAAAAGTATTATGCTATGCTAGCAAAAAGATACTATGGTCCTTTCCAAATTTTGAAACCTATCAATGAGACGGCCTACCAACTCAAGTTGCCCAACCATTGGCTCATACACAATGCTTTTCATGTCAGCCTACTTAAGCCCTACAAAGGAGAGCCCCCAAGTGAACCAATTATTGAAGACCCTCCTGAATTTGAAGACCAAGAAGAGGTGCTACACCTCGAAGCTATCCTTCAGCATGAAGACAAGGTACTACGACATGGTAAGATTATCCGACGGTATCTTATCAAGTTCAAAAATTATCCTTTTGAAGATGCTATATGGATGCAAGGAATACAACTTAAGGATAGTATGAACCTTGTCAATGCTTACAATGCTACATTAAAGTAAGCAAATGTACAAACTTCTTTTAAATGACCCGTGTTCTTGTCTTATAAGACTAGTTTTTTTTTAAAACTTGTTCACAAATTTAAATAGTATGCACGGTGAAAATCATGTTTGTGAGGACGACATCTCTCAAACACCAACTAGAATTTGTTACTCTACTTTGGGAGAATGAAATGGACTAAAGAGCAGACATGCTTGCGGCAGCTATGTCTCCGAAGCACCAAATGGATTAGTCATCTATCTTGGAAAGATATCGTAGGGTAAAAAGGGATCCTCTAACCGCTAAGTACAATTGACTAATGACTAAGGCTTTATCTCCTCTACTTCATAGTTGAGGACGACTATGATTTCAAGACAGAGGTAATGTCATAAAATCCAATATCTAACCAACCCAAATGAGTTTCTCATATTAAACTGATCCTTTAATGTGGGAGAATAAACAGAAACAAGGGTTAAGATATAGACATGTGCTTATAGATCTATCTCAATAGAGGGCCAATGGTAAAGGGGCCCAAATGAGAGATGGTCTATCAAAGAGCAAGGCTAACCAATGGAGCATAAGACCTTAGGGTTAGCTTCATTGAAGACCTCCAATAGTTAGTGTAAAAGTCCTTTGACCTTAGGTAAGCTAGGGCTGAGCTTGAGGTGGGAACCTGGCCCAAGCTTGAGGTGCTTGTCACGCTTGATGACTAAGGTGCTTGAGGTGCTTGATGATTGAGATGCTTGAGGTGCTTGTCATGCTTGAGATGCTAGGCTGCAGTTGAGGTGAGAACCCAGCCCAAGATTGAAGTGCTTAAGGGCCAAGCTTGTGGTGGGAGCTGGGCCTAAGCTTAAGAGGCTTGAGGCGTCAAAAGTCAAAGATCCAATCCCTACAAGGAGGGGGCGAGCTCTACATGAGGGGGGATGAGAGAGAACACACACACACACACACACACACACACACACACACACACACACACACACACACACACACACACACACACACACACACACTCACTCACTCACACTCACACAAGGCATGCCTAGTACAAAGAAAGCAAAGGGGACACTTGTCAAGTTCCTTCTCATGTGGCCCTCATGGTGTGCCTGAAGCCTATTGGATGGCCACCCAAGGGGTCCAATGATAATTTAGGAGATTTAATTAATTGTCTTTGCATTTATCAAGTCCTCTCTCTCAAAGGGGAAAGGGGGACACTTTTGAAAAAAAAAAAGTCAATTTTTGGCCCTTAGTTATGCACATTTTTGCTTATGTGGCCACACTTCTTTACTCCCTTCACTTTCAAAAAGCTAGAGAGAGAAAGGGACCTCCTAGGTCCACATCTTACATGTGCTTAAAAAAAGACTAGAAAAGCCTATTCAAAACTAGCTTCTTGAATGCCCTTGTCCCCTTAACCCTACAAAACATTACCCTTAATCCCTAAAAGTTAGGATCCCTTACAATGCCCATGAAAAAGTTCATATTTTTCCTAATGTTTCCATTTTTTTTTTGACACATCTTGTGAAAAGCCTCTTTGAAATATAGCATTTGAATATGGTGTACACCACAGCAAGTGCACTACTCTTTGAGATTTTGAAAACAGTATGGCTTTAAGGCTTCGAAGCATCTAAGAGACACCTTCATTGTAGGATGATTCCTCTTGAATCTTTGGTACAACTCAACTTTTGGTATCAAAGCAACAAAAATGTCAATTTCTACAAGATGTTAGGATGTCTCTCATGTAGAGGATACATACCATAATTAGTGGAACAAAAACTACATCTGGTACTATATGGTGAGGCTTTGGTATTATACAAAGCCTTCGATACTATACAATAAGGATTTGGTAGTATACAAAGTATTTGGTACTATTCAATATAGAGAGAGAGCTCCAGATTGTGGATTTTGGCGACCTTCCACGCTCTCCTACACCCTGTTTGTCGGCTCTTACTCACTCTAGCCATGAGGGGTAAGTTCCTAACTATGTCTAGAAGTATTTTGATTATCACATTGCCAATTACAAGAGTTGTAGGGGGCACAACAACACATGACAATCTATGAACTTTTGGGATCAGAAACACTAACACTGGCCACACTAGACATCCAAATTGCACCAAAAGTGAATCAGGGGCTCATCAATAGTAGGCAACACATTGCTAGGGTCAAAGATGTTAAATGTGTCAGAAAAGCTGACCTAGTATCTTCGGCATGCCGAAGATGGAGGACCCAGATCTGGACCAGATTTCACATATGTATTGGGACCATCATGCTAGGGAACTATGGAGAGTTAGGGATGCATTGGAGGCCTAGTCATGAGTGTACGACAAAATGACCATATTCTTACCGCAAAGCAACATTTTGCACCACAATGCAAAATATTGATCTGTTTGACCTCAAACTCAAAGGGGGCACTCTATACCTTATGATGGATCTTTACCAACCTTTAATGGACATGCAACTAGTGATTAATGATTCTAAGTCAAGCTCAACTCAAAAAGGAACTCTCAATCTAATCGAGCACAACACCGAGTGCAAGAAACACAACCAAGGGTTTCAGCCTTCATAATTAACCTAGTAGAAGCTATATGGGGCAAGATTAGGGCCTGAGTTGCAATAATTTGTAAAATTTATCTTAGACGCACCGAAGATGATCTACTAGGATGGAAGCATATTTTGCACACATTTTCACATTGGCGTGATTCCCCTACCCCTCACAAAACCTACATCACACCAGCACACTTATTTCATGCTGCATAACTACTCTCAAATGCACGTTACCCACACCAAATAGACTCAAGTGCCCAAAATTGATTTTTAGCATGTCAAGTCAAACCCAAATTTATGGAACATCAAGAATCAACCCTCCACCGCCAATCAAGGTGCCAAATGCACAAAATAACCCCAAATCAATCATCTTATCTTAGGTGCACCTAAGATAGAAATGCTAAAGGGGGAACCTGACTTGCAATTTGAGGATGCATATATGTCCACATTGGTCAAATGAAGCACCTTGACAAGTTTCATCAAATTTAGCACAATATTATTCTATCAGTCACATCAAAAGCTCAGAAAGCGGTAAAGTGGACACAAATTTGTGTACAACTCTCACCACAAGTGTCCAAAACCTATCAAACTTTTTGCATATCACCAACAAACCGTACACTTCCTATGCATTCAGTTTGACACCGATTTACATGCACCTACACCCATCTATATCTTAGGTGCACTTAAGATAAATTTTACCAAGATTTTGCTTTTTAGAGCTCATTTCTACCTTATTAGTTTTTCTACTTGGCTAGGACTTGCTAGACTTGGTCTGACGAATGAATTAGATGATGCTCTTCTAGGTTCACTCTCATCTACTTGAGGAGACCAAAGAAGAAAACCATGAAGGAAAAATTTACCGAGCTTCCAACATACCAGCTAGAGGAAGACTCCGTGAAAGAAGCAAATGTCACTGGTTGGTAAAAGAACAACTAGAAAGTCAGCATGTCACGGTTTACGATGGATCATTCAAAAGTGCACAAGGATCCAAATTAGAAGTTCAGATGTTGCCAACGGAAGCTCAAGATCTTGTAAATTAAGAGACACTCAGGCCACTTTGGGAAAGAATTGACCTTGAAGATTACCTCGAGCTAGAGCCCTACAGTGCGGACTACAAGAGGGCTTATGAGCTCTTACTCAACATCACAAAAGAAGGAAGGGCAACCATCTCAGACTTGAATGACTCTGCAATTGAGGTACATGTCATAGAGGATCAGGTTGCCGAAGCCCTAAAGCTACAAAGAGGAGGAAAACCCATGAGAGACCAATAGTTGCCCACAATTGACATTTTCACCCCAATTAGTCAACCTCTTTCTCAGATCGAAAGCAAAGAGAGATAGAGTAGGCACTCTGGCTCTATCATCAACACTTTCATTTCACTGCTAAAAGACCTCCCAGGTACATGGTTCCAAATCATGCCGTGGCTTCCAGTTTCACACAGGCCTGAAAAAGAGAAATAGTGACAAAAGTGAACCACGCCCAATATATTTACACAACTCTCACTCATGTGAAAAATCCACATAACATCACCTTCTTGGGAGCTCCAGAATCACACTATAGGCCAGGTAGATCATATACCACCTGCCCTGGAGCAGAATCTATGGCTAATGAGTAAGACTATTGCTGAAGAAGAAGTGCAGACAAGAGCTCCACCAGTTGCGACAAGACTAAGGACAAGACTAGTCGATGTCCCCAGCCATGAAACAACTAATGTGGCAAGGCCTACGAAAAGCAACCAACAAGAAGAAGAAATGGTGGAGGAGGACACTCCTCTCAAAAGAAAGAAGAGAGAAAATGGAAAGCTAAGGTAGATGATACAAAATCCACAAAAGGGCCTAGACCTATAGTAACATCAACAGAGGAACCAGCCCAAAAAGCAGCAATAATAGAAAGAGAGATGACCACTTTTGAGCTGGAGAGAGGACTAAAAGGGAATTTTTAGGAAAAATGGGAACCATCTCCTAGAAGGATCAAAATTCAAACCAAACACCCCAAGTTCGATATGAAGGACGATCCGTAGTCCGGACTAGAACATCTCTATCACCAAGAACAACATCAACAAGAGCAAGCCAAGGCACACAAAAAAGACGATACACCGCCTACAGATGACTCACCTAAAGAACAAGTCAACCCTGCTGAAGAAGTTTCATACTTCTCTCCTCCAAGCGGACCACCACAGTCGGAGGACATAACACCACCACAACCAGAGGAGACTACTCCCATTGCTATCAATATGGAAATAGAATCAGAATCACCCAAGAAACTACCAATGAGCAAGTAGATGAACTAGCCATCTCAATAGAGACACCTAGACACAAGCCAACCAGCTAGATGATCCAACCACAATCGAGGCTCATGACACATCAATGGCTCAGCTTGAAGTGAGCAACACAAGAAGGTTGGAGAGTCTAGAAGACATCGATGAATATGCCTAGCATGCACATGTTGTTTTGGACAAAATGATAGACGAGATCTATGCTTGCCACCAACAACTCCATAGTTTGTATAAGTGATTGTGACTCTCAAATGAAAGGCTGGACATGGCCAACATTTGTGTTGAATCGTACAAAGAAGCCATGGAATTCAAAGACAAGGAACTGACTGAACTAATTGCAAAGTGAGCAGCAGACTTGGAAGCTCTCCAAACAAGGAATCAACAGCAAGAGCAACAATTCATAGAGGCAACCTCCGCTTTACAAGAGTTTGCTTCCACAGTCAGCCGGCTATAGATTCACCTAAACATTGAAAATACGCAGTTTGGCACAATCAAAAACTCGATGCTAAGAGAAAAATACATTGCTAAACAATCTCAAGGACAACTCTACAATAGCCACACTACAGGGCATAGATGAGGCATATAAAGCAGTGGAAAAGAAGGTTAAAGACCTTGAGATTGAGCTAAAGCTAGAGCAAATGCAGAGAAGAGAACTCTCCATTGGATTTATGCAGCAAGAGGAGATATATCAAAAGGAAATTGAGCAAAGCTGAGGTAGCTGCCATGGCACATGCAACCACGCCAAGGGAAGAACGAATAGATTTTGCAATGCAAGATAAAGACACCCCACAATTTATAAACTTTGAAGAAGCTACCACCAAAGAGGCTAGTCTTCCAAAGCTTGATACTTCTCATGGTGAAGTTGGACTCTCCGCTCAACCAAAAAGCTTAACTGTTGAGGAAGAAGCAGCATTAAAGAAGCAGGTGGAAGAGGAGACTGAGAGGATCTGGAAAGAAGCCATGCAGTGAGAAGAGCGAATACTGCACTCCATCAATGTCAACTTCCTCACACCATATGATATCAATGAGGCATGGAATCAACAAGCTCTACCCTTTCCCCTCATAAAGTTTGAAGTACTCCAAATCAAAGAAAGACTACTCAAGGATTTCCAACCCAACCCAACACTGGCACATCCCAAATGGTGGGAGATCTAGCTAAATTGGCACCCCATGTATCTTATTTTGTATACATATGCACCAACACATATAAAAAAAGATCATGTGTAGTGCTTGATACTAAGAGTCAGAAGCTGACAACAACATTCTATCCTCCAGACCCACTTGGCTCAACTACCCCAGGTTTCCACCACCCTCAAATAACCAACCCACAAAAACATACATGGTGGAAACATTATCCTCAACCATTCAGATGTTTGAAGGAATTCCAAATTTAGTGTGCATCATGTTGGTAAAGATTGCAAAAATGCTCCTAACTGCTTGCAAACTTTTCACCATGCAAAGCAAACAAACGCAACATGGATGTCCTTCCTCGAAGGCACCAATGGCTTACTCTATGATTTATTGGGCCAACCTTCGAAAGAAGTATTCCATAGATTCTATGCTAGAGTGATGTTTCTACCATCCTACTATATGCAAAAATTTGAAGAGGCATTCTACATAGGGTTCTTCACTTATCGGTCCAAGATCTTTGGCCCTGCCATCACCAATCTGCGAGCAAGATTTTTTAATTACCCCACAATTGAGCAAAGAAATAAATTAACCATGCAATTTATGTCCACTAAAGATAAAGAACTCCTCCTCAGATACCAACAAGGTCTCGAGAAGCATGCACAAAGGACAACAGCAAGGAAGCCTAACCACTACTTAGCACCCTAAGTAGTTGTATTGCGAACAACACAGACAAGGAGGTGGGGAATGTTAGTTGCTAAGCTAACAAAAGCCAGAGAAAGAGAATCAAAAGGGATGCCACTCATTTTTTAATGCCATTTGATTGTATTAAACCCCTTTGTATTATTGACAAATCTCGCAAAGTGTAAAGCCACTGTAATATTATTGATTGCCAACGAATCTAAAGGGGTTGAGGGCGTCCAAGTTTGTAATCGTATGCAGTTTTTAAGCTTTGTATCGAGCCCAAATAGCTAGGAATCCATTCTTTGAACCTTGGCTAAGGTATAAAAGCCAACTTTTGTAATTAAAAACCTAAGTTTTTGGATAATGAAGGTAAGCATTTTTTGCAGAAGCTCAATGTGAGCCTACTGTTTCTTCAATTCCTCGTGTCTCTCTCGTACAATGTTGCATTGCTATTCCGAGCATACCAATGTGTTCACAGGTGAAAGCTCTTCCATTTAACAAAATTTTTTTGCGATGAAAGTGTGTTTTTAGTCGCATTGTCTATGAGTTGTTTTGGCTTCCTACGCACAATACACGTAAATTGGTTTTTGACCTTAGGAATAGGTATAGCAAGTCTAGGGGAAGCCGTAGAATACTTCGGATGCCAAAATTGATTGACCTAAAATAGGTTGTTTATCTTATGCATGATTTTGTCCGAGTGTCAAAAATGACATTTGAGTATACGAGAGCGTTAAGAATACTCTACTCATATTGGACATAAAGTTTTGTTGCATTCGGAGACTCATAGCTCCACCAAATAATCGAATCAAGCTTGTGGTAAAGAAAGTGGCTTTTGGTGTTTTTGACACACTTGAGACCGATCTAGGTGAGAGCACACTAGACTTGGTTTTTTGAGGGATTAACTATCTCTTGTAGCCTCCATGCACTAGTCGGGTCTGCTATGTCGCACGGATGACGTTTTATGTGTGTGGTTCTCGCTTTGCTAGCATCGATGCAGTGAGGCTTGGCAGCCGGCCGACATAAATTCCCAAGGGAGCATAGGTCTTTTGGTTGAGGTTTACTATGAGTTGTTTTGGTATACTTTTTGGTACTGAGGTTGAAGTTTGAACGCTCTTGGGCTATAAAGCTATAGAGGTGTCCCACTTTTTCTTTTGCCCAACAATATTTTGGTGCCTGCCAGGAGTGCTTCAAGTTACCTTCAGCCTTGATGGTGTATACATAAAATTTCTTCCATGGTTAAGCTTAGTGATGCATTGATTAGGATGAATGATGCAATGAAACGGTTGAAGCTAAGAAGGCTAGAAGAGTTGGACATGCATAAAATGAGGTTTTGCGTTCTCAAAAGAGCTAAAGGTTCTTGAGGATATGGTTTTGGATGCAAAAAGAGGTGTCATCCCTTGATACGACCATGGGAAATCTCATCGGTAGGGTGCGCTTTACCTTTGTCTTCAAGTTTATCTTTAGCTTTGAGAGTGCTTCATCATTGAGTGGTTCATATATGCTCTGTTGTTGTTGATATGTGAGTTGGGATTCTATGGTTGAGGAAACTTTGCATCTTGTTGCACATTCTACTCTTTGTTGCCACTTTTGTCCATGAAGATGGATTTTGATGTGCCTGCCTTTGTGGGAACTTTGCTTTATTGGGTTGCTAACTTGAGGATGGATTCTTCTCTTGGTTCCACTGCAATGTGAGTCCTCTATTATATTTCAGCAACTTGGAAGCACTGTGTGAGCTCCTTATGGTTTTTGTTGATAGCTTTGTTGTTGAATGTGTCATTGCTTGTTAGATTTTCTGTATGCCATTCTCTCACTTGCCGTTGCTTGAAGGTAAGATTTGCGCTTGACAAGTAGTGGAGACCTACAGCTACTACTTTGATTCTCTCATGACTGAATTGGGTAGCAAGTTTCTTATTGTTGATGTAGACGGTATATATACAAGAGGTTAGTGGTGGGTGTTGCTAGATTAGGTTTTAAAACTTGGATGACCAAAGGGTAAAAAACCAGTGGGAAAAAAGTGCTTTGGTATACACTCTTATTGGAGTCGAGTCATTGGACTTGAAGTACTTATTCATGCAAGGTGAGTGCTTGGGAGAAACAAAGGAAGAGTGTCTAATGCAAGTGTCAATTATGGGACACTCTATATGCATACAATAAATTTGTCAAACATAAGCATGCAGTGTGAAAGATGGAGTTGATGGGTGCGTCAAGGAAAAATACAGCACATGTGACATCAAAGGACGTCATAAAACCTTCCACAATTACAAGAAGGGTTTTTGATGTAGAAGCTTCTCCATTCATACCTCACTCTGCTAAGTGCAGTCATGTGTTTGTACTTCCTCATTCACTTCACCACACTTAAAATACATAGACTTCAACTCTCATGCTCACCTATACCAGCATGAGTGACGCAACATTAATATGCTCAACTTTTCTAGCTTGAGCAATACCTAATATAGCTAAGACTCTTAGACCACATAGTATATTACTTGAAGCTTCGGGACTAACGCTCGTGCAACCAAAGTTGGTCCGAGCTAGAAAGTGGTCTATACCAAGTAGAGGTTGCAGGTAGGTGTAGTGCAGAAGGCTAGGGCAGGTACCAAGGTCCCAGGCAGCCAAAGTGTAGCGAGAATGTATGTCTGAAGCGGTTTTTAAATCCAAAAGAGCTAAAGGATGGTCTAATTGGGATGACAGATGAAGGTGTCCAAAATGCCAAGTCAGTGTTCTGGAATGTAGTGCTCAATGTGATCTAGAAGCCGGTCCAGACAAGTCGTCAAACGGAGCCCCGACAGTTCAAAGTTACAAGGTTTATTAGATCCCCGACGCATAGGACAGCTAGGGGGTAGGTGGCTCAGACAGATGTCAATAGATAGATTCATAGAGTTCGAATAATGGAGCATGCCTGTCTTCTCGGATTGCGAATCGGAGCTCTTGTTAGCAAGTTATGATCAATTGAAGATTTTCCCTGGGCCAGTTATGGGCCAAGTCGACTGCATTGAGAAATGCCCCATCTGGCATTTTCTGGACCTCAACAGAGTTCAAGCGTACGAAGCATGCCATGTGGAGTCAGCAAGAAGTCATGGTTTGTCGATCTGAGCCCTGAGTGTCGAGTTATGGCCTGGAAAAAAATGGGAGCATTTGGCGGTGAGAAGTTTGCAGATGATTTTCTCTGTTTTTTACGGTATCAGATAGCGAGCTTAGAAGGATTAGAAGGCGGCGAGGTTTTCACGACTCGGGGCCGACACGGTGGGAATCCGGTAGGCTTGGCAGTTCAAGCTTCCGACCCCAGGGCAGTAAGAGGGATCACGGGGGAAATGGACCCAAAAAAAAAAGAACAGCGTATGAAGTTGTTTTTGGAAAATTTTCAATGCCTTGAGGCCCGATGGCCCATGCACTGCCACGTGGTGAAGACTAATCCCATAGGTGGGGTGTAGAAGCCATGTGGTGGACTATATGAGCCAAGGAGTACTCTCACATGGTGTATCAAAGAGAGAGAGAGGGGAGTGGAATTGGAGCTGATCTCTTGAGACAGCTAATTCCAGAGTTGGAAGATTTTAGCTACTAGTGTGCAAAGATTTCAGGCAGCAGACTGGACAGGAATCAGAGACTAGACTGGAATGTGGATACTGAAATAAGAATCAGACTTATGTACTGGAAATAAGGTTCATATTCAAATTCAGATTCAGAAGACTGGACGAGAAGTAAGGATTACAGATCAAGATTACAACGAATATGGTTTACAAAGAGAAAGTACAGCCGACAATACTGCCAATGATTCTCAAGTACAAGTGTAGCCAAGGCGCGAACCCAAATGATAATAATTGCCAACCCGATTACAATGTAATGGGCCCTATTTACACACTTCGGGTTTACTGTAGTAATTACTAAGTAATTCGCTGCCCATCTTCTAAGAAGACGTTCCCACATAGTGACTATCCAGCCGTCTACATCCTTCCCTTCTTTCTTGAATTTTGCCAATATTCCAATTTTTTTTGAAAAATTCCCCTGTCTGATTCTGATGTGAGACTGAAAAATCCATCGTCTGGTTCTGATGTTGGGATGCCGGCTTGACCACTGATAGAATGGCCATTCAAAGATTACGAGTAGGCAGTTGAAAAGGCCAAGGATCGCGAGAGGCCAAGGTGGAGCTGTCATCTCTCCCTGCCTTGCTGAGAAGAAAAGTTGCCACTGAATTCTGAGATGGAACTACCCAGTATCCTTCCATTGGACCGTCTTCCGTTTGCCTTTACCCTTTGACTTGGATGGTGCATGAGAAGTCCTAGTACCAGCATTCTCCTTCTGAATCAGTCGGTAAATGGCCTCCTGCTGAAGCTGATCCCGCCGATCGGAGGTCATCTCTACTTCATAAGGCGTGAGAGAATGATAGGTTTTGGTGTCAGGATTATATAGTGTACGCCTGCCCTTGCTCAGTCTGGTTCTAGCCAGCTTATGACAATGCGAAGCAGTATGGATCCATCCTTCTGAAAGAGGCTGATTAGTTTTGACTCGAGCTTCGAAAAGAATCTCAGCCATCTCCTTGTACTGTGGTGCCAGACCCGGCTTTGCTGCAATGTCTTTTTCAGGCAATTTGGAAGATTCGACCGTAAGTTGTAGCAACTGATTAGTAATCCTGGTCAGTCCTCTGACTTGAATCTTCCATTGGCCCATACACAGCTGGATCCTTTGCATCTCCTCTTTCAGTGCCTGAATGTCATTGATTTGGAGAGCATCATTGAACAATGTCTACCAAGTCTTCCATTCTACAGTTGACCGCTCATACCAATCCTGAAGCTCATCAGTAATTTTGAAGTATGTGAGACGATCAACTGGTTGTTGATGTTGAGGATACAACACTAGAAAGAATCTTGGCAGCTCAGTTTCTCTTGCTGGAACAACATACAAGAGAACTGGAGAATCAGGCACAAATTCTAAGAAATTGAGAACAGCCTGGTTCTCCTGCTGCATCATCTTTCTGGTGATTCTCACTAGCTGGAACAGTGTTCGGAGAGTAGTTGCCTGTGCTTCGACTGACATTCGCGTCTAAGGTCCTCTGCTAGTGGCTGTCTGGTCCTCAAGAATGGCTTTGACTCTCTGATCCAAAACACCTCTGGCAGTTTGCATTTGTACCAAAACTTCCTTGAGTTGTACCCTAACATCCTTCATACAGCGGTAGGTTGGTTTGTTACCCAGCAGAAGTTCCAGTTCCAGGGCTAGGGAGCGACAATCTGCAGTAGAATGCCTTTGCCAGTGCGGGTTTGCCACTCTGTCATCAGCATTGAGTATCCATTCAGGAACCGTTCTAGCAGCTGGACTATACTGGGATGCGCAGGTAGTCGGCAAGCTTCTTTATCATGGAAAGCTGCTGATTTCCAATGTTCTACCATTTCCCTGGCTCCCACATATAGCCGTTGAAATCTTTCCAAGTCAGACAAGAGATCATCATCCTCCAGATGCTGTTTGGTGATGGAGGCCTGTTGATGTCTCAATTGCCTATTCAGGGTAATGAGTTGCAGTGAATGCTGATGATCAGCAACTGGTCCCTCATCCTGTACTTTCATTTTCCCTTTAGCATCTCTGCTGAGATGGGACTGATCAGTTGGCTGATTCCCAGTGTGACTGGGCTGCTGCTCTTCAGTCTACTGCTTACCCGACTGGTGTTCTTTGTCCTGTCCTTCCTGCTGGCCCTCATTCTAGCCTGGCTGGTCTGGCTGTGAGGACTGGCCTTCTTCATTTGGCCCTGTCTCACCCAGTACCAGGTCCTGGAGGTGGAGATGGTGGTGGGGCATCATCATCATCCTTTGTATGCCCAGCTTCTTGATCATCCTGCTCCTGATCCGCTTCATCTTCCTCGTCTTCTTCTCTCATCCGGAGAAGTCTGTTGCTCAATATAATCCATTATAGCTTGGTTCATTAGAGCATTATTGTACTCACTTACCTTGTCCTGCAAATCGCTCTGCACACTTTCCATCAAGGACTTTAAATTCTCTAAATTGAAAACAACATTGCTTGATGGATTTAAAATTTTAGACAAGCTGTTATAGATGTATCTTTCAGTCAGGGAAGCCTTCAGAGCTGTATGGCACATCAGCAGGTTTTTGAATTCCGCCCGCTTCATCCTGAGCATTGTTTCAGCCCGCTATGCAGCTCTAAGTGCTTCATTCCTTTGATTCTTGATGATCATTATTTCAGATTCAGCCTTAGCTAACTTTTTGTTCAACAACTCATTAGTCCTTTCTGAATGAGCTTCCAGTACCCTGTGTTGTATGTTCTGCTCTTCCTGGGCTTTCTGGAGCTTTTCAATCTGATGCCGTGATTCTGTCAAGTCAGCTTTGAGATTTTTGACTTCCTCTTCTGATCCAGCAGCCTCCATCAGCTGTCCCATACAACTCACAATGGTATTCCAAGAAGACTGTATAAGGACCGAACATCTGTCTTTGACTGTGGTTGGATCAGAATCAGTAGGCTCATATATTTCCACTGGAGCCACGTAGGGTAGAGTTACATAATCAGCTTTGCTGAGCAAAAGATGCCCTTTCAATTGCTGAGTCTACATTTGCTGCAACTTATCCTGTTTTACCAGTTGCAGAAGGTTTCCAGTATTTGTAGGAACTCCTCCAGGCAAAGTCGAGAACGTTGGACCTTTCCCTTTGTCCAGTTGACTCTTGCCTTTGTCCCCTGACTGGTCTGCTACCTTCTCAACAGTGACTGGCTTGGCATGATCTTTCCCAGACCCAGTAGCAACTGTATTTTTTACAACTGAATGGTCATGCACAATCTTCTGAGTAGATTGCTGCTCAGTCTGGCTCACTACAGCTTTCTCAGTGGTTACTGTCTTGACCTGGCTTTCTATTTTCTTCAAAAACTCACTGCTTTTTGTCAGTGTAATTTTTTGCTTCTTTGAACTGCCAGCATGTTTTGCAGTTTCTTTCCTTTTCAGGTCGATTGAAATGGTTTGACTGCCTGTTTTCTCGTCGTCTGAGGACAATTCAATGTTCTTTGGTTCAAAAATTGGCTTCTCACTCCAAGCCTTCTTTAGCTGCTCATTAGCATCTGTAGCAATAGCCCAATACAGGAATTGGCAAACATACCAGGCCTTACCTGTGGATCCAGTATCTTGGCCAACATCATAGCAAACAATTTTTCAGATACATACGTTGGGTTGTTCTTAAGGCTTACTGCTTCAGCTACAAACCTGTAAGCAGTGGAGGCTTCTAGTCCTGCTACTGGAACTCCTTGAGCACTTGCCTTGTGCTTTCGTCTAGCCATTTCATCCTCCTTCAGAGCTTTACTTATCTGCTGCGCAGTTGCCACCGAAGGTTTGGGCTCATTGGGCATCTGGAATGCAAATGCTATGGCTTCTGGTGTCACTGACACCCTTCTACTATTTACCATGGCACTGACATTTTCAACGTCGAAGGAATCAAGAACTTGCTTGATGATATCTGCATCAAAAGAAATTCTTGTAGCTTGCAACACAACTCGAAGATCCCAGAGTTGTAGCAGAGTCATTGCTTGATAAGTAAATACATAACACTAGATTTATTGTACGGGATAACGGGAAGTCTTGCCTTTGCCTCAACAACTATGGACTGGGTTTCCTCAAGAGACTCCTGCATCTTCTCTGAGTGTTTCTTTCTACCCATACACTGTGAGGTCGATGACGATGAAACAGGCGAAGGAGAAGATGACTTACTTGTCGTGTCGAAGCCGTTAATTGGTGTCGCTGGCAAGACTATCTGACAGTCAACTGTCTCGTCAAAGGTCGAAGTTTGCGGCTGCAGCGAAGAAACCTCGGAGCTTGGAAATGGCGAATGGTTAATAGGAGGGAAGCGTCGCGCAGGGGATTTATGAGAAAAAATGCTAACTCTCCTGACTGTTATACGTGTTCGCGCCATAAAAGCTCCACCACTCGCCGCTCCTAGACTTGTGTGCGTTGTTGCTGTCATGGCAGACATGCATTGGACAAGACTGTGACCCATCCTTGAAATAATTACCATTGGTGTGCCATTTGACCGTTGGGCGCTTAAAAATTGGAAAGTGTGTCCATACTGGTACTGAACCGATTTCCAGTCTGGCTCGACCATACTGGTACTGATTCTAAGGTCAGCCTGATCTGGTCCTTCTGGTACTGGTTCTGAAGCTGGAACTGGTTGCACATGAAAAAGTCCAAAAATGTCTGATTCCGGTATCTCTTGATCAGCAACCTCCAGTTCCTTAGTACCTTGTTCTGGTCCAGTTTCTCTGGTCTATGAATAATAAAGCTTGATCTTTGCTCCATTATATACTCCTGGAAATATCAGTCCAGATAAATCTTTCAGTCTAACTGTGCCATTGGAGAAGACCCAGTCTACCTCAAAAGGTCCTACCCAGGCAATCTTCAAGTTCGGCTTCTTTGGACCCATTCTAGACTGATATAGAAGCACTAAGTCTCCTTTCTGGGATTCTCGAACTTTAATTCGGCGATCATGCCAGTGGTTCCTTTGTTGTTGAACAATTTCTTGTTCCAATATAACCCTTTGCCTGAGTTCATCTAATTGCATCAGTTCATCCAGACTCTTCTTAAGATTATGGTTGAAGTCTAATCCATACTTCACAGCCATTCTCAGAATGGGGATCACAAACTCCATAGGAACCACAACTTCCGTGCCATACACCATTCTGAATGGTGTCATTCCAGTAGTTACCTTATAAGCTGTCCTATAAACCCATAGAGCAGTCTGAAGTTTCAAATCCCACTGGTCTGGTTTCTTTTGCACCACCTTATTGAGAATAGTCTTTATTGTCTTATTGCTACTTTCAACTTGTCCATTGCATCTGGGATAGTAAGGAGTAGATTTCTGATGCTTGACTGAAAGCATATCCAATAGGATTTCCTTAGTGTCATTGATAAAATGTGTTCCTTGATTAGTCACAATCTCTAGTGGACATCCATACCGACAGACAATATTCTCAAATAGAAACCTTGCAGTTGACTTGGCTGTGTTGTCAGGAAGAGCCTTAGCTTCAACCCACTTGGTAACATAACAAGTAGCCATTACTATGTACTTGTTCTTCCTGGGAGTTACCTTCTTAAAAGGTCCCATAAAATCCAATTCCCATTTCATGAATACTCCCAGTGGTTGTATTGGCATCAAGGGAGTCATATCTACAGCAACTGTTGGTCGACCCATTCTTTGGCATATGTCACAAGTTTTACAAAAACTTTTGACATCAGCAATCAATGTTTGCCACCAGAGACCCACTTGCAGAATCTTCTTGTAAGTTACTTCATTGGAAAAGTGTCCACCAGACTCACCATTATGCGCTTCTGAAATCACTCGCATTCTTCCTTCCATAGGGACACATCGTCGAAGTATACCATCCACACCCAGTCGATAAAGTAATCCTCCTATGATAGTAAATTTCAGGCTTTTTATGATCAGAGCTTTCTTCTGATTCTGCTTCCAATCCTCTGGAAAGGCACCTTGGGAAAGAAATTGATAAATATCATACCATTCAGGATCCATTGACTCTTTTGCCTCTAACTGAAATAAATTAGCATCCACTGGTTCATCTCTCAAAGGTGATTCTGAATATCCTTCCGTACTCCTTGAAAGAAAATCAGCTCCACAATGGTTTCGGCCAGTCTTATGGAAAATTCTGAATTCAAATTCCATAAGGAACATCATCCATCTTATCAGCCTACCTTAAATAATGACTTTGTTAATCAAAACAGAAGAGCTTGATGGTCCACATAAAAATGGAATAACTTTCCCAACAGGTAATGCCTGAACTTTGTGGCGCTCCGAGGGCTTCTCTCTCAGTAGTCATATAGCTTTGTTCAGCCTGACTGAATCTGCGACTAGCAAAATAGACAGGATAGTCTGTTCTGCCATCTGGCTGAGCTAATATTGCCCCCATTGCCAATCCTGAAGCATCTACATGTACATGGAAAATAATATCCCAATTCGGCTGCCTAAGGACTGGTTTACTAGTAATGGATTTTTTCAAATTCTGGAAACTCTCCTCACACTCAGCACTCCAATTGAACTTACTGGTCTTCTTTGTAAGCTCATATAGTGGTACTGCTTGAGAAGCAAACTTGTGTATAAATCTTCTATAGAAATTCACATAACCCAAGAAAGAACTCAACTCTGAAGTAGTTCTGGGTGCTTTAGCTTGCTAAACACACTGTATTTTGTCATTGGCCATCTCTATTCCATTGTGGGAAACCACATGTCCCAGTAGCTGTCCCTTCCAGACTAGAAAAACAGATTTGAATGGATTCAAACAAATCCGCTTCTCCTGACAGCGTTTGAAAACCATCTCTAGGAATAGAAGGTGCTGTTCCTCATCTAAATAGACAGTGAAGTCATCCATGAAAATGGCGAGGAACCTATGAAGAAATTCATTAAACATCTCCATCATACACCGCTGAAAAGTAGCTGGTGCATTGCACAAGCCAAAAGGCATCACCAGATACATGAAAGCTCCCCACTCAGTGATGAAAGTGGTCTTGGCCCTATCTTCAGGAGTGATTTGTAACTGGTTATAGCTGCTATAACCATCCATGAAACTATACATATCATATCCTACGATCTCATCAAGCAACATATTAGTAAAAGGTAAGGGAAATGGATCCTTAATAGTCTGGGCATTTAGTTTCCTATAGTCGACACAAACTCTCAATTTTCCATTCTTCTTGGGGACGACGACTATGGGAAATAGCCAATCACTGCTTGCTACTTCCGTAATGAACCCAGCCTTGAGAAGATTATCAATCTCCTCCTTGACCTTATTTGCATAGTTGGGGTTCATCCGGTATCTTTGCTATCTTACTGGCCTAGCATCCGGTTTCAGTGGTATTCGGTGCTGACAGACTTCAGGATCTACTCCCTTCAGATCTATATGTTCCCAGGCAAACACATCTTTATAGTTCTAGAACATTTTTCGTGCCTTTTCCTTCATTGCTGGGTTGAGGTGCTTGTTAACCTTGATCATTCTGGGATTTTCCTCTGATCCTAGGTTCCACTCTTCTACTTCTTGATCGTCTGGAAGCAACCAGTTTGGTCCGCCTCCTTTTCGTTTGGTCGATTCTTCAGCGTAATCCCAAGATGGTCCATTCATTTTTGAATCATTATTCCGATCCAATGGGTACTCTTCAGAACATACTGGTTCCTCTACTATACCAGTATCAGCTGGTTCCACCATCCTTCCAGTTAGCTGAACTGTTCTTTCCCCTGTATTGACTTCGGTAAACTGATCGGGGAATTGTCTCTTCTGCTTGTCAGCTTGCTCTTTGTTCAGCAAGACTGCATTCAAGTTGATTTCTACCAAAGGGAATATGTTCATAGCCGCTAGCATTCGCTCGATCTTCTTGGCTCTGTACTTCTGACACAACTCCTTCGGCCTCAGTTCCTTTTTTCAGCTCCTGGTATTGTTGGTCTGGATTTGGATTCTGCTACTGGCCCCTTCTATGGTCAAAGTTTGGTTTGCATAGTCGTGAACAACATGTGTTTTTCTTAACCATGGGCGCCCTAGTAGCATTCCATATGCTCCCTGCACATCCAGGACTAGGAAACTGGTTTTGAATTTCTCCCTCCCAACTCTTATCTACATGTTTTCAATCATACCCGTCGCCTGTAAGACTCTATGATATGCCATTCTTACTTTGAATGGTGCTGGTTTCATATTAGTGATACCCATTCTCTGCTGAAGATGGGCTCCCATTATGTTGACTCCTGCCCCTCCATCCAGGATAACGCTTGAGAGAGGTTCCCACTGCTTCCTGACCTTGTAGTCTACCTGAATAAGTGGAACTTCATCATCTCGGACAGCCGTCAGGTCCACTGTTCTGGCCTTTGCCTCAACCTTCCTGCGCTGTCTGATAAAGTTGGCCACCTCAGGCAAGGTTTTTCTTATATCCTCCAGCTCTACAATCAGCTTCTGGATTCTATCAAAAATTTTCACTTGAATTTATTCTCTCTCTTGGTCAGACTAATTGTCAGAGCTTGAAGAACTGGTATCTTCACACTGCCATTCTTCTTTTGCAGTGCTTCCACTCTTCCCATCCATTCCCATTTCATCAGCTAGTCCATGTACCACAGCCAGCATGGTCTCTGTCATGGCCGGTACTGACTGATCTTTATCAGTCGATTGGGCTGGTATCCTCTGAATGACTCTAGCTTCAAAACTTTCTGGTTGCTCTGACAGCTTCTTAGCTAAATCCTCCGTGATTTTAGCTGCTAGTTCCTGCTGCTCTTGCCACTCATCTACCACCTTTTCTTTACCTTTGGCTTTCCAAACTTCTCTTTGTTGAGCCCACTTGCTGCTGTTATGATTGATTGGTACTTCTGAAGTGTTTGGGATTTCTTCAATGACTACTCCCTTGCTCCTGGTAACTACCCTGACTGGGACTGGCTCTGGTGCCTTAGCCTCAGTAGTAGTCGTTACAGGTGCATCTGGACATTGGGCTGCAAAATGACCATACTTCCCACAAGTATAGCAATTCATGCTCCTGTTTTGGAAGTTTCCTCTTCCTCTTCCTCTGCCCATTCCTGGTTGGTATCTGCCATGTCCTTGACCAATACCACTGGTACCTGGTCTCTCCTCTTGAGCTACTTTGACTGGTTCTACCTTCACCGGTTCAGTGTAGGAAAACACTGGGACAGATCCTTTCCTTTCTTAAAATGGTGAATTCTAATGCCACAATTATTCCATAGGTGACCAAAGGCCTTGCAGTAGGTACATTGTGGACATTCAATGGAGATATGGTCCTTGGACTTGCATCTTGAACACCAAGTCTCCATCTTTCGGACTGGCTATCTTGTGTGGCTAATTTCTGCAATCTGGCTAGCCATCTCTTCAATTTTCTTGGTCCAAGATCCCTTCTTTGATTTCTCTTTTTCTCGTTCATGAGAGCTACTCTCGGAGCTACTAGACATTTCACTGTAAATCAGAAGTTTCAGTAGCAGAGCTACTGCTACTGGTCCTTCGCTTCTTGTGGGTCTTTTCCTTCTTAGCCTGCTGTTCCAGCTTTAATGCCCTTTGGACCAGATCATTGAATTTTTTCGTAGGGGCTGGTACTTTTTGTTCCCTAAGCTTCTTGCTTCTGAACCCATTCAGGAACCATGCCCTCAATCTCTTCTCAGATGGCGGTTCTTGCAACTTCTTGGTTAGCTCTTTTATCTTTTCCACATAGCTGCGGACTAACAAATTCCTCTGTTTGATCTTATCTAATTCACAGAGAATATCTTCGTCCCCTCTATTGTTGGAATATTCCAACCTAAAGGCCTCAAGCAATTTGTTATATGATCTCAGCTGGCATGCAGGGTAATGGTAATACCATTTCCTCGCTGCCTCGTTCAAGGTTTGTGGAAAATATTCCCCCCAATCATCTTCATCAATGTTTTTCAGTTCAGCATACTGCTTGAAAGCTTGTATGTGAACATCTGGATCATCCTTTTCCCCCCCTTTGAATATTGGAAAGGAAATCTTCAGGGAAGCCGTGTAATCATTTCGATTACTACTGATCCTGCCACTTCTCTACTTGGATTCAGAATGACGATTGGGAGCCTTCTTGCAATTGTCAGTGTCGGCATCCCAATCAATCTCTGTCTCTGTCTCAGTGTCAGTGTCTTCTCTGGTTTGTCTGCTAGAAGTACGGTGACTTCCCTTACTGCCCTTGGTATCCTCATCTCTCTGGCGAGACAGAGAACTCTTAGAACTCTTTGCCTTCCGTGCTTCCCGTTCTGCCTGTCGGCGTCGAGAATGACTGGAGTGCTATGATTCCTGTGCCTCATCAGCCTGACTATGCTCCTCCTGAGCCTCAGTGTCAGTCATCTTCTCTTGCTTTGGGTCAGACTCTCTTCCCGACTCCTCAAGAATGGGGTCCACACGAATGGTAGATTTCCGGCCACGATTGGATTTTGGTGCCATTGCTGAAAACTTCAAACTGGGAGAAGAGTCTTTCACTCGATGAGCTTCAGCTCGAGCCACCGTGATCGCCAAAATGGAATTGGAGCTGATCTCTTGAGACAACTAATTCCAGTGTTGGAAGATTTTAGCTACTAGTGTGGAAAGATTTCAGGCAGCAGACTGGACAGGAATCAGAGACTAGACTGGAATGTGGATACTGAAATAAGAATCAGACTTATGTACTAGAAATAAGGTTCAGATGCAGATTCAGATTCAGAAGACTGGACGAGAAGTAAGTATAACTGAAATATATGCCATGATTGGGATTACAGATCAAGATTACAACGAATATGGTTTACAGAGAGAAAGTACAGCCGACAATACTGCGAATGATTCTCAAGTACAAGTATAGCCAAGGCGCGAACCCAAATGATAATAATTGCCAACCCGATTACAATGTAATGGGCCCTATTTATACACTTTGGGTTTACTGTAGTAATTACTAAGTAATTCGTTGCCCATTTTCTAAGAAGACGTTCCCACATAGTGACTATCCAGCCGTCTACAGGGAGCTCCCTGTCCATGGGCGATGGCGGGCTTCTGTGGAGCGCTGCACTGGCGTCTTTGGGTGCAGTACCGGTTGCGCAGTGGCACATGGGGGAGAATCAATAGCATTTTGGCCAGTGTGAGGCGGAGCAGGTGGTGCCCGCTGGGCTAGAGGCAGCGGCCTTGACTACTGATGTGGCAGCGCCAGACGGGGCACCGTTCTCGCGGCCTTGGAGGCCCCATTTTGGAAAGCTATAAGAGGGAGGCATTAGCGACATCGCTAATGCCCCCCTCCGCGAGACATGAGATAGAGGGCAAGTCTCGCAAGGATGAAGAGAGGGGAAGTGCAACCGGGTTTGAGCCCAGTCAAAGGCCAAGGGGAGGGGTCTCGCAGTGAAAGAGAGGCAGCTCGGAAACTTTTCAAAAAAGGCCAGTCAAGGGGGTCAATCCCATGGGAAGAGAAAGAAAAGAAACCCAAGGAGGCCACCATGTGGACCAAATGCAAGGGGAAGGGGGCCATTTCAAGGCCGGCCAAACAGAGGTGAAAGCCAGGAGGAGATGATCGGGCACACAATCAAAGGGATAAAAAGGAGAGAGCAACGGCAAAAAGCAAAGGAGAGAGGCCGGCACCAAGAGGAAAGTGGAAGAGAGAGAAGGCTGAGGGAGTCGGACAATAAGAGGGTCAAAGCTAGGCCAAAGGGGTAGTGTAAGCTAAGCTCCCCAGAAGGGGTAAAAAATGAGGAAAAAAATAAAAAAATAAAAAGCCTAGGGGGCAATAGCGACATCGCTAATGCCCCCCCCCCCCCCCCCCCCCCCCCCCCCCCCACCCCCAAGTGCAAAGAGAGAAAGAGGGAGCAGAGAAAAAAGTAAAGCGGTTCCCCCCTTTCTAAAGATGCCAAATTAGGGTACCAGATGGACCAATGAAGAGATAATTTCCAAAGTTGAAACCACCCCCCCTATAAAAGTCAAATTTTAATCAAATTAGGGGCTTTTTTGTGCCGTTTGAAGCCTGTAAAGTGGAGTTCTCTGACAAACCTACCCCTTTTTAACTTTTCCTTGAAAATGGCCATAGTGATGGCAGTGCAAGCGTGTGTACATGCCTTTTGAAGTGCAATCAAGCCATTGTTGCCCCATCTTGTTGTTGTTTCCCCTTACCCCCTTCTCTTTCTCCTGCTTTCATGTTTCCCCTCGGTGCCGGCAGTGCGGATGTGTGTGCCCCCCAGATCGACAATGTTTTGTGTGAGATAGTGAGATTGAGTGGCTGCGTGTGAGTGTAAGGGTAGAAAAAAACCGTGGCAGTAGGTGTGCGTTGTGTGGTGGATTTGTGGAGTGTGTGAGAAGTGGAAATTGGGCAGGTGGTGGTCTGCTAGTGTGAAGTGTGTTTTTGAAGGTGTTTTCAGAGAGAATAGGGGTGCTGTGGATACCCTGAGCTATAGAGAGGCCCTTGTGTTGGTGCTGGGCGTGTTCCCCCATTCCCCCTCTCCATCTTTTGGTGCCCCCACGGAGGAGCACACTGATTCCTCCCAGTAGATCAAAGAGAAACAGTTCTTGGCATTGAAAGTCATGGACCAATTTTCATAGGCGAGGAAGGCCCTGACGAGTGCATGTCAGATTTCGAACTGTATATGCTATCATTGCGTATGCCAAACGAGGATAGCAAGATGCAGAATTTTCCTTTGGTGATGTGTGGGAAAGCTAAAGTATGGTATGAAGCGTTGGAAGGTGAGCCAAGGCAGGCATGGCCGGCTCTATGGGCGGGGTTCCTTCACGACTTTCACAAGGAGGCGTCCCCAGTCAAGTGTCCCTAGTCGAGATGGATGCAAAGCTGAAGGCGCTTAAGCAAGATATGAGTGAATAATTCAATCTGTTTTTGGGTCATTTTGAAGAGTGTTGGGCATAATTAGTGATAGCCATGCAATTGGCTAATGGAGACTACTTTAAGCTAGATAAGTTCATGGTGTGTCTGCATCCTAAGGTGAGAGAAGAAGTCAATTTCGCGAGTGCAAAGAATTACAATGGTGTAGTAGCAATTGCACAATCAAAGAGCAGAAAGATAAAGAAGAAGATAGAGCAGGGTGTGTCAGGCTACGAGACAATGGACCATGTTCAACCGCAGAGTCCGAGGGAGGTTATACACGAAGAAAATAATGGAAACCGAGGTGTAGCTGTTGCGGGCCGTAAAACTGGGTGCACATGGTGCAAGATTTGTCCGAGAAAATGCAGTTGCGGCTCAGCGTGATGGATAGAGGATAACCAAGAGGAGCAGGGGGCAGGGCAAGGCTGCTGCCAGGTAGGTGCTACAATTGCGGAGAAGAGGGGCACTATGCACCCTATTGTCCTCAACCAGAGAGAGAGAGAGAGAGAGAGAGAGAGAGAGAGAGAGAGAGAGAGAGAGAGAGAGAGAGAGAGAGAGAGAGAGAGAGAGAGAGAGAGAGAGAGAGAGAGAGAGAGAGAGAGAGAGAGAGAGAGAGAGAGAGAGAGAGAGAGAGAGAGAGAGAGAGAGAGAGAGAGAGAGAGAGAGAGAGAGAGGAGGTATCTACCCGATGTTTGGTAGAGGTCGAGGTCAAGGGAAATTCAATGGTCCAAGAGAGCAAGCAGTGGAGAATCCTGTGCAGCCAACTCCGCCAAATGGAGGTGAGGTCCCAAGAGTAAATATTATCGGGGTGGATAAGTAGGATGTTGAGGTTTTGGTTAAGAAGAGAGCAAGAGTTGAGAGGGAGATAGAGACAGAGCGGAAAACCAGAGCTCGCAAAGGCAAAGAGAAGGTGTACAAAGGTAGAGAGCAGCCCAAGCCTAGCAAAAGAAGAAGGCGTCACAAAATCAAACAAGCAGATATCAAGTTAGGGCGTGGCTATCCCGAGTACAATCTGGTAAGTGATGTTCAAAATAAAAAAGAAAACATTCATTTTGGTTAGCTTTTAGCTTTAAATCCAAAATTAAGGAGGCAGTGGTCCACAAGTGTTAGCACCAGGCTGCCGAGAGCTAAGGGGAATGTTCAAGTGGTGCAAAATATGGCTTTGAGGGTAGGTAGCCCGACCTATGTCGTTCCACTAGTGGATGCAGATACATGCCTACATAGACGGTGGAGCGCAGGTTTGTGTCATGATGGAAGAAGCAATGAGAGAGACGGAGTCAAGGCAGTAGCCAAGTCAAATGTGCGTATGAGGATGGCTAATCATACTAAAGCCAGGTGTCTCGGTGTGGCTCAGGATGTGTGAAGGTCAAGGTGATGGGCATAGAGTGCTTGATAGACTTTTTTGTGATGAAGGTAGGAGATAATGCTTATCCGATCATTTTGGGCAAGCCATGGCTTTTGGTGATAGGTGCTAAGCAAGATTGGGAGAGCAAGGTGTTTACCTTGCCTGACAAAGAGAGGGGAAGACAAATTGTGCTTGATTTGAAGACCAAGGAGAGCAGTTCTCGTCCTATGGCAGTTAAAGATGAGGGCGACACGACGAGCTATGAGTACGAGACAGAGACGGGCTATGATGAAGGCTACACTAGCACAGAGAAAGAGGAGAGCGAGGATGACATGCTGAAGATAGATGCTGACTTATTCGAAATCACCATAGATGACTCCCCTCCCAAGGAAAAAGGTATGCAGCCTCAAGCTCATGGTTAAAGCATAGAGGAGGTTTCGAGCATGTTAAGTGAAGATTTGACCAAGGGTGAAAAGGAGGGTTATGCTCAACTGTGTGAATCCTATCCAAATCTGTTTGCGATGGAGTACAAGCATTTGAGTGGTGCAAAAGGAGTAGAGCACAAGATTGTTCTTAAGGAGGGACAAAGCCCTAAAGCACAGAAGTTAAGAAGACTAGGGGAAATCCAAATGGAAGCCGTTTGGCAGGAGATCAATAAGTTGCTGGATGCAGGCATTATATACCTTGTAAAAGAGTTAGAGTGGGTCTTGCCAGTGGGTGGTCATAACCCCTAAGAAGAGTGGGAAATGGAAGGTGTGTGTCAACTACAAGCCATTGAATGCAGCGACCAAGAGGAATCACTATCCATTTCCATTTCAAGACGAAATCCTAAACCAAGTGGCTGGGCATGAGAGATATTCAATTATGGATGGCTTTTCGAGGTATTTTCAGATAGGGATTGCACTCGAAGACCAGTTGAAGACCACACTCATATCTCCATGGGGTTGTTTCGCTTACCGCAGGATGCCGTTTGGATTGGTGAATGCATATGCCACCTTCCAAGATTTGATGAATAGGGTATTTGGTCCATACTTGGGCCGCTTTATCAGGGTCTTCATGGATGATATAGGTTGCTACAGTTCAAGAGTAGAGCAACTATCAAAGTTGCAGTTGTTCTTTCAAAGGCTTGATGAAGAGGGAGGTCAATTGAACCCCAAGAAGTGCAAGCTAGCACAACCTCAAGTGCAGCTATTGGGTCATGTTGTGTCGCAAAATGGTATAGAGGCTGATCCCGAGAAGGTGAAAGCGTTAGTGTTGATGCAGCCACCATCAGATGCTCAAGGTTTGGCTTCGTTTGTTCATAAGCTGAAATATCTATTACGTTTCTTTTGGATGTTTTTGCAATATGTGCATCCTCTTCAAAAGAGGGCTCAGCAGGTGAATGGTTATGAATGGGATGGGGAAGCTCAAGAGGCTTTTGATAGGGTCAAAGAAATTTTGTGTCAGCTGCAGCGGTATGTCCTCCCAATTGAGAGGACGACTTTTATGTGTCTATGACAGTGGGCACAATTGCTATTGGAGCAGTTCTACTGCAAAAGGTAGGGAGAAGCTACAAGCCAATATACTTTGAGAGCAGGGTGATTAGCCCAGGAGAGGCTACCTACACCGAAGCAGAGCAGTGGGTGATGGATTTGGTCTTCGCTTGCAATAAGTTCAAGGTGCATTTAATTGTGTGCAAGTTTTTTGTGTTGACAGCTAATAATCTATTAACAGAGGTAGTACTACATTTGAAGCCAGGAAGGAGGATTATGAAATGGGTGTTGGAACTACAAGAGTTTGAGTTTGAGTTCAAGGTAGATCACATGAGTCGTCTTAGTTGCAAGACTCTGACTTTTATGTCATGTATTTTTAATGGTGATTTGGATGTACCTGTTCAAGGCCAAAAATTCAATTCCATAGATTTTTGAGATTTAGGCCTCTTTCATTGTTTTGGTCTTTGGATGCCACCATTTTATCAGGTATGTTGGCAGGCTTCTACTCGTCTTGCTTCATTTTTTGTGTGTTGTGCAATGCTTTGTGACACAAAGTTGATGGTTGCAGTAGGGGATGATGGAGCCCTTGCTTTATTGTCCATGAGAAGTGGTTGTTTCTATTTGTGGGTGCTCTATGTCTAGCAATTTTAGAACCCACTTTGTTGTTGGTCTATGTTTGACTGTCTTCTACATTTCTTCTTTTGCTCTACGACTTGATGAAAACTAGGCTTTGGTATCCATATTTGATTATAACAATTGTAAATGCCTAGCTGTTGTACTAGAAGACGAGGTATCCGTCTTTTGATTGTATCCCCTTTGATTGTGATTGGATTTTGTTGGCTCTTGATTTTGACTACTTGCCTTTGGGTGAAGCCTTGTGCTTCATGATTGGACTTAATTGTTACAAGCTGAGCTTCTACTTTTGGTAACCATATCTGAGAGTTACCTTCATAAAATCCTTGTGCTTCTAGTAGCTTGACTGGAATCATCCGCTGCTCCACTTGTCTTTGTTGGGTAGTTTGATTGAATTCTAACTTTGGTACCCATACTTTTCGCATTTGTTGTTTCTTTGAAGATATTTTCCTGGGCCTTCTATGGTTGTTCTTCATCCTCCATGAGGTGTTTTTCCTTCATTGATAGCTTAACTTTCTCTTTGTAGAACTATTCTCTTGAGGTGAGTAGGTTGAGGCTGTTACTTTAGGCTTTTTGTCCCGAACATTCTTGTTTCCTTGAAAGTAGCCTTGAGCAGTAAATGACTCATTTAATGCTACCACCCGATTACCTTTCTTTGTTGAGGTTGGACTTGTGAGTGGTGTATCCAGACTAGGTGGTCTTTAGTTTGATGTGCTCTTCAACACTGGCACTTGGTTCACTCTCTTGACTCTAGTTCTTCTTTACCTAGTTTGGCTAGGCCACATATTTAAAGTAGCTTGCACTTGCTTTGTGGAAGTTGGTGTGTGTCGGTGTACCCTTGCCAAATTCAAGTCAAAAGGAAGAGGAGACAAGTTATGCGAGAATAGTAACGTGAAGAGTGTACAAGTGTTATCATATGCACCTAGTGGTATTTTTAAATGTTTACTTCTCATTAGCCCATGTAACTCACTTTCCCTTGGAGAGTTTTGGCAAGCATGGGAAAAAGCTAAAAGGAGGGCTCGTGGAGTTTCTTGTGCATTCTTTCTCTCATTTTGTAAATTTACTTGGGATGGAAAAGCAAGGTCTCTCTCCCTCCCTCTCTCTCACATGAGAGCTCAAGAGATGGTTTCTATGCTCAAGGTTTTGGCTATGGATGAAAATCCAAGCAAGTGAAAGTCTTTCTCTTCTTCATCTCCTTCTCTATTATGTAAATATGCTTAAAGCTTTCCAATGGAGTAAGAATATAAGAAATACCACTTGTTTGCTTAAGAAATACTTCTTTTCATCCTCTCTACCTATTACCTCGTAATTCTCTCTCTCTCTCTTGGGGTTTTTATGGCTTGGGAAGGAGGGTTACACCATGGAATCATGAAGCTCTTTATCTTCATGGTTCAAGGAAAGCTCCACAAGAGCAAAATCTTGTATTGTAAAAGGATCTCTTTGAGAGAATTATAATACAAAGACATTTTGGAGGAGGGACTAGATCCAAAAATATCCGGTCCTCAATAAGTTGTCAATCTTAATCGTGTGATTCTCTTTAAGTTATGTGTATGTAAAATGTGCAAAGAAATTAGTCTAGCACAATCTAAAGAATTTTCTTAATGGAAAGCTCCCTTTTCATAATTCGATTCAGCTATGTTTGTAAGAACATACTACATTCTTTGACATTATCTCCACTGAGATTTTGTGATTATTTATACTTGGATCTCTGTGGTGCTTGTTTATGCATAGATCATGCTTCACTTTGTAGTGACTTACTCCGTTTATGTATGTTGAGCTATGAACACGACCATCGTACGTCATTTGTGGAGCCTCATTGAAATCTACGAGAGTTCTTGATCGTTACTAAGACTTGATCAGTAGATGGCCATTGCTAAGCTTGACCACAATCCTAAGTCATTTACTAAGCCTTTGGAGGGTCGTAGTGAGATTTTATTGAGCTAGGGGATTCTTAATTGTTGAGCTTCTTTTGGTGATAAAGGTTGATGGAGTAACCTTATACAAGGCCTCACCATAGGACATGCATAAACAGGACTAGGTGTTATTGACGTCATGTTGGCAATCGATTATGGTCATTGATTGAGTGGTTTATATGCACACTACTCATAGACACTCTTTATGTGTTTTGTTAGCGCTTTTTTATCGCGTTTATGCTCATTTTATTTTGAGATTTTTCTCCAGCTACATGGGAAAATTTATCAAGTTTTACCCAAGATTTTGCCATAGTTATGGCTTCTAGTTGTGAGAAGAACATTACAACATCTGGAAGTTTGATGGCACAAACTTCAATATCTGGAAGGAGTAGCTTCAAGATCTTTTGATTACAAAAGTCAATTGGAGCCATTGTTTGAGTGTGAAAAAGGTAGCAGCTACACTCTGGCACAGTGAAAGATGCTTGATGCTAAAGATAGATCTACTATTTTCTTACATATTGCAAAGTCATTGTATTTCATTATTATTGGTGGTGAAGCTACTTCTCATGCTTTATGTTAGGGTAAAGCCCTGTGGCCACTTATCCATGACTAACACCCTCCACTTACTAACTCACTAACACTATTTTACCTTGCTCATATACAATAAAGGCAACACACACTCTCTCCTTTTAGTGTGGTGTCCAACCCAATTACTCTTCCCTTCTTCTTTCCCTTCTTGCACTCACGTGCATGGAAACACCGCCTCCCTTTCAACTAGTATCAAAGCAGGTTTGACGATCCTCACAATGGCCTTGGCATGCATGAAAGCTTGCTAGCAAGCTTAAAGGTTTGGAGAAGCAAGCAAAGGAGATTTTTTGTTTTTCTCATATCTACAACAAATGTTTTGTTGAACCCTTTGGGGAGATCAATTTTAGCAAAATCTTGGAGGCTTTAGATTACAAAGCTTGTAATATGTTTCAACCTTAGGAATTTGAGGTTTCTATTTAAAAATTGAAAGGTGAAGCTGGTAGACATGGGGAATTGTGAACCTTCCGAATGCTAAGGATGGGAATATTAAGCATTGTTGGACTTCAATCATAGGGAATTGAATCTTGAAATGCTAAAGCTTGGAGAAACTAAACAGAGCTAGAAATTGAAGGGCACTTCTATAATGCAGCTTAAACTTTTCAAGGAAGGAGAGACCCTCCACAGCTTAAAATTTTCAAGGAAGGAGAGACCCTCCACATGTCACACTCTGCTTCATTTCAAGGAGAACCTTTTAAAAAATTTAATTTGAAATCCAAAAGTGAAGGGTAAGTACTAAGATGGTAGAAAATGAAAAGGCTTCTCAGTCCTACAAATGTAAAGTCAAAGGAACTTCTATATCTTAAATATTTTAAAGAAAGAGAAGGCCTCCATGTGTCACTCATTGGTTCACTTCAAATGTTTTGTAAAAACATGTAATTTCAAGTGCAAAAGTGAAGGGGTAAACCTGACTAGAATGACCATTGGACAATGAAAAGTCAAAAGAATTATTTCTTTTCCTTTGCCAAAAGACTTGTCACTTACACAAGAAGGTAAATGTATCATGTTAAATATGTCTCATAGAAAAAAGGTAAATTGAAGGGAAATTTTTCTGCCAATCCAAATTTGACTTTTGAATTTGAAGATATATTTGGAAAAAAAATTCAAAGGGATTTTTTCAAGATCAATATTGATATTATATTGACAAATTTTATAATTTTGTATTTTAAAATTGTAAAAAATTACTCTATACAGGCACTCCTATATTCATATTATATTAAAATAATTATCTCTTTTCTTTCGCCAAAAGACTTTTCACTTACACAAGAGGGTAAATGTGTCATGTTAATTATGCCTCATAGAAAAAATGTAAATTGAAGGGGAATTTTACTGCTCAATGCAAATTTGACTTTTGAATTTGAAGATATATTTCAAAAAAAAATTCAAAGGGATTTTTTCAAGATCAATGTTGATATTATATTGACAAATTTTATAATTTAGTATTTTAAAATTGTAAAAAATTACTCTATACAAGCACTCCTATACTCTTTCTTAAAGTTCTTGAAAATTTGACACCTCCACGTGTCACAAGTAAACGTGCTACCCCATCCCCTCTCCCATCGAGTTGTTGATTGTTACGTGAGTGTGTGTAGCACGTGTGTGTGTGTGTGTGTGTGTGTGAGAGAGAGAGAGAGAGAGAGAGAGAGAGAGAGAGAGAGAGACTAAGGAAAACTTAAAGGCTGAGTCTGTTCCTATGAATAGAGGGGGACTTGCTTGCTTATCGCAAAGTTAAACAAACACATGCCATGTCCAAATGTAGTTTAAGTAGTTTATCACCGGAGAGAGAGAGAGAGAGAGAGAGAGAGAGAGAGAGGGCATCATTCAAAGAGAAGAAGAGAGAAGAGAGAGGTTGTGTGAGTTAAAAGACCAGGCCCCACACACACACACACACACACACACACACACACACACACACACATATATATATATATATATATATATATATATATATATATATATATATATAGAGAGAGAGAGAGAGAGAGAGAGGGAGAGAGAGAGAGAGAGAGAGACAAATTGATCAATGAACAAAAGGTAGGAGAGAGAGAGAGGGAGAGATATCAAATGATATAGAGCCACTGATGAATGGAAATAGAGAGAGAGAGAGAGAGAGAGAGAGAGAGAGAGAGAGAGACGTTGATTTTCAACAACTATTCACATCAAAGCATCCTCGGTTTTTAGTAAAAGATAGATAGATGGATAGATAGATAGAGAGAGAGAGAGAGAGAGAGAGAGAGAGAGGAGAAGAAGAAAATTAGTTCTACCTCCAATAAATTTGGGACTTAGAATCTGTTCCGTAGAAGGGAATTTGGATAACCAATCTACTACGTGTTGGCAATAAAAAGGAATTTTTAATCTCTCTCTCTCTCTCTCTCTCTCTCTCTCTCTCTCTCTCTCTCAAAAGAGGCTTATTCCTATTACTTGAAAAATCTCTCAAAATGCCCAGATGATGATGAATATGAGAGAACTAAAGCAACAAATTGGAATTGCGAGAACCAAGTACAACTAGCTACATGCGCAAATGAAAAAAACAAAAAACTACAAGAAAAGCCGCTCCTAAAGATAGAAATTTCCATAGTAAGCTAAATGGAGAGAGGATGTCAACAACTTAAAAGATAGGCCGTTTCACCAAAACCATCCTCTGCAAAAACTCTCTCTCTCTCTCTTTCTCTCTCTCTTTAAATATTTCCATATATATACATATATACATATACACACAAACACACACACATACATACATACATACATACGTATATATATATATATATATATATATATATATATATATATATATATACATATATATATATATACATATATATATATATATATATATACATATATATATATATATATATATATATATATATATATATATATATATATATATATATATATATAAGTGAAGGGTAAGACTGTATAAATGAAAAGCCTTTTGACAATGAAAAAGCAAAAAACTTACTTTGTTTTTTTTTTACAAAAGACTTTCTACTCTACTAGAATAAATCATAGAAAAAAGATAAATTTGAGGGGGATTTTTCTTTTG
Source organism: Adiantum capillus-veneris (assembly GCF_014529385.1). Classification (NCBI taxonomy): domain Eukaryota; kingdom Viridiplantae; phylum Streptophyta; class Polypodiopsida; order Polypodiales; family Pteridaceae; genus Adiantum; species Adiantum capillus-veneris. The sequence continues at coordinate 2,193,558 of NC_140960.1, read as the reverse complement.
AATGCAAATTTGGCTTTTGAAGATATATTTGGATTTTTGAAAAGAGAAAATTTTCAAGACCAATATTGATATTATTTGAACAAATTGTGTAATTTTATATTTTAAAATTTTAAAAAATTATTTTAAAGAGGCACTCCTATACTCTTTCTTAAAGTTCTTGAAAAATTGAGGCCTCCACGAGTCACGAGCAATTGTGCTACCCCCCTCTCTTCCCCTCCCCCACTGAGTTGTTGATTGTTGCAATGTGTGTACGCACACGTACACGAAACGTGCGTACATGAGAGAGAGACTAAGGAAAACTCGAAGGTTAAGTATGTTTCTACAAATAGAGAGGGATTCGATTGCTTATGGCAAAGTTAATCTGACCACATACCAACTCCAAATGTAGTTCAAGTTTGTCATGGGGCGAAGGGGGGAGAGAGAGAGAGAGAGAGTTCGTAAAGACAGTAGGTTTGTGGAAATCCCATTATCAGATTTGACAAGAGTGCATTTGATTGTGTGAATCATCTTCTAAGATCATGACTGGACCGTTGTCGATGCACATGCATGCGTGTGTGTGTGTGTGTGTGTGTATGTGTGTTTACACACACACACACACACACATGCGTGTGTGTGTGTGTGTATGTGTGTTTACACACACACACACACACACACACATATGTTGCCACCTTTAAAGAAGGTGAGGGAGGAGAGTGCCACATTTACTTTTTCACGACCACAACAATGCACGGGTCACATACTACTATATATATGTACATGTTGCCACCTTTGGGGGAAGGTGAGGGAGGAGAGAGCCACAATTGCTTCTTTTTAGCCGCAGCAACGCGCGAGTCACATACTAGTTTTCCTTGCAAGGGTGAAAGTAAACACACACACACAATTCTTGTGTGTGTGGGCTTCACATCAACAAAGAAGTGTGGCCAATTAAGTGCACGTGTAGCGCGCGCGCGCACACACACACACACACACACACACACACAATTTCTTGTGTGTATGGGTTTTTGTATCGGCAAGGGAGTGCCGAAAGGTGAGTGCATAATGCGTGTAACACACACACACACACAATTAAATTTTGAGCTTCAATATTTCTTGAGTGAGTGAGTGAGTGTGTGTGTGTGTGTGTGTGTGTGTGTGTGAGAGAGAGAGAGAGAGAGAGAGAGAGAGAGAGAGACATTTGTTTGTTTAGTTTACCATCTTCCCCAACTCGCTCTACGATTTTGTCATCCCCACTACCTCGACATCAGCTATTATCCACGACGACCAATTTTTTACTCATTTCTTTGGCACACATAGAGAGCGTGCATAGCCTTCTAGCCGAGTATAACTTGTTAGATGACACACATTGGCATTTATTGACATCCCACGCATCAAGAAATCCTATTTCTTGGCTACTTTTTAGCTTTAGGTATTGACATTTTTGGCACTTTCACCCGACGATCAAAGTCGACATCGAATTTCAAATAACACCGACGTACAGGTTTTCTCACAACTAGTTTACAGGGGGATTTTTGAGGGTGCATGCACCTACTTTCTTTGTGGCCCAATATACATTGATAGGTTTTAGTGTGCATGCATCATATCTAGGTTTCAAACACACGGGCACAACACCTTCACAGCATTCTTGGCAGTGACTTTGGTAGTAGTTTCTTTGCATTGTTATGAATCAACATATACATATTTTTTTGAGCATACATAGTGCTATTGAGCTCTTTTGAGAATAGGTATCCCCGTAGGGATTTTGGCTATTGTTGCATCAGTTTTTGGTATTCATTCATACACAATTTCTTACTCATGCACATTGAGTTGTGGATGCTTTCCATAGTGTACATCGTGTGGAGCCATTTCTTGACATTCTTTTGGCAGTTTTTTGGCCTTTTTTGAATCTCAAACCGGAAGAGCCCTTTCTGAGGTTGTGGCTCATTTATGTGTCTACTTAGCGTTTTAGATATTTATGGCATCATTTAGAGCGCTTTTGTGCCCATTGGTCGAGTTTTATGCGTTTCACTATTTTTGCGGGGTTGTTGATTTTGTCATAATTGGCAAGTTTGGTAGAAATTGCTATTTTTTGTGTGTTCTTGCGTGTTCGATGATGATTGTTGATGTATTTTTGAGATTTATAAAAAAATTGGATTTTTTTGGAGTTTTGGGTAATTTTTAGCATTTTTGGTAATTTTTCATGCTAAGTCTTTTGCATTCTTGGGCATCTAAAAAAATAAAAAAATGAAAAAAATCTTCAACATGAGCGCCGACAAATTTTTACGAGCTTTGGGTATGCGATGAGGCAAGGCGTCGATGTTCAATCGACAAGCGACGGTGAAATTTTGACCTCGACGAAAAATCAACTACGATGGTGTGTGTAAGTGAGAATCCTCCTAGGAGCCCGCATAAGATGGTTGGGGAGGGGGTTTAAAAAGTTAAAAAAAAAATGCCCCTCCTTAGACATCTTAAGCGCGCTCAAGATGTTCTCTCTCTTCCCTTGGACTCACTCTCTCTCTCCCCCCTTGATCTACAAATGCACCGAAGATAACATTCTCTCTCCTCCCTTGGTCCAAGTTCCAGTGCCAAAGATAGCCTTTCGGCTTCTTGTGAAAAGTCAAGCTCTCACTTTCTCTCTCTCCCATGCTCCCTCTGAGCACTGACATTCAGCCGGTGAGTTTGTGACACCCACACACACTTACTCTCTCTTTTTGCTCTTTCTTGAGACGCCTGCAGAGTCTTGGGGTCACTCTCTCTCTTCTCCCCCTTGACAGCGCCCATAGCGGCATCATTCTCTCTCTTAGAGTCTCTCGCCTCGAATGATCTGCCACGTCAGCCTCGAATCCTTTGATCAATGACCAGTCATTCTGCTCTCTCCCGCCTTGCACGTTGAGACGCTGACAGTCCTGAGCCCTCATCTCCTCTCACTCCTCTGTGGTAGGCCCGACTTCCTTATCGTCATCCTCTACGCTCTCTCATACTCTCTTTCCATGTGTCCCTTCACTGCGTGCTTTCGCCACATCATCTATGCTGGCTGTCACCATCTCCTACTATTGTGCACCGTGCCTGCCATTAACATCACACTCCGCCACACTCCTGCCTTTAGCAGTGACTAACCGTGTCGTTTCCTCTGCTCCGAGTTTGAAGTCGTTAGGTATTGATTAGTCATTTAATAAGTTTTTATTTAATAAATTCCATAATTTTAAAAAAAGAGAGGATAAATAAATAAAAATTGGAAAATAAAAAATCCAATTTAAATAAAGGACAAAAATTCATTGAAAAAATAACCAATTTTTTAAAAATAGAAAAAATCACAAAAAACAATAAAAAGTCAAAAAAGATTTTTTTTAAAAAAAGAAAAATTTCTTATAAAATAAAAAAATTCACTTAAAAAGCAAAAAATTGCTCAAATAAATCACAAAAAATTTAGAAAATTTTCATTAAAAATCTCAAAAAGAACCATAAATATTACAACTTTTATAAAAAATAATCAAAGGACAAAAAAATAAAATTTTAAAAGTAAAAATCACAAAATATTTCAAAAAATTAATAAAAATAAAAGGAGAGGTGTCGAAAAAGAAGAGAGCAGAAAAGCCAAAGTATCACGAAGGAACTTACAAGCCACGAGCCAAGCAAGAAAAGCTAGAAGAGAAAGAGAAAAGACCAAATGAAATCCGTGAGCAGCGGGAAAAATTCAAAATATGGCGAAGAAGCGTAGAAGGCGGAATTGCTTGAAATCAAGCAACCAAAAAGCGTTGAAACCCAACCGACCACCTAAAAAATCAATTCGAACACTTCGGATAAAATCCACCCGTTAGGCCATTGTTCATGTGCTGAAATTGCGAATGGGGACTGAGATTAGCAGACTTTGGTCAAAAAATGGTAAAAGTTTGAGTCGTAAGTCTCACCAAAGTCTAGAATTTGACCTAGAATCAAGGAAAACCCTTGGGAACCGGGACTTAATCATTTCAACCAAGAACATTATTGTTCTAGCCATTTTTGGACAGTGTTTCCACGTTCAGTCAAAGAACCCTAGAACGTAGAAGTAATCGTGCCGACATGAAACAGGCAAGTGCAAGCAATTGCATTGCAAGTTGGGCTTATTATCGGACGACCAGGGACACGATTCACATTGAGTGCAAATTAGGCTATTCAGAGCACAGGTTTTCATCACGTTAAAGGATTGCAGTCGATTATGACACTTTCAAGCTGGAGCTCACCCACTCTTGTGAATATAAAGAGTAGTGAACCACAAAATAGCTTTGGAAAAAGCAGTCTTCTCAAACCGAGCAGGAGAAATTCTGTTGAATAGCAATAGAATCTGCCAGAGGGTAACTTCAGAGTTCAAGCCAACATGGATTCAGGTGGAGCTTAGAGTTCGAGTACAGCAGAGCTACCAGTAGTAGTGGCAACACATTCCCACATAATTGGTAGTATAAAGATGTATGCACACTCATGATTAAGTTCACACACACCACACATAAACTTCACTCAACTAAGAAATAAACAATAAGGTCCATTGAAATCTCTAGTAAATTGTAAGGAACATCCAGTAGCATTGCTCATTTTGAGCTAAGATTACATAGTGGGTCTAAGCTATTCATATATTTGGGATGATTTGGAGCTAAGAGATACTCAAAATTCTTGTAGTGTATGAGAACAAGAACATGGTTGCAAAACTCAAGAGATGACTTACAATGAAAAATCACATCTAAGAAACTTACACAAAACCACAAGAAAACATGTCAAAATCATGTACATGAAAAACCGCATATGCTTTTAGTTGTAGTTGGGCTACACATAACCATGGTTTCAAAATGATCTTGAGCTTTAGATTCTCCATGGCATTGCATTTTCCTTGTGATCAAAGGAACAAAAAATCCATTCCAATGCAATGGTTTGCATGAACAAAATTTCCCACATAACAAATAGAATGGGGCTATGATGAGGAGAGAGACTAAGAGTACTGAGTACCTTGTATGCAAAAACCATGCCTACTTTAAGTTGCATTTAGGATACACATTACCGTAACTCAGAATTCAATTGAGCCAAAGATGTTCTTTATCATTGTCTTTTAAAAGAACAAGAGAATCCACTCCAAGGCAATGGTTTGCAAGAGCAACATGCTTTAAAAGGCTTATCCATGAATGGCTACTTGAAGCTCCAAGTCTAATGATACCCCACTGCATGAAGAAAAGTCTTGGCAATCACAAATGGGGATGAAAGATGATCTAAGGATGTTGAATGGTGAGCTAGTTACTATAGGGTAAAATGAGATGCCGAGGAGGAAAGTCAAGCAAGATGTTTATTGACGTTCAACAAGGAATAGAAAGGAAATGTTTCCAAGTTTTCTCCTACATGGGAATCATTATAATGGATTGTACATGACCATGGCTCAACCTTGAGCTTGAGCCACAAACATTTTAGCATTATGACTTTATGACTTTAAACATTGGCTTGCACCTCAAACTTCTAGTTTCCCTTTGGCTAAACATAACCATAGCACATACTACAATCAAAACTCAAGAATAGTTGGTTGCTTTGATGTCAAGAGGTCCATTCATCAAGGTTGTCCCCTAGTGCCGCTTTGGTTCTCCGCTTTCACCCACTCTTTAATTGCTATGTTGAAACATGCAGCGATAAGAGGAGAGATAAAAGGGATTCAAATCTAGAATGGTAAGCAACTACTTATTAAGATGTTCACTAGTGATTCTTTACTCTTCCTCCAAGCGGAAGGAAATCATTTTAGAAAAGCCTTGGAGATTGTCTAGGTGTTCACTAGAGTGTGAGGGTCTCAATGTAGCATAGAAAAATCAAGACTTATCTCCTTGTTAGAGGGTGAAAATTTTGATCCCTCGGGATGTATTGGAGAAGTGGTTAAGAGAGGTAACATCTTTTGACACTTAGGGATTCCCGTTGGGAAAGGAGCTACACACAAGACAACATTTGATTGGGTTCAAGATAAAATTAAGAATAAAATGAAGGGGTGGGAGTTCATCCTGACTCATTTCCACTATAGAGGTTTGATAATCAATACCTTCTTCATCCCATGTATAACCTTCATGTCACCACTCTTGCAATTGTTCCAAAAAAATTGGAGCTCCTTTTTGAAGCCAATCAAGGAATTTTTGTGGAGAAATAAACCAACTGTAGAGATATCGTGGCAATGGGGAAATGGGAGGCTATTGCTAAACCAAAAGCTCAAGGTGAATGGGATTCCTTGACCCTATCACGCATGATTTGGGTTTTTGTGCTAAATTTTTATGCACCTTGCCTATTCTGAAGAGAGTTGGACTTGTTTGGAAAGGGAAATGATAATGGAAGCCTGCATGAGGTCTAAAGGTGGCTCATCATTCCCTCATCATCCAACCTCAGCTTACACAATTGACTTCTCTCCCCGCGGTGTAAGGTCTAAAATTAGGGTCTTTTACTAGGAAATGTATTGAAAAATGTTGTAAATTTGCTGATGTGCTCATGTGGAAGGAAGAGAGCAGGTACTAGAAGGGTATGGCTAGACATTGGTCTCCTTGGGGCCCTATTGTGGAAGACTTGGGCCTTAATAACCATTGGATTGAAATTGCCAAGAATCTTAATAATAACAGTTTTACCAACTTGGATTCTTTTTGGGATGGAGATTGACAATCCTTGGAGCAGCTTAAGCTATGCTACAATCTCTCACTCCAAGAGGAGGTCCTCATACCCTTCCTTCCTGCTCTAAACTGTTGGATTGGAATTTTTGGAAGTGGCCTAGAAAAGACTATTATGCTCTCCCAAAACTAAATTGATTTATGATAATCTTTTCTCTTCAGGCCTTGGATTGAACACATGAACAAGATCTGGTCTAAAAAGCGGGCTGCAACAAGCAAATGGTCTTAAGTAGTGGGAAACATATGGAAAGCCAAATGCAAAGAAAGAGACAAAGTATTCCTCTAGAAGGTTTTGTTTAGAGTCGTGCCAATCAAACATAAGGCAAAAGAAAGAGGGCTAGCCAAAGGTACTTGTGTCAGATGCAAGCACCCGAACGAAACCCTCACGCACCTGTTCAAGGGATGTCCCGAAATCAAAAACTTCACGGGCACTGTCTGCAGTAGCAGGTGGGTGTTTATACATCTAAAAACTCCCTTCTTTAGACACAGCATTGCTATGGGCTCTAGATGCATTGACAATGTGGATCTATTGACTGGACATGTGCATAGTAAGAGCTTAAGTATTGAGGGTAGTATGGCAGTCCAGAAACGTGTTACGCTTTCAAAAGAAGAGTGAGCCTTTGGACACTAATTCTATTATGGAGTCATGTTGGAATCTCCTTTGTAGAAGGAATAAAAATTGCAAGACTAACAAGTAAGAGTAGTTGAGGAGGTACGTCCCCTGCGGTGTATATTTATGGAGTTCCCTATGCAAACGATATGCCGGGGCTCTTTGTAACTTTTTGTGATTAATGCAATTCAAGCTCAACTGAGCACCCTATTTTTTTTTGAGTTGGAGGTATAAATGCTCGACAATATTATAATCAAAACTATTTCAATCATGGTTCAATATTGAGCTCTAGCTACGAATATTGTGTAGCATTGTGACTTTACAAGGATTTCGCTTAGCTTGTATATGAGCCCAAAGTCCTAGTTACACTTGGGCTACACATGACCATGGCTCAAACTTGAGTTCGAGCCAAAGCTATAGCTAGAATTTGAGCTTGAGGTATCGATGGTTCATGCCATTATAATCAAAACTACATGCAATTGCACTTGGGATCCACATAACCATGACTCAATCATGGGCTCAAGGTGAAAAAGTTTTACACCTATCATAAGAACTTTTTGAAAAAACATTTATTCCAACATAGCCACTTACCAAAACATCATAGGATTCAGGAAGTAAGGTAGCACATACTTAGGCATGTGTCACTCTAAGGTAGGAGACAATGACCATGCTAAAATGGATTGCTCTCATTGGTTCTCCGAAAAGTGAAAGTTGGCCTGTGGGGTTTGTCAGAGGGGCGGCCTTCTCACATCGGCCAACTTTTGATATGGGAGGCCGTCTGCCAAAATACATGGCACGAGCATGTGACTGGATTTGAACACTAACATGTAGCGAGAAACCCGAGCGCCTTACCACTTGGCCAAAGCAGGTTCATTGTTTTACCCCTTGCAATTTTTATACTCGACCTGGTGTGATAGCAACAAGGGACATGCACACTTCAAAAATCGAGGGACGTCCATCCGAGTGTGATAGAAGCTTTAGCTCATACTGGTAGGCATTTTTTGGCTCTCTGTAATTGCCATAGTGAGCTACCTCACCCTACCAAAATCACCCAAACACTGTGGCTATCCCTACCTTTTCATTGTACATAGACGTGTGTGAGTTAGGGGACTTTTTCCATATCTCCTTAAAACCCTCAGCTAGCTATTCATTGGGTTAGTTGAGCCAAAAAAGTAAATAAAATTAAAAAAATACATTTAAAATATATTATGGTCCATTTGTGTGTAAATATTTCATTGTATATAGGGCCTAAATATAAGGAATTTTCATAATTATTTTGGTATTTATTTAAATATTTATACCTCGGTGTGCATTATTTGTCTATGTATGCTATGTACATTGCCTCACCATTATCACAATTTTTCTTACCATTTTGCATACTCTTTATTCCATATAGAAATATTTCATGCAAGCTTCTCTTATTTTTGGTGTGAATCCACTCCAAGGGCAAACCTCAAAAAAATACCTTCCACCATCGGTCATTGCCTTTCACTAAATTCCACAACCATGCATGTTTTCAAACTTCTAGAAATCATTTAGGTCATGCTTTCATACAAGGAGGGGCTCACCTTTGGAGTCTAATGCAAACTCAACAAAAAGAGGGCCACTGAAAACTTTTTTGGTGAAGAAAAATAGGCCTTTTGGTGGGATTTTTTATATCCATCTCCACTTTGAATTTGAAGCGGTGGTCAAAAGAGAAAATGTGGACCAAGAGCTAAATAATGACCTCAAAAAGTTTGATAATTTTTGGAGCAACCACCGGTGAAATAGGATTTTTGGCCACTTTTTTCACAAGTAACCCAAAGTGATCTCTCACCTCCTTTCCTACTTCCACACACACACACACACACACACACACACACACACACACACACACACACACACACACACACACACACACTCATTCCTCTCGATTTCTCACTCAAACCTACAACTTTTATGGCTTATTTTATCTTCTTTACCATTCCCATCTCTCCCTTACTCCATAGCTCAAAATTATCATCTCTACACACATTTAGCTCAATTTCTTTCACTAGAATCAAACTCAGATTACCCTAACCTCTTCATCCTTTCACAAAAAGAGAAAAAATCAGCAAATAACCAAGATCAAGCTCCAAAAAAGGAGGAGTTTGATCATGGAAAATTCAACTTTTCCATGGTCACAAGAATTACATCGACAGAGTTCTACAACTGCTCATTTGCTGGAGGAGATGGGTGGAAAATTTCCTTCCTATCTCGTGTTTTCCATAAAATTGTCTATATTCCAGTCCTTCTCTTACTTTTTATCATTGTATAAATCATACAATGCACCTTGAGTGCATATGCTATGTAATTTTATTCCATCCTACTAACTACAAATTACTAACACTAACCACTAACATACTAACACAAAATAGCCATTGACCTAATCATAAAAGACATCTCACCTCAAGCCTACATGTGCATAGTGACTCTCTCTCTCTCTCTCTCTCTCTCTCTCTCTCTCTCTCTCCTTCCATAAAACTCTACTTTCACCTTATCTACCATCAATAATGCTCTCTTTTGAGCCCACATCCATGACTCAAGCAGACAAAGAAGGCCTACAATGTTTTGATATTTAGAAAAATCATAATCGTGATTTGTTAGCTTGTAAATTAGGATTTCAAATAATCTTAATGAGGGTCTCCAACCTATAAATAGGCCCCTCTCCTTCTTGTAAAACAACCTCCAATATCTCGCATAGCACCCCAACACTCTATGCATGAGGAGAGACTTAGAAGTAGCAACCACTTTGTGAGCTTCACTTTTGGTGTGAGAGAAGCTTTCAAGCTACACATTGTAAGTGAGAGAGCGTGAGTTCAAAAATCTCAAAAAAAACTCTTGTGTATGTTCCTCCATCATCAATAAATTGAGGTTTGGTGTATCAAAGGCGTGATTCGACATTCAAATCTTCGTCCTTCCACTTGTGCAATACGGTTTGGTAAATTCAAGGTAACTTGTGTATTTTAAGTTTCTATCATTTGATCTTCTTTTGGAAAATATTTTAGTGTGTTTTCATTGCCAATTTTGTGTCCATTGTAAGAGGGTATTGTGGTGAGAGGTCTCCCACACCCTAAGAAAGTGTGTGTGTGTGTGTGTGTGTTGGCAATGTTTTGCATTTACTAGGCATGAGTTAGTTTTGTACAATCTCTACGATAACATCATAATGAGCCATCTCCATTTGCAAGTCACAAACAAGGTATTGATAGCCATTTTTTGGCTCTCCGTAATCGCCATAGTGAGCTACCTCACCCTACCAAAATCACCTAAACACTGTGGCTATTATTACCTTTTCATTGTACATAGGCATGTGTGAGTTAGGGGACTTTTTTCATATCTCCTTAAAACCCTCAGCTAGCTAGTCATAAATAAAACAAAAAAACCAAAACATATTATGGCCCATTTGTGTATAAATATTTCATTGTATATAGAGCCTAAATATAAGGAATTTTTCATAATTATCTTGGTACTTATTTAAATATTTCTACTTAGGTGTGTGTTATTTTCCTAAGTATGCTATGTACATTTACTCACCATTACCATAATCTTTCTTACCTATGTATTCTATAAAAAATCATTTCATGCAAGCTTCTCTTATTTTTGGGTGAGAATCCAATCCAAGGAAAAACCTCAAAAATATCTTTTACCATCAGTCATTGCCTTTCACTAAATTCCTATTTCCTAGAGGTACTTTTTCGTATCTCTTGTAAATAAATATACTTCAATAAAAACAAATGAGGGTCCCCTCATTTGATTCCTAATATTTCATTATATCTTTTTTTCCATTTTATATTTATATATAGCAGACATTATTCTAAATTCCACGAATTGTTTATATACTAACCTGCTTTTTCATCATATCCATATATTATATTTATGCATAATCCACAACCATGCATATTTTCAAACCCCTAAGAATCAATTAGGTTATTGTCTCATGCAAGGAGGAGCTTACCTTTGGAGCCATATGCAAATTCTACAAAAGGGAGGCCAATGAAGACTTTTTGTGAAGAAAAACATGTATTTTGGTGGGATTTTTTTAGTCCATCTCCAGTTTGAATTTGAAGCAGTGATCAAAAGAGAAAATGTGAACCAAGAGCTGAATAATCACCACAAAACTTTTGGTAATTTTTGGAGCAACTACTAGTGAGCTAGGATTTTTTGAGTGGACCCGAGTCTGCCCTCTTTTCTCACAAAGTAACCCATTGTCTTCTCTCACCTTCTTTCCTACTTCCAGACACACACACACACACACACACTCATTCCTCTCAATCCCTCACTCAAACCTATACCTTCCATGGTTTTTCTCACCTTCTTCACCATTAACCTCCCCTCTTACTTCCATAGCTCTCATATGAGCTCTACATGTACATACACCATCTCTATGCTTCTCTCTGTTACTTCCAAAGAACAATTCCATCTTACCCCTTCTCTATATACATAAAATTCAGCATTTAAACCATGCTCAATCTTTGCAAATTGAGAGATCTCATCAACCAAATTTCCATTTTGCAATAATCAACCTTGGTGGCGGTGGCATAAAGAAGAGAAGAAGAAGAAGAGGATTGATATTCATTTTGAGAACCTACACAAGTAAGTCCAAAACTTCTTCAAGCTTCACCATCACAAGGATTTCATCACTTCATTCAACCATCTTACTTCAACCATCCATTTCATTCTACCCGTTGTAAATATAACATTAACTTTCTAGTGATTACTAATACTAACCACTAACATACTAACACAAAATAGCCATTGATCTAACCATAAAAGACACCTCACCTCAAGACATGTGCATAGTGACTCTCTCTCTCTCTCTCTCTCTCTCTCTCTCTCTCTCTCTCTCTCTCTCTCTCCTTCCTTAACACTCTACTTTCACCTTATCTACAATCAATAATGCTCTCTTTTGAGTCCACACCCATGACTCAAGCAGAGAAAGAAGACTCGCAATGTTTTGATATTAAAAAAAAAAACATAATCTTGATTTGTTAGCTTGTAAACTAGGATTTTCAAATAATCTTAATGAGGGTCTCCAACCTATAAATAGGCCCCTCTCCTTCTTGTAAAATATCTCACATAGAACCCCAACACTCTATGCGTGAGGAGAGACTTAGGAGTAGCAACCACCTTGTGAGCTTCACTTTTGGTGTGAGAGAAGCTTTCAAGCTACACATTGCAAGTGAGAGAGCATGAGTTAAAAAATCTCAAAACCACTATTGTATATGTTCCTCCATCATCAGTAAATTGAGGTTTGGTGTATCAAAGGCGTCATTCAACTTTCAAATCTTCGTCCCTCCACTCGTGCAATATGGTTTGGTGAATTCAAGGTGACTTGTGTATTTTAAGTTTCTATCATTTGATCTTGTTTTAGAGAGTGTTTTATTGTGTTTTCATTGCCAATTTTGGTCCATTGTAAGAGGGTATTGTGGTAAAAGGTCTCCCACACCCTAAGACAATGTGTGTATCGGCAATGTTTAGCATTTACTAAGCATGAGTTAGTTTTGTACAAGATCTATGATAGCATCATAACGAAAAATCTCCATTTGCAGGTCACAAACAAGGTATTATGTAAGTTCCATTCCTCTCTCTCTTCCCTTTGATCTAGCTCACTCTACTCCATTTAGTGTGTCTTTGTGTAAGATTGATTGTGTGTGTTTTCTGGCGCATCTTCTTGGTTGTGACAAGATCTCTATTGCGTCCTAGTTCGCATACCATAACTAGGTGGTGCCCTTTCACTTGTATGGCTGTGGGTTTGTTGTTGTTGTTTCTTGCTTGTGGTTGCCCCATCCCCAATTGAGCAACACGGGAGCCTTGAGGGGTGTTTAAAGGTCGCCTCTCTTGTTGCCAACGCCTCAATTTTAGTGCCCCCACTGAGGAGGGATTGTGTATGTTGTTGTGAATACTCAACCTTAAAAATAGTCAAGTAGTTTGCATGAATCAAGAGAGTTTGTATGATCCTTTCATTCCCATTGCAAGGCAAAAAAAACACATAATTGTTAGTACTAAGTTGCCATTTCAACGTGCAATTTGTAGGATTTAGGTCCTCTTAGGTTGGCCGAGATAAATGCTTCGGTAAATCCTTTTATTTTGCCTCTCACTAGGTACGACCTTAGTTTGGACGTCTATATTTTTGTTTTGTTTTAAGCATTAGGTCATGCATAGACCATGGATAATGGCCCAGGAATAGAGGTTTTTCCCTTTCATTTCACTCCACACATTAGAATAAACGTTTCAATTAGTAGAAAGATCCATTTTCAACAACATATGGTGTTCATGTTTGGTACCCAAAGAGTAGGAGAAATTTGTGCATCACTAAACCCTGTCATCTTGCCTGTTGTTGACTATCATAGATCATTTGATGTGCATATTTTTATTTTATTGTAGAATTGATTGCAATTTAGAAAACATTATTGTGGAAATTTTCTAAGAAAGAAAAATACGCGTTGTCACTTTGAAATTGATTTAATGAAGGCCCAATGCCAAATGTTAGGATATCCTCTCTTTTTTGGAGAGCCTGGTGAGGATGCCGAGCTATTTCTAGCAAATTTCAAAATGGCTTGCCGCATAAAAAGAGTGATAGGAGATGAGGAACGCTTCGAAATGTTTGAGGAAGGATGCTAGCATTTGGTTTGACTCTCTATCTCAGGAGGTTAAGGGAAACTATAACAAAGTTTTTGATCATTTCAAAAAATATTTCTTTGACCCCCAAAACACTCAAAAGTTATGGCAAGACATCATTTCTCACAAACAAAAAGACTTAGATGACTACTACATGTATAAACAAGAGTTTCTACGTCTCTGGGCTATATGGGTGAGAAATGTTGCTAACCCTGGTGATGGTGCAGAGTTCTTAAAGAAGGAGAGGTTCATAGACGGTCTCTTTCCCACACTCAAGATAAAAGTTGAGGTGGGTACGCCTTCTACCTTTGATGCAATTGAAACTAGAGCTGTTGAGAAGTATAGGAAACTCAACTGTTTAAGAGGAGAGGTTCCAATAGAGTGTCCTAGACCTAAAGGGAAATTGCAAGCATCAACATCTGGAGAGATTCGTGAGGTAACAACAGAGGTAATTGAAAAGTTAAATGAATCCTTAAGTAACTTATCAATTCACCTTACACAAGCTGTAGGTCCCAAGGGACAAGCAAAGAAGTCAGAAGAGTGAGAGCCACCACGACCTAGGAGAGTCTTACAATGTTGGAATTGCTGAGAGTCTGGACATGGGATGTATAATTGTCCTTGGCCCCGTGGGGAGCCAGGGAGACCTAACTTGAATTACCCAATGATGAATGCAAGTGAAGGAGCTAGTCAAGAACCATGGCTTCTGCAAAGGCAAAATGGAACAAGACCACCTCCACAATGAGTGGAAGGAGTTTCACCTTTGCTAGATCCAAATGTTCATGTGGTAGAGGTGACAAATTCCAATGAAGTGGACATGGAAGCAAATGGCGCTAAGCGTGGCTGTGGAAAAGGTAAGGAGAAATAAGGAGTCAAGTCACAAAGTGATCATGGACGAGAAAAGAAGGCAAAGGAGACCAAGGAAACAAAGAGGACTCGACATCGTATGAACCTTCAAGACTTCCCTCTTGGACTTGTTAGAAGACATGAGAGGTAAGGGTCCTGATATCGCATGGCCTCAATTTATCGCATTATGTCCAGAAGTTAGGAGGGATTTAACAAGGGCAGTCAGCACTAGGAGAAAGGTAAAAGAGAGTGTGCCTATTTAAAAATTGCACAAGCTGAAATGAATGAGGATATTACACATGTGCTAGATTGTTACATCAAAGGAAGGTTGATTAGGAAAGTTCTAGTGGATGGGGGTGCACAAATTTGCATCATGACAGAGGGACTCATGAAAAGACTTAGGCATGCACATCCATGAGACACCTAAAATCAAAGTGAAAATGGAAAACAATAGCAAGGCTAGGTGCGTTGGCATTTGTAAAAATGTCTTTGTGGAGGCCTTTGTCATTAAGAAGGTGGTGGCTTTTTATGTTACGTCGACCAAGGGAAGTGGCTATCCATTTATCCTAGGAAGACCATGGCTAATGAAAATGCGAGCTTTGCAGGATTGGGAAAGTGGAAAGTTGATTTGTAGGAATGAAAATCATAAGAAGGTTGTCTTTGACATGAAGGAGCAACGCCAAGAGGAGCTCCATGAAAAATCATCACAAAGTGAGACGGAAAAAGGTTAGACCGATAGCAATTCAAAAGAAGAAAGTAGCAACAGCATTACTGAAGAGGATTCTTCCATCGAAGTCATGGGGATAAGGTTTAAGCCAGCCAACCAAGAGACCTCTTGCCCAGGTTTGGAAGAAGTAGGTTCTCAAGAGAACAAAAATGTGGAAGATGAAGGAATGCTAGAAGGTATGTTGTCTACAACATTTAGAAAAGATGAAAGAGAGGAGTTCAAATGTGTGCTAAGAAAGTTTCTAAGATTTTTTCTAAAGACTACACTGACGTGAGTGGAGTAGATGATGTTCAACACAAGATCGAGCTAAAGCAAGAGACCACACCTAAGGCTCAAAACCTACAAAGGCTAGGAGTCATCAAGGAGCAGGCTTTACTCAAGGAGGTAGGAAAGCTTCTACAACAGGTTTCATTTATCTAGTGGAGAATTCATAGTGGGTCTCTCTCGTTGTTGTCACTCCCAAGAAGAACGGCAAGTGGAGGGTGTGTGTGGATTACCGTCCATTGAATGAGGCAACAAAAAGAGATCACTTTCCCCTACCATTTTAGGATGAGATACTAAATGAGGTAACTGGTCATGAGAAGTACACTGTGTGTGATGGCTACCCAGGTTACTTTCAAATAGGTATCACGTTAGAGGATCAATTGAAAACAACCTTCATCACTCTGTGGGGTTGTTATGCTTTCAGAGTCATGCCATTTGGTTTGACAAATGCTCCAGCAACTTTCCAATGTTTCATGAACATGGTGTTTCAAGCATTCTTTGGAAAGTCAATTAGGGTGTTCATTGATGATTTTTGTATTTTATAGATCAAAAGCATTGCATCTACAAAGGGTAGAAGAAGGATTGAAGAAGCTATATGACATGGGAGGTCAACTCAACCCAGATAAGTGCCACATAGGTGAGGATGAAGTGATCTTGCTTGGTCATAAAGTTTCTTACAAAGGCATCGAAGTGAATCCTTCAAAGGCAAAGGCTCTTATTGAGTTACCATCACCCAAGAGTCTTAAGGAAGTCATCTCATTCATTCAAAAGTGGAGTATATGTCACGCTTCATTCACTTATCTTCGGAGTTACTTCACCCCTTGTAGAAATTGACACAACAAGTCGAGTTTGTTTGGTCTGATGAGCTTAAATATATTTTTGTAACATCAAAATCATTTTGTCAGAACTACCAACACTTATGCCTCCTTGTTGCGAGTACACATTCTTTGTTAGCTCTAGTGCTGGGAAAGAAACAATTGGGGCTGTTTTGCTACAACAAGATCCCCACAGTATCAAGATGCATCCCATCTACTTTGCTAGTAGGGTCATGAATGCTTTGGAGACAGACTACACAGAAGCAGAACTCATGATGCTTTCTCTCATGTTTGCGGTGAGAAAGTCTACATCCTACTTGCTACCAAAACCTTTTGTAATTCTCACTGCTGCAAAAAATTTGTTCCTTGGGTGTCATCTCAAATGAATCTTAGTACTAGGATCTCTAAGTGGATTATGGAGTTGCAAGAGTTCCAATACTCTTTCAAGGTAGAAGATAGTGTACGTGCAAAACTGGTAGGGATTCTCACTTATAGAGTACATGAGAAGGAGACTAAGGTGCCTGAACTAAAGACCCTACCATTGCCACCACCTAAAAGTATTCCTAATGCTTTTACCTTGTTCTTTGATGGAGCTTTTCGACGAGCCACAGGAAAAGCAGGGGGAGGGCTACTGTTGCTTAACCCAAGTGGAGAGGTGGTCATGAAAGATAAGGTCAATCTACCAGGTTCAACTAGCAACAATGAAGAAAATACAACACACTACTTCATGGTTTGAAGATGTGCATTAGTCAAAGTATACAAACGTCTCATGGTAAAGGGGGATGCACTCCTCATTTTGAAGCAAATCTTAGGCATTTGGGCATTTAAGAATGAAAGCCTAAGGACAAAAGTTCATGCCATTCGTAGGTTTTTTAATTTGTTTGAAGAAGTGCAACTATATCACATTCCTAGGAAACTAAATGAAGATGTAGATTTACTTGCACAACAAGCAGTTACATATGTTGAGAAAGAAGTGCAGGCCATCATGGTGGCAGCAACTATCAAGCAACCAAGATACCAGGGATTGGAGTCATTGGCTCCCATTATTGGCTACATTTTGAAGGGTGAGTTTCCACAAGACTTCACAAAAGCTAAAAAAAGGAGACTCGTGAAGAAGTCAAGTTTCTATCTTTTCCTAGAAGGCTCCCTCTATCAAAGAGGAAGAATAAAGTGTGCAGAAGAGTACCAACTATGAAGGAAATTCCAGCCATTCTAAAAGGTTTGCATGAAGAGGTATGTGGTGGTCATTTTGCCTAAGAATTAACCGTGAAGAAGATTTTGCTTGTGGGGTATGTTTGGCCAAGCTTGCATGTGGATGTCCAACATTTGTGTAAAAGCTATCACAATTGTCAAGTAAATGGGAATAGAAGGTTGGTGCATGGTCCGAGGTAAATAGTGCTTGTAAATGGACCCTTTGAAAAGTGGGGCATTGATGCTATGGGTCCTCTTCCTAGAACAAAAAATGGTAAACTCTACATTCTAGTGGCTATAGATTACATGACTAGGTGGGTAGAGGCTCAAAGTGTGGCAAGGGTAAATGGGAAAAGAGTGAGCAGGTTTGTCTACACTAATATTTGTTGTAGATTTGGCACACCTCTGGAGATTGTTTCTGATAATGGTCCAGGGTTCATAAAGGGTTTACTCATAGAAGTTTGTGAAGAGCTTCATATTCTACATTGTCATAGCACACCCTACTACCCACAGTCAAATGGTTTGGTGGATAAGGCTAATGGTGTCATTGCAGACATCATTAGAAAGATGAATCAAAACAAAACAAAGTTATGGGATGACTTCTTGGATGGTGCATTGTGGGCATATCAAACCACACATAGGGAGGCAACAGAGTTCACGCCATTTCACTTGATATATGGTCAAGAGGCTTTGCAGCCTATCAAGCTCAACATCTTACATTAGTGGAGCTTGAGTGGAAAAGAGAAGCAGCTTATGAGTAATAGAAGAGGAAAGCTATACAAGCAAAAGAAAAGCTCGACAAGAAACTAAAGGACAAAGACATCAAGGAAGGAGATCTTGTGCTAAGGTATGACAATCGACTTGATAATCGTTTTGATGCCAAGTTTGAAACTAGATGGCAAGGACCGTACATAGTCAAGAAGGTTTTCAATTCAAGTTACTATCAGCTTATGGACTTGAATGATAAAGAGCACTCCAAAACGGTAAACGAGTATCGGCTAAATCCCTACTTGAGTCGCCTTCTACCAAAGGATCTACCAAAGAATTGTCAAAGATTTACTATCTCATATAAATTTTGTTGCATAAAGCATGAGTGTGACCAAAACCCACACAATGAAAATCCTGTCAAGGGACCAAATGTCATAAAGGACTCAAAAGCACTCTCTTTGAAAAAGATGCTTTAAGATGGTACATGAATATACCATCATCCTGGGGGAGGGCTAATGATAGCTATTTTTTGGCTCTCTGTAATTGCCATAGTGAGCTACCTCACCCTACAAAATCACCTAAACACTGTGGCAATTCTTACCTTTTCATTGTACATAGGCGTGTGTGAGTTATGAGACTTTTTCCCATATCTCCTTAAAACCCTCAGCTAGGTAGTCATTGGGTTAGTTGAGCCAAAAAAGTAAATAAAATTAAAAAATTAAAATATATTATGATCCATTTGTGTGTAAATATTTCATTGTATATAGGGCTTAAATATAAGAAATTTTTATAATTATCTTGGTATTTATTTAAATATTTTTACCTAGGTGTGTGTTATTTTCCTAAGTATGCTATGTACATTTACTCGCCATTACCATAACCTTTCTTACCTATGTATTCTATAAAAAATCATTTCATGCAAACTTCTCTTATTTTTGGGTGAGAATCCACTCCAAGGAAAAACCTCAAAAATACCTTTACCATCAGTCATTGCCTTTCACTAAATTCCTATTTCCTAGAGGTACTTTTTCTTATCTCTTGTAAATAAATATACTTCAATAAAAACAAATGAGGGTCCCCTCATTTCATTCCTTATATTTTTATATATCTCTTTTTTTCATTTTATATTTATATATAATTGACACTATTCTAGATTGCACGAATTGTTTATATACTAACGTGTTTTATTTTTATCATATCCATATATTATATTTATGCATAATCCACAACCATGCATATTTTCAAACCCCTAAGAATCAATTAGGTCATGCTCTCATGCAAGGAGGGGTTCACCTTTGGAGCTATATGCAAATTCAACAAAAGGGGGGCCACTAAAGACATTTTTATGAAGAAAAACAGGTATTTTGGTGGGAGTTTTTAATATCCATCTCCACTCCGAGTTTGAAGCGATGGTCAAAAGAGAAAATGTGGACCAAGAGCTGAATAATCACCCCAGAACTTTTGGTAATTTTTGGAGCAACCACCAGTGAGCTAGGATTTTTTGAGTGGACCCCAGTCTGCCCACTTTTCTCTCAAATTAACCCATAGTTTTCTCTCACCTCCTTTCCTACTTCCACACACACACACACACACACACACACACACACACACACACACACACACACACACACACACACACACACACACACACACACACTCATTCCTCTCAATCCCTCACTCAAACTTGCACCTTCCATGGTTTGTCTCACCTTCTTCGCCATCAACCTTCCCTCTTACTTCCATAACTCTCATATGAGCTCTACATGTACATACACTATCTCTATGCTTCTCTCTATTACTTCCAAAGTACAATTTCATCTTATCCCTTCTCTATATACATAATATTCAACATGTAAACCATGTTCAACCTCTACAAATTGAGAGGTATCATCAATTAAGTTGCCATTTTTATTGCGATAATCAACCTTGGTGGCGATGGCATAAAGAAGAGAAGAAGAAGAAGAGGATCAATAGTCATTTTGAGAACTTACACAAGTAAGTCCAAAACTTCTTCAAACTTCACCATCACAAGGATTTTCTCACTTCATTCAACCATCTTACTTCAACCATCCATCTCATTCTACCCATTGTGAATATATCATTAACTTTCTAGTGATTTCTAGCACTAACCACTAACATACTAACACAAAATAGCCATTGACCTAACCATAAAAGACACCTCCTCAAGACGTTCATAGTGACTCTCTCTCTCTCTCTCTCTCTCTCTCTCTCTCTCTCTCTCTCTCTCCTTTCCTAAAACTCCACTTTTACCTTATCTACCATCAATAATGCTCTCTTTTGAGTCCACATCCATGACTCAAGCAGACAAAGAAGGCCTGCAATGTTTTGATATTCAGAAAAAATCATAATCCTGATTTGTTAGCTTGTAAATTAGGAATTCCAAATAATCTTAATGAGGGTCTCCAACCTATAAATAGGCCCCTCCCCTCTCCCCACTTTGTGAGATTCACTTTTGGTGTGAGAGATGCTTTCAAGCTACACATTGCAAGTGAGAGAGTGTGAGTTCAAAAATCTCGAAACCACTATTGTATATGTCCTCCATCATCAATAAATTGAGATTTGCTGCATAAAGGCGTGATTTGACGTTCAAATCATTGTCCCTCCACTCGTGCAATATGGTTTGGTGAATTCAAGGTGACTTTTGTATTTTAAGTTTCTATCATTTAATCTTGTTTAAAAGAGAGTGTTTTAGTGCGTTTTCAGTACCAATTTTGGTCCATTGTAAGAGGGTATTGTGGTGAGAGGTCTCCCACACCGTAAGTTAGTGTGTGTGTGTGTGTGTTGGCAATGTTTAGCATTTACTAAGCATGAGTTAGCTTTGTACAAGATCTACGATAGCATCATAACGAACCATCTCCATTTGTAAGTCTCAAACAAGGACTTATGTAAGTTCCATTCCTCTCTCTCTTCCCTTTGCTCTAGCTCACTCTGCTCCATTTAGTGTGTCTTTGTGTGAGATTGATTGTGTGTGTTTTGTGGCGCATCTTCTTGGTTGTGACAACATCTCTATTGCGTCCTAGTTTGCATACCATAACTAGGTGGTGCCCTTTCACTTGTTTGGCTGTGGGTTTGTTGTTGTTATTTCTTGCTTGTGGTTGCCCCAGCCCCAATTGAGCAGCACGTGAGCCTTGAGAGGTGTTTAGAGGTTGCCTCTCTTGTTGCCCAACTCGGCCCGCCTCAGTATTACACAAGTTCTATTCCTCTCTCTCTCTCTCTCTCTCTCTCTCTCTCTTTGCTTTGCTTAGCTCTATCTGCTCCATTTGGTGTGTGTCTTGGTGTGAGATTGCTTGTGTGTGTTTTGTGGTGCATCTTCTTGGGTGTAACGAATCTCTCTTGCATCCTAGTTTGCATACCATAACTAGATGGTGCCCCTTCACTTGTTTGGCTGTGGGTTTGCTGTTGTTCCTTGCTTGTGGTTGCCCATCCCCAATTGAGCAACACGGGAGTCTTGATGGGTGTTTAGAGGTCGCCTCTCTTGTTGCCCGCACTGGACCGCCTCAATTTTGATGCCCCCACTGAGGAAGTCTTGTGTATGTTGTTGTGAATACTCAGCCTTTAGAGTAATCAAGTAGCTTGCATGAATCACAAAAATTTTTATGACACGTTTATTCCTATTGCAAAGGCAAAAGGTGCATATCATTGTAAGCACAAAATTACAATTTCAACAAGTAATTCGTAGAATTATGGGGCCTCTCAGGTTGGCCAAAATAAACACTTCAGTAAATCCTTTTATTTTGCCGCTCATTAGGTACGACCTTAGTTTGGACGTCTATATTTTTGTTTTGTTTTAAGCATTAAGTTATGCATAGACCATGGATAATGGCCCAAGAATAGAGGTTTTTCCCTTCCATTTCACTCCACACATTAGAGTAAATGTTGCAATTAGTAGAAAATTCCATTTTCAACAACGTATGGTGTTCGTGTTTGGTGCCCAAAGAGTAGGAGAAATTCTCGCATCACCAAACCCTGTCATCCTGCCTCTTGTTGACTATCATAGATGATTTGATGTGCATATTTTGATTTTATTGTAGAATAGATTGCAATTTAGAAAACATTATTGTGTAAATTTTTTAAGAAAGAAAAAAAAACGTGTTGTCACTTTGAAATCAATTCAACGGAGGCCCAACGCCAAATATCAGGATATACTCTCTTTTTTGGAGAGCTTGGCAAGGATGCTGAGCTATTTTTAGCAAATTTCAAAATGGCTTGCCGCATAAAAAGAGTGATAGGAGATGAGGAACGCTTAGAAATGTTTGAGGTAGTTCTGAGGAAGGATGCTAGCACTTGGTTTGACTCTCTATGTCAGGAGGTTAAAGGAAACTATTATGAAGTTGTTGATCATTTCAAGAGACATCATTTCTCACAAACAAAAAGACTTAGATGACTACTACATGTATAAACAAGAGTTTCTACGTCTTTGGGTTACATGGGTGAGAAATGTTTCTAACACTGGTGATGGTGCAGAGTTCCTAAAGAAGGAGAGGTTCATAGCCGATCTCTTTTCCACACTCAAGATAAAAGTCGAGGCGCACCTGCTACCTTTGATATAGCTAAAACTAGGACTATTCAGAAGTATAGAAAACTCAAGTGCCTAAGGGGAGAGGTTCCAATAGAGGGTCCTAGATCTAAATGAAAATTGCAAGCATGAACATCTAGAGAGATTCCTGAGGTTACAATGGAGGTAATTGAAAAGTTAAATGAACCCTTAAGCAAATTGTAAATCCACCTTGCACAAGGTGTAGGTCCCAAGGGACAAAGAAAGAACGCAGAGGAGCAAGAGCCACAACCTAGACGGATTTTGCAATGTTGGAATTACGGAGTGTCTGGACATGGGATGTATAATTGCCCTTGGCCCCGTGGGGAGCCAAGGAGACCTAACTTGAATTACCCAATGATGAATGCAGGTGAAGGAACTAATCAACAACCACAGCTTCTGCAAAGACCAAATGGGGCAAGACCACCTCCACGAGGAGTAGAAGGAGTTCCACCTTTGCCAAACCCAAATGTGCATGTGGTAGAGGTGACAAATTCAAAAGAGGTTGACATGGAAGCAAATGGCATTAAGCGTGGACAAGGAAAAGTTAAGGAGAAAGAAGGAGTTACGTCACAAAGTGACCATGGACGAGAAAAAAAGGCGAGGGAGACCAAGGAAGCTAAGAGGACTCCATCGTCGTATCAACCTCCAAGACATCCCTCTTGGACATGGTATGGCTCCATACAACTTGTTGGAAGACATGAGAGGTAAGGGTCCTGATATCTCATGGCCTCAGTTTCTTGCATTATGTCCACAAGTTAGGAGGGATTTAACAAAGGCAGTTAGCACTACGATAAAGATAAAAGAGAGTGTGCTTGTTGTAAAAATTGCACAAGCTGAAATGAATGAGGATATTACACCTGTGCTAGATTGTTACATCAAAGGAAAATTAGTTAGGAAAGGTCTAGTGGATGGGGTTTGCACAAATTTGCATCATGACAGAGGGACTCATGCAAAAACTAGGCATGCACATCCATGAGACACCTGAAATCAAAGTTAGGATGGCAAACAATAGCAAGGCTAGGTGTGTAGGCATTTGTAAAAATGTTTTTGTGGAGGCCTTTGGCATTAAGAACGCAATGGATTTTTATGTTATGTCAACCAAGGGAAGTGGCTATCCATTTATCCTAGGAAGACCATGGCTAATGAAAATGCGAGCTTTGTAGGATTGGGAAAGTGGAAAGCTGATCTGCAGGAATGACAATCATAAGAAGGTTGTCTTTGATATGAAGGAGCTCCATGAACAAAGTGAGATGGACGAAGACTGGACTGATAGCACTTCAGAAGAAGAAGGTAGCGGTAGCACTATGGAAGAGGAATCTTCCATTGAAGTCATGGGGGTAAGGTTTAAGCCAAGCAACCAAGAAACCTCTTTCCCAGGCTTGGAGGAGGTAGGTTCTCAAGATAACCAAAATGTGAAAGATGAAGGAATGTTAGAAGGTATGTTGTCTATAACAGGATGAAAGAGAGGAGTTCAAAGGTGTGTTAAGGAAATCTCCTAGGCTTTTTGCTAAAGACTACACCAACGTGCGTGGAGTAGATGATGTTCAACACAAGATCGAACTAAAGCCAGGAGCCACACCTAAGGCTCAAAAGCTACGAAGGCTAGGAGTCATCAAGGAGCAGGCTTTACTCAAGGAGGTAGGAAAGCTTCTAGCAGTAGCAGGTTTCATTTATATAGTGGAGAATTCAGAGTGGGTCTCTCCTGTTGTTGTCACTCCCAAGAAAAATGGCAAGTGGAGGGTGTGTGTGGATTACCATCCAATGAATGAGGCAACAAAAAGGGATCACTTTTCCCTCCCAATTTAGGATGAGATACTAAATGAGGCAGCTAGTCATGAGAAGTACACTGTGTGTGATGGCTACTCGGGCTACTTTCAAATAGGTATCGCATTAAGGGATCAATTGAAAACAACCTTCATCACTTCGTGGGGTTGTTATGCTTTCAGAGTCTTGCCATTTGGCCTAACAAATGCTTCTGCAACTTTCCAACACTTCATGAACATGGTGTTTCAAGAATTCTTTGGAAAGTCCATTAGGGTTTCTATTGATGATTTTTGCATTTATAGCTCAAAATCATTACATCTACAAAGAGTAGAAGAAGGTATGAAGAAACTCTATGACATAGGAGGTCAACTCAACCCCGACAATGCCACATAGGTGAGGATGAAGTGATCTTGCTTGGTCACAAGGTTTCCTATAAAGATACTGAGGTGGATCCTTCAAAGGCAAAGGCTCTTATTGAGTTACCATCACCCGAGAGTCTTAAGGAGGTCATCTCATTCATTCAAAAGGTGAACTCTATGTCACATTTCATTCATTTAGCCTCGGAGTTACTTCACCTATAACATTTAATGGCCTAGTAACTTGTGTGTAGCGGAAAATAGCATGAACATAGTGAGCATTTCATTAGAATAGATTCCTAATGAGATTAACAAGAGTGCTTGGGTGGAGAAAGCAACAAAAAAGTATAACACCTAGTTAGATAGCATGAAACAATACTTCAAAAGAGAGAGAAATTAAGCAATGGAGCTAGTCCCCCCTCCAAAAGGCTTTGTATTATGGTTTCTCCCATCAAGAGAGACATTTTACAATACAGTTTCTTCTGTTCCTTCAATACTAGCTAGTGCAATGAAGATGGAAGCTTCATGCACTACGCAAAACACTTATCAAACACAACATCAATTCCCTCATGGTCTCAGACCCAAGACCTCACACACCTTCAAAGATGGTGAGAGCTAGTGGGGTATGAGAGTAGATTGAGAGGAAGAAGGAGTATTCTTATGAGAAAGATGTACATCTCCTCACATAATCACTCATACTAGCATATCTTAGCTTAGTAATTAGTATGGTAGAGGAGATGAGCATGCATTGAAGCTTGTCTCTTGGTCGGATTTGCATCACAAAGCCAAGAGTTGTTGGTGTAGGCCTCCCTTCTCACAAGCTTGGAGTAGGAGATAAGCTTTCCATTAAAGCTTGAGAAGGAGAGAGAGAGAGAGAGTCTTCTTGCTCCACACATGAGCTAGTGTGAGTGTGTAGGTGATAATGCCTTTGAAAAATCAGTCCCCCTCTCTCTCTTGGGCGACCCCTCTTGCTATTTGCTCTTGCTAGTATCCTATTGGACCTCCCCAGGCTTAGCCAATGGTAATTAAGCAGCATAAGTGATAGCATTCTGACATGTGTCCCCCTTTCCCCTTTTGTGAGAGCTTTAGGTAATTATTTAATTCAACTAAACTCTCATTGGACTCCTTTGCCTCGTGGCCAATAGGAATCAGGCAAGCTATTGGGCTGCTGAATGCTCATTGGTCCCCTTGGGAGACTGCCCAATAGTCTTCTAGAGAGATTAATTCTTATTGGTTCTTTTATTAAGTGTTTTTAAATCAATTAAACGAGATTTACTCTAGCCTAATTCTCATTGGTCCACCTCCAAGGCCATCCAATAGGAATTGGGTACACCTTGTGGGCATCTCGGCTAGGGAACTGACATGTGTCCCTCATTCCCTTTGTGTAAAGGGAGCTTGTGTGTGTGTGTGTGTGTGTGTGTGTGTGTGAGTTTCTCTCTCATCCCCTACTTGCAAGGTTCGCCCCCTCCTATGTAGGGATTGCCAAAGACTTTTGGGACACACACAAAGCATCCAATTGCCCCAATGTTTGACCTTTAGACACAACCTTTGAATTTTGGAACCTTAGCATTTTGGAAGTCTTAATGGGCTGAACCTTAGGGTCTTTTAAGCCCATTGTTGCACATGGCTCTTTTACAGATGGCCCCCTCTTTGGATCCCTATTTTCCCTCCTTTGGATCCCTACTGTGGGCGGTCTGCTAACTTAAGCAATATTCTAGCTTTTTCTCCCTTGGCACTTCCCCATATTAAATGATCAATTTAACATGAGAAAATCATTTAGGAGAATTAGATATTGATTATTATGACATTACCTCTCTCTTGAAATCATAGTCATCCTTGACTATGGGGTAGAGAAGATAAAGTATATTCATTAGTCCTTTTCTTAGCGGGTAGAGGATCCCTATGTTACCCTACGACATCATTCCACAATGGATGACTAGTCCATTTGGCGCTTGAGAGCCTGAGGCTGCCGCAAGCATGTCTGCACATTGGTCCTATCATCTTCCATAGTAGAGTGACAAGCTCTACTTAGTGTTCGGGAGATGTCGTCTCCGCAAACTTGATCTAAGCATGCATACTGCTTCAATTTTGTGCACAATAAAGAAAACGAGACTCTTATAAGACAAAAACTTTGTTCATTTTTAACATTTTTACATTTGCTTACTCTCGAGAAGCATTGTAAGCATTGACAAGGTTTAGGTTATCCTTTAATTGTATGCCTTGCATCCATCTAGCATCTTCAAAAGGATAAGTCTTAAACTTAATAAGATATTGATTGATAGTCTTACCGCCTCTTAGCACCTTGACCTCATGTCGGAGAATGGACTCGGGCTGCAACACCTCTTCTTGGTCCTTGATCTCCGGTGGGTCTTCAATAGTTGGTTCTTGAGGTGGCTCTCCTTTGTAAGGCTTTAGTAGGCTCACATGGAAAGCATTGTGTATGAGCCAATGGTTGGGCAACTTGGTTGATAGGCCATCTCATTGATTGGCCTAAGACTCTGGAAAGGACCATAGTACCTTTTTGTTAACTTAGCGTCGTACTTTTGGTGTCCCATAGGATTCTTGCCTGTCGTGTGCCTTAATCGAGCCTCGGGACATTTGAGTAAGACCCAATCATTTTCTTTAAAGGCTTGGGCTCTTCTGTGCTTGTCAACAGCAGTAGCCTTGTGCCTTTGCTATGAGATAGAGATAGCATCCTTAATCTTTTGGAAAGATTTTTGTAGGTCTCGGCTATACTTATCTGTAGCGAAGATCTTCTCGTGTACCTTAAGTAGCAAGGGACTTTTTGATCTTCCCTCAATTACCTCAAAAGGTGCTTTTTCCATGGAAGTATGTACATTGTTATTGTAGGCATACTCCACTAAGGATAAGTACTTCTCCCATTGAGATCTTTCATCTACTTCCGTTAGGTTAGCTATTTCACTTTGGCCATCCATTTACGGGTGATAGGCCGAAGAGAAATTTAGCCTTGTTCCTAAATTCTCAAAGAGACCCTTCCAAAAATTACTGGTCATTCTAGGATCTCTATCTGACACTATGGACATTGGCAAGCCATGGTACTTGAAGATTTGTGAAATGAAGAGGGTTGCCATTTGATGGGCTTTGATAGTCTTTTGACAGGTATAAAATGAGCTTGTTTACTGAACCTGTCTACTATCGTCCATATTCCTGTATTCCCATGGATAGACTTAGGCAATCCAAAGATAAAATCATGGATATGCTCTCCCATGTTGAATTAGGGATTGGAAAAGGTTGAAGCAATCCAAGTTGCTTCCCTCTATCAAACTTCGTCTTTTGGCATACCACACATTTAGAAACGTACTCTCGTATGTTTGCTTTCATGGTAGGCCAATAGAAATATGTTTCAATCCCCTTTAGGGTAGACTGAATCCCTCTATGCCCTGCATAAGGAGGAGCATGAGATTCATACATTACTTTCTCACGTAGTGAGCTAGTAACACATAGTCTATTGCCATAGAGAAGATAACCATCTTGTAAAGTAAATGGTTCCTCTTTCTTCCCTAGTGAAAGGGCTGAAATCACATCTCTAAAATCGGGATCAATAGCACACTCATCTATCATAGAAGATAGATCATTGTGAGTTGCTATGAAACCGCATTCACTCTCGGCCATCTTGAGAGTGCATCGGCTACTTGCTAATGCTTGCCAGCAACATGAGCAATATGAAAATGAAATTGCGAAAGAAAATTTTCCCACATCATTTGTTTGTCGGAGGGCTTGGTCTACGTCATGAATTACTTAAGACTTTGGTGATCCGTTCGCAAAATGAAAGGAGTCCCCAATAAATAGTGCTTCCATGAGTCTAAGGCATGTAGAACTACAAGGAGTTCCTTTTCAAATATGCCTAGAGCTTGCTAAACAAGGTCGAGCCTTTGACTTTCATAGCCTATGGCGTTTCCTTCTTGAAGCAAAACAGCTCCAAGGCAATCACCACAAGCATCACATTGGACCTCAAATGGCTTTGAGAGATCCGGTAGTGTAAGCATGGGTTGAGAGATAAGCTTTTCAAAAGCATTTTTCTCTTTGGCAGACCATGTGTACCTAACATTTTTCTTTGTTAGGTCATGTAATGGTCCTGTTATTAGTGAGAACTTTTCTATGAAGCGTCTATAGTATGTGCACATACCTATAAAGCTTCTTAACTCATGAAGATTCTTTAGTTTAGGCCATCCTTTTATTACCTCTAACTTTGATGGATCCATTTGGATGCCATCTTGAGATATAATGTGACCTAAATATTGAATCTCTTGTAAGAAAAATTCACTTTTCTTTTGATTAACATAAAGTTTATTCTCTCTTAGAACTTGAAATATTACCTGGAGGTGTCGCTTGTGTTCGTCTAATGAATTAGAGTAGATGATGATATCATCAAAGAACACTCCAGTAAACGTTTAGTGAGGCCTGAATAGCTTCTCCATCAAGCGGTTGAATGTGGCTGGTGCATTGGTCAAGCCAAAAGGCATGACAATGTCATAAATGCCCAAACATAGTGCAAAATGCTGTCTTTACAATGTCTTGATTAACTATCCTTATTTGATGATAGACACTTTTTAGGTCAATCCTACTGAAGTAGGTGGAGCCTTGTAGCTTATCAAATAGGTCTTCTACCCATGGAACGAGAAACCTATTTTTGATAGTGATCCTATTTAGTGCTCTATAGTCGACACACATACGATATGTGTCATCTTTCTTTTGCACTAGTAGCACAGGAGAACAAAATGGAGCTAGGCCTAGCCATGCCCTTCTCAACTAACTCATGCGCTTGCCGCATAATATCCTCTTGTTGAGCTTGAGAAACTCTATAAGGAGGTTTGTTAGGCGGTGAACTTCCTGGAAGAAGTTCAATTGCATGGTCATCATAGCCTCGTTTAGGAGATAGCTCACAAGGGATGTCGTCAATAAAGACATCTTGAAACCCCTTAAGAAAATTGGATAACTCTAATTCTTTTTGATTGAGTATATTTTCTTTTGCTAAAACATTAGGTTCATTTTGAGAATCTTTAACAAAAATCATGTACACAGAAATAGAGCTCTTTATTGACTTGTTGAAAGCTTGAGTATGTACAATGGGTATAGTGTACAAGCCATGCATCAAACCATGGTGCCCCTAGGATTACATCCTCATGCTTGAGAGGAGAGATAAAGAAGTCCTCTTTGTCCACATAGATTTGGACATGGAGCCTTAATTTCCCAATTAAGGGAGTAACTGAAGCTCCTTGCCCCTTGAAAGCACCGTCTGCGGGTAGGACATCTCCCATCTCGTAGGTTTGTATGCCTAGCTTGGTGGCCAACTCTATCGATATAAAATTATGAGTAGAACCGAGGTCAGAGAGAATAAAAGCATCATGTTCTCTTACCTTTCTCCAAGCATGGCATAGAGGAGATCCTTTCTGGTGAGTTTCCTCCTCTTGGATTTTGACCAAGGTAGCTCTGGGAGGATCATGGCGGTTGTTCTTTTGGGGACAAGCACGGTACTCATGCCCTTGTTCGCCGCACTTGAAACATCGATATAAAATTATGAGTAGAACTGGGGTCAAAGAGAATAAAAGCATCATGTTCTCTTACCTTTCCCCAAGCATGGCATAGAGGAGATCCTTTGTAGTAAGTTTCCTCCTCTTGGATTTCGACCAAGGTAGCTCTAGGAGGATCATGGCGGTTGTTCTTTTGGGGACAAGCGCGGTACACATGCCCTTGTTCGCTGCACTTGAAACATCGATTATCCTTGCGATAACGCTCAAGCTCTTTAGGAGAGAGTTTATTTTTGCCTTTGTAAACTCCCATCTCCTTAGCTTTGTTGAAGTTGCCCTAAGGAGACTTTTGGACATTGTCCTTCCCCTTAGGCTCATTAGAACCCTTGTTTTCAGGGGGCTTAGAATTCCTCTTAGCCCCTGTTTGGAAATTGATTCGAGAGGCCACCATAGTATGATGTATTACCGCCGATATGGTGTGTGGCCTTTGGGAGTTGACTTACTCCGCCATTTCTTCGGTTAAGCCCGCACAAAATTGTTTCTTTTGCTTTCCAAAATCCAACTTTT
Source organism: Adiantum capillus-veneris (assembly GCF_014529385.1). Classification (NCBI taxonomy): domain Eukaryota; kingdom Viridiplantae; phylum Streptophyta; class Polypodiopsida; order Polypodiales; family Pteridaceae; genus Adiantum; species Adiantum capillus-veneris. Next base: position 2,162,407 of record NC_140960.1, on the reverse strand, counting down.
TGAAGACAACGGCTTTCAGTTATAGGTCCCAAAACTTGTCTACATATTTGTGGATTGATTCATAGGGAGAGAGCTTTAAGCTTCGCTATTCGGTGAGTACTTTGTCTTTGGCATCGATGGCCAAAAACTACTTCATAATGGAAGCTCTTAAAGATTTCCATGTTCGTGGAGCTTCACCGTTGGCCCGTAGGCTAGACTTTTGAAAGTGCATAGCTACATGGCGTAGCTTAGAGGACTCCGTGAAGCCCTCATCTCCAAACGCCGCATCAAATTGTTGGATAAAGGCCAAGACTTTGTCCGTAGTACCAAAAGTGCCATCATAGGTAAGGAAAGAGATGCTCTTCCCTCCCTCTTTGAACTTCTTGAGCTTGGATGACCTCTTCCACGTGGCTTGGAAGAGGATGAAGAAGATGGAGAAGAGGCTGTCCTCTTTCTTGCCTTTTTCTTCTCTTGCTTTTTGTCATCCCTCTTTGAAGTATGGTGTGGAGAAGTATGCGTTGCTCTTCTCCGTTTTGGAGGTTATGGAGAGCATTTAGCCCGCCGTCTTCGTGGAGCCATCTCCGCCGAGGTGGCGGGAGACTCACTTCTTTCTCGTTCCTTCGGTGGAGGCTCTTGAGTTCTACTTTGAGAAGGAGATGCATCATCAAGAAGCAAATTTCTGAGCCCTTCATAGGGACCCTCTTCTTCTTCCCGAATAGGAGAGAGACCTCTTTTGGAAGTCTCACAAGGAGGCTTCCTAGGTGCCCTCTCATCATGGTGGGGAGCTTGGAGAATCCCATGAGCACGAAGCTACTGTTGCACTTCACTTTGGAGGGATGGATTGCCCATGGCTTGTTGAAGCCTAGAAACAAGATAGTTAACAAGCATCGGGGCATCATTAGTAGCTTGCTCATTAGCAAAATCAAAGTTATCAACGTTAATTTCACTCTCTTTACTATTGTCAGCCATTCTAACAACTTTTAGGTGTACTTTGGCACTTCAAGCCCTAGTTGCTACTCCTCTTTACCCTTTTAGAAAAAGCACTCAAGCTACTGTACCCGTGGCTCGAATACCATTAATTGCAAGGAATAGAAGAGAGGGTCGTTCAACACCAAAACAGCACCAGCTCCTGTCAAGATTCTAATAGCTCAATAGTGGTTAAGCCATTGGCAAGCCCCGTAGGACTCCACTATAAAGACCATAGCTCTCGACGGTCATGCCCCGTTAACTGCACAAAGGCAGATTCACTACAAGGCTGAAAAATCCCTATTCTACTTAATCACATGCAATTAATAGTACCAACCATTTATAGCTAGCTTGAGGACCTCCCTTTCTAAGCAAGAAAAGAGAAACCTTGTGCTCTAATACCAATGTAACATTTAATGGCCTAGTAACTTGTGTGTAGCGGAAAATAGCATGGACATAGTGAGCATTTCATTAGAATAGATACCTAATGAGATTAACAAGAGTGCTTGGGTGGAGAAAGCAACAAAAAAGCATAACACCTAGTTAGATAGCATGAATAATACTTCAAAAGAGAGATAAATTAAGCAATTGACAACAGTTGAGGACCGGATTTGCATGGAGACGATCCCCCCTCCAAAAGGCTTTGTATTATGGTTTCTCCCATCAAGAGAAACATTTTACAATACAATTTCTTGTGTTCCTTAAATACTAGCTAGTTCAATGAAGATGGAAGCTTCATGCACTACGCAAAACACTTATCAAACACAACATCAATTCCCTCATGGTCTCAGACCCAAGACCTCACACACCTTCAAAGATGGTGAGAGCTAGCTAGGTATGAGAGTAGATTGAGAGGAAGAAGGAGTATTCTTACGAGAAAGATGTAAATCTCCTCACATAATCACTCATATTAGCATAGCTTAGCTTAGTAATCAGCATGGTAGAGGAGATGAGCATGCATTGCAGCTTGGCTCTTGGTCGGATTTGCATCACAAAGCCAAGAGTTGTTGGTGTAGGCCTCCCTTCTCACAAGCTTGGAGTAGGAGATAAGCTTTCCATTAAAGCTTGAGAAGGAGAGAGAGAGTCTTCTTGCTCCACACATGAGCTAGTGTGAGTGTGTAGGTGATAATGCCTTTGAAACATCAGCCCCCTCTCTCTCTTGGTCGACCCCTCTTGCTATTTGCTCTTGCTAGCATCCTATTGGACCTCCCCAGGCTTAGCCAATGGTAATTAAGCAGCATAAGTGATAGCCTTCTGACGTGTGTCCCCCTTTCCCCTTTTGTGGGAGCTTTAGGTAATTATTTAATTCAACTAAACTCTCATTGGACCCCTTTGCCTCCTGGCCAATAGGAATCAGGCGAGCCATTGGGCTGCTGAATGCTCATTGGTCCCCTTGGGAGACTGTCCAATAGTATTCTAGAGAGCTTAATTCTTATTGGTTCTTTTATTAAGTGTTTTTAAATTAATTAAACTAGATTTAATCTACCCTAATTCTCATTTGTCCACCTCCAAGGCCATCCAATAGGAATTGGGTACACCTTGTGGGCATCTCGGCTAGGGAACTGACATGTGTCCCTCATTGCCTTTGTGTAAAGGGAGCTTGTGTGTGTGTGTGTGTGTGTGAGTTTCTCTCTCATCCCCTACTTGCAAGGCTTGCCCCCTCCTATGTAGGGATTGCCAAAGACTTTTGGGACACACACAAAGCATCCAATTGCCCCAATGTTTGACCTTTAGACACAAACTTTGAATTTTGGAACTTTAGCATTTTGGAAGTCTTAATGGGTTGAACCTTAGGGTCTTTTAAGCCCATTGTTGCACATGGATCTTTTACATATGGCCCCCCCTTTGGATCCCTATTTTCCCTCATTTGGATCCCTATTGTGGCCAATCTGCTAGCTTAACCAATATTCTAGCTTTTTCTCCCTTGGCACTTCCCCATATTAAATGATCTTTAACATGAGAAAATCATTTAGGAGAATTAGATATTGATTATTATGACATTATGTCTCTCTTAAAAGCATAGTCGTCCTCGACTATGGGATAGAGAAGATAAAGCATATTCATTAGTCCTTTCCTTAGCGGTAGAGGATCCCTATGTTACCCTACGACATTATTCCACATTGGATGACTAGTCCATTTGGCGCTTGAGAGCCTGAGGCTGCCGCAAGCATCTCTACACATTAGTCCTATCATCTTCCATAGTAGAGTGACAAGCTCTACTTGGTGTTTGGGAGACGTCGTCTCCGCAAACTTGATATAAGCATGCATACTACTTCATTTTTGTGCACAATAAAGAAAAAGAGAGTCTTATAAGATAAAAACTTTGCCTAATTTCATTATAAGTAGGAATTTATACTTCAAAATCAAAAACTAAGCATAGGTGGGGTATTGGGTCATCATTGCTAAGCATTTGAATGCATTCTGGGTCGAAAACAACTAGGTCAAAAATCCATTGATGTTAATAATCGTGATTTTTACACTTGACCTAAAGTGGAAATTGAGACCATAAGCATGTGTTCTTAGGTCTTATAAACATGTCCTAGAAGTTTCATTACGTTTGGATGTCATTTGATGCTATAACGGATGTGATTTGTTTGCTGATGAGCGATTGGCTTTTGGTGATTTCAGTCACTTGAGTGTAGCTTGAGTTAGATGCAAGTTGTTTGTTGTTTTCCAAGAGATTGACAACCTCTTATAGCCTATGTGCACTAGTCAAGTTAGCTTCGTCCCATGGATTGACAATTTATTCGTGGTTCTTGCTACATTTGCAATAAGCTAGGAGTGAGGTTAGACACCCGTCCCACATTCGGCGCCGCTGCTGGGGATCGAAGAGACCTAAACTAATGAAAAACACGAGCGCCTTGTGAAGTTCTCCTTTAACTTCCTCTAGGATTTCCTAGAGTAAAAACTTTCTTTTTAAACCGCATAGGTTAGATTGCGATCTTTTGCTGTGTAGAGGTAGCTTGGAAGTAATCGTACTTCCTAAGTGTCTTTAGGATTGTAGAATTATAGAATTAGATTAGGGTCTTGACAATGATTGAAGGACGAAACAAGTCTTAAGATCAAGGCTCAAAAAGCCATAAAAAACAAGAAAACAAGTGTTTGTGGACACTTTCCACAACCCCATTGCAGTAGAACCTAGGAGTAGGGTAAGTAGGATCCGAGGTGGGTTTCAGAACATTGCTCTCTCCAAAAGAATCAATTGTGAGTTGTTATGTGAAGTTGCAGAATTTCAGGTCTACGGATAAAAATAGCACCAGAAGACTGCCAACCACTCAATCTGACCAGAGAGTATGCCTTAAAAGTTGTATGAAGCAGTGGTGGGTAAGCTCAAGGACACAGTGAGGTAAAAATTTCAAGAGTTTGCAAAAACTCAGATTATTTACTTTTTCTTGACATTTTAGGCCAAATTAAGTTTTGACTTGAATCAGAGGCTTAAAATAGCTCATGAAAAGGTTGTCCACTGAAAAAGTTCAAAAAAGTGTTCAATTTGGGCCTAAAGTAAATAATCGTGATTATTTACTTTCAGCTCAAAACTGACCAAGCTTGGTACGAGAGACTCTATGCATGTATACAAACAAATTTTGTAAAGGCACATAGAATTTGGATCACCAAACAGACAAAAAACTAGGTAAAAACTAAAGTCTGTACTGACTTTTGAGAACTTGAGTATAAATTGGGAAAAATTATGTTCAAACTCAATGAAACTTGATTCATAGGCTTATATTCATGTGATAGACATGTGTACATGCTCAGTTGATTAAAAAGATGCAAAAATTTGTCAAAAGTAAATAATCGTATATCTGTCCCATTTTTTTAACTTTTGTGACCAAGTCAGCATACCACTTGCTTTAGCATGTTATAATAAGCCCATAAATCAAATTTGGTAAGATTTGGATCATTGGATTGGAAATTGTGATTAAAACTGCAAAGATAGTCTGCGGCCACAAAACTAATGAGCATTTGACCAAAAATTGTCCACACTTGATGAAACTTGACTAGAGGCCTTAAGTAGAAGTGCTTAACAGATCTGTGTCAAGATTGAGACAAAAACTTGCAAAAAATTAGCTAGAGTAAATAATCGCGATCATTTACATCTACTACAAAAGTTATAATCTTGCACATTTGAGTATACCACAAGGTCAAGCACATCAAGTAGACCACACAAATCAGTTTTGGTGAAATTTGGATGACAAAAGTGAGACTTAAGCCAGATTCTTGAAAACTGAGTCTGCAGCAGACACGAAACAGTTACTAAACTTGAACAAATTTTATCCAAACTTAGTAAAACTTGTCCAAAGACCTTAACAGGTTGTATACTTGTCAAATCAAGCCAAAAAGTGCAAAAATTTGAGAAAAGTAAATAATTGTGATTATTTACTACTACTACATAGAGACACCAATTTTGACTTTTGAACTTGTACAGTGTTAGACCAACATAATGCAAGGCCATCGAGCAAATTTGGGTTCTATCGGATCCAAAGTGGTACATGTTCACTCAGTTTCCAGGTTGGAGATCAATCCTTTTATTTTTGCAAAAGTAGAATCTGAAAGTCTCAACTGCTGACTCACTTAGCTCAAATTGAAGTGATACACATAGACTAGTCTCAATAGTTAGCAAAAACTATACAGTTTTTGTGAAAGAATAGCTAACTTGATTAAAATTGATACAGGAATCAGGTTGCAGACAAGGAATGGGCAGCTTGACGGAAGTTGCAATCAAGTCAAGTGGAAGAAATTGACAACAAGTCAATCCGACGGTAAGTACTTTATCCAGGGCTTCACAAGTCTATATGAACCTTAGATCTGGTCATGTACTAGGAAACCAAGGCATATTTGGAGAAACCTTCAGTAGAGTATCCACCGAAAAAAGTGTGAATCAAGGCAATCCCTTGCACACTATCCTTGAGGAAGTCTCATGCACTTTTATGGATTCAACATCTGAAATGTCTTCCTATTCGACTCACTCAGAAACAGGAACGACAGTGCGCTGTAAGCATACACTCTCTTTTTACAAGACTAATCGTCATGGAGCTCAGGTTTACCTGGATCCTAATGAAGAGTATTCTATTTGCATTGATGACCATGGTATTGAGTTTGAAGAGGAAATCAGGGCAAAGAAACAAGGAAAAATGTACATGGATAGAAACAGAACTCGGTATTTACAAGTTGAAAACCCTGACGTAATAGACAAATGGGGGTGAGAAGTAAATACCATAATTCTAGATATGGCAGCAAAAGAAGGACCGCCTACTTTAGAATTCAAGGGATACGATCAAGTTGATTTGAAGCCTTTGAAAAGGCTTAGTATGAATAATCCTAGGATCGGAGTCTATTGTTAGGAGGATAGAAATGTAAAAGATCTCCTATGGACTTTGCATGCCAAATCAGGACAACTAACACCCATGAAGATCATCTATATTTTCAAGATCAAAGATAAGGGTTCAACAGATCTACCAACCTACCTGTTTAGGGATTGTTATAACAATAACTTTGTTATGATGACTCCTGAGGAGGTGGAACAAACCAAATACCAAGGGTACTCCATAAGGGATTCGATATTGGGCCAAGGACCGAAAACTATTCCAAGAGATGAACGTCGTGAGAGATCTTTTGAGAGTAACGTTAAGAAACCAAAAACCACCTCATCACGAAGAAAACCAGGTGACAATAAGGCCAGTCCAGGGCTACATGAGTCACTATTTCCAATCTACTGGTTTGAAGGACTCGGAACAGGACCAACTGCCAGGAGACCGGGAGTTGAACCAAATAGACATGTCAGACCAGCTAATTTTCAGAAATGGGTCAAAAATACAGTGGATCTAGGGATCCTCGACCACTTAGCAAGCTTTAAGCAAGTGCTAAGATCAGAAAGCATATTTGATTTCCATACTCAATTCGAGGTCTTTGGAATGATATTAGAAGGGAAAGCATTGACATGGTTCCAAAACATTCCACCAAGGTCAATCATGGACTTGAATACATTAGGTCAAGGATTGGTAGCTGCTTGTTCCAAAACGGGGATCAAACGCAATATGGTAGCTCAAATCTACAGCTTTAAACAGAAACAAGGTGAATCTGTTAGGGATTGTGCAACTCAAATGAAGCAATATATTGCAAGATGCCCAGAGCTAGAGATACTTGCAGAAGAAAGACTAGTATCATTATTTCTAGAGGGACTGCTAAACAAAGAACTTCATGCTATACTATATAGCAAGAAGCATACGACCCTAGAAGAGTGTCTCTCAGATGCTATTGGCTTAGGAAAAAATTGTGATATTTTCAACAAAGAAGATGTCCCTAAGGATAATCAAAGCGAAAAAACAACATCCACCAAACCAGCACAAGTGGGAACGACGATTGCAGCACCACTTTCAGCCATAGAAGACATGCTCAAAAGGATGAATGACTTGATGAATAACATGCAAAGAGCACCTATGAGGGGACCAGGAGAAGGGATACCTCAATAGGGACAACCAATTAGGCCGCAAAAATGGTGTGCAATCAAGGCAAAATGGACCAGTCTCCAGAAGCACACAGTTTCTAATGCAGATAGTTGCACAAGATTGTGTCAAGGACAAAACCACTAGTAGATATCCTTTAAACGAAGAACACAAAATGACAAAAACATTGAGAAAAGAAAGAAAGAAAACTCAAGCAAAACCTAAAAAACTAGGACAAGGGTTCAACCATGACACGAGTTGAACAGAAAAATAAGTATCAAGAATTGAAAAAAACTCTAAAGGAGATATATATGAAAGAAATAGAAACCACAGAAGAGGATGGTACATATGTAATGAGCGTTCCATCCCATTACAAAAAATATACTCTCCAAGATCAAAAAATCATAGTCGAACAACTTGTCAAGGAACTACAAAAACAGGGCGAGTCCTATGAAGGACCTGAAAACGCAAAAAAGATAGATCCGACCGAACCAGGAGAAGAGCCTAGACCCGCCTACATTGCAGATGACCTGATAGAAGAAGAAGAAGAGCTTTTGTTAAGCTTACTAAAAGAATACCAAGATACTTTGCTTGGTCTTATAAGGATCTAAAGGGTGTTGATCTAGAAATCTCTCAACATACCATACCCATGAGAGAGGATGCAAAACCAAGTAGATAAAGGCCATACATATATAATGAAACATTTGCCATAAAGATCAAAGAAGATATTTAAAAACTAAAGGAAGGCGAATTCATTTATGAAACTGAACACACAGATTGTGTTTCTTCAATTGTGATAGTACCCAAGAAAAATGGAAAACTACGAGTATGCATCAATCTCAAGAAAGTGAATGCAGCTACCATTAGAGACAACTTTCCTCTTCCAATCACTGAGCATGTTTTAGAACGAGTTGCAGGAAAAGAAGCTTTCAGATTTTTACATGGCTTTTCGGGATACAATCAACTTTTGGTTGATCCAAAAGATCAGCATAAAACTGCCTTTGCAACGGAATGGGGTATTTTTGCCTATCGGATTATGCCTTTTGGGTTAACTAATGCTCCTGCCACCTTTCCAAGATTGATGAGCCATGCTTTTAAATATATCTTAGGAATTTCTTAGAAGTATATATGGATAATCTATGCGTACATTCATTAATGCAGGATTATCATTTTGAACACCTCAAAAAGGTATTCGAAAAATGTAGACTTTATAGGATTTGCTTAAATCTTGAAAAGTGCACATTCATGGGTAGACAAGAAAACATTCTTGGACATATAGTATCTAAAAATGGCATAGCTATTGATATGGATAAAATTCATGCTATTGATGATTTGCCTAGACCGACAACCATCAAGGGGGTTCAAGCCTTCATGGGACATTATGGATATTACAGACGGTTCATTTACATGTACCCTATAATTGAAAAACCCATGTATAGCCTGATTACACACTTTGAATGGACTGATGAATGTGAAGAATCCTTCATTAAGCTTAAGCAAGCTCTCACTTTAGCTCCAATATTGAAAGAACCAGATTGGAATAAGATATTTCACATACATGTAGATGCTTCCAATTTTGCCATCGGATGTATACTAGCTCAACCAGGAGACGGGAAAATTGAGTTTCCTTTTTTTTATGCTAGCCGACAGTTGAACATGCGGAAAATAATTATACCACCACCGAAAGGGAAGGATTAGGAATGATCTATGCCGTAAAAAAGTATAGACCTTACCTATTAGCAAACAAATTTGTATTCTTTGTGGACCACCAAGCCTTATTGTACTTGGTCAACAAGCCATGCAATACAGGAAGAATAGTGAGATGGTTCATCATTCTTCTAGAATTTGATTTCACTGTAGTTGTGAAAAAGGGTACCATTCATCAAAGATCAGATCATTTATCAAGGAGTGTTTCAAGAGAACCACCTAAGGGAGTAGACAATGATCTATCAGATGCATATCTGTTTTCCATTGAAATGATACCTCAATGGTCAAAAAATATGGTGTCATTGATGACCATAGCTCAAGTGGATTTGCAAATACCACTTCCTATTACAATCAAATTGATTGAGCAATTGGCTATGTATCAGTTACTAGCTGGAAGGTTATACAAAAGAAATCAAGATGGAATATTGTTGTTGTGCATTAATACTAAGGAGAAAACCCAATACCTTAGTCAAGCACATATTATTGTAGTAGGACTTCACTTTGTGGAAGATCAAACTATGCGATGGGTCTTGAGACTTGGAGTATTTTGGCTAACTATGAGGAGTGATGTTCATTATTTTGTGAAAGATTGTCCTCAATGTCAAAAACAAACACCCATACCTCATGTAACATTGTTCCAAATGTCACCTATTCCTAAGTGGAGTAACTATTTAGTTACTTACTTATCGAGCCGAACATTTCCTGAGGATATGAGTAAACACCGTCAAAGAGCAATTGAAACAAAATCAAGAGACTATGCTCTTATTGGAAACCAATTGTATCGGAGAGTTAAGGATCAACACTTTCATCTTTGTGCAAATGAAGACAAATATATTCCCATTATAGAACAAGCACATGCTGGATTAGCTGGAGGTCACTTTTCTAGTAAGACCACCGTAAGAGAAATCTTAATGGCAGGCATATGGTGGCCAACAATTTTTGCAAATGCCAAGGAGTATGTTCGGAGGTGTGATGCTTGTCAACAATCAAAAATCCCAACCCGTGTAGATAGCATGCCCTTGAGACCAATGATGGGGGCTAGAGCTTTCGCAAAATGGGGTATAGATTTTGTTAGGCCAATACAGCCACCTGCTCATAGAACCCAAGCTCAATATATCATTGTAGCTATGGACTATTTGACCAAGTGGGTCGAGGCTAAAGCAACTCAAAATAATGATGCCAGAACCACTGCCGCATTCTTATATGAGTATGTGTTCACAAGATATGGACTACCAATAGAAATTGTCAGTGATAGGGGAACTCATTTCCTCAATGAGGTAATCGAGTATCTGCTTAATGAATTTATGGTCATCCATAACAAATCAGCTCCCTATCACCCAAAAGCAAATGGACAAGCTGAGCATACAAATAAAATTCTTAGCTCGGTATTGACAAAAAGTTCAGGAAGGACAGATTGACAAATGAATCTCCATGCAGCTCTATGGGCTTATAGAGTTTCATTCAAAACAGGTTTAAATGCTACACCCTTTAACCTTGTTTATGGTCTTGATGCCATACTGCCAATGGAATTTCTATTGCTGACATTAAGGGTAGCTAAGGATCTTGGGTGGACTGGGCACAATTTGTCAGAGAGACTTGAAGATTTAGAAAAGCTAGATGAGCAAAGGCTAGCTGCTGTAGCTCACATCTATGCACAAAAGCGGAAACAAAAACAGTTTTTTGATTCCCATCTAATTACACACTCCCAAGTTTTAGAAATTGAGAAATGGACCGTTTGTCATTGAAGATGTATCTCCAAATGGAGTTGTTAAGTTGTCCACCGTAGATGGTGAACCAATGGCTAATTGGATTAGTGGATGTCATTTAAAGAAGTACAATTTGCCACTAGCCATGAATTGCTAGAAAGGATGCATGTAGTTAAGCAAAGAAAGATAAAACGACAACAGGTTATTGATGAAGCCCAAGAGGAAGCTCGGCTTCAAGTACTCAAAAGGAAAGCTTCTCTCAAAAATCAACAAATACCTATTTCCATCAACACTCTAGAAATAGATGACCGACAATGGGAATTTCAGAAAGATGCAGTGTCAACAGATGATGAATGGTTAGATGGAATGGACCTTCGCATCAAAGTACAACTGGAAAATCATAGCACGAATGCATTGGTCGACACAAGAGCTTGAGTAAATGCAGTCAGTTATTCCACATACAAAAAAGCAACAAGTCGGTCTTTGACTGCAGGAATAATGACTATTAAAGGATGCAACAAGAACCCAACTCCAACATTGAAAGTAGTCAACTTAAATGTGATAGTGCATGGATGTTCATGTCCTCATCAATTTGTATGCTTACCAGATGAACACATGAATGAAAGGATGATTCTTGGAATCCCATGGATGCAGACATACAAGGCAATACCAGATTGGGATACCAATCAACTTAAGCTATCACCTAAAGGTGGACAACTCATTGTTCCAATTGCACCAAGCAAAGAGAAATGGAAAGTAGGTTACCAGTAGAGCAAACCACGAAAAAATCAATCTTCTCCATCCTATAGAAAGGCAAATGCTACAAGTAGCATGCAAGGATTCAGGAAAATTTTGGTACCGAAAGCACAACTTAAGGACAAGCCGATTTAAATATGGGTGCCCAAAACATCATCGACAATACCAAAGGCGGTTCCAAGGTTCAAAACACAAGAAAGAGCATCTTTGAGCAACGAACCTAACATGAAATGGATTTGGAGGAAAAAGGAGCACTTATCTTCTCCGCAACCTATAAAATCTATCAAGCAATTTAAAGTTAAGTCTCAGAAGACTTAACCACACCATTCTGTATAAAGCAAACCAAGATATTAATGGCGGGTAAAAGCTAGACAACAGTCATTATTGATAGCAACAGCTCAAGAAATCAGCATGCCAAAGCATCCTGACGGTACAATCAAGCAAAGAGCACACAAGCTACAAGATCTGTTCTTTGGAAGAAAGCATCAGCAAACCTCGACATCAGAAACACTTGAGTTAATTACTCAAGACCCAACTCTTGCACAACATAATGGTTTGAACTGCATTGATCTTCAAAGCATGGTAGAGCCAACCAAGGCTATGCATAGACACAATTGTTCAACCCATGCACACAGTTGTCCCGGAGTACGCCATGTAGGAGGGGTGGAAGGGAACTAAGTAATTAAGGGTAGTGTTTGAAGAGAGAGAAAAAAGTTTGATGTTAACGTTTGATTTTTGTAAAATTACCTAAAATTACCCTTATAAATCATCAACAGGAAAATTTTAACTGATACTATCTCCACGGTGAGTGTAAATAGTGTATATACTATCAGACAATCATCAAAAATTAGTCCTTTTTGGTTATTTTTCATCATTTTTCTTGATATTGAGACTTAAAATTAAGAAATCCAACACAAAACAATAAAGCTGTGTTTTTTAATGGATTTTTTAAATTATTGGATTTTCACTTTTCTTTTTTATGGCATTTTGTTATTTTCTTTGACTTTTTCAATAAACATGTCAAAAATTAATAATAAATAGAAAATGAGCTCAGATGGAAAAATTGAAGAAATGCTGATGATCAGATGGACAAGGTGGACGTGCACAAAAAATTTCAATCAAATTGGCAGATGGAAGCGGGAAGCCTAAATTAGGCGGCCATACCTACTTTTGCAGAATTCTTGCAGAATGAGCTACAGGAATCCAATTGGGGAAATTTTTGAGTCCAACATAGATTTTACGGCCTAATAGGACTAACAGGGGAATTTGGGGAAAAATGGTTCGGGAAGTCCGAGTATAGATACCCAAGGTAGTATAAAATTACCTCATTTCCACTTGTCGCCTTTGGAGAGAGAGCTTTTCGACCTTCTTCGCGTGCATTTTCTGGAGTCCACAATCGCTTGTTTGCAGTGCCATTTTACACAAGACATGAGGGGTAAGTTCTATACTTATCAATGATCCATTCTGTACGACCGATAGCTAGTCTAAACCCCTAGAAAAAAAAAATTGACCATAGCGGCTTGTCAGCTCAACCAAATCAGATGAGACTTCAACTATAGCATGTCCTTAGATGATAAAACACTTCTATATCATCAGCTGACCATTCAGCAAGGGTCGAGGAGGGTCCCAAGTAGAAAATCTAGGTTTTTAGCAGATGCCAGAATTGTATTATGACTCCACAGACAGCTTATAGACTGGGTCTATACACAATGTATATGGTTGGTTTCATAAAAACAATCAAGCCAAGCCCTCGAAAAGCAAAAAACAGCTCGAAGCCTACAAAGCATCAAATTTGACATACAAAGTCAAATTGACTCCAAATGGGCCAAAATTGAATGAGTTGCTTCAGGACTATGTAGTGGAGAAGTCCATAGCCTCAAAAGTGACTAACCAACTCCACATGCCATGTAGTCACAAAAATTGGTGATTTCAGAGTCGACAAAGCACGAAGTGATGCCGACAACACAAAACTTTACCAAATTCAATTTAGGACTTGTTTTAGGTGTATAGAATATGTTTAGGTCAAAATTCTCAAGTTTTGCAAGAAAAAATTGACTGCTGTAAATAATCATGATTATTTACTTTTGCAATATTTTGGCTTGAAAATGATACCATCACCTCACCTATCACTTCTGCACACCTATTACATGCCACATTTCAAGTATGACCCAAATTGATCAATGATAACTTGGAAAATGGCCAGAAACGCAAAGAAGTCCTTTCAAACCAATTTTTGAGTTATCTGTCACATTTTTTGATCCAAATCACCTCAAATCTCATACACACGGTCTACATCATGCCTAGAACCAAATTGCTATAAAAAATGTCCATTTTGATAAAAAAACTCAAGAATCGTGATTATTTACTTTTTGGCCAAGATGGGGGAAAATTGCAACTTTGATTTCATGAGACCAAAGCACATGATGTCCTAAGCCCACTGACCAAGTTTGAACAAATTTGGAGCTCAAAATTTCAAAATTCCTTTATATCTATTGTTTCAGAGACGAAAAGCCTAAATTTGGCACCATTCTCACCCTGTGCACTCAAATGAGCCCACACTTCACTCAGAGTATCTAATTGATGTTTATTTCAAGTCCATGATGCCAAAATTGCAAAAAGTTGAAAAAATTCATCAGCTGTAAATAATTATGATTATTTACTTTTGTTGCAAATTTTTGCTTCGACTTCAAAAATTTGATCTTTACATGTTTTTATGCATCTATGCATGTTCAAAAATTGAGTTGAAGCAAACTGGACTCAATTTGTCAGCAATTCAGACTGAAGGACGTTTCAGAGTGAAATCTGTCAAATTTTCTAACTTTGGCACTCTATTCACTTAAGAGGAGCCATGCAAGCTGCGAGAAAGGCCAAGAAGAGGGTCTCTCAAAAGGAGAACTGCAAGAGCTGTGGCCCTACCAATTGGACCTCAGTTCAGTAAAGACGGCCAAAGCAACATATCTATCCAGGGAACAGCTTGAAGAAAACAACATCACAATGTTTACATGCAGATTTAAAAGTGAAGGACATCAGGTAGAACTACAGCTTCTGCCAAAAGAGATCTATGATGTCGCGGAAAATCCCAAAACGAAAGAAGCTAACAGAAGGCTTGGACTCAAAGAATTCTACGACCAAGAGCCATGTGGTGTAGATTTTTAGAAAGCCTATGAGCTTTTGTCTACAATAAAAGAAGATGGTACAGCCCAGATTACTGACCAACAAGGGCACAAGGTAGAAGTGGTTATTACAAAAGAAATAGTGGCTGAAGCTCTCAAGTTGCCGATAGAAGGGATGACAATGAGAGCTAGAGATAGAAAGATAGCATGTACCTTCATCAAGGAAACCGATGTGGCAACCTTTGTTGATCTCATCCAGAAGCAGGTGGAAGAACCTATACGGTTATATCACCAACACTTCCACTTTCTCGCAAAGAGACCGCCAAGGTACACAACACCCAATCATGCAGTTGTGACTACATTTACACAAATGTTGAAGTCGACAACCAGGCAACCCATTGAAACGCACAATATCCACACTGAAGGGTACAAAGAAAGAGGGCAAGATAACCTATCTGGAAGCACCCGAGGTACTCACAAGATTAGCATACCATGCTATTGACATGGCAGACAATTTTCCACCTGCCCCAGATCAAAACACATGGATAGTGTCAGCATAGCCATCTCCAAGAACCACAAGGTCAACGAAAAGAGTTTACAAATCTGATGAGGATTCTGAAGAAAGCTCTCATGAAGCACATAGTAGCGAAAGCTCAGACAATGAAGAGAAGAGAGACAGAAGAGAGGAGATGAAGAAGAAGGTAGTGGCTGCACATCAAGAAGAACCTCAACAAAAGAAAGCAAGGTTTGAATGGGAAAAAGAGACCAATGAAAGAAGTCACCACACTGCAGGAGAGGACCCAGCACGGTGGGTTCCAAGGGAAATAAAAGGCCCCCTGACCAAGAATCCTGCGAGGAGAGAACCAGAAGATCCCAAGGATTCTCTTGAACGCATGTACCAAGAGGCAGAAGCCTTGAAAAAAAAAGCTCAAGAAGCAAAAAAAAAAAGCAAGGGAAGATGCGACAGAGCGACAAAGACAAGCAGAAGAGGCAACAGCACAAGGAGAGACCCAACACGAACAAAGTGATATGTCTCCCAGACCATTGTCACGTGCTGCAGAACAACATGACCACCCCATGCCAAGCCCTCCACCATCACCAACAAATAGACCCATAGAGGGCGAGCAAACCAAGGAAAAGGATCCTGAACCATAAGAGGCAAGAGGATATGAACAACAAGCAGTAACCACTTCCGAGCAAGGCAAAGAAAAAGAGCCATAAAGAGAAAGAGTAGTAAGTCTTGAACCAAAGGAGGCAACAAGTTTTGAGCAACCAAAGGCACAAGAAACAGAGGCCACACCGTCTACCACCACCACTGGTGCAATCGAAGCAACCACACAACCACAAAGAGAGGTAGAACCCCGGCCGTTACCATAAACAGCCACCACAGCCCCACCAAAGGAGCCACAAGAGACTGTGAAAACGTTTAGGCAGCTCACAGAAATTGAAGACTGGCAAACAAATGATGAAGTAAGTCTCCAAGTAAACGAATATGCAAAGCAGGAGATGACGGAGAAAATGCGATCGGCAACACTTAGCCACACTGCTAAGGCTAGAGAGTTGGAAATGGTGATAGATTCACTATAAGGAGAACTGGAAAATAGGATGAATGTCATCACCAATCTATAGAGACAAATCCAAGAGTTGAAAGCTGAAGCTGAACAAGACCAGCTAGCCAGAGAAAAACAACAAAAGGAAATGGAAGAGCTAGGTGAACTTCTCACGAAGTTAACAGATGCCTATAAAACAAAAGACGAACAATTGATAGAGGTTACCAGCGAACTCTTAACTACAACTCTATCAGTTCAAAAGATCCAAGTGCAGCTAGATGTAGCAAATGCTTCACTATAATATTCAAAGCAGAGGATCAACAATCAGGTAACCTTCTTGCGACAAATAAGAGAAAATCCTGCAGTTGCCACGATCAAAGGTACAGACAAAGTGTATAAAGCAATGGAGAAAAAGAATTAAGATCTCGAGATAGATTTAAAGCTAGAGGATTCACAATGCAGAGACCTTGCATTAATGCGGGTACAAAGAGATTAAGAGCTGCTCAAGGAGATAACAGAGCTCAAGAGAACTAATCAACTACTGCAAGATGGACAACAAGAAGTTAACTGTGAAGAAGATTTTTCTTGTGGGGTCAAGCCCACATGTGGATGTCCAGCATTGGTGATTAAGGTGCCTGAAGTAAAAACCCTACCATCGCCACCACCTAAAAGTATTCCTAATGCTTTTACCTTGTTCTTTGATGGAGCTTTTTGACGAGCCACATGAAAAGCAGGGGGAGGGCTAGTGTTGCTCAACCCAAGTGGAGAGGTGGTCATGAAACAGAAGGTCAATCTACCAGGTTCAACTAGCAACAATGAAGCAAAATACGACTACTCAATGGTTTGAAGATGTGCATCAGCCAAGGTATACCACATCTCATGGTAAAAGGGGATGCACTTCTCATTGTGAAGGAGTTTTAGGCATTTGGGCATGCAAGAATGAAATCCTAAGGACAAAAGTTCATGCCATTCATAGGTTGTTTAATCAGTTTGAGGAAGTGCAACTATATCATATTCCTAGAAAACAAAATGAAAATGCCGATTTACTTGAACAACAAGCAGTTACATGTGTTGAGAAAGAAGTGCAGGTCATCATGGTGGCAGGAACTGTCAAGCAACCAAGATACCAGGGATTGGAGTCATTGGCTCCCATTATTGGCTACATTTTGGAGGGCGAATTTTCACAAGACTTCACAAAAGCTCAGAAGAGGAGACTCATGAAGAAGGCAAGTTTCTATCTCTTCCTAGAAGGGTCCCTCTATCAAAGAGGGAAGGATCAAGTGTGCATAAGAGTACCAACTATTGAGGAAATTCCAGCCATTCTAAAAGGTTTTCATAAGGAAGCATGTGGTGGTCATTTTGCCCAAGTAAAGTTGTCATGTAAATGGAAATAGAAGATTTGTCCATGGTCAAAGGCAGTTCGTGCTTGTAAATGGACCCTTTGAAAAGTGGGGCATTGATGCTATGGGTCCTCTACCTAGAACAAAAAATGGTAAACTCTACATTCTAGTGGTTGTAGATTACATGACTAGGTGGGTGGAGGCTCAAAGTGTGGCAAGGGTAAATGGAAAAACAATAAGCAGATTGTCTACACTAATATTTGTTGGAGATTTGGCACACCTTTGGAGATTGTTTCTGATAATGGTCCAGGGTTCAGGAAGGGTTTACTCACGGAAGTTTGTGAAGAGATTTACATTCTACATCTTCATAGCACACCCTACTACCCACAATGAAATGGTTTGGTGGAGAAGGCTAATGGTGTCATTGTAGGCATCATTAGAAAGATGGTGCAAAACAAGACAAAGTTATGGGATGACTTCTTGGATGGTGCCTTGTGGGCAAATCGAACCACATACAGGGAGGCTACAGAGTTCACACCATTTCACTTGGTCTATGGTCAAGAGACTTTACAACCAATTGAGCTCAACATTCCAACAATGCGACTTCATGGCAAAGTAGTGCAAGATAATTAAGAAGCATGGATGGATTGACTTCTTACCTTAGTAGAACTTGAGTGGAAAAGAGAAGCAGCTTATGAGTGCTACAAGAGGAAAGCTATACAAGCAAAAGAAAAGCTTGACAAAAAAATGAAGGACAAAGGCATCAAGGAAGGAGATGTTGTGCTAAGGTATGACAATCAACTTGATAATCGTTTTGATGTCAAGTTTGAAACTAAATGGTAGGGACCATACATTGTCAAAAAGACTTTCAATTCAATTATTACCAACTCATGGACTTGGATGGTAAAGAGCACTCTAGGAAGGTAAACGAGTATCGGCTAAAGCCCTATTTCAGTCGCCTTCTACCAAAGGATCTACCAAAGAATTATCAAAGATCTACTATCTCCTAAAACTTTTGTTGCATGAAGCATGAGTGTGACAAAAAGCCACACAATGAAAATCATGTCAAGGGATCAAATATCATATAGGACTCAGAACCACTCTATTTAAAAAATATGTCTTTTCAAGGTACATGAACTTACCATCATCCTCGGGGAGGGCTAATGATAGCCGTTTTTTAGCTCTTTGTAATTTCCATAGTGAGCTACCTAACCCTACCAAAATCACCCAAACACTGTGGCTATCCCTACCTTTTCATTGCACATAGGCGTGTGTGAGTTAGGGGACTTTTTCCATATCTCCTTAAAACCCTCAGCTAGCTAGTCATTGGGTTAGTTGATCCAAAAAGTAAATAAAATAAATACAAAAAATATATTATGGTCCATTTGTGTGGTAAATATTTCATTGTATATAGAGCCTAAATATAAGAAATTTTTATAATTATTTGGTATTTATTTAAATATTTCTACCTAGGTGTGAGTAATTTGCCTATGTATGCTATGTACATTGACTCACCATTACCACAATTTTTCTTATCATTTTGCATAATCTTTATTCAATATAGAAATATTTTCATGCAAGCTTTTGTTTTTTTTTTTTTTTTGAATCCACTCCAAGGAAAAACCTCAAAAAAATACATTCCACCATCAGTCATTGCCTTTCACTAAATTCCTACTTTCTATAGGTATTTTTTTTAACCTCTTGTAAATAAATATACATCAATAAAAACAAATGAGGACCCTCCTCATTTGATTCCCTATATTTTCATATATTTATTTATTTTATATGCAGCTAACACTATTCTAAAATCCATGAATTAATTATATACTTATCTGTTTTCTTCCCATCATATCCATTATTATATTTGTGCATAATCCACAACCATGCATGTTTTCAAACTTCTATAAATCATTTAGGTCATGCTCTCATACAAGGAGGGGCTCACCTTTGGAGTCTAATACAAATTCTACAAAAAGAGGGCCACTGAAGACTTTTTTTGTTGAAGAAAAATAGGCGTTTTGGTGGGATTTTTTATATCCATCTCCGCTTCAAATTTAAAGTGGTAGTCAAAAGAGAAAATGTGGACCAAGAGTTGAATAATCATCTCAAAAATTTTGATAATTTTTGGAGCAACCACCGGTGAGATAGGAGTTTTGCCCACTTTTCTAACAAGTAACCCATACTTTTCTCTCACCTCCTTTCCTACTTCCACACACACACACACACACACACACACACTCATTCCTCTCCATCCCTCAGTCAAACCTACAAATTTCATGGCTTCTTTCATCTTCTTCACCATTCCATCTCTCCCTTACTCCATAGCTCAAAATTATCATCTCTACACACATATATATCAATTTCTCTCATTAGAATCAAACTCATATTACCTTAACCTCTTCATCCTTTCACAAAAAGAGAAAAAATCAGAAAATAACCAAGCTCAAGCTCTAAAAAAAGAGGAGTTTGATCATGAAAAATTCAACTTTTCCATGGTCACAAGAACTATACCGACAGAGTTCTACAACCGCTCATTCGTTGGAGGAGATAGGTGAAAAATTCCCTTTCCATCTTGTGTTTTTCATCAAATTGTGTATATTCTAATCCTTCTCTTACTTTTTATCATTGTATAAATCATATAATGCACCTTGAGTGCATATGTCATGTAATCTTACCCCATCCTACTAACTACAAACTACTAACACTAACCACTGATACACTATGTCATGTAATCTTACCCCATCCTACTAACTACAAACTACTAACACTAACCACTAATATACTAACACAAAATAGCCACGGACCTAACCATTAAAGACACCTCCCTCAAGCCTACATGTGCATAGTAACTCTCTCTCTCTCTCTCTCTCTCTCTCTCTCTCTCTCTCTCTCTCCTTAAAACTCTACTTTCACCTTATCTACCATCAATAATGCTCTCTTTTGAGCCCACATCCATGACTCAAGCAGACAAAGAAGGCCCGCAATGTTTTTGTATTCAGAAAAAATCATAATCTTGATTTGTTAGCTTGTAAATTAGGATTTTCAATAATCTTAATGAGAGGTTTCCAACCTATAAATAGGCCCCTCTCCTTCTTGTAAATAACCTCCAATATCTCATATAGCATCCCAACACTCTATGCGTGAGGAGAGACTTAGACGTAGCAACCACTTTGTGAGCTTCACTTTTGGTGTGAGAGAAGCTTTCAAGCTGCACATTGCAAGTTGTTGAGCCAGCAGAGGATCACACCCACATTTTTGCTAACACTCATCATTTTTGTAACCATTGATTGTAATAAATGTCTTTCCGACATTGATTTTGAATTGAGCCATTCATTAAGTAACGGGACTCAATTGAGTTTCCAGCTTGTAATCCCGAAGTAATTTCACTTGCTGATGTAATTAGTTAGAGATGTTCTCACCTCCAAGGCTGAGGTATATAAGCCAAAGTTTTGTAACCTAAGGGGATTCAGATTATTAATCAAAGTGAGTTTTTGAGCGCCGTGACTGTGTCTGAGAAAGAGTGAGAGAGAGAGAGAGTCTTATCTACTTGCTACGCGAGCTACGGAGCCGCCATTGGAGAAGTGACACCGCCATTGTGTTAGCAACGGCGAGAGCTACGCACTGATACCAAGAGTGCGCGCTATCGGCTTCTATGTGTGGTAAGTTCCTACGAGCTTCGGTGTGAGTTCTCTTCCAACTCGTGTGTCGGAATAGAGCGTGCAGCATATCTATAGAACCACAACGAGTAGAGCTACGCATTAGTACCATTGGGGTCAAGTTTCGGTCACCTGTATTTTTCGGCCTGTCTTCATACGCGTTTACCGCACGGAGTGATTATAGGTTGATTTTGCAGTTCAAGTCTTTAGGGTGTTGTTCTTACCTAGTGCATAGACTTCCCCTTGAGTTTGAGATCGATTCAATGATTCTAGATCCTGTTTCGTATAGCATTCGTTCGTAGTACGGATTTCAGTCACTTGCGTATTTTAGAACTTAGATTTGATTTCCTTAGTAGTGATTGTCATTAGAAGGTCGAGTAGGTGATTTGACACCCACCTAGTTGTTTCCATGCGCCTGCGGGTCAAGCTTCGTCCTCGTCTGACAAATTCTGTTGTTGATTGAGTTCTCGCTATTTAGCTTCCGCTAGCGGCGTAACCGCCTTAACATTTGGCGCCGCTGCCGGGGACGAGAGCCCTAAGTAGGTGACCTTAGACTAATCCTACGAGGTGAGTCGTATAAACTACTTTGTATAATTTAGTTAGAAAAGATCTAGGAGTGGTGGACTCCGAAGATCTCGAGAGATACTAGGAAGTGGGTATTCCTGGGTCTTCCGTGTTAACAGTATTTTTAGTTTAGCTTAGATTGGTTTGTTGTTTTGTTGGTGTTGAGTAGTTGTTGATAGAAGAAGAATTTGCTAGTCCGTGAGTGGCAGTGGATCTCTTTAAAATCACAATTACCAAACCCATTTTATGATTAGGAATAGCTTAGGTAGGACTTCATTTGATCCTGATCTAGAGCTAATAATCATTGGAGTATTTGCTTGATATGGTTGATTGCATGTTAGATCACTAAACCGTCGAGTTAGTAGTGAAACTTGCAATAAACAAAAGTCAGAGAAATTTTCTGTGTATCTGGGAGTTGCTGAGCACTTGAGAAAGCTTTAGGAAAAACTGGAAATCTGCAACTTTAGACATCATACGCGTATGATGTCTAAATGACCAAACAGAGACCAAAACAGAAATTTTGACTTTACCAGAGTGTTCAAAAGGGGGGTTATACCCTAATTTCAACTTAAAACAAGAGCATTAACACTCAAAGAAACCCGAAAAGACAAGTCGGAGTCCAAGAAACACAAAGAATAGAAAATTTTGGATTCAGATCTTGTTTTTACATTCAAACCTGACAAAAACACTTGAAACTCAATTATAAACATTGGAGAAGGCTTAAAACCAAAAATAGTCAAAATCTGGGACAAAAGACATCACACGCGTATAATGTCTTTTGGCACATCCACTGCTTATTTTTGATATCTGACCTGACAAGATTGTTACAAGCACTGTAGGAAGCATAAATATCAAGTTTTGACCCAAATTGATGAAAAAGATATCCTACGCGTATGATGTCTTTGATCTAATTTTGGACATATTTTGATACTTTGCTAACACAGATCCATTGTAATAGCTATCTAGAGGTTATATTTCAAGTTTCATCCCATTTGGATCACAATTGACCCAAAAAACAAGTCAAAAGCGGAAAATTGCCAAGAAAAGCCTAAATTAGCCATAACTTGCTCAAACAGAGTTCAAACTGAATTTTTTGAGTGGAAAGAGCATAAGGGGGCTACTGAGAGTGAGCATAACCAAAATAGTCTAAATCTGTGAAAAAAGACATCATACGCGTATAATGTCTTTTTCAGCATAACTGCAACAAAATTCCCACTTGATGAAATAGAAGTTGTCCAACTGACAAGATTAAACAATTGACCAAGTATCAGTCAGTTTGGATCAATTCTGACCACAAAAACTTGGGGAAAACAAATTGCCGAGACGGAAAAGTTAAAGTCCTTTAGGGGAATTGATGAATTTGAGATCGGGCAGGAACCTCCAGAATAACCAACCAAAACAAGGGGAACCAGCAAGTGTCATATCAACCGAGGGAAGTGTAAACCAAAGTTGGGTGCAACCATTAGAGCCGATCTTTGAAGGAAGTGTCTATGATACTTCTTCGGAGAGATCTTACGAGATTTTCACCGAACACTTGGAACATCTGAACCTGAACAACAGAAAAAATATGGCAGCAGGATCATCAAGCCCTTCTGCCACAATGAAGCTATTGTTCATAAAATATCAGTACGACAATGAGCAAGGTGCCAAGATCTACAAAGATGGAATGGACCGCTATTGTGTAAAGATAGAGGAGAGACCTAGTGAGTTCAAGGACTTAGTGCCTGTGAGCTATAGCGGAGATAGATATCTAGATGACGAGGGTACCATGTACTTGGTAGTCATAAACCCTAACATTGTGGACAAGTGGGGATTGATGGGCACCAAAGCCAAAGTAGATGAAGAACTCGAGGAGAAAGCACCAATAATGAACTTCCCTGATGCGAGGTTAAGAAGAGAGAATGAAACTACAAGGATCAACACTGATAACATCTATGTGGGGCTATATAAATATAATAATGGGGAGCAAGATCTCCTTTATAGATGTGAAGAACCCTACATCGGAGAGTTGACAGACCGAAAGAGACTTTATGTCTTTACCTACACAGAGGGATCGGAAGTGAAAATTGCCGCTTACGACAAGTATGGCAGGCAATACTCAACAATGGGCAAGAAATAATTAGAAGGATATACATACTTTGGGGGACCACTACATCAGTATTATGTTACTTCTAGCTCACAAAGACCAGCACCAACAAATGGAGGGCAAAACCCAATGACGACAGGAGGACAAAGAACTCAGGCTGCTGACTCTTTCAGTCAACCTCAGTACTCGAAGCCCAGACCAATGGGATCATTACATTCCAGAGAGTCAATGGATACGAATCGAGGTAGTGCAGTTCCAATCCCCATGTATACCACTCCAGGTCCAAGGTTCGAAGCGGAACCATCACATTTACCTCCTAGTAGTAGATTCAGGGCAGGGGAACCGACAAGGGTAACCCATGAAGTCCATGATGCTAGAGAAAGCTTTAGCCGAGACACAGGAGCAATGAGATTGGTAGCAGACCATAGACGTATGAGACCATCTCAAGTAGCGAAGTGTATGCCAAAGAAGTATGGTGGTTCGGGAGATCCATATGCACATGTGTCACTCTTTAAGCAAGTCTTAAGAGCTGAGCAGATAACAGATTTCCATACACAATACGAGGGATTTGGTCTTACTCTAGAAGGTACGGCATTGACATGGTTTCAACCACTGAACATAGGGGGATTCCATGACATTGACCATTTTCTAAGAGAGTTTGCTGAGGAATTCTCAAAACGAGGGATTAAGCACAATACGGTCTCACAAATATATGCTTTTAAACAGAGAGAACACGAAAAAGTGAAGGAAGCTTCACTTCGCTTCAAACAATACATTGAGAGATGTCCAGTACGTGAACGACCACAAGATGACAGACTATCTGTTCTCTTTATTGAGGGACTGAGAAACAACACTCTCAAGAAGGACTTGCACTTGAAAGCTTGTACAAGTTTCGAGCAAGTAACGAGAGAGGCATTGTACTTAGTGGATAACTGTACGGTTTATGGAGAGGTGTCAGTGGATACAGATTTCGCATCCGGTAGCTCTTCCTCCGTAGCGAGCGACACTACCACTAAAAAGAATGTTCAAACAACAACCATGCCAAATGTAGAGCAAATGATAGAAGATGCTCTAAAAAGGATGGCACCATACCAAAAACCATTGCCAAAAACACTGAAATGGTGTGCTATTGAACAAAAATGGACAAACCATCCAACAGAGGAGTGCTATTACAACAAAGGGTATGTAAGGGAGCATCAGTATGCACCTCCTGCTCAATTAGCACCACCTCAAGTACATCCAGTACCTCGATACCCAACGGGAAATGTACCAGGACCTATGGGGATAGAAAGACCGCAACCGGTATTGGGACAACAACCACCTTTACTAGGAGCAAGACTAGTAGGCATTAGATATGCACCAACCTTAGAGAATCAGGAAGAACAAGCCCTAGTGCCTGTTCAAACCTATTATGAAGAATCTGGTGCACACATGTCTCCAACTGTGTATTACCCACCAGAAGAACCCAAACAACCAGAACCATGGGGCATGATTGGGAATGTTGGAATACCAACAATTACAAGTGCTTCTGATGAAGAGAGATACAATTTGGACGCAAGAACATTGATGTTCATAGCTCATGGAGGGTTAACAGGACAAAGACCATCCTATCCACAAAGGACGAATCAAGTGGGACTAAGACCAGCACTAGGACCCTGTTACAAGTGTGGAGGTGACCATCTGATGAATGTTTGTCCACATACGGAAATCATTAGAATTAACGCTTATTGCACTGAGTGTGGGGTTACTCACTTCATTGAGGATTGTTCAAAGAATCCAAACAAAGTGCAAAAGACGACATTGAATATGCTAGAAACTATTCCTACCAGCAGTGGGTCTGAAAATGAAACTCTGATACCAACGCAAGTTGTTACTAGAGCTCAAGCTAAGAAAACCACTAGAGAACCTGAGAATGGAAATTTAGCGACTGAAATGGTTAGTCAAGGACCGCGGAGTCAGAAAAACACATGGAAAGCTAGAAAAGCACGCATGAAGTTGAGAAAAGAACGTGAAGACGCTATTCTAGCTGAGGAACTAAAGCGAACTAAAGATAGATTAGAAAAACTTGAGAGTCAAAACGGGAAACAAGAGATGAGCCCGGAAAGAACGAAACAAAAGAGTATCAAAGAAACAACGAGCTAAAGCTCAGGGGGATCAGTGCTAGTCGACAAAGTACACGAACCATTGGACGCACTGATGAGAGCTTACGAAGCTAGGTTAAAGAATAACCAAACACAAGAACAGAGGTGGATGACATACCCAAACGCGGAATTGGAAAAGCAGAGACTTGAAATGTGCCAGGGAATGATCGAGACTGCACAAACCTTATTAGAACCACCAAAAGAAACAATGAATTGTGGAACGGAAAACCCAATTCAGGAAGAGACTATTGTTTCACGGGTAGCTGAAAAGACTCCCAGTGCACAAAAGCCTGAAAATACACACAAGGATGACCGCATAGTGTTGAACACAACCGATCAGGAGATAGAGAGTTTTCATCCAGTCATACAGAGGTCTTACGGAAGAGATGAGGATTACAATGAATTTTGGAAACAAGTGAGAGAGGCAAACTTTGCAAACGAGCTAAGTTGCCAAGCTAATCAGACAAATTGGGAAAAGGACATCAGGAACCCTCCCATAGTGGAATTTGAGGCAGGATCTCAAGTGGACTTGAATCTGCAATCTTACTGGGGAGATGGGGGCTCTGTTAGAACAACGGAGAGCAAACCTCACTCACTGAATACCTTACCTTCGTACTTAGGAGAGTATGAAGTAAAATCCGAGACTAGAGCACGTCCCTCACGAAGAATCTCATCAGAAAAAGTCATGGACTCGCAAGGATTGATAGAGATCTTGTCAACACCAGTGACATGCACTATCCGAGAAGAATGTGTTTTAGAAAGGGCTATCGAAGACGAAACTTATATAGGAGAACCCTTTCCAGAGGACACGCTTGAACCATTAGAATGGACACACATTCTAGCAACCCTAGATGTTTGTGCAATTCCGGATGGTCCCACAACGAAATTTTGCGAGAAGGACGGGTACGACGTGGTTCTGTACTTCATGTTGAGAACTGTACTCGAAAAAGAAACTAAAAAGAACGATACACTGGAAAAGGAAGATGAAGAGGAGGTGTTTCACGACATTCCCGATCATCCTGAGTGGGGAAATGAAGCAGACAACAAGTCAACGGACAATTCAAGCGGAAACGAAGAAACTATAACGGATGTCCGATTTTATGATTTTCCGAACCAAACTAAACAACGCCAGAAACTCTATAGAGCAAAGAGAAAAACAAAGGGGGTTAGAACCAATCCGATGCCTAGAATAAGAGGAAAAAATCAATTCCTAATGCTAGAAAAGGCGGAAGATTGTCTTAAGGACAAGGTTTCTGGAAGAATGAGAGGCAATGATCAAAAGAGCTTACGAAAAAATAAAAAAGGCTCAAGAAATCAAGTTCAAAGGAATGGACCGAAAACTGAAACTGAAAAATCAGAAAAGAACAAGCGCAACACAGAACACACGGAGTCCAAGATAGAACGTAGAAACAAGTACAAAGAGCTCAAGAAAACTCTGAAAGAAGTTTGGACGACAGAAATTGAGAGTGGAGAGGACGAAAATGCCAAAATCAAGGAAAACATGGATATTCCCTCTCACTATAGGAAATTCACAATAGAGGATAGGAAGGTGGTATTAACCCAACCTATTCGAGAGAGAAAGGAGAACGAATCTTATGACGGACCGGAGGATGCAAAAAAAGTTGATTTAGCAGCTCCAGGTGAGCCACCTAGACCTGTGTACATAGCCATAGATTTGTCTCCAGGCGAGGAAGAGAGACTTTTGAGTCTTCTCAGAGAGTATAGGGATGTGTTTGCATGGTCTTATAAGGACTTAAAGGGAGTTGACCCATCGATATGCCAACACACAATCCCACTGAAACAAGACGCAAAGCTTAGCAGACAGAGACCATACACATATAATGATACTTTTGCTAAGCGAATCAAAGAAGAGATAGATAAGCAAATGGAAGCTGAATTCATATACGAGATTGAACACACCGATTGGGTATCTCCAATTGTGGTGGTACCCAAGAAGAACGGAAAACTCCGAGTGTGTGTCAACTTAAAGAAAGTGAATGCTGCAACAATCAGGGACAATTATCCCTTGCCGATAACTGATCATGTTCTAGAGCGTGTATCAGGGAAAACAGCATACTCTTTTCTTGATGGTTTTTCAGGATATAACCAGCTAGCCATAGCACTGGAAGATCAACATAAAACAGCTTTTGCAACGGAGTGGGGAATTTATGCTTATAGGGTTATGCCTTTTGGTCTAACCAATGCTCCCGCAACCTTCCACAGGCTGATGACGCATGCTTTCAAAGAATACTTAAGGTTGTTTCTAGAAATATACATGGATGACTTATGTGTACATTCTCTTATGAGAGACGAGCATCTAGAACACCTAAGAAAAGTATTTGAGAAATGTAGGACATATCGCATTTGTCTCAATCCTGAGAAATGTGTGTTTATGGTCCGACAGGGCAGAATTTTGGGACATATTGTCTCACAAAACGGGATATCCACGGATTTAGAGAAGATAAAAGTTATAGTGGATATGCCTAGACCAACCAATGCGAAACAAGTACAGAGCTTTATGGGACATTGCGGATATTATAGACGATTCATTTATATGTACGCTATAATAGGCCAACCACTTTACAGGCTAATAGTGAACTTTGAATGGACAGATGAGTGTGAGGAATCGTTCAAGAAATTGAAAGAGGCACTCATTACTGCTCCAGTCTTGAACTCACCAAATTGGGAGAATATATTCCATGTGCATATAGATGCTTCGGCATATGCAATAGGATGCATTCTGGCTCAGCCAGAAGAAGGAAACATGGATTTTCCTATCTGTTACGCCAGTCGACAGCTCAACAATGCAGAGAAGAATTACACCACAACAGAGCGAGAAGGATTAGGAATGATATATGCTGTGAAGAAATTTCGGCATTATCTTCTAGCCAACAAGTTTGTGTTTTTTACGGATCACCAAGCCTTGCTCTACCTAGTGAATAAACCATGCAATACCGGGAGAATAGTGAGATGGTTCATTATCTTACTGGAATTCGACTTCACGGTAGTAGTAAAGAAAGGAAAAACACATCTTAGAGCTGATCATCTTTCGCGATTGACGAATGGAGAAGACCCTATAAGAGTAGATGACGACATGCCAGACGCGTACTTGTTCAACATAGAAATGATACCGAAGTGGTCTCAAAATGTCGTTAACCTATTAACCTATGGAGGAGAGTTCGATAGAAGAGAATTCAACCTGAAACATATTGCTATTCAGCAATCCAAGAATCTTCAATTGGTTGCAGGAAGGTTGTATCAATTGGGAAATGATCATGTTTTCCGACTATGCATCAATCCTGAGGAATATAATATATATCTGCGCGAAGCACATGTTCAGGAATGTGCATTTCATTGTTCAAGAAGGAACACATATAGGAATTTGTTACAATTGGGAGTCTATTGGCCAGGAATGAAAGAAAGCGTACATGAATATGTCACTGTATGTATTGTATGTTCATCAAAACCGCCAGTAGAGTATTCGACATTATATCAGATAATGATCGCTCCAGAATGGAGTCAGTATATTGTTGAATATCTCACAAATAGAACTTTCCCAGAAGGAACGTCAAAAGCTCGTCAGAAATCTGTAGAGATAGAAGCTAGAGATTACGCTTTAATAGGAGATCAACTCTATAAGAGAGGTAAAGACAACCAGCTTAGGATTTGCGCATCAGAGTCTGAGTATGTGATAATCCTGGAGCAAGCTCATGGAGGAGTAGGTGGAGGCCATTTCTCAGGTGATAAGACAGCAAAACTTATGGAGGAGAGTTCAATTGGTTGCAGGAAGGTTGTATCAATTGGGAAATGATCATGTTTTCCGACTATGCATCAATCCTGAGGAATATAATATATATCTGCGCGAAGCACATGTTCAGGAATGTGCATTTCATTGTTCAAGAAGGAACACATATAGGAATTTGTTACAATTGGGAGTCTATTGGCCAGGAATGAACTTATGGAGGAGAGTTCAATTGGTTGCAGGAAGGTTGTATCAATTGGGAAATGATCATGTTTTCCGACTATGCATCAATCCTGAGGAATATAATATATATCTGCGTGAAGCACATGTTCAAGAATGTGCATTTCATTGTTCAAGAAGGAACACATATAGGAATTTGTTACAATTGGGATTCTATTGTTACAATTAACCTATGGAGGAGAGTTCAATTGGTTGCAGGAAGGTTGTATCAATTGGGAAATGATCATGTTTTCCGACTATGCATCAATCCTGAGGAATATAATATATATCTGCGCGAAGCACATGTTCAGGAATGTGCATTTCATTGTTCAAAAAGGAACACATATAGGAATTTGTTACAATTGGGAGTCTATTGGCCAGGAATGAAAGAAAGCGTACATGAATATGTCACTGTATGTATTGTATGTTCATCAAAACCGCCCAGTATATTGTTGAATATCTCACAAATAGAACTTTCCCAGAAGGAACGTCAAAAGCTCGTTAGAAATCTGTAGAGATAGAAGCTAGAGATTACGCTTGAATAGGAGATCAACTCTATAAGAGAGGTAAAGACAACCAGCTTAGGATTTGCGCATCAGAGTCTGAGTATGTGATAATCCTGGAGCAAGCTCATCGAGGAGTAGGTGGAGGCCATTTCTCAGGTGATAAGACAGCAAAACTTGTTTTAGCCGCAGGAATATGGTGGCCAACATTACATATGGACGCTGAGGAATACGTTAAATGGTGTGATGACTGTCAGCGGACCAAAGTACCACTTAAAAGAGATGATATGCCGCTTAGACCAATGATGGGGGCAAGAGCTTTTGCAAAATGGGGGATTGATTATGTCGGACCCATTTCACCTCCTGCATATAAGACTCATGCACAATACATCATTGTGGCTACAGACTATCTAACAAAGTGGGTCGAAGCAAAGGCAACTCAAAAAGCAGATGCCAGGACCACGG
Source organism: Adiantum capillus-veneris (assembly GCF_014529385.1). Classification (NCBI taxonomy): domain Eukaryota; kingdom Viridiplantae; phylum Streptophyta; class Polypodiopsida; order Polypodiales; family Pteridaceae; genus Adiantum; species Adiantum capillus-veneris. The sequence goes on along the minus strand of NC_140960.1, from coordinate 2,131,471 downwards.
CACAATTTCTGTATGAATACGTCTTTGTACGATATGGATTGCCAATAGAAATTGTGAGTGATCGAGGCACACATTTTATAAATGAAGTGATAAAGATCCTTCTAGATGAATTCATGGTAATCCATAGGAAATCAGCCCCGTATCATCCACAAGCAAACGGACAAGTTGAAGCAACAAACAAAACCATATGCACGGTCCTCACGAAGATTGTATCTGAGTCGAGAACTGACTGGGACCAGAAGTTGCATTCAACATTATGGGCATATAGGGTAGCATATAAAACATCAATAGGAACGACCCCATATAACATGGTTTTTGGGCTAAATGCTTTCTTACCAATAGAATTCTTGATTTCAACCTTAAGGGTGGCTAAGGATCTAGAGTGGACAGGGCACAAGCTTTCTGATAGAATAGATGACCTGGAAAAGCTAGATGAGCTTCGCCTAAAAGCAGTAGCTTCTATCTACGCTCAAAAAAGGCGACAAAAAGAATTTTTTGATAAGCATGTGCGGACTAAAGAGTTTAAGGTTGGGGACTATGTCCTAGTTTACACTCTGAAACAGCATGCTAAGAAGCTTAAAAAGCGAGGGATGGGACCTCTGGTGATTAAAGATCTATCACCAAGTGGAGCCGTCAAGCTTGCTACATTAGACGGAGAAGAAATGCCCAATTGGATTAGTGGATGCAGAGTGAAAAAGTATCTTTTGCCGCTAACCCAAGACATGCTTCTCAAAATACATCACGAAGAGCTACGTGTCCAGAAAAAGAAAAAGATTGTGGAGGAAGCGCAAGCCGAGGCGAAGGAAAGAATGGAGAAAAGAAGACTACTGCGTCAGAAACAGCGCAATGAAGGAGCAATACCAATAAACGCAGTCAGTATAACAGAAATGGATAATGACAAAGAAGAACCCATCATTGAATGCAAAGTAGGAACCAACCAAATCAAAGCCAGAGCACTATTGGATTCAGGAGCTCAAGCTAACCTACTTTCACTCAGTTTGTATAGACAATTGACAAATGACACTAAACTACAAACTGCCAAGCAAGAGTTAAAGAGTTACTTTGAGAATTCAATCAAAACTGTCGGATGCACAGTTTTACATATACAGATTAACCAATATGTTTATCCTCATATGTTTTACGTGGTTGAAGACCAAGCTACACAACATCCATTATTGCTAGGACAACCATGGCAAAAGCAATACAATGCAATGATTGACTGGAGTTCTAATTCAGTGCTTATCAAATACGAAGGTGAAAGTCAATCAGTTAAGTTCACCAAAGGAGAAGAGCCAACTCCAAAGGACGAATCCAAAGACAAAGATAAACAACAACCAGAGAAAAAGAAGAAGCAATGGCAACCAAAAGTTTCTATACAACCGGATTACTCTTCGACGAGGAATTCTCAACAGTGGATAAGGAAGACAAGCAATAATATAACAGCTCAACCTTGGGAAAAAACGGAGTCAAAGTTGGTATGGAGACCAAAAAAGGTTGTGCCAGAGAACACAAAGGTGGAAAACAGAGTCTTCAATACCAGACAACAGAGTGATTCCAAACAATCAAGGACAGTGAAACAAATCTGGATTCCAAAGAAGTTCATGACGGCACAAAGCTATAGCAAGCAAATTTGGATCCCAAAGATTTGTAAACAGGAACTCCCTTCAGTACAATCAACGGAAACTCCTAGGTATTTCAAGTCGAGGAAATCAACACAAAGAACAAAGCAGGTTTGGGTCGCAAAGAGTTTGTGGCAAGCACAAGTGAAGCAGAAGCAGATTTGGATTGTAAAAAAGAACAACAAAGTAAAGAAGAATCCATCTACTGATTCTACTACCGAAGTGCCAAAACCAACCCAAAACCCGACCACCAATCCTTCAATCAAACAAAGAGCAGCTTTATTGGAAAGACTGTTGTATCATCACTCTACAATTGCATTGGGAACTTATGACCAAAACAACTACAATGCTTCGCCCACAGACACTTGATAGTCGTCCGGGAGGACTCAGACTAGGAGGGGGGGAGGTATACAGGTATACAGGAGTTACAAAGCAGCTACAAGCGCCAAAAACAAAGAAAAACAAAAATTATATTACAAGGGCAGTGTCTTACATGATTTTGCAATTTTTATATTTGATTGCGGATATTGATAATATTTATGCCCTTATATACCTTTTTTTGCAACAAGAAGAGATCAAATGATGAATTTGGGTCTCTAGACGTGTAAATATCACTAAATAAGAGTGTTTTGGGAGCAAAAAAGTAAAAAAAGTGGTAATCCAAGTCCAGAAATCACAAATAAGTGTATATTCATATACACAGGGTTACCAGCTATTTATCGTGTATGTTTGGAATTTTTTGGCTTCAATTTGCTATTTTCCTTTATTTTTTATGATTTTCTTGATAAAAGTAAAAGAAAAATAAAAAAGCAGGTGAAATGAGATCGAAAAAAAGAAAAGAATAGACGGTGATGGTCCTAATGACAAGGGCAACCCATGGTAAAAATTGGGTACAATTCTGAAAAAGTTGCGGAAAGCCCGAAATGACAGAATTTTGGCAAAGTGGACAGATTTCTCAGAAACAGGTCAAACGGAGTCCAAATTGAGAAATTTCAAATCCTGAAGTGCATTTCACGATGAGATAGGAGCACATGTCAAATTTGGTAACAAGTGATCCGGGAAGTCCGAAGTTAAGTATTTTTCACTTCACTTTCAAGCTCATTTCCACTATTACCTTCTTGGAGAGAGCAAAGAGCACAAAGGAGCATCCGACCTTCTACCGCCTTCTACGACTGCTACGAGAGCTCAGAGGACACCAGACATGAGAGGTAGACTCGTTGCCATAAGCTTTTGATGCTTATCGTTAACTTTTGTCGAGAAAACTGACCAAAACCAAGAAACAAGAGCAGACGGGGAATGGGGAGGAACGCTAGGTAGGGGCACAACTGCCTAACCAAACCTTGCAAGAACTTAGAGGTGGGTTACCCTAACATAGAAGATGGGTTTCTAACACTCAAAGCTCGAGAAAGAACGACTTGAAAAACCCTAGGTCAATAGAGCCTACAAGAGGCAAACAGAAAAAAATTGTCGAAACGACACAAAACTTCTCAGGAAGCTTAACAACATCGAGGGCAATGCAACCATGGAGTATCTCCGGGTTTGGATCACCAAAAGTAGGTCGGAATAACCGATTCGGCTGCGGACACACAAAGCGTCATTTTGGCATAACGGCTAAAATTGACGACGAAATGACATGAAACTTCACAAGCAGCTTCAAATATACATGGATGACTTATGTTTGCAAGCAAAACCCAAAAGAGAGCTGATTCACTTACCAATGGTGAAAAAGACGCTTTCGGGCAACCAAATGGAGAAAGATGGAGAACGGGGAGCCAAAGTCAAGTTCAACCAAATAGGTGGCTTCACAACATATCCAATGAGCTGGAAATGCAACTCTCGAGAAGAAAAGTTGAAGAAATTCAACTCCAAGGCAAAAAGACGACTTCGGAGACTGAAATGCCTATAAGGGGGCTTTTTAGCTAAACTAATGACTTTTTAAGTTGAAAACTAGTTAGCAGGGGGCACTAGCACAAAGCATTCTTTGCACAAAAAGACCAACATTTCAAGAAAAGACATCATACGCGTATGATGTCTCACAGCATGATTTTCACATCCATTTCAACATTTGAGTGCATAGCCTCATTCCACATGTTAATCACATCTTATGAACCAAGTATCATGAGAATTGGAGTTAGAAAACCCAAGGAAAACCAAAAAGACGCAAAGTAGGCCATAAAATTGATTTTTGGTCCTAATTTTGTCAAAATAACTCCAAACTCATTGAAACTTTGTAGGATTGTTGATTAACACATCTACAAGCTATCTGGAACCAAAAAGCACCATTTTGACACAAAAGACATCATACGCGTATGATGTCTATTTGCACTTACAGAGCCAAAACTGCTCATTTGTCATCATACATCCATTATATATATCTAATACATGCTACATATGAAGTTTGGAACCATTTGGTCAAGTGGATCACCCCATTAGCCCAATTGAGGGAAATTCCTTCATCCAAAGCCTATTTTAGCCCAAATTCAACATACTCAAGTCCAAACCAAGATTTGAGTAGAGACAGTCCTTCACTAGTACATGGGGAGTCCACAGAATCAATCCCATGAAAAATTGATGAAAAAGACATCATACGCGTATGATGTCTCCAGAGCCATTTTTAGCCCAAAATCTATCCAAAATTCATAAATCCACTGAATAAGCCTATCTAAAGCCATATCCAAGCTTATAGAGAAATTTGGTCCAAAAATACACTAAAAGACATCATACGCGTATGATGTCTCACTATGTGATTTTGGCACCTCAGGGCTTCAACCACCAAACAGGAGTGATCTACATGCCATTTGAAGGTGAACCACCAAGTTTTATCCAATTTGGATCATAAAATCCAATTCCCTTTCAAAATTTTTCCAAGAGCTTGATCTGGACTAAACTGGCCAAAACTTGACCAAATGGGATCCAAACTCAAATCCAAGCATATGATACTCATGTATACACTATCAGCTACAAGCACAACCAATATGAAGTCATTTTGACACAAAAGACATCATACGCGTATGATGTCTCCAGCATGATTCTGAGCCCAGTTTGCATATTTTTTCACCTACCCTGCATCCTTAGGCCCTGAATAGCTCATGTTTCAATTTTCAAGTCATTTGAATAGTTAAAAGCTTCATTTCGGCTTTCAGTACTAAAAAGACACTAACTTCTGAAATTGGAGTTACAGGATCCATGGATTCCGCCAAGTTATCGGCAACGAAGAGAAAAAGACCGACAATCAAAGATGCTCTTGCAGAAGCGGAACCCTTTGACATTCCAGCAGAAACCCTCAAGCCAACCAAAACTTGGGTGGAGGAAGCAGTACTAGAACAAGAGGGAATAAAGATCTACCAGGGGACTTTCAGAGATCCTCAAAGGCAAGCGGTGGATATACCGATGATCCCACAAGAATTGGTGGATTATAGCAGGTCAGAGAACATCAGCAGGTACCTGGAAAGGGCAGACTTGCACAGATTCTTCACCTCGAGACCATCAGGTGTAGATACAAGAAGAGTGTATGAGTTGGCAACCTCCATTCAGAAGGATGGGAAAGCCACATTGACAGCAATAGATGGAGAGAAAGTAGAGGTACAGATCACTCCACAGCTCATTGCAGATGCATTGAAGCTGAACAACAAAGGGAGCTCTGTCAGGGAAAGAAGGGAGGCTATAGAGGTTTATGGGTCCAAGAAACAGAATGCAACTTATGGAGATATGGCAGCCCAAAGAGCGGCAACCCTTTGCCGACTGTACAACCAATTTCTCCATATTTGCAATAAAAGACCGCAAAAGTATATGACACCGCCCCATGCCATTGCAACTACCATCACATGGGCATTGAAGAGCAATATGCCAAAAGAGGTGAATTACGCTCAACACATCCACGAGCAAGTAATTGCCATGCACAACGAGAAGCCAAAGTATATAGGAGGAGCTGAAGTTCTGACAAGAATAGCTTATGAAGCTATTGGAGCCAGAGATCAATGGCCAAAGGTTCCCTCCCAGAATGAGTGGCTTAGAGAAGCCGATGAGGAGGAAGAACAGCCTGAAGTATCCAAGAGGGCATCCACAAGAGCACGCAGGAAACTAGAAATAGTTTTAGAACCTGAAGAGAATGTGGATGAGCCGATTATGAAGAAAGCAAAGAAGAAGGTTGCTCCCAAGCAAACCAAAAGTCAGAAAGCGGCAAGAATGGAAAGACTGGTGGAACAGTTTAGAGCGGAAAGAGCTCTAAAGGGGGACTTTGAAGAAAAGTGGGTTCCAGACCCCACTAAAGTCGGAACTAGCTCAGCCAGGCCACATGTTGATCAATATGATCAATATATTAGAGCTTATGAGGAGTCAGAGGCTATACTGGAGCAGCAACCTGTCGAGCCATACACTGAAGAGGAAGTACAACTTTTAAAAGCTGAGCTGAAAAAGGACGACAAGGGGAAGAAGAAAGTAGATGAGTCTACTGAACCTCAAGAGAAAGACGGGCAAGCAAACAAAGGGAAAGCCAAGATGACTGAGGACAATCAGCCCTCCTTTACTGATGTACCCAGCCCGAAGAAGACGGAAATCATTGTGGAAGAGACCACAGTAGAGATGGACACGGCTGGTATGGAAAAGCCGGAGGCCGGGACCAAGGAAAAGGAGATAGATCCAATTCAGCAAAAGAAAAACGATTATGAGGATCTGGTAGCGATAGGGTACACTGAAGAAGAGGCCCTTGAGGCGGTTTATGGGATCACCCTACAAAAACGAGATGATCGGAGAGGGACAGAGGAAAATACAAAGAGTACAAAAGAAAGTGATGAAAAACTGGATGAGCAGAACGTACTAGAAGAGCCGAAGCCAGTGGAGGTGGTGGCCAAAAAAGCTTTAGAGTTGATAGATGAAGATGAAAAAGACATGCACATGGTGCATGAACTGCTCAACAAGATCAAAGAAAGATCCAAGGCAAAGGAAGTGGAGATTGAGACAGCCAAACAAAGGGAAGCCGAGTTGCAGAGGAAATTAGAGAATGCTATGACTGAATCTGAAAGTCATAAAGCATCACTCTACGATGCGGAAAACGAGAGAGATGGTTTGATACTCCAGCTAGCCGAGGCTTCAAGAGAAGTAACAAGTGCACAGGAAGCAAGGGAGCGGATGGAAGACGACTTGGAGGCGGCTAAAGATGAGCTCATTGAGCTAAGGGAAAGAGTCGAGCTCCAAGAAAGAACAATCACTAGACTCAGGACTACCCCTAGAGCTAGCAGAGCAGGAACCGAACAAGAGGGAGCTCTTGTACCAGCTCTGGAAGACCAGGTCCGAAGCTTACAAAGAGAGCTAAGATTAGAGCAAGTGCAAAGGTTGCACATTGCGGAGGGATCATTGGCAGCAGAGGAGAGGCTCACTTTAGAAAATCAAACACTAAGAACAGAGAATGAGACCCTCCGCAAACAGCTCCAAGATCTACAAGAGCAACAAAGAAGAGAGACAGAGACACCACAAGAAGGATCAGGTGGAGCAGCCATAGAGCTACCAGAAACTGGAGAGGCAACCACAATTGAAGATCCAGCCCCAGTTCAAGAGGTGACCTCAACTTCAGGAATCTCTGAAGAAGAAGAACAAAGGCTCCATGACCAAATAGAAAAGTCAACAGAGGAGAATGCCAAGGCGGAAATGGAATGGGAGAGGAGACTCCTAATCTCCATTAGACTTCAGGGATTAGACACAAAAGTGCTCCATGAAGAGTGGATGCAACCTAGCTTGCCTTTCCCTTTGATGAAGTTTGAAGTGATACAAAACGAAAAAGAGAATAGAGGAGGAGCAGTATGTCGCTCTTTACGAAGGCGACATCACAAAAGAGGAACAATCAAAGAAGATTGTAGATTCGCAGCCTAGATGGAGGAAAGGTTGGCTGAACAAATACCCAGCCTACCTCATCTACTTGGTAGAGGCACCAAAGGAGATTCGGGAGGATGCAACCTTCTGCCCGGTGCCAAGAGTCAGAAGCTGGAAAGAGCATGGCAGGATTGCAGAAAAGAAGCCAAATTGGCTTAATTACCCAAGGATGCCAGGACCAAAGGCAGGAGAGAGAATAGGTAAAGCCTACATGGTGAAAACCCTAACGGGCACCATCAAGCTCTTTACTGGCTCTCCTGACCTTTCGTGTCAGATGCTCAAGAAAATTTGCAGGACTCTCTTAGCTTGCATTGAAGTGTTCGCGCCAAATAAAGCCACGACCTCGAGTCTACTATCGACGGCCGACACAGTGACTGATATGATATATGACCTTTCATTGCAGCCTTCTCCAAAAGTGTTGCACCTCCTATACCAGAGGATTATGTTTTTGCCTAGCTTCCACATGCAAACATTCGAAGAAGCTTTCTACACCGGCTTTTTCACCCACGAAAGCAAAATATTCGGCCCAACCTTGACCATCGGCAACCTGCGATACGAATCACATTTGCAGATGCTCAAGACGACAGGACTTTATTGACCAAGCATAAAGGTCATGTCAGGGACGACATGAACGCGGAGGGGGGGAGTGTTGATCCAGCAGAGGATCACACCCACATTTTTGCTCACACTCATCATTTTTGTAACCATTGATTGTAATAAATGTCTTTCCGACATTGATTTTGAATTGAGCCATTCATTAAGTAACGGGACTCAATTGAGTTTCCAGCTTGTAATCCCGAAGTAATTTCACTTGCTGATGTAATTAGTTAGAGATGTTCTCACCTCCAAGGCTGAGGTATATAAGCCAAAGTTTTGTAACCTAAGGGGATTCAGATTATTAATCAAAGTGAGTTTTTGAGCGCCGTGACTGTGTCTGAGAGAGAGTGAGAGAGAGAGAGAGTCTTATCTACTTGCTACGCGAGCTACGGAGCCGCCATTGGAGAAGCGACACCGCCATTGTGTTAGCAACGGCGAGAGCTATGCACTGATACCAAGAGTGCGCGCTATCGGCTTCTATGTGTGGTAAGTTCCTACGAGCTTCGGTGTGAGTTCTCTTCCAACTCGTGTGTCGGAATAGAGCGTGCAGCATATCTATAGAACCACAACGAGTAGAGCTACGCATTAGTACCATCGGGGTCAAGTTTCGGTCACCTGTATTTTTCGGCCTTTTTTCATACGCGTTTACCGCACGGAGTGATTATAGGTTGATTTTGCAGTTCAAGTCTTTAGGGTGTTGTTCTTACCTAGTGCATAGACTTCCCCTTGAGTTTGAGATCGATTCAATGATTCTAGATCATGTTTCGTATAGCATTCGTTCGTAGTACGGATTTCAGTCACTTGCGTATTTTAAAACTTAGATTTGATTTCCTTAGTAGTGATTGTCATTAGAAGGTCGAGTAGGTGATTTGACACCCACCTAGTTGTTTCCATGCGCCTGCGGGTCAAGCTTCGTCCTCGTCTGACAAATTCTGTTGTTGGTTGAGTTCTCGCTATTTAGCTTCCGCTAGCGGCGTAACCGCCTTAACACAAGTGATAGAGCGTGAGTTCAAAAATCTCAAAACAACTATTGTATATGTTCCTCCATCATCAATAAATTGAGGTTTGGTGCATCAAAGACGTGATTCGACGTTCAAATCTTCGTCCTTCCACTTGTGCAATACGGTTTGGTGAATTCAAGGTGACTTGTGTATTTTAAGTTTCCATCATTTGATCTTGTTTTGGAAAGTGTTTTAGTGTGTTTTCATTGCCAATTTTGTGTCCATTGTAAGAGCGTATTGTGATGAGAGGTCTCCCACACCCTAAGACTCTGTGTGTGTGTGTGTGTGTGTGTGTGTGTGTGTGTGTGTGTGTGTGTGTGTGTGTGTGTGTGTGTGTTTTGGCCACTTTTAGCATTTACTAAGCATGAGTTAGTTTTGTGCAAGCTCTACGATAACATCATAATGAACCATCTCCATTTGCAAGTTACAAACAAGGTATTATGCAAGTTCTATTCCTCTCTCTCTCTCTCTCTCTCTCTCTCTCTCTCTCTCTCTCTCTCTCTCTCTCTCCTTTGATCTAGCTCTGTCTACTCCATTTGGTGCGTGTCTTGGTGTGAGATTGCTTGTGTGTGTTTTGTGGTGCATCTTCTTGAGTGTAACAAATCTCTCTTGCATCCTAGTTTGCATACCATAACTATGTGGTGCCCTTCACTTGTTTGGTTGTGGGTTTGTTGTTGTTCCTTGCTTGTGGTTGCCCCAACCCCAATTGAGTAGCACAAGAGCCTTGAGGGTTGTTTAGAGGTTGCCTCTTTTGTTGCCCGCCTTGGATTGCCTCAATACTTAGCTCAAAACAAATACATGAGAGAGTTTCCACCTTAACGTTATCTACTTGAGTACACGTGTAAAGCATATGAGAAACCATTCAAACTCTCTGTCAAGTTTGAAATTTGAACTTGAGATGAATTTGAAATACCTGTAATTAAAGGGCCGTCAATTTTTTTGCCATTGTTAGTTATGTTTTGTAGGAATCAAAGATGGAGATGGTGTTAAATCTCCTCAGGTTACCGCCGTATGGTTGGGCTTAAACATTTTTCAGGATTTTTGTAACTCGCCAAGTTGCCAACAGTGCGAGTTGGAAAGTAGGTGTAGAGAAAAACCAAAAAGATTAAGTTTACATGAAAAATAGTTTACACTCTTTTTTTAGCCACAATTTTGGCTCCAAATAGCATGGAGGCTTGAACTTAAGTTTAAGCCCCATCCTTCGGAGAGGTGGTAAAAAAACCAAAAGGGTTAAGTCTCCATGTAAAATAGTTCACACCCCTTTTTTAGCTACAATTTTGACTCCAAATAGCATGGAGGCTTGAACTTAAGTTTGAGCCCCATCCCTTGGAGATGGAAAGAAGAGTTGGTAAACAAATCAAAAGGGTTAAGTCTCCATGCAAAATAGTTCACACCCCTTTGTTAACCACAATTTTGACTCTAAATAGCATGGAGGCTTGAACTTAACTTTGAGCCCCATCCCTTGAAGGTGGAAATAAGATGTAGTTAACAAACCAAAAGGGTTAAGTCTCCATGCTAAATATCTAGAGATTTACACCTAAAATTAAGCCTAGATCCCTTTTTTGAATGGGATAACTCTACAAGGCTTGAACCTAAGTTTGAGCCTCCAACCTTTCAAGTTGGAAAGTAGGTGTAGAGAAAAACCAAAAGGTTTAAGTTTGCATGCAAAATAGTTCACACCCCCTTTTCAGCCACAATTTTGACTCCAAATAGCATGGAGGTTCGAACTTAAGTTCAAGCCCCATCCCTTGGAGGTGGAAAGAAGAGGTAGTAAACAAACCAAAAGGGTTAAGTCTCCATGCAAAATATCTAGAGGTTTACACCTTAAATTGAGCCTAGATCCTTTTTGCGGATGGGAAAACACTACAAGTCTCAAACCTAAGTTTGAGCCTCCAACCTTTCAAGTTGGAAAGTAGGTGTAGAGAAAAATAACATACTCTCAGAGATCGACATCAAGAAAATAAAAAAGGTCGACTATGGCTGGCTCGTTTGCTCCTTCTAGCCATTCTCCCTCCTCCCAAGGTGCCCTCTAAATCTTTTAAAGCTCATGTTCTAGTTCATAATTTGTGATAATTCCATAGACAATAGCATGCCATAGCTTGTCAATGTTTTCAGCCATTACAAATCTAGGCATGACAAACACCAGTGGCACAAGTTCTGTGCTATTGCCATGGCGGCTACACCTACATGATGATTAATAGATTGAAAAGGAGCCGGGGGGCTACGACGGGGGATATTGCTACTTCTTGCAAGAGGTGCACATGCTATTACTGATGTTGTAGGGGCACTGGGAGGCTGCAACAAGGGCTACTACTACTTCTTGCCAGAGGTGTGCAAGTAGCACCAAAGAAATGTTGGAGGCTCGAACTTAGGTTCAAGCCTGGTAGTATTCTTCCATCTGCAAAAGGGATCTAGGCTCAATTTAAGGTGTAAACCTCTAGATATTTTGCATGGAGACTTAACCCTTTTGGTTTGTTTACTACCTCTTCTTTCCACCTCCAAGGGTTAAGTTTGCATGCAAAATAGTTGACACCCTTTTTCAGCCATAATTTTGCCTCCAAATAGCATGGAGGCTCAAACTTAAGTTTGAGTCCCATCCCTTGGAGTTGGAAAGAAGAGATAGGAAACAAACCAAAAGGGTTAATTCTCCATGCAATAGATCTAGAGGTTTACACCTAAAATTGAGCGTAGATCCCTTTTGTGGATGGAAAAACACTACAAGGTTTGAACCTAAGTTCGAGCCTCCAAACCTTTTGAGCTGGAAAGTAGGTGTAGAGAAAAACCAAAAGAGTTAAGTTTGCATGCAAAATAGTTCACATGTTTAGATGTGAAAGTAAGCCACAATCCCTTTTGTGGAGGAGAAAGTACTATGAGGCTCTTCCACCCCTTCTAGTTGTGAGAAAGAGAAGAAAAGAGTTTCATCTCCATGCAAAATCTCTAGATGCTTAAATTCCCTTTTGGAGGAAAACATTAAGAGGCTTCTCTCAAGTTTGAGCCTCCACCACTAGTAGGTGGATAGAAGGGCTAGAAAAACATAGGAAGGGCCAAGAATCTTTTTAAAAGACTTTAGGAGGCCTAAATGCAATAATGAACCTCAATCTCTTTTGGGGGAGTAAACACTATGAGTCTTGAATTCAAGTTCAAACCTCCACCACTTGTAGGTGGAGAAGGGATCAAAAGAAACTACAGGGATTGAATCTCCATGTAAAATCTCAACAATCTAAATGAATATCAATCCCTAATCCCTTTTGAGGAAGAAACTTAATCACTTGTAAGTGCTAACAAGGAGTAGATAAATGTGAGGTATTGAGTATCCATGAAAAATTTCACGTATCTTAAATGCCTTTTGTGTGCAAAAACAAGCAGAGGCTAAAACTTAACTTTGAGCCTTTCTCTGGGTGGAAAAACTTAAATTTAAGCCTTTGTCTTGGTGGGAAAACCATCAAGCTCAAACTTAAGTTTGAGGCTCCAGCCCTTCTAAGGGGGGAAAATTGTCATAAAACTAATATCTAATACTCCCAAATGATTTTCTCATGTTAAACTAATCATTTAATATAGGGAAGTACCACGGGAGTAAAAGCTAGAATATTAGTAAGGCTGCCAGACCGATCTCTGCCAGGGATCCAAAGGAGGGAAAATAGGGATCCAAAGGGGGGACAATCTTCAAAAGAGCAATGTGCTTCAATGGGGCTTAAAAGACCTAAGGTACAGCTCCATTAAGACCTCCATGGACTAAGGTTCCAAAAATTAAATCATTTATCCAATGGCCAAAGCAAGGGAAAAATTGGATGGTCGTGGGAAGACTAAAAAGTCTTCCCATATCCCTAGGAAGGAGGGGGTCAGCCCTTATTGTAGGGGATGAGACACACACTCCAAGGCTCCCCCTTTACACAAAGGGAATATTGGACACATGTCAAGCTCCTAGGTCAGTTGCCCACAATCTCCCCTCAAATCCTATTGGATGGCCATAGAGGTGGACCAATGAGAATTAGGCTAGAGTAAATTTAGTCTAATCAATTTAAAATTTCTTGATAAAAGAACCAATAGAATTTAAGCTCCCTAGAAGACTATTGGTGGAGAATCTACCAAGGGGTCCAATGACCATTCAACAACCCAATGGCTTGCCTGATTCCAATTGGCCAAAAGACTAAGAAGTCCAATCAGAGTTTAGTTGAATTATTTAATTACCTAAAGCTCTCACAAAAGGGGAAAGGGGACACTTGTCAAAAGGCTATCAATTATGCTTCTAAATTGTGATTGGCTAAGCTTTACAGGAGCCAATGGGATGCCAACATGAGCAAATAGCAAGAGGGGTCGACCAAGATGAGAGAGAAGGCTACATTTTACTCTAACACAATGTTACACACAACTCATGTGTGCAAGAAGAAATCCATATCCTTCTCCAAGCATTAAGAAGTAGAGGCCTACACCAACAACTCTTGTCTATGAATGCAAATCCAACCAAGAGCCAAGCTTCAATGGCATGCTCATCTCCTCTACCATGCTAATCACTAAGCTAAGCTATGCTATTAGAGTGATTATGTGAGGAGAATACTTATTTCTCATAAGATACACCTTCTTTCTCTCAATCTTTTCTCATTCCTGCTAGCTCTTGTTGGAATTAGGGTTGCAGAGAAACACACACAGCTTGGAGAAGACGAAGGAAGCTCAAGGCACACAATAGAGAGTGTATTCCTTAGTGTGCAATGGAAAGATAGATAGCCCTAGAGTGATGGGCGTATATACAATGCACGGGGGAAAAAACCTCCTAAAGAGGGAAAAAATGCCCCGGCGGTCCTAGTGTGTTCACACACATCACTACCACATGTATATGGTAACAAATCCCCCCTGGAGTGATGCGGTGAACGAGAGCTGGCACATGAGTAAAGGGAAGTGCCATGCCCTGAGGACAGGATCAGTCCACAAAGGGGAGTAAGCCCAAAGCTTTGCGGAAAGCTTCAAGCTTCTCACGAGACAAATCCTTTGTGAAAAGATCTGCAAGGTTGTCCTGTGTTGGCACATAAGCCAAGCTGATCTCTCCTGCTGAGAGCCTCTCCCTGACATAGTGGTAATGCACCTCAATGTGCTTTGTGCGAGCATGAAAAACTGGGTTCCTCGCAACTGCCAATGCGCTCTGACTGTCAGTGTAGATAGTGTTGGCAGTGTCCTGTCCAACACCCAAGTCAGCCATAAGGCGTCTGAGCCATACACACTCAACCGTAGCTGTGAAGACTGCCCTGTACTCAGCCTCACAACTCGAAGTGGCCACAGTAGGTTGCTTCTTGCTCAACCATGATATACATGAACTGCCAAGCATGAAACAAAAACCACTTGTGGACACTCGCGTGTCAAAACAACCAGCCCAATCTGAGTCCGAAAAAGCATGTAAGTCTGGCGGCAATGATCCCCCCTTGGGATAAAACAAGCCAAGATGTAAAGTGCCACTAAGGTAGCGGAAAATCCTCTTGACAGCCTGCCAATGCTTAGACCCTGGGCTATGCATAAATCTGCTGACCTGCGAGACTGCAAACTGAATATCTGGCCTCGTGTTGCATACATAAATGAGGCAGCCAACAGCAGTTTGGTAAAGAGTGACATCAGCAGGATCGCCAGCATCATGTAGACTCAACTTCAAACCTGTTTCCATGGGAGTGGCAATAGGTTTGCAATCCTCAAGTCCAAACTTACATAGCAATGTCTCTATGTAACTTTTCTGACACAAGGCAATACCACCATCACACTGCTTAAACTGTATACCCAAGTAATGATGCAACAGCCCCAAATCTTTCATCTTGAAAGTAGCATTCAAATCAGCCTTAAATTCAGCAATATGTCTCTCATTTGGTCCAGTGATCAGCAAATCATCAACATAAAGAACCACAATGAGAAATACATCATCCTCACGCTTTACATACAATGTGCTTTCTGTTGGACTGTTACGAAAGCCTCGTTTAACCAAATGAGTGTCAGCTTTCTCATACCAAGCACGAGGAGATTGCTTCAACCCATACAAAGCCTTCTTACATTTGCACACTTTGTCCTCTTGTCCTTTTATGACAAAACCGCGAGGCTGCGTTACATAAACTTCCTCAAATATGTCACCATTCAAGAAAGCAGTAACAATGTCTGATTGATGTACATCCCAACCAAAATGAGCTGCCAATGCACATAGAAAACGCACAGTAGTCATACGACAAGTGGGAGCAAAAGTCTCTTCATAATCTATGCCTTTTTGTTGTGCATAACCCTTTGCAACAAGTCGAGCCTTATGGCGATCGATCTCACCATCCGGCTTGCGTTTCAACTTGTAAACCCACTTCGTACCAATGGCCTTTTTGCCAGGAGGCAAATCACATAAAGTCCATGTGTCATTCTCTATAAGTGCATCATATTCTGATTTCATGGCAGCAATCCAATTTTCTGAATTCTGTGCTTCATCAAAAGACAGAGGCTCCTCAACATCATGTAAACTAGACACAGCCAAAGCATAACAATCTGATGCATAAGATGCATGGCGAGAGCCTGAACGAGTACGACTAGATAAAGGTGCATCCAATTTACTGTCACGCAAAGTGTGCACCAGCCATTTTGGCATACCTCTAGCCTGCTCATTTTCAGCCCTTTCCTCATCAAGTACATCATGTACATCTGCATCAGTAATAGGCTGTTCTAAAACATTTTCAGAAACCCCCATAGGCTGTACATTTGCCTCATTGGAACTTACATTCGTATTTCCACCACTGAAAAGAGGCAACAAAGTGTCATAAATGTCCTGTGAGCTTACATTACTGTCTCTAGTACATGACAGCAAGGGTTGAACAGAATGTTCCACAAACACTACATCCCGTGAAACCAAAATACGTTTTGTTTGCGGATGATACAACCTGTAACCTTTGCTTTCAACACTATAACCAACAAAAATACATTTGACAGCCTTATCATCCAATTTTCTGCGCTGCACTTGTGGCACCAAAGCATATGCCAAACAGCCAAAAACACGCATGTGCTCAATAGAAGGTTTTCTATCATGCCATGCTTCATATGGAGTAATAGACTGCAAAGCTTTTGTAGGACACCTGTTAAGTACATAAGTGGCACACATGATGGCCTCAAGCCAAAAAGAATGCGGCAAAGCTTGACTTTTGACCATACATCGTGCCATTTCCGTTAGTGACCTGTTTTTCCTCTCAGCAACACCATTTTGCTGAGGTGTATAAGGCACTGTACATTGGTGTTTTATCCCACGACTAGCCAGAAATGCATTAAATTCATGAGACATATACTCCCCCCTCGATCGGAACGGAGGGTGCCCATAGTACATTTTGAGACATTTTCAGCCATAGCCAAAAATTGTTTGAAGCACATAAAAACTTCGGACTTCGCTTTAAGCGGAAATACCCACGCATGCCTGGAGTAATCATCAATGAAAGTCACGAAGTACAGGTAATTGCCCAAGGACGGAGTTTGCATGGGCCCACAAACGTCACTATGCACAAGCTGCAACCTGCATGTGGCCCTAACTGAACCATCCTTTGGAAACTTAGAACGCTGCATTTTACCCAGAATACAGCCTTCACAAACATGTTTGATAGGTGCTTCAAGAGGCGGCAAAGAAGCAACCATATCAGATTTCTGCAAACGCAGCAAACTGGCAAAATTCAGATGACCAAAACGTGCATGCCAAAGTTTTGCATCTGAAATAGCCCTTGAATCTGCAACAGCATTTGCAAAATTTTGTCCACACTTGTCATACAAAGTGAGCTTATACAGCCCACGGCACAAAATCCCAGATGCAACAATTTCATCACCAAAACTGAGATCATGAACTGTACATCTGTCATCCACAAATTTGACTACAAGTCCAAGTCTAGCAAGTGCGGATACAGACAAGAGATTCTTCTTGATCCCAGGTACATAAAGTGCATCAACAAGTGTGAAGGAACTGCCATTAGCAGCAGTGAGCACAATCTTTCCAACTCCCTGAACTGGATAAGAGGCGTTGTTGGCACAAGTGACTGAATTCCCATGAGGGACAGACTCGAGAGAGGTAAACAATTCACGATGTGAGGTAATGTGCTTTGTAGCACCACTGTCGAAATACCACACATGTGAATCTGCAGCAACTGACAAGCATGCATCATGGACAGCAGGATTGTAAGTGCACTCTGCGCTAAAAGCCCATTCTGCATCAACATCAGCATCACAATCTCCTTTCACAGAAGACTCAACAATGGCTGCATTTGTAGTGGAACCAGCATTTGCAGTGGAACCACCCTCTTTCTTCTTAGCCTCTTTGGCCTTCAACTTAGGACACGACTTGATCAAGTGATCATTGGCTTTACAATAATGGCAACGCATCTTCTTTTTGCCCTTATCACCAGAATTGCCAGACGAAGTGCTGCCAGCAGAAGCATTAGGAACAGAATTTTTGCCACTCGCAGCAGAACCATAAGAAGTGGCTGCATTACTGTTACCACCCTTTCTTTGAGAAGCAATAAAAGCCTGTTCAACTGCACGCTGCCTAGTCCTGTTTTTTCTAGAAAGTGACTCTTGCAACAGCAATGTGCATAATGCATCAAACTTGACAACTTCAGGATTTCCTTGGGTCATCAGTCTCCAAGTACTAGCAAAAGTCTGGTAGGAATCTGGTAAGGCATCAAGAACAGTCTGCACAAGGGAACTGTCAGAAATGACTTCACCTGCAGAAATGAGTTGCTCATTGATATCCTTGACACTAGCAAGGAAAGTGTCCATATCATCTTCCTCATGCATAATCTTCGACTCTAGCTCTTTACGCAGCAAAGCAATTTTAGCCTCATTGCGGCTTGCATAAAGACCTGCTAGAATATCCCAAGCCAATTTTGCAGATTTTGCTGAACGGATGTGAGGAATAATGGTGCGCTTCACAGACAACGCAATCAATGCATGAGCCTGCGCATCCTTAACATCCCAACGAGCTTGTTCTGCTGTAGGCAAAACAACTCTAACAGCTGCAATCCTTGCAGCAAGACCTGCAACATCCTCAATATCGCCTACATCTTCAGAACCAGGACGTACATCAATGCCCTGCACAATGTTCCAGACACCTTTTGACACAAGAACGTGTTGCATCATATAAGCCCACATAGGGTAGTTGTCCCCATCCAACCTATCCTCAGCAGCCATCCAACCTATCCTCAGCAGCAAACATCTTGAACACATCTGTGTTGTTGTTGTCAGCCATGGTAAATGCTGCACCTGATGTGAAAACTGCCCGAAAATAGGAGAAATGGAGCGGAAACAACTTGTGCTATATAGCACAAACCGTAGAAGACTGTAAGGCACCTGTTATGCAGAAAACGGCACTGACAAAAAATCTGCACAAAATGACGAAATAACCTGTGCAGTACTGCCCGTAGTGGAAACGGAGGCCGAAATGAGCCCAAATCAAAATTCTGAGCAGACCGAGCTCTTCGAGCTTGACCAAAATATTTGTCGACCTGCGAACGCTTGCCAAAGCTCACTGAAATCGGAGAAAGTGAGCAGGCGTGTGCTGGAGCAGCTGGCGACTAAGCCCGGGAGGACGTGACCTGCTCTGATACCAATTGTTGGAATTAGGGTTGCAGAGAAACACACACAGCTTGGAGAAGACGAAGGAAGCTCAAGGCACACAATAGAGAGTGTATTCCTTAGTGTGCAATGGAAAGATAGATAGCCCTAGAGTGATGGGCGTATATACAATGCACGGGGGAAAAAACCTCCTAAAGAGGGAAAAAATGCCCCGGCGGTCCTAGTGTGTTCACACACATCACTACCACATGTATATGGTAACAGCTCTCACCATTTTTAAAGGTGTGTGAGGTCTTGGGACTGAGGCTAGGGACACTAGGCATGTTTTTCAAGCCTAATTTGGTGCATGAAGCTTCCATCTTCATTGCACCAATGAGTTTTGTCAAGGAGCACAAAGAATTGTATTGTACAAAAGCCTCCTTTGATGGGAGAAGCTAGAATACAAAGCCTTTATGGAGGGGGGACCGGCTCCATGTAAATCCGGTCCTCAACTGTTGTCAATTTTTCTATTTCTCTCTCTTTTCAAGTATTGTCAATGCCAAATTAGCTAGGTGTAAATTGCTATGTTGCTTTTCAAATTAAGTACTCTCTCTATGCTCATTAGGAATTTGTTCTTAATGAAGTGCTCACTATGTTATCAATTTCCGCTACACACAAGTTACTAGTGCTTTAAATGTTACAAAAAAGATTGGCAAAAAAGTAGAATGGTTGAAATTTCATGCTTCCATAGTGCTAATTCTTACTTTCTGACAATGAAAGCATGTTTTTTTTTTCTTATGAACGTTTAATGGGAATCTGAATGAAAACTTGCTACCTTGCATGGGTGCTGTGAGGGTCTTATAGGTTATACTGAAAAATCAATGTCTTAAGAAATTAAAATTTTAATTTATCACAAGATAGTTTGAGTATAAGGTTGAGCTCTACTGATGAAAGTTTCTCTCCTACAATGTCACTATGCTTATCAATATGCTTGGTTTAGTAACAAGGTGTTAGCAGCAAGCTAACTTGGATATCATTTTTTGGAGCTCTCATTGTAAAAACACTTATTATATTGATAAATTCGGAATATTATAACTCCTATTTTTTGGATAAATCTTTGTAATTAATGATCCAGGGCTACAAGCTTCCAAATTGTATCAACCTGTCTTTACCCATCTGTAGTTAGAGCTCCTAGATTATTAGTTTTGACCACCAAAAACCTTGGCTAACGTATAAAAGTCAATTTTTGTAAGCTATTTTAGAAGTTTTGGATAATGAAATACACAGCATGAGCTAACGGCGCTTCTTCTTGTGCTTCCTACTCCCTCCCTGGTTGTCACATTACAGTCGCATCTGTTGCATTGCAACCGCTGCAGGTAAGAGCTCTATGCATTGATGTAAGCATTTACAGTATTTTGTAGCTTTTGGAGTCGCCAATCCACAGCCTAATTTCATCATAAGTAGGAGTTTACACTTCAAAATAAAAAACTAAGCATAGGCGGGGTATTGGGGCATCATTGCTAAGCATTTAGATGTATTCTGGGTCAAAAACGACTAGGTCAAAAATCCACTGCTGTTAATAATCGTGATTTTTGCACTTGACCTAAAGTGGGATTTGAGAGCATAACCATGTGTGCTTAGGTCTTATAAACTTGTCCTAGAAGTTTTATTACGTTTGGATGTCTTTTGATGCTGTAATGGATGTGATTTGTTTGCCGATGAGTGATTGGCTTTTGGTGATTTCAGTCACTTGAGTGTAGCTTGAATTAGATGCGAGTTGTTTGTTGTTTTCCAAGAGATTGACGACCTCTTGTAGCCTCTATGCACAAGTCGAGTCAGCTTCGTCCCATGGATTGACAATGTAATCGTGGTTCTCGCTACATCTGCAATAAGATACGAGTGAGGTAAGACACCCGTCCCACATTTGGCGCCACTGTCGGGGATCGAAGAGACCTAAACTAGGAAAAACATGAGCGTCTTGTGAAGTTATTCTTTAACTTCCTCTAGGATCTCCTAGAGTAAAAACTTTCTTTTTAGAAACCGTATAGCTTAAGATTGTCTTCTTTTGATGTGTAGAGGTAGCTTGGAGGTAAGTTGTTCTTGTCGAGTGCCTTTAAGAATTTAGGATTGTAAAACTAGATTAGGATTTTGAGAATGATTAATGGACAAGACAAGTCTTAAGATCAAGGCTCAAAAAACCACAAAAAACAAGAAAATGAGTGTTTGTGGACACTTTCCACAACCCCATTGCAGTAGAACCTAAGAGTAGGGTAAGTAGAATCCGAGGTGGATTTCAAAACATTGCTCTCTTTGAAAGAATCACTGTGAGTTGTTATTTGAAGTTGCAGAATTTCAAGTCTATAGCTAGAAATAGCACGAAAAGACTGTCCATCACTCAATCCAACTGGAAGAGTATGCTTAAAAGTTGTATGAACCAATGGATAAGCTCAAGGACACATTCATGTAAAAATTTCAAGAGTTTGCAAAAACTCATATTATTTACTTTTTCTTGACATTTTAGGCCAAATTAAGTTTTGACTTGAATCAGAGGCTTAAAATAGCTCATGAAAAGACTTTCCAGTGAAAAAGTTCAAAAAAGTATTTAATTTGGGCCTAAAGTAAATAATCATGATTATTTACTTTCAGCTCAAAACTGACCAAGCTTGGTACGAGAGACTCTATGCATGTGTACAAACAACTTTTGTAAAGGCACATAGAATTTGGATCACCAAACAGACAAAAAACAGGGTAAAAACTAAAGTCTGTACTGACTTTTGGGAACTTGAGTGTAAATTGGGAAAAATTTTGTTCAAACTCAATGAAACTTGATTCATAGGCTTATATTGATGTGATAGACATGTGTACATGCTCAGTTGATCAAAAGATGCAAAAACTTGTCAAAACTAAATAATCACGATTATTTACATCTGCCCCATTTTTTAACTTTTTTTACCAAGTCAGCATACCACTTGCTTTAGCATGTTATAATAAGCCCATAAATCAAATTTGGTAAGATTTGGATGATTGGATTGGAAATTGTGACCAAATCTGCAAAGACAGTCTGCGGACACAAAACTGATGACCATTTGACCAACAATTGTCCAAACTTGATGAAACTTGGCCAGAGGCCTTAAGTTGAAGTGCTTAATAGATCTGTGTCAAGATTGGGACAAAAACTTGCAAAAAATTAGCTAGAGTAAATAATCACGATTATTTATATTTGCTACAAAAATTAATAATCTTGCACATTTGAGTATACCACAAGGTCAACCACATCAAGTAGACCACACAAATCAGTTTTTGTGAAATTTGGATCACAAAAGTGAGACTTAAGCCAGATTCTTGAAAACTGAGTCTGCGGACACGAAACAGTTGCTAAACTTGAACAAATTTTATCCAAACTTAGTAAAACTTTTCAGGGACCTTAACAGGTTGTACACTTAGCAAATCAAGCCAAAAAGTACAAAAATTTGAGAAAAATAAATAATCGTGATTATTTACTACTACTATATAGGGACACCGGCCAATTTTGACTTTTGAACTTGTACAGTGTTAGACCAACAAACTTGATTCATAAGCTTAAAATAGCTCCTGAAAAAGACTGTCCATTGAAAAAGTGTAAAAAAAGTTTCATTTTGGGCCTCAAGTAAATAATCGTGATTATTTACTTTCAGCTCAAAACTAACCAAGGTCCGTACCAGTGATTCATTGCATGTGTACAAACAACTTTTGTAAAGGCACATAGAATTTGGATCACCAAATTGACCAAAAATTGGGTAAAAACTAAATTCTTCACTGACTTTCAGGAACTTGAGGGTAAATTGGGAAAAAAATTGTCCAAACTCAATGAAACTTGATTCATATGCTTATATTGATGTGATAGGCATATGTATATACTCAATTGACCAAAAAGATGCAAAAATTTGTCAGAAGTAAATAATCGTGATTATTTACATCTGCCCCATTTTTCAACCTTTTTTACCAAGTTAGCATACCACTAGCTTTATCATGTTATAATAAGCCCACAAACCAAATTTGGTAAGATTTGGATCATTGGATTGAATATTGTGACCAAATCTGCAAAGTCAGTCTACGGACAAAAAACTGATGATTATTTGACCAAAAATTGTCCAAACTTGATGAAACTTGGCTAGAGGCCTTAAGTTGAAGTGCTTAAAAGATCTGTGTCAAGATTGGGACAAAAACTTGCAAAAAAATAGATAGAGTAAATAGTCGCGATTATTTACATTTGCTATAAAAATTGATAATCTTGCACATTTGAGTATACCACAAGGTCAAGCATATCAAGTAGACCACGCAAATCAGTTTTGGTGCAATTTGGATTACAAAACTGAGACTTAAGCCAGATGCTTAAAACCCAAGTCTACGGACCCGAAATAGTGGCTAAACTTAAACAGATTTTGTCCAAACTTAGTGAAACTTGTCCAGGGACCTTAATAGGTTGTACACTTAGCAAATCAAGCCAAAAAGTATAAAAATTTGAGAAAAATAAATAATCATGATTATTTACTACTGCTATATAGGGACACCAATTTTGACTTTTGAACTTGTACAGTGTTAGACCAACATAATACAAGGCCACCGGGAAATTTTGGGTTCAATCATATCCAAATTGGTACATGTTGACTCAGTTTTCAGGTTGCAGATTAGTCCTTTGATTTTTTTACAAAAGGGGAATCTGAAAGTCTCAATTGCTGACTCCTAGAGCTCGATTTGAAGTGATCCACATAGACCAATCACAATAGCTAGCAAAACCTACACAGTCTTTGTGAAAGAATAGCTAGCTTGATCAAAATTGATACAGGAATTAGGTTGCAGACAAGGAATCGGCAGCTTAACAGAAGTTGCAATCAAGTCAAGTGGAAGAAATTGACAACAAGTCAATCCAAATATAAGTACTCTATCAAGGGCTTCACAAGTCTTTATGAACCTGAGATCTAGTCGTGTACTAGGAAATCAGGGCATATTTGGAGAAACCTCCAGTAGAGTATCCACCGAAGAGAGTGTGAATCAAGGCAATCCCTTGCACACTATCCTTGAAGAAGTCTCAGACACTTTTTCAGATTCAACATCTGAAATGTCGTCCTATTCAACTCACTCAGAAACCGGAATGACAGTGCACTATAAGCATATACTCTCTTTTTATAAGACTAATCGCCATGGAGCTCAGGTTTACCTGGACCCCAATGAAAAGTATGCTATTCGCATTGATGACCATGGTATTGAGTTCGAAGAGGAAATTAGGGCAAACAAACAAGGAAAAATGTACATGGATAGAAACGTAACTCAGTATTTACAAGTCGAAAACCCTGATGTGATAGACAAGTGGGGGTCAGAAGTAAACACCATAATTCTAGATATGGCAGCAAAAGAAGGACCACCAACTTTAAAATTCAACGGATACGATCAAGTTGATTTGAAGCCTTTGAAATGGCTTAGTACAAACAATCCAAGGATCGGAGTCTATTGTTGGAAGGATAGAAACATCAAGGGTCTTTTGTGGACTTCCAATGCCAAATCAGGACAGCTAACACCCATGAAGATCATCTATATCTTCAAGATCAAAGATAAGGGTTCAACAGACCTACCAATCTACCTGTTTAGGTATTTTTATAACAACAACTTTGTTATGATGACTCTTGAGGAGGTGGAACAAACCAAATACCAAGGGTACTCCATAAGGGATTGAATATTAGCCAAGTACCATAAGCTATTCCAAGAGATGAACATCATGAGAGATCTTCTGAAAGTAATGTTAAGAAACCAGAAACCACCTCATCACAAACAAAACCGGGTGACACTAAAGCCAGTCCAGGGCTACATGAGTCACTATTTCCAACACACTAGTTTGAAGGACTCGGAACAGGACCAACCGCCACGAGACCGGGAGTTGAACCAAATAAACATGTCAGACCAGCTGATTTTCAGAAATGGATCAGAAAATATAGTGGATCGGAGGATCCATACAACCACTTAGGAAGCTTTAAGCAAGTGCTAAGAGCACAATATATATTCTATTTCCATACTCAATCCGACGGGTTTGGAATGACATTAGAAGGAAAAGCATTGACATGGTTCCAAAACATACTTAAATACATTAGCTCAAGGATTTGTAGCTGCTTGTTCCAAAACAGGGATCAAATACAATACAATAGCTCAAATCTACAGCTTTCAACAAAAACAAGGTGAGTATGTTAGGGATTGTGCAAGTCGAATGAAGCAATACATTGCCAAATGCCCATAGCTAGAGATACCTGCAGAAGAACAACTAGTATCATTGTTTCTAGAGGGACTACTAAACAAAGAACTTCATGCTATATTGTATAGCAAGAAGCATACAACCCTAGAAAAAGTGTGTGTCAAATGCTATTGATTTAGGAGACAATTGTGATATTTTCAACGAAGAAGATGTCCCTAAAGATAACCAAAGTGAGAAAACAGCATCCACCAAACCAGCACAAGTGGGAACGGCTACTGCAGCACGGCTTTCAGCCATAGAAGACATGCTCAAAAGGATGAATGACATGATGAATAACATGCAAAAATCACCTATAAGAGGACCAGGACAAGGGATACCTCAACAGGGATAACCAATTAGGCCACAAAAATGGTGTACAATCGAGGGTAAATGGACCAACCATGAGACAAATGAGTGCTAATACCGACCAAAGTATGATCGGAATGTTCAATACGTGCCTATGAGGCCACAAGGACAACGCATGTACAGATATCAGCCTAATATGGCCCCAACTCAAAGACCATCGATGGGTATGGAAAGACCTCAACCTGTGTTGGGTCAAAAACCTCCATATCCGAGACATAATGCAGTGCCTGTAAAGTACATGCATCCAGAGGGAGTCATAGATGAACAAGCACTAATGCCTGTTACACCCTATGTTGAGCCTAGTCTATCTACAATAATGGTAGAAGGAGATTGGTATAATTCACATCCACCATCAATGGAAGAACCTGTGACTTATGCTACACGAGAGCTTGTACCAATGTACTATGTAGCTAATCAAGGTGTTAGACCTCCTATGGTAAGACCCATGATTAAGCCCAAAATTGGAAACTATCATAATCGTGGTGCAGATGATCATTGAAAAAATGAATGCCCAGAGCCTGACAAGAACCTCAAGCCAGTTGAAGCTTATTACATACAATGTTGCAAAAAGGGAGGACGCTTCTTCGAAGATTGTCCAAAAAATCCTTTAAACAAGGGTAAAATAGTAGTGAACATAGTCCAAGTGATACCTAGTAGCTCGTCTGAGAGTGAATCGATTGTTCCAATCAACGTAATCACCAGAGCCCAGGCTAAGAAAAAAAAACATAACTTCTCTGATGATTCAAAAAATACCAAAATTTTCTATCAAAAGACCAAACGAAGCAGAAACAAAGGTATGAGATGAGAAAACAGAAACAAAGGGCTGAAATCGAGGAGAAAACAAAGAAGCCATTCTAGGAAAAGGTGAAAGAAACTGGAAGCAAAATCAAGGAAACCACTGTGAAATTTGGAGGATCAATTTTGGTTGACAAAGTTTTTGAGCCCATTAATATAGCCTTGGAAGCCTACCAAGTGGGACTTAAAGCAAGCCAAAACATGGAAAATAAATGGAAAAACTATCGTTCTCTAGACATGGAAGTAGCTAAGCTTGAAGCTTATCAAAATCTGGTAAGAATAACGCAAGAGATGCTAGAAAAAGAAAAACCCAAGCTCGAGAGTATGGCAAAACGTGAAGAGCTTGTGGTAAGAGACAATAAAGAAAAATCCGAAGTGGTGGTAGAACCCCACCTTGAAACAAAAGAGCAAGAAATTATAGTGCCGGACAACCAAGATGCCTTAGAAGGAATTCCATTCATAGAAGAAGACTGGCCAGGACACTTATGGAAAAAAGCTAGAGAGATTAATGATGGGAGCCTAACTCTGAAGTCAGCTCCTATAGAGGAAGTTTGGTTAGACAATCTACCTCCTGCTGATATGGACATGGATGTACAATCCTTGTATGGGGGATTGCGGATCTGAAGCTTCAGGAATGTCTAAACCATTGACATTAAAATCATTACCCTCTTACTTGGGAGATAACAATGATGAATCCATAGTGTGAAAAACCACTCAAGTAAAAAGAGCCGAACAAACCTTGGAGGTAGACAACATTCACTCAATCATGTCTACACTCATCCAATGCACTCTTACTTTAGGAGAACTGTTGAAAATCAGGCCATATCTATGGAATGATCTACAGAAAATACTAGAGAAGGTGGGAATAACATGTCTAATCGCAAAAAATTTGGGAAATTGAAACACGAAATGGACAACAAAGAGATTCGATCTGTTCCAATGAACAAAGTCGAGGAATACTATGTAGGGGAAGAACGAAACACAAACCTTCCAGTGAAATATAATGACATAAAAACCATGGCAATACTGCATAGTGGGGCAGGCATAGCCATAGCCACGAAAGCAGTATGGGAATCCTGGGGACAGCCAGCCATTAGACAAACTCGAATGAAATTGCAATTGGCTGATGGACACATTGAAAGACCATTAGGACTACTTGAAAAAGTGATAATTAGTTCCTGTGGGATTGAATATCAACACACTTTTGCCATAGTAGACTTTGGAAAGAAACTCAATTACGAAATCATATTGGGAAGACCTTTCATGCAACAAGTACAACTCATCCAAGATTGGGAAAACAATTATCTGTACTTGAAGCAAGTGGGATCAATAACAAGGATTAACTTAAAAGATCACACATATAGAGATGTCATGAAAACGCCCATATAGGAGTTTGATTCAGTCTCTTCGATTGAAACTAAGCTTCCATCTTGGTTGAACAAAGACACTCTTGTTTGGATGTGTGGAGCTTCAAAAAACAGGAGCTTAAAACGAGAAGAATGTATCTTAGAAAGGGATTGCATGGATGAAGCCTATGTACCTGAACCCTTTCCAGAGCATTTGTTTGAGCCATTTGAGTGGACTCAAATTTTAGCGATAATGGATGTGTATGTGAATACGTCTATGCCCACTCAATTTCTCAATGAGGACAGCTATGACATAATTCCCATACAAATGATCTCAACCCTCCACATTGAATACAAAATTCAAGAACCCAAGGACTTGATGAAAGCTCAACAAGTCTTTTCAGACCTCTACTATGATGCAACAGATGAGTTATAAGAATACTCAACTACCTCAGAGATTGGGGTCGGAAAAAGAACATGTGAGAGCTAAGCTACTCATGAAAGGAGGGGAGAAAATTTTTTTTGACTTTCCTAACCAAAAACCGAGAAGACAGAAATGGTATAGACGAAAAAGAGATACTAGAAATTTGAAAGCTAGACCTATGCCATCAGTCTCCAGTAGAAGATAGTTTCTGATGCAGATAGATGCACATGATTGTGTCAAGGACAAAATTACTGGCAGATATCCTTCAAAAAAAAATACAAAATTCTCAAAAGCATCGAGAAAAACGAGAAATGAAACTCAAGCAAAGCCAAACAAACAGGACAAAGGTTCAACCATGACAAGAGTTGAACGAAAAAATAAATATCAAGAGTTGAAAAAAGCTTTGAAGGAGATATCTACAACTGAAATAGAAACCACTAAAGAGGATGGTAAAGAGGTAATGAGTGTTCCATCCAATTATAAAAAAATACTCTCCAAGATAAAAAAATCATAGTCGAACAACTTGTTAGGGAACTCCAAAAACAAGGCAAGTTCTACGAAGGACCTAAAAACGCAAAAAAGATAGATCTAGCCGAACCAAGAGATGAGCCTAGACCAGCCTACATTGCAAATGACCTTACGAAAGAAGAAGAAGAGCTTTTGTTAAGCTTACTGAAAGAATACCGAGATACCTTTGCTTGGTCTTATAAGGATGGTCTTATAAGGATCTCAAGGGTGTTGATCCAAAAATCTGTCAGCATACTATACCCATGAGAGATGATGAAACCAAGTAGACAAAGGCCATATGCATATAATGAAACATTTGCCAGAAAGATCAAAGAAGAGATTGAAAAACTAAAGGAAGCCGAATTCATTTATGAAATTGAATACACCGATTGGGTGTCTCCAATTGTGGTAGTACCCAAGAAAAATGGAAAATTACGACTGTGTGTCAACCTCAAGAAAGTGAATGTAGCTACCATTAGAGATAACTTTCCTCTTCCAATCACTGAGCATGTTTTAGAACGAGTTGCAGGTAAATAAGCTTACAGCTTTTTAGATGGCTTTTTGGGATACATTCAACTTTTGGTTGACCCCAAGGACCAGCATTAAACTGTCTTTGCAACGGAATGGGGTATTAATGCCTATCGGGTTATGCCTTTTGGGTTAACTAATGCTCCTGCCACCTTTCAAAGATTGATGAGTCATGCTTTTAAGGAATATCTTAGGAAATTCTTGGAAGTATATATGGATGATCTATGCGTACATTCATCAATCCAGGCTGATCATTTTGAACACCTCAAAAAGGTATTTGAAAAATGTAAACTTTATAAGATTTGCTTAAATCCTGAGAAGTGCACATTCATGGGTAGACAAGGAAAAATTATTGGACATATAGTGTCTAAAAATGGCATAGCTACTGATATGGACAAAATTCATGTTATTGCTGATTTGCCTAGACTGTCAACAGTCAAGGGGGTTCAAGCCTTCATGGGGCATTTTGGATATTACAGATGGTTCATTTACATGTACGCTATAATTGCAAAACCCATGTATAGCTTGATTACACACTTTGAATGGAATGAGGCGTGTGAAGAATCCTTCATGAAGCTTAAACATGCTCTCACTTCATCTCCAATATTGAAAGCACCAGATTGGAATAAGATAATCCACATCCACGTAGATGCTTCCAATTTTACTATCAGTTGTATACTAGCTCAACCAGGAAACGGAAAAATTTATTTTCCTATTTATTATGCTAGCCGACAGTTGAATATGGTAGAAAAAAATTATACCACCACCACCGAGAGGGAAGGACTAGGAATGATCTATGCCATTAAAAAGTATAGGCATTACCTCTTAGCCAACAAATTTGTGTTCTTTGTGAACCACGAAGCCTTATTGTACTTGGTCAACAAGCCATGCAGCACACGAAGAATAGTGAGGTGGTTCATCATTCTTCTGGAATGTGATTTCACTGTGGTTGTAAAAAAGGGCACTACACGTCAAAGAGCATATCATTTGTCAAGGATTGTTTCAGGAGAATCACCTAAAGGGGTAGACGATGATCTACCAGATGCATATCTGTTCTCCATAGAAATGATACCTCGATGGTCGGAAAACATGGTATCATTGATGACAATAGCTCAAGTGGATTTGCAAATACCACTTCCTACTACAATCGGATTAATTGAGCAAACAGCAATGTATCAATTACTAGTTGGAAGGCTATACAAAAGAAATCGAGATGGAATATTGCTCTTATGCATTAATCCTGAGGAGAAAACCCAATACCTAAGTCAAGCACATATACCATAGTAGGACTTTACTTTGCAAAAGATCAAACTATGTGACGGATCTTGAGACTTGAAGTATTTTGACCAACTATGAGGAGTGATGTTCATTCTTTTGTGAAACATTCTCCTCAATGTAAAAAACAAACACCCATACCTCATGTAACATTGTTTCAAATGGCACCTGTTCCTAAGTGGAGTAACTATATAGTTACTTACTTACCAAACCAAACATTTCCTGAGGATATGAGTAAAGACTGTCAAAGAGAGCAATTGAAACTGAAGAAAGAGATTATGCTCTTATAGGAAACCATCGGAGAGGTAAGGACCAACATCTGCGTCTTTGTGCAAATGAAGACAAATATATTCCAATTATAAAACAAGCACATGCTGCATTAGCTGGAGGTCACTTTTCTAGTGAAACCACTGCAAGAGCAATCTTAATGGCAGGCATATGGTGGCCAACACTTTTTGCAGATGCCAAAGAGTATTTTCGGAGATGTGATGCTTGCAACGAGAAAAAAAGCCAACACGTGTAGATAGCATGTCCTTAAGACCAATGAATGGGGCTAGAGCTTTCACAAAATGGGGTATAGATTTTGTTGAGCCAATACAGCCACCTGCTTATAGAACCCAAGCTCAATATATCATTGTAGCTACGGACTATTTGACCAAGTGGGCCGAGGCTAAAGCAACTCAAAAGAATGATGCCAGAACCACCGCCGCATTCTTATACGAGTATGTGTTCACAAGATATGGACTGCCAATAGAAATAGTCAATGATAGGGGAACTTGTCTCCTCAATGAGGTAATTGAGTATCTGCTTAATGAATTTATGGTCATCCATAACAAATCGGCTCCCTATCACCCACAAGCAAACGGACAAGCTGAGCATACGAATAAAATTCTTAGCTCGGTATTGACTAAAGTGGTTATTTTAGGAAGGACAAACTGGGAAATGAATCTCCATGCAGCTCTATGGGCTTATCAAGTTTCATTCAAAACAGCTTTAAATGTGACACCCTTTACCCTTGTTTATGGTCTTGATGCCATACTGCCAATAGAATTTTTATTGCCGACACTAAGGGTAGCTAAAGATCTTGAGTGGACTGGACATGAATTGTCGGAGAGACTTGAAGATTTAGAAAAGCTAGATGAGCAAAGGCTAACTACTGTAGCTTACATCTATGCACAAAACCGGAAAAAAAAAACAATTTTTTGATTCCCATCTAATTACAAAAATCTTCAAAAAAGGGGACTTATTTTTAGTCTATTCCCTTAAGCAACACATTCCCAAGTTTAAGGAAAAGGGAAACGAATCGTTTATCATTGAAGATGTATCTCCAAGTGGAGCAGTTAAATTATCCACCCTAGATGGTGAACCAATGGCTAATTGGATTAGTGGATGTCGTTTAAAGAAGTACAATTTGCCATTAACCAATAAATTGCTAGAAAGGATGCATGAAACTAAGAAAAGGAAGATAAAACGATAGCAGGTTATCGATGAAGCCCAAGAAGAAGCTCGGCTTTGAGTACTCGAAAGAAAAGCTGCTCTCAAGAATCAACAAATACCTATTCCCATCAACACCCTGGAAATAGATGACCGATAATGGGAATTACCAAAAGATGCAGTGTCCAGATGATGAATGGTTAGATGGAATGAACCTTCGCATCAAAGTACAGCTCAACGGTCATAGCACAAGTGCATTGGTTGATACAAGAGCTTGAGTAAATGCAATCAGTTATTCCACGTACAAGAAAGGAACAAGTCAGTCTTTGACAGCAGGAATAGCGACTATCAAAGGATGCAATAAGAACGCAATACCAACATTGAGAGTAGTCAACTGAAATGTGATACTACATGGATGTTCATGTCCTCATTAGTTTGTATGCTTACCAGATGAACACATGAATGAGACAATGATTCTTGGAATCTCATGGATGCGGACATACAAGGCAGTACCAGATTGTGATACAAATCAGCTCAAGCTATCACCTAAAGGCGGACAACTCATTATTCCAATTGCACCAAGCAAAGAGGAACGGAAAGTAGGTTACTAGCAGAGTAAATCACGGAGCAATCAATCTTCTCCATCCTATCGACAAGCAGTAGCGTGCAAGGAGTCAGGAAAATTTGGGTACCAAAAGCACAGCTTAAGGACAAGCCGATTGAAATCTGGGTGCCCAAAACATCATCGACAATACGAAAGACGGTTCCAAAGATCTCTCCGAGCAAGGAACCTAACACAAAATGGATTTGGAAGAAAAAGGAGCACTTATCTTCTCCACAAATCGTAAAACCAATCAAGCAATGGAGAGTTATGTCCCAGAAGACTCAACCACGACATTCCATACCAAGCAAACCAAAATATCAATGGCAAGAAAAAGCTCGGCAACAACCATTGTTTATACCAACAGAATAGGCAATCAGCGTGCTAAAGCATCCTGATGGTACAATCAAGCAGAGGGCACACAAGCTACAAAATTTGCTCTTTAGCAGACAGCATCAGCAAGCCTCGACATCAAAAACCCTTGAGTTAATTACTCAAGACCCAACTTTTGCACAGCATACTGGTTTGAACTGCATTGATCTTCAAGTCATGGTAGAGACAACCAAGGCTATTCATAGACGTGATTGTTCAACCCATGCACACAGTCGTCCCGGAGTACGCCATCAAGGAGGGGTGGAAGGGCACTAAGTAATTAAGGGCAATGTTGAAGAGGGAGGAAAAAAGTTTGCTGTTAACGTGTGATTTTTTGCAAACTTATCTAATAATGCCCTTCTAAATCATCAACAGGGGATTAATTGATAATATCTCTCCGATGAGTGTAAATAGTGTATACTATCATAAAATCATCAAAAATAGTCCTTTTTTGTTATTTTTTATCATTTTTTTTATATTGAGACTTTAAAAATAGAGAAATCCAAAAAAAACAATGAAGCTGTGTTTTTCAATGGATTTTCTTAATTACTAGATTTTCACTTTGCTTTTTTAGCGCATTTTGTTATTTTCTTGGATTTTTTCAATAAACAGGTCAAAATATAATAATAAATAGCAAAGAAGCTCAGATGAAAACACTGAAGATACACTGATGATCAGAAAGACAAGATGGATAGGCACAAAAATTTTCAATCAAATCGACAGATGGAAGCGGGAAGCCTAAATTAGGCAGCCAGACCTAATTTTGCAAAATTCTTGCAGAATGAGCTACAGGAATCCGATTGGGAAAATTTTTTGAGTCTAACATAAATTTCATGGTTTAGTAAGACTAATAAGGGAATTTGGGGGAAAAGGGTTTGGGAAGTCCGAGTATAGGTACCCAAGGTAGGCTAAAATCACCTCATTCCACTTGTTGCCTTTGAAGACAGAGCCTTTCGACCTTCTTCGCGCGCATTTTTTGGAGTCTACAGTTGCCTGTTTTCAGCACCGTCTCACACGAGACATGAGGGATAAGTTCTATACTTATCAATGATCCATTTTGTACGGCCGGTATCTAGTCTAAACCCCTAAAAACACCCTAGAATCTGAGCAGTGCAGGAAGACCTACGACCAAAAATTGACCATAGCGGCCTGTCAGCTCAACCAAATTAGATGAGACTTGAACTGTAGCATGCCCCAACATAATAGAACACTTCTATATCAACAATTGACCATTCGGCAAGGGTCGAGTGGGTCCCAAGTAGAAAAGCTAGGTTTTTGGCAGATGCCAGAATTGGATTCTAATGCCACAGACAACTTAGATACGAGGTATATACACAATGTATATGATTGGTTTTTTAAAATCAATTAAGCCAAGCCCTTGAAAAGTAGAAAACGGCTTGAAGGCTACAAAGCATCAAATTTGGCATACGAAGTCAAACTGACTCCAAATGGGCCAAAATTGGATGAGCTGCTTCAGGACTTTGTACCGGACAAGTCCATAGCCTTGAAAGTGACTAACCATCTCCACAGGCCATGTAGTCACAAAAATCGGTGATTTCAGAGTCGACAAAGCAGAAGTGATGCCGGCAACACAAAACTTTACCAAATTCAATTTAGGACTTGTTTTAGGTGTATAGAATATGTTTAGGTCAAAATTTTCAAGTTTTGCAAGAAAAAGTTGACTACTGTAAATAATCGTGATTATTTACTTTTGCAATATTTTGGCTTGAAAATGGTATCATCACCTCACCTATCTATCACTTGTACACACCTATTATATGCCACATTTCAAGTATGAGCCAAAATGATCAAGTATAACTTGGAAAATTGCTAAAAAACACAAAGAAGTGCAAACCAATTTATGAGTTATGAGTCACATTTTTTTATCCAAATCACCTCATATCACATACACAGGGTCTACACCATGCGTAGAACCAAGTTGTACCAAAAAATGTTTTTGATGAAAAAGTTAATAATCGCGATTATTTACTTTTTGGCCAAGATGGTGGAAATTTGCAACTTTGCCATCATAGGACCAAAGTACATGATGTCCTAAGCCCACTAACCACGTTTGAACAAATTTGGAGTTCAAAATCTCAAAATTCCTTTACATCTATTGTTTTAGAGACGTACAACCTAAATCTGGCACCATTTTCATCCTGTGCACTCAAATGAGCCCATACTTCACTCAGAGTATCTATTTGGTATATACTTCAAGCCTATAATGTCAAATTTGTAAAAAATTGAAAAAATTACTCAATTGTAAATAATCGCAATTACTTACTTTTGTTGCAATTTTTTATTTGGACTTCAAGAATTTGATCTTTACATGTTGTTATGCATCTATGCATGTTCAAAAATTGATTTGAAGCAAACTGGACTAAATTTGTCAGCGATTCAAATTGAAGGACATTTCAAGGCGGAATCTGCCAAATTTTCTGACTTTTCGATTCTATTCACTTAGTAGGAGCCATGGAAGCTGCAGAGAAGGCAAAGAAGAGGGTCTCTCAAAAGGAGAAGCTGCAAGAGCTACCACCATATTAACTGGACCCCAGTTCAGTACAGACGGCCAAAGCAACCTATCTGTCAAAAGAACAGCTTGAGGAGAATAACACAACGGTCTTCACATGTAGATTCAAAAGCAAAAAAGGACATCAAATAGAACTACAACTTCTACCAAAAGAGGTCTATGATGTCGCACAAAAGCCCGAGACAAAAGAAGCTAACAGACGGCTTGGGCTCAGAGAATTCTACGACCAAGAGCCATGTGGAATAGATTTTTAGAAAGCATATGAGCTCCCGTCAACGATCAAGGAAGATGGAACATCCTTGATCTCTCACCAGCAAGGGAACAAGGTAGAAGTGGTAATTACCAAGGAGATCGTGGCCGAAGCTCTCAAATTGTCGACAGAAGGAATGACCATGAGGGCAAGAGACAAAAAAACAGCAAGCACTTTCACCAAAGAGACTGTTGCTGCAACATTTGCTGATCTCACCCAGAAATAGGTGGAAGAACCTGCAAGACTATATCATCAACACTTCCACTTTCTAGCAAAGAGACCGCTGAGGTACACAACACCGAATCATGCGGTTGTGACTACATTTACACAAGTGTTAAAGTCGACAATCAGACAACCATTCGACCACGCACAGTATGTGTTATCCACACTAAAGGGAACAAAGAAAGAGGGCAAGATAACATATCTGGCTGCACCTGAGGTACTCACCAGAATTGCCTACAATGCTATCGGCATGGCAGACAATTTGCCATCTGCCCTAGATAAGAACATATGGATAGTGTCAACCCAGTCATCCCCAAGAACCACAAGGTCCACCAAAAGAACGTACAAATCTGATGAAGAATCTGCTGAGAGCTCTCCAGAAAGGCATAGCAGCGAAAGCTCAGATGATGAGGAAAGAAGAGTCCGAATTGCAGAACTGAAAAGAACAGCAATGGCAGCACATCAAGAGGAGCCTCAATAAAAGAAAGCACGGTTTGAGAGAGAGAGAGAGAGAGAGAAGCACTCTTATGAATGAAGCCACCAAGCGCAAGGCAAGGACCCTGCAAAGTGGGTACCTATAGAAGTAAAAGGCCCAAGAACAAAACACCCTGCACAGAGAGAAGCAGAAGATCGAAAGGATCTATTGGAAAGAATGTATAATGAGGCAGAGGCATTAAAGCTGAAAGAAGCCCAAGAAGCAAAACAAAAAGCTAAAGAGGCGGCAGAGCAGCAAGGACAAGCTAAAGCAACACACCAAGATAAATCCCAACACGAAGAAGGTGGGATGTCCCCCAGACCATCCTTACCATTTACAAAACAGCACAACCACCCGATGCCAAGCCCACCACCTTCACCAACAGATAGAACCACACAGGGAGAGCCCATTAAAGAAAAAGAGCCTGAACAAAAAGAGACAAGAGAATCTGCATAACAGACAGCAACTCCTTCTAACAAAGTTGAAACAAAAGAACCAGAGTCAAAAAGGGCAGCAAGTCCTGCACCAGAGGAGACAACAAAGTTTGAGCAAACAAAAGAACAGGAAACAGAGGAAACCCCTTCTACCACCATTGAGCAAGAAACAGCCAAGGCATCTACAAAGCCTCATGATGACAAAGCAGAAGATGGCCAAGCAAAGCCTCAAGGGGAGGAAAAAACAGCCGCCACAACCCCACCAAGAGAATCACAAGGGACTGCAAAAACGTCTAAGCAGCTATCAAGAAGTAAAGAGTGGCAAACCAATGATGAGGTGATTTGAGGTCGGCTCGCTACTGCTGCTCGCCCCCCCCTTGCTGCGCCATCGCTACCCTCTCCCCCCCCCCCCCCCACACGCTGCCCCTGCGCACTGCCCCACAGCCCGCCCGCTGCCCCCCCCTGTTTTCGCGCTGCCCCAAGGGCTACCCGCTGCCCTCCTCTCGCGTTGCCATCCCCACCCCATCCCCCCGCTCGCTGCCGCTTGTGCACCCGCACACTACCCGGTTGCCCACTTCGCCCTCGCCGTCCCACCATCCCCCCCCCCCCCCCCCCCCCCCCCCCCCGTCCTCTTCACTCCCGAAGGTCTTCTGCACCTGGCTCGGCAACACTTTCTCTTCGGACAAGTGCTTGGTGTACTCGTTCGCAGATTTTCTTCACCGCTCGCTTCTTCGACTCAGCAGTAGACACAAATGGAGGCTCCAGCTCCACCTCAGAGGGACTCACCTGAAGCCCCCTCGCCCAACCCCGCTGAGCCCACCATTCGACTTGCTCTTTTGCCGACAGAGCAAGCGAGCCTTGCCGCAGAGGTAGAACGCTTGCAGGCGACTTCTGCCATCTGCAAGGTTCTCGGCACCCGTCCTAGCAAAGGAGAGCTGCGAGACCTTCTCCAGGCCCGCCTCCTCGCAGAGGTGGGCAAGATCTTGGATGTCCAGATTCTCGGACGGGGGTACTACCAAATTGAGTTCGAGACTTCCGAGATGGCCTCCAAGGTCATAGCTATGAGTCCATTGGCCATCCGAGCATCACACGCCCACTTTTGACAGTGGGGACATGGTTTTGACCCGACTTCGGATGTGCTAGTAGAGGAGGCAGACATCCCCATCTCAGTCTGCTTTCCGGGTTTACGGAGGGAGTACCTTCCACTTCTCTCCAGGATTGGCTCCGCCATCGGGACGGTCCTAGAGACACCTCGTACGGCAGCATCAGTAGCTGCCAAGGCAGCTAGCATCCCTTCAGTTCGAGTTTTGGTCAGAGATACCCACACGCTCCCGAAGGTCATCCTTCTGTCTCGAGTGAGTGGGGGTTGGTTTAGACAGAGTGTGGAGTACTCGGGTCTCCCGAACCAGTGCTTCATTTGCAATCAGATGGGCCACCTAGCGAAGGCCTGTCCATGGAGGAGACCACGGCCCGCACCTCAGCCTCAGCCCCCAGCCTGCCAAGGCTGGGCCGCAGCCACAGCCAGCGACACAGCGCACAGATTCAGAGCCACCCTCCGAGCCTGGGGCTCCAGCGGAGGAGGGGTGGCAGCAGGCCCGTGGCCGTCAACGCCAGGGGCCACAGAGACAACCTGGCACTCAGAGTGGCCCTCAGGTGCCTACTCAGCAGCAGTGGGTCCCCACGGGGAACCGCTTTGGTCCTCTTGAGCAGGAGGAGTCCCCTACGCCAGCCTCCACCTCCGCCTCACCCTCGCCAGCCGCTCCGCCTTTCGATTTTCCCTCCTCCTCCTCATCCCCTCCCCCGCCCTCTGCTCCCGCCCACTCCCCACCTCGCCCCCCTGTCTCTGTCGCCCCACCCCGCTTCTCTTCTCCTCCGCCCCCCCCCCCCCCAGCTCCTTCTCCCCCTCCTCCTACTCCAGCACCACAGTCGACTCA
Organism: Adiantum capillus-veneris; assembly: GCF_014529385.1. Taxonomy (NCBI): domain Eukaryota; kingdom Viridiplantae; phylum Streptophyta; class Polypodiopsida; order Polypodiales; family Pteridaceae; genus Adiantum; species Adiantum capillus-veneris. The sequence goes on along the minus strand of NC_140960.1, from coordinate 2,093,109 downwards.
GGAGACTAGTCCCTCGCCGGCGGCTAGGAGATCTCTTGGCAGCGCCTTTGCCACGAGTCACCTAGCGAGAGAGGGTCAGCCCTTCTTGCGGCCCCCTCTGCAAATTCATACATCTTCCCTTGTAGCTATCCCTCGTGGTCTGACAAGCATTGACCTCCGATGCCGCTGGGATTTCTTCGATTACGGGTTCACTCTCTTTCTCGACGATTCCGCAGCAGACCACGAGGCAGCCTTCTTCAGGGTCCACGCTTTGTTCCTTGCCGCTAGGGGGATAGAGGCCTTGGACTCAGCAGTTGGTTTCTCCTTCCCCCTCTGTGGTAGGAGTGAGACAGAGTGGTCCCTCGACTCAGTGGTGGGATGGTTGCATACACAGGTTCTTGAGTTCTCTCACCACATGGGAGAACTTGGCGTTACAGATTTGCTGCAGACCTTGTGGCCACTGGCCAAGTTTGCTGTGACACCCCAGACTCAGCAGGATGTAGACACATTGTGGTGTACTTTTTTGCTGATACGCAGTGTTTGCCTTGCTATGTATACTTTCATGAGGACTCTTGGACAGAGGAGGTTGCTTTACAAACGGCTCGCTCTGCTTGGGCTTGGACCAGGCACTCACTGTAGTCTCGCCTATCTAGAGGGCGCTCGGATGCGGATTACTCTCCATCCAAGCCAGCCTCGAAGATATCCCGTCTTGCTGCTGCGGCAGCATCTGTTCTCTCTCGCTCCCCATGAGGATCATCTCATGGAACGTGTAGGGACTAGGTGGGCCTCAGTTTCAGCGACAGAGGGGCCGATTGCGTCAGGAGCTTCAGCGTTGCCTTGTGGGAGGAGAGATTGATCTCCTTATGCTTCAGGAGCACCATTTGTCTGAGAGCCGCATTCGACGATGTGGTCAGATTTTGCGTGGACGCTATGATACCTTTTGGTCAGCAACTTTTGGACCTGGAGGCATCCAGGGTGGGGTATGTATGACTTGTGGACTCATTGCAATAGGCCATTGTGGGCAGAGGGATTATTGTGTCAGGTAGGGCTCAGTGGATTACTATGCAGGTTCAAGGTGGCCTTATGGGTTTCCTGAACATCTATGCGCCCAATGTGGCGAGTGCTCGTGCAGAGTTTTGGTCACAGATTGTTGAGTCTTTGCCACAGGTTGACCAGTGGTGTGTAGGAGGGGACTTCAACATGTTGGAGGACCCTTCTGACAGGATCGGAGGCAGCCATGCTACTGTGCATGGAGTCGAGTTAGCAGCTTGGGAGAGGTTGTGTATGACTTTGAGGGTCTCGGACACATGGCAGCATTCTGGCTTTGTGAGGCCTCCAGAGAGTCTTGCCTTCTCTAGATCGGACCGTAGAGTGGGAGCAGTGAATCTATCGCGCATAGATCGCTTCTACACTAGTGACCACTTCAGTGACTTGGGGGGATCAGTGGGCATCCTGGCAGGGACATCCTTCTCGGACCATGCACCAGTGATCCTCACAGTGGCAGATAGGCAGAGGAGTGGGAGCACGATGCTTCGCATCCCAGACCGGGTCTTGTTGGACTCAGCACTCAGAGAGAGGGTCGAGGCTCTATGGACTGAGGGCATGGATAGCCAGGCTTCACCTGGAGATAGAGTGGCCTCAGGCCTAGCTCAGCTTAGCCACTTCTTTCTCCAGGAGTCTCTGGGTCGACGGGATGCAACGAGAGAGGAGGAGCAGCGTCTCAGACGAGGCATTGCTTCACTACGGAGGATGCAGGAGCAGCATCCAGACAGTCCATGGTTGGAGGAGCAGTTACAGCAGGCTCGACAGGAGCTTGCTTGCACAGAGGAGAGGCGCCATGAGTTTGCCTTTCACCGACAGGCATCTCAGTGGACTCAGGTGGGTGACAGAGTGACAGGTGCTTTTTTTGAGACAGTGGGACCTCGACACTCGCATGCCAAGGTCAAACAGTTGAGGAGACCCGATGGGTCAGTTGTTTGTGAGCCAGAGGATATGCGTGCAGTTGCTACTGACTTTTATCGTGAGTTACTGTCGCCTGAGCCTGAGTCAGAGAGACAGGATGCATGCAGGGAGCAGGTTTGGGCACAGACGCCTTGTCTTGTGACTGAGGAGATGCGCCAGAGGCTAGAGATACCTCTTCAACTTGAGGAGCTGCACACGGCTCTTAGGGCCCTCCCTCGTGGTAGCTGTCCAGGTGAGGATGGGCTGACTCCCAGCTTCTTCTTAGAGTACTGGGACCTGCTTGGCCCAGATCTTTGTAGTGCCTTTCAGTACATTTTGCACACAGGAGTGATGCCGGATAGCATGAGTGAGGGCCTGATTTACCTCATTCCAAAGGAGGGTGGCTCCTTGGATGAGATTCGACAATGGCGCCCCATCACCATTCTCAACTCAGCCTACAAAATTCTTGCCAAGGCTTTGAGTTTGAGGATTCAGCCACTTTTGGAGAGCCTTATACATCGAACTCAGACAGGTTTTGTCAAGGAACGCAGTATCCTTGACAACATCTTCACTTTTTGGGAGGCTTCTGCCCTTGCACGGCTCCGTGGGGAAGATCCCCGTGAAGAAATGCTGCGTTCACATCCATTTGGACAAGTTCCATGTCCTGGATAGCAACCAAGCCAAGCACGGTGCAAAGTGTAGTCATCTTGACTACTGGAGAGAAAATCTCATCAAAATCCACACCGTTTTGCTGCTTGAAACCCTTGGCAACTAGACGAGCCTTGTATCTAGGCTCGGGATCTTCCGTTGTATACTTCTTCTTGTATACCCACTTGCAAGGTAAAGCATTTTTGCCTTTTGGTAATTCAACCAAATCCCATGTCTCATTAGCCACAATCAAATTGTATTCTGATTGCATAGCCTGCTCCCACTTAACACTATCCTCCATTTGTATAGCTTCTTTATAGCAGGTTGGCTCTCCATTGTCAGTGACCAAAATGTGTTGTATACCCGGCTCAAACCGCTCGAGCGCACGTGATACTCTCTCAGAGTGTCTGAGTGCCTGACTGCTGGATTCTGCTCTCTCCGGAGCAATAGTAGTATCTTGCACTTGAGGAGTAGGTGCGACACTACTGAACTGAGTTGGTTCGGAGGCTACATCCTCAAAACGAACACGTCTGTACTCAACATCTTTGATGGGCTTCTTGTGCATTTTTGATTCATTGAAAATCACATGTGAGCTACGAATGACTTTGTTTGATTTTGGGTGCCAGAGACGATATCCCATCTCTCCGTTTGCACCATAGCCAATAAAGATGCATTTGTGTGATCTGGGATCTAACTTCCGACGAAGTTCTTTGGGCACATGTGCATATGCTTCACATCCAAATACACGTAAATGCTCATAGCTTGGCCTTTTGCCAATCCATAATTCCTCTGGAATTTTGAAATTCAAAGGAGAACTAGGTGACCTGTTGATGATGTGCACTGCTATCAGAACAGCTTCCCCCCAAAATTCGGGAGTAAGCTTTGCCATAGACATCATAGAGACAACTCGCTCTTGAATCGTACGATTCATTCTTTCAGCTATCCCATTTTGTGCAGGTGTGTATGGAGCAGTAAACTGCCGCCGAATGCCTCTTCTATTGCAAAAATCCTTGAACTCTGTGGAGACGTATTCTCCACCATTGTCCGTGCGAAAAGCTTTGAGCTTTGTTCCTGATTGGTTCTCAACCATGGCGAGGAATTTTGGGAATGTCGAAAAGACTTCTTCCTTACGCTTAAGGAGATACACCCACACCTTTCTGGTAGAATCATCTATGAATGTGAGAAAGTAGTTTTCCCCCCCTAGAGTTTTATGTGGCATTGGACCACACAAATCACTGTGCACCAAGTCTAGAGGTTCGCCTAGTTTCTTATTCAATGGCGAAGATGTCAATCTAGTCTGTTTGCCATACAAACAATGCTCACACAATGGAAAGTCCGTGTAATCTAACACAGGTAAGTAGCCAAAACGCTGAAGTGTTTTCATTCCCTTTTGGCTAATATGCCCTAGCCGGCTATGCCACAACTCAGGAGACGGCAACTCGGCAACATAGATAGAGTGTTCGTTGACACTCGAAACAAACAAAGAGTACAGGGATCCGTTTTTATTGCCTTTCATCATGATAAGGTTGTTCTTGCGGATCATCCAAGAACGATTACCAAAAACTGTAGTGTAGCCAAGATCATCCAATTGCCCTATAGAAAGCAAGCTTTTCGTAAGCTTGGGCACATGTCTGACATTCTGCAGCACAAAAGTAGTGCCATTATGCATCTGAAGTTTCACGTCACCAATGCCAATAATGTCAAGCTCATAGGAATCACCAAGCTTGACTATTCCATGCATGGATGCATAAGAGGAAAACCACTCTCTATGCGGTGTGACATGAAAACTTGCACCAGAATCAAGGATCCAATTCTGTGCATAACCCTCATCCTGTGCAACCAAAGCATCTGGGGTGAGATCTGAAGTGAAAATGAGAACATCTGAGGCATCTATTGTCACCTCGGCATGAATCTCTGTGGGCATAGTGAGCGTCACTGGAGGAGGAGCATCCTCTACTCCAGTGGTAGGCATGGGAGACTCAACAATGTTGAGCTCCTCAATCTTTACTGTACTTTTTCCTTTGCCAAAATTATCCTTTTGCATGTTTTTCTGATCTCTTAGGAAGCTGCGACAATCCTTTTTGTAATGACCCTTCTTGTGGCAATAGTAACACTCGACATTTTTGGCATTGCGATCTCTACTTTGGTTCCTGTGTCTGCTAGGACTACGAGGATTCCGATCTCTACTTTTGCTTTTGTATTTGTTCCTGTCACGGCCTCTTGGCTTTGTTGAACTGTCAGCCATATATGCATCTCCATGACTAGCATTATCGAGAGATTTACGACGAATCTCTTCAGTGAGCAATGCATCTGTGACAGCATTGAATTCTAACTTGCCATTCGGAGCCGAATTGCTAATGGCTGTGCAAAAGATATCCCATGAACTGGGTAGAGAGCATAATAAGAAGATAGACTTGAGTTCATTGTCAAACTCCTTAAAGCCCTGAGATGTCAGCTGACTGAACAAGGAGTTGAACTCATTTAAATGACTGGAAACTGTGCTACCTTCTTTCATGTTGAGCTTCATAAGCTTTTTCATGAGAAAAACTTTGTTGGATGCACTTTTGCTCTCCCATGCGGAACATAAGCTATCCCAAAGTTCCTTGGTTGTTTTCTTCCCTATGATAGTGAAGAAGACTAACTCGGCTAGATGTAGATGTATCGTAGCCATGGCTTTTGCATCCAAAATCTCCCATTGAGCTTGTGTATAATCATCATCCTCTGTGCGCTCTTTCAACAGTTCTGAGAGGCCTTTGTTTATCAAAACATCTTTCATGCGCTCTTTCCACATGGTGAAGTTGCTACCATCGAACTTCCGAATGAAATACTCCTCCTTTTTTGAAGAAGAAGCCATCGCTGATAAGAGGGTTTGAGAGGTGCTAAACTATGGCGAGACGCTGTAGAAATTTGGGCAGAGTAACCTTTGTATCGGGAGTAAAATCTCAACCGAAATAGACTCAAAAGTGCCAACTATGGAAGGCACGACTCGCGGGAAGTAAATCCGGTAGAGTCTCCTTTGTATGAGGAGTCAAAACTCAACTCAAAATGTATATAAATGTGCCAACTGCACTAACTGGGCATCTGCTGCACAAAACCACTGCTATGTGAGTGCCAACTCTGCGTCAAAAGCATAAATAACCGTCCAGATACATATCCTATGGCGAGGGTACCGTAAAGGGGAACTCCAGCTACCTGTATCACCGAAGGTGTCTCAACATTCGAGCACACCCCAGCTCAAAGAAAACCTCACGCTATCGACCCTCCAAAGGCTAATGCAGACACAAATGGACTAGCCACAGTTTCAGAAAGGGCTCTTCCGGTCCGAGTCTCAGAAACGTCCGGGAAAAACTGCCAAAATAGCCAAAACTGGCTCCACACGTAGTACAGTGGGCAGTGTCCGCAACTCAACGTACATGAGTAAAATCGCGCTCAAACATGCTCCAAGAACTGCTGCATGCAGTGAAAGTGATCCCTGCGGGGATATCTGCTCTCAAAAGAGCTCAGTGGCACTATGTGTGCTCACAACAAAATGCATCTGTCAACGCATGTGTCCGCAGAGAATCTATTGTCGAAATGACTGCCAAAGCGCTGTGTCTGGTAACCTGGAGAATCTGTGAGTGAATGGGCTGAAAAACCCCCTTGTAGCCTATAACCTGTGTGTCGGTGTCGCTATGTGCCAATTTCTGTCGCCGGGCAGAAATATGCTAGTCGAATAGCCGCCAAAGGTGTCGTATCCGTAAACTGTGTCGTACAAGGCGATCGGTGCGCTCGATGCCGATGCCGGGTGTCCCTCCTCTATGATAGAGGTACCTCACCCGCGCATGTCGCAAGCACGATCGTTGATCGCGGGAACGCTCTCGTGTGGGGAAACGCCCGGTGTCTGGGTCGGATGTCGGAGATCCGTCGCAATGAATAAGTAATGCCGAGCCGGTGCACTAGAAATGGTGTCATAAAATGATGCCAATAGCCGGTGCTCGAAGCCGTGGAGGAGAAACGCTAGGAAATCGTCGAATTAGTGTCGAAAACTGATGCCGATGTCGTCTTCTGCCGCCGGGCGGAAGTGGCTAGCCGAGTAGCCGTAAAACGCCAATGCTCGAGCGGCCAATACCGAGTCGTATCGGTATCGATCGCAGATTTGCTCGGTCTGTAAAGATTGCTCTCAAATTGTCGGACTCGGGAGTGTGGACGTCGAAGTCAAGTGACGATGTGGAAGAAGTCGATGTTGAAATCGGAGAATCGCTCATGTCGACGATGAGACTCTGGTCCCTCTTTCTCACTCGCTCACTCGCTCTGTGTGTTGCTTGGGCTCGCTCGCAAGCATGGTGTCAAGTTCGCTTTGTTAGGAACTCGGGGTTCAAAAGTGGGAACGAGATCTTGCACACATGTGGGCTTAAAGTTTAAAGAAAAACTTTTAATTACTTGCTGCACTGCCGAATGCTGCAGGAATTGACGAGATGAGGACGGGTGTGTGGGCCTACTCGGTACTACCCGGACTCGCGCTGCAAGGCTCAGTTGCACACTGTGTGTGTGTGTGTGTGTGTGTGTGTGTGTGTGTGTGACAATAAGATCTCCTGCCTTGCTTCTCAACCTGCTTCAAGCCTCGCTGCAGCCCGAATTTGCTTGGCTTAGCTCAGCTTCAATTTCCCCTTTGCTCGCAATTCCTTGCTCAGAAATCTGTGAACTGGCAGCGCTGCCTATTGCACTCAGGTCCTTGAAGCTCCAATGTTGCAGCCAATTCCTTCTTTTCATCCGATTCACTACCGCCCTTGATGCTGAGTGTGTGTGTGTGTGTGTGTGTGTGTGTGTGTGTGTGTGTGTGTGTGTGTGTGTGTGTGTGTGTGTGTGTGTGTGTGTGTGTGTGTGTGTGTGTGTGTGTGTGTGTGTGTGTGTGTGTGTGAGATCACACACATAAGCAAAAGAAAATTATTTGCGGTATTGACCTACCCGGGCTCCAAGCTCATTTGTCTGCCTGCTACCCGATGTTGCCAATTTCTCTGCACTCAACTGAGGGTACTCACTGTCGATTCCTTGCTCCTTTGCCCGATTCTGCAGAGGTTGCCGAAAGCTCTCAGGCTTCTCAAAGATTCTGTTTGATTCTCTTGAGCCTGCTCTTGATTGCTCACTTGCAAAGCCTTTGGGCTTGTGCTTTTTCTCGACCCTGGCTGCCCCGGCTTGCTCACATTCTCTCTCTTATGAGCTTCCAACTGCTTGAATCTTCAAACCTCCAAGGCTTTTCTTCATACTCTGTTTTCCACAGAGATGTCGAGTCTCACTCAAAGATTCCCCCTTCTCCAAAGGAGGGCTGCGCGCGTTGGGTAGCCGAGAATCGTTGAGATCTCCCTCCGATCTTCTCCATTCAATCCCCCAATCCGTGTCCGATCTGCTACCACCACGAAGCTCAAGCTTGAGCTCCGAGCTCCGCCATAGAAGGTGAGCTCCGTCGCTTCCGAGTCGGCGGTCGTCGAAAAGCAGTCGTGCACGCGGTTCACCACCGTAGCTCTGATACCAATTGTTGATGTGCGCGTGTGCGTGAGTAGTGTGTGCAAGAGAGGGGAAGAAGAGATATGGGGAAGGGGGAGATTCACAGGCAGCCACTGTGTGGGTTAGTGGAGAAGAAAGAGAAGAGAGGTCAACTCTTCCTCTTTCTCTCCCTATATTGAATAGGGGAAATTAAAGTGTACAAGGGTGGTTTCCCACGGCCACCTGGCCTACACTCCAACACAAGGTTCATACTATCCTTAAGCTGTACTCCTTGCATCCATCTAGCATCTTCAAAAGGATAATTTTTTAATTTAATAAGATACCGTTGGATAATCTTACCATGTCGTAGTACCTTGTCTTCATGCCGAAGGACAGCTTCGGGTTGTAGCACCTCTTCTTGGTCTTCAACTTTGGGAGGGTCTTCAATGATTGGTTCAGTTGGTGGCTCTCCTTTGTAGGGCTTAAGTAGGCTTACATGAAAGGCATTGTGTATGAGCCAATGGTTGGGCAACTTGAGTTGATAAGCCGTCTCATTGATGGGCTTCAAGATTTGGAAAGGACCATAGTATCTTTTTGCTAGTTTAGCATAATACTTTTGATGGCCCGTAGGATTTTTGCCCGTCGTTTGCCTTAATCGAGCCTTAGGAAACTTGAGTAAGACCCAATCATTTTCTTTGAACATTAAGGCTCTTCTGTGCTTATCAGTAGCAGCTTTTTGCCTTTGTTGAGAGATAGATATAGCCTCCCTAATCTTTTGAAAAGATTCTTGTAAGTCACAGCTATACTCATCGGAGGCAAAGATCTTCCCATGTACTTTGAGTAGCAAGGGACTTTTAGGTCTTCCCTCAATGATCTCGAAAGGTGCTTTTCCCGTAGAAGTATGTACAGTATTATTGTAGGCATACTCTACAAGAGGTAAATACTTTTCCCATTGTGAGCGTTGATCTACTTCGGTAACATAAGTCTTGAGTAGATCGAGTATCATAAGATTCGCTATCTCACTTTGGCCATCCGTTTGTGGGTGATAGGCCGAAGAGAAATTCAATCTTGTTCCTAGATTTTCAAAGAGACCTTTCCAGAAATTACTGGTCATTCTAGGATCTCTATCTGACACGATGGATGTGGGTAATCCATGGTGCTTGAAAATCTGAGATATGAAGAGAGTTGCCATTTGATGTGCCTTAATAGTCTTTTTTACAGGAATCAAATGTGCTTGCTTGCTAAACCTGTCGACTATTGTCCATATTCCTGTATTCCCATGGATAGACTTGGGTAATCCAAAGATGAAATCCATGGATATACTCTCCCATGGTGAATTTGGAATAGGCAATGGCTGGAGTAATCCAGGTTGCTTCCCTCTATCATACTTGGTCTTTTGGCATACTACACATTTTGAAACATACTCTTGTATGTCCACTTTCATGGTAGGCCAATAGAAGTACGTCTCTACTCCTCGGAGAGTAGGTTGAACACCTCTATGCCCCGCATATGGAGGAGCATGGGATTCATACATAACTTTCTCACGAAGGGAATGGGTAACACATAGCCTATTGCAGTGGAGAAGATAACCATCCTGCAAGGTGAATGGTTCCTCTTTCTTCCCCAAAGCAAGGGCTGACATTATGTCTCTAAAGTCGGGGTCAGTAGCATACTCATATATCATAGAGGATAGATCATTGTGAGTAGCTATAGACACCGCATTGACTTTTGGTCGTCGTGAAAGTGCATCGGCAACTTGATTGTGCTTACCAGCTATGTGAGCAATATGGAAATTAAATTGCGAAAGAAAATTTGCCCACCTCATTTGTTTGTCGAAAAGCTTGGTTTGCGTCATGAAATACTTAAGACTTTGGTGGTCGGTTTGTAGGATAAATGGAGTCCCCAATAGGTAGTGCTTCCATGTGTCTAGGGCATGTAGAACAGCTAAAAGCTCTTTCTCATAAATGCCCAAGACTCGTTCATCAATATTGAGCCTTCGGCTCTCATATGCTATGGCATGCCCTTCTTGAAGCAAAACTGCTCCAAGGCAATCACCACAAGCATCACATTGGACCTCAAATGGCTTTGAGAGATCCGGAAGTACGAGGACTGGTTGGGAAGTAAGTTTCTCTTTGAGCTTTTCAAAAGCATTTTGCTTCTTAGCAGTCCATACAAACTTAACGTTCTTCTTAGTTAAGTCATGTAGTGGTCCTGCTACTTGAGAGAATTTTGCTATGAAGCGTCTATAGTATGCGCACATACCAACAAAGCTTCTTAGCTCATGTAGATTTCTTGGGTTAGGCCATGCTTTTATTACCTCTAACTTTGATGGATCCATTTGGATACCATCTTTAGAGATAATATGACCTAGGTAGTGAATCTCTTGAAGGAAGAATTCGCTTTTCTTTTGGTTGAGATAAAGCTTGTTCTCTCTCAATGCTTGAAAAATCACTTGGAGATGTTGCTTATGTTCCTCCAAAGACTTGGAGTAGATGATGATATCATCAAAGAACACTCCAGTGAATTTACGATATGGTCTAAAAATTTTCTCCATCAAACGATTGAACGTAGCTGGTGCATTAGTCAAGCCAAAAGGCATGACTAGATATTCATAAAGACCAAACGTTGTGCAAAACGCGGTCTTTAAGATATCTTCATCCACTATCCTTATTTGATGATAGCCACTCTTAAGGTGAATCCTACTGAAGTAGGTAGAGCCTTGTAGCTTATCAAACAGATCTTCTACCCGAGGTACAGGAAATCTGTTTTTGATAGTGATATGGTTTAGTGCTCGATAGTCCACACACATACGGTATGTACCATCTTTCTTTTGCACTAAAAGGACTGGAGAACAAAAGGGAGAGGAACTAGGCCTCACCATCCCTTTGTCTACCAGCTCTTGTACTTGCCTCATGATCTCCTCTTGTTGAGCTTGTGAGACTCGATAAGGAGGCTTGTTAGGTGGTGAGCTTCCAGGAAGGAGCTCAATACGATGGTCATCATCCCCTCGTTTTGGAGGTAAGTCCATAGGGATATCATCGATGAACACATCGTGGAATCCTTTTAGAAAATTAGACAAGTCTAACTCTTCTTGATTCCCATTATTTACATTTGATGAAACATTAGTATCTTTTAGAGACTCTTTGACAAAAATCATGTACGCAGAAACTGAAATCTTCATTGACTTATCAAAAGCAAGAGGATTTACAAGTGGAATAGTGCGACCACTCTCACTAGCATCTATATACATGTTCTTTCCCCTGTAGGTGAAGTAGATTCTCCTTTCAGGGAACTTCATGTTGGCAGCCATGCGATCAAACCATGGTGCCCCTAGGATAACATCCTCATGTTGGAGAGGAGAGATGAAGAAGTCTTCTTTGTCGACATAGCTTTGGACATGAAGCCTCAACTTCCCAATCAAGGGAGTAACGGAGGCTTGTTGTCCCTTGAAAGCTGCATCAGCCACTACTATATCTCCCATCTCAAAAGCTTGAATGCCCAACTTGGTGGCCAACTCTATTGATATGAAGTTGAGAGTAGAGCTAGGGTCAAACAAGATGAAGGCATCATGTTCTCTTACCTTTCCCCAAGCATAGGAGAGTGATGATCCTTTGCAATGAGCATCCTCTTTTGGAGCTTCGATGGTGGAAGCCCTAGGAGTCTCATTGCGAGTATTCTTCTTGGGGCAAGAACGATAGCCATGTCCTTGCTCCCCACACTTGAAACACTTATGGTCCTTGCGAAAAGCTTCAAGCTCTTCAGGAGAGAGTTTGTCTTCCCTTTGTAAACTCCCTTCTCCTTGGACCGATTGTTGTTGTTGTTGTTGTTGGAAGTGACTTGGGAATTATTTTGAGCATTGGTTTTCCCCTTTGCATCATTTTTGTCTTTGTTTTCCATGGGCTTGACATTACGTCTAGCCCCTTGATGGAAATTGATGTGTGAAGCAACCATGGTGTGATGGATTACTTCGGTAATAGTAGCAGGCCGTTGAGAGTTGATGTATTCGGCCATCTCTTCAGGTAATCCCGCACAGAATTCTTGCCTTTGCTCGGCAAAGTCTATCTTTTGAAAGACAGTAGCCTTGAGATGTAAATCCCAAAACTTGTCTACATATTTGTGGATAGACTCATGGGAGAGGAGCTTTAAGCTGCACCATTCGGTAAGCACTTTGTCCTTTGCATCGCTTGCAAGGAATTGCTTCATGATGGAAACTCGTAGAGTTTTCCATGTCTTTGGGGCTTCACCATTTCCACGAAGGCTAGCCCACCATTGACGAGCTAATTTTTGGAAGTGCATATCTACATGGCGTAGCTTGGAGGACTCTGTGAAGCCCTCATCTCCAAAGGCCGCATCAAATTGCTAGATGAAGGCCAACACTTTGTCGGTAGCACCGAAGGTGCCATCATAGGTGAGAAAAGAGATACTCTTTCCTCCCTCCTTGAACTTCTTTAGCTTTTGTGACCTTCGCCATGCGGAAAATGATTTGCGATGTCCTCCCCTCTTGTATTCTCTAGGAGAATAGCCATAACTTTCGTCCGAAGAGGAGGAAGGTGAAGAAGAAGGAGAAGAGGGTGACCTCTTCCTAGCCCTTTTCTTCCTTTGTTTCCTCTCTTGCCTTTCAGAGTGATGAGGAGAAGGACTGTGTTGATCTTTTCCTCTTGGGAGGAGTAGGCGATCGTCTAGACCGCTGTCTTCGTGGAGCCACATCTTCAGAGGAACTTAAACTTTCATGGCTTTCTTGCTCTTTGGATTCCTCCTCTCGAATGGGAGAGAGTCTTCTTTTGGGGGTCTCTTCAAGAGGCCTCCTAAGCTCTCTCTTCTCTTGGAGAGGAAGGGAAATTCCATAAGCACGAAGTTGTTGAGTAACTTCGGCTTGCAAAGTAGGGTTGACCATAGCTTGCTGCAACCTAATGACGAGATAATTCACAAACATGGGAGCATCATCATTAGCACCTTCATGTGCAAAATCAAAGCTATCAATGTTCATTCTACTCTCTTGATTATTGTCAGCCATGTTAACAAAATTTATGTATGTACTTAGTGTATGCTTTGGCAATTCAAAACCTTAGTTGCCACTCCTCTTAGCCTTTGAAAATCGGCTCTTAAGTATCTACACCCACGGCTCAAAGTGGTTAATTATAGAGAGTAGAGGAGTAGGTCTAACATAGCAGAGTTGCCAAGGGCTAGCTCCTTTCGGACTTCTTATGGCTCAATTAATGGTAAAGCCATAGGCAAGTCTAAAAAGACTCCATTATTAAGTCCAAAGCTCCCGAGGTGTGCACCATCCCCCACATAGCGGGCTCAACAAAACCGATAATAGATCCCAGTTCCACTTACCCTATTATAATTAATAGCATCAACCATTTATAGGCTACTTAAGGACCTCTCGTCTTAAGCAAGAAAAGAGAAACCAAATGCTCTGATACCAATGTAATGGAATTGGCCTATTTAACTTGAGAGTAGCGGAAATTAATGAGATTACTTTTGAGAAATAACTTTGCGAGCATAATGGGTGAACATAATTGAAGATAGCAACATAATCATAGCAATTAGTTAACTTGGCATGAACAATACTTTTGCAAGAGAGAGAATTTAGAGAACATGACAACAGTTGAGGACCGGATTTGTGTGGAGCCGGTCCCCCCTCCAATAGGCATTTGTATTATGATTTCTCCCATTAAGAGAGACTTGTTACAATACAGTCTTTGTGTTCCTTGTGACCTAGGTGATGCAATGAAGATGGAAAGCTTCATGCATCACAATCATAACATAACATAAACGTGAAGAAAGCTTTAACTATACCAAGCCTCAGTCCCAAGACCTCAAACACCTTCGAAGGTTGAGAGAGCTAGCAGGGAATGAGGGTAGGGAAGAGGAAGAAGAAACATTTCGTAGGAGAAAGAATTAGTTCCTCACTTATCATACTCTTGTTGCTAGCATACATAATAGCATAGTAATGAAGAAGAAGGAGATAGCAAGCTTAAGCATTGAAGCATGGCTCTTGGTTGGATTTGCACTCCATAGCCAAGAGTGTTGGTGTTGGCTCTCGACCTCCACTTGCTTGGAGAAGGAGAGGGAGCTCTTGCACTTTGCATAGTATACAATGAGAGTGCTTGTGAGTGTGTGTGGGTGAGTATACCCCTCAAGCAAGCCCCCTCCTTGCTAGGTCAACCCCCCCTTCTAGCTCATAATTGAAGCTCATTGGCTCTTGCCAAGCCTAGCCAATCATAAGCTTGGGCCATTTCTAGCATTAGGTGTAGGCTTGGGACAAGTGTCCCCCTTCCCCCTTTGAGATAGAGAGGACTTGATAAATGCAAAAACAATTAGATAATTCAAGTAATTTATCATTGGACCCCTTTGAAGCCTAGCCAATAGGCTTCAAGCAACACATGAAGGTAACATGGGTAGGGACCTGACATGTGTCCTTGCTGCCTCTTCAGGCTGGGGCTTCCCTTGTGAGTGTGAGTGTTTGTTCTCTCTCTAATCCCTAGTAAAAGGGCTCGCCCCCCCTCTTGTAGGAATGCTTTTGACTTTAGGAGCTCAAGCACCTTAGTCATCAAGCATGACAAAGCACTTGGACTAGGGGGTATTCCCATAAGCATCTCAGGCAAGCATCTCAGGCAAGCATGTCAAGGCACCTCAAGCACCTTCATCAAGCGGGAGGTCAAGCACCTCAAGCATGACAAGCACCTCAAGCACGACAAGCACCTCGAGCAGGACAAGCACCTCGAGCTTGGGCCGGGTTCCCACCTCAAGCTCAGACCTAGCTTACCTAAGGTCAAAGGACTTTTACACACATTATTGGAGGTCTTCAATGAAGCTAACCCTAAGGTCTTATGCTCCATTGGTTAGCAATGCTCTTTGATAGACCATCTCTCATTTGGGCCCCTTTATCATTGGCCCCGTGTTGAGATAGATCTATAAGCACATATCTATATCTTAACACTTGTTCCCGTTTATTCTCCCACATTAAGTGATAAATTTAATATGAGAAAATCATTTGGGTTGGTTAGATATTAGATTTTATGACACGTAATTTGATTTTTGTTGTTGAAAGTTGGTGATGGCAGGGAGAGAGAGTGTGCCGTGCAATGTATGATTTACTTGGGGATGGCATCCTTAGCTCAAATGGAGAGACATGGAAGAAGCATAGTAAGGTGGCCAGTCTTGAGTTCTCAAATAGAAAGCTCCGAGATTTCTGCACAAATGCTTTTAGGGAAGATGCACTCCTCATCCTTCAGATTCTTGATGTAGTAGCATCCTCACAAAAAGTTGTTGATTTGCAAGTAATGGTCTTGTACCTCAATTCTTTACAGCACAAGCATGCAGATTCAACCACGCACACACTCACACATGCGCGTGCACATGCACGTACACAAATGCTTCAATAGAGGACATTGCCAGTGCTTTACAAGTGGTTGCATGCATGCATGCACAATAGCCATGATTAAGTCTTTCAAAAAACCACCAATTGGCATCTGCATAACACATGCTGGATTGGTCGTCTAGAGAATAAATCTTGTGCATAGTCTTTGTTATTGTGACAAGAAGCCTATGTTTTGTGTTGCCATTATTTTCTATTTAAAAACCTTGCAGAGTGGTTAGGATGTAAGGATGGAGAGTTTGAACAACGATCAGACCCTCTTTTGTGCATCCAAAGAGTGTCACATCAAACCAAAAATGTGACCCTCTTTTGTGCATGCAAAGAGGGATGAGGAGCCAACAAGTCTCTCAGCACTAATGACAAAACACAATTCCAAGCTTTGTATGTACCTCAAGATCTCTTCCACAAATTCTTTCGGACATCCCATTTTTCGGATCAGTACTCTGACTTCAACTTCAGTTTTCTCAAACTTTCCGCCAGATAGCTCCTAATAGCTCTCCTACAATGTTGTTGCAAAACCAAGAAGGATCAAGAATGATAGGTGCCGTGTCAGCTCTACAATTTATTTTTCGTGCCACACATGGATTAATCACACAACTTTTGGCAAGCCTTGAGTGTTCTTTTCTAACCAGGTTTGAATATATGCTAGAGCTTAGGATTCTATTTCTCATTGTTGCTTTCTAAATTATGATGAAGTAATTGCTATTGTAAGTATCACAATGTTGTGCTAGTAAGGTTTCGTTGTTTCAAGCTGCCATGGCTAAGCATTAACTTGGTGTCAAAAGTTCAAGCTTTAATACAAGCTAATGCTCATAAATCTACACTTTTGTGACAATTTGTACAATGATGCTTGATTTATGGTTAATCGGATATACTTTATTTATGCTTTGGAACATATTGTAATTTAATTAATTCATTGTTACACTTCTTTTTAAATAATATAATATTTTATTGTGATACAAGATGTTTTAAAATACTAGTGTTGCTTTCTATTTTTCTCTCTCACAAAGAAGCCTCTTATTATGGAATACCCATCAATAGCCTTACTAGACCATAGTTAATTTTCACCTTACTTAAACTTTTTGATTGAAAGTGTAAAATCATGATGATAATCTCATTGGAATTTACTTTCATGTTTAACATTGAGAGCGTGTTTGTGAACATTTCGAACTTTTTTTCTTTCTACTATATAATATGTCTGTGTCAATGCTTATCTCATAAAAAATAATAATAAAACAAAATACTAAAGGTGCTTTATGCATTTTATAACAATAAAACAAATTGTCAAGTAATTCATTTAACGAAGGATCCATTCCCTAACTAAACAAATGCACGATGGGGAGGATTTGTCTGGGAACATTTGAAAGTTTTTGGCTTTTCAATATGTACTAGTATGTGACCTACGCGTTGCTGCGTATTCTTGTAGGGCTATCTTCTTTTCCAAGTGGAACACTATCAATACTCTTTTTCTATTCTTGCATTTTTTTTAATTGATGCATGACACAACCTCTTGATATATTCTAACAAACATAAACATATGTAAGATTCAACAAACATAAATATACTGCAAAGAATTCTTTGATATCAAACTTGGAAGCTTCTGATAGACATTATTTTTCATGAGGTGCTAGCCCTTGTTCAATAAACTTAGGAGTACTCTACTTCTATTGGGAGAGAGAGAGAGAGAGAGAGAGAGAGAGAGAGAGAGAGTAGCCCTTGTTCAACAAACTTAGGAGTACTCTACTTCTATTGGGGTAGAGAGAGAGAGAGAGAGAGAGAGAGAGATTCTTGCTTTTGGTCTATCTTAATCTAGCAATGCTACCAAACTTGATTATATAGATTAGATAAGTTAGCATGGTGTGAAGTGATGAAAGCTTAGAGAAGTCAATGTAATAGTAAAGTTTTTTTTAGCCTGCAAAAAACCATAGGGGAAGGTTGAGAAAATGTGCATCTTTTGAACCGTTGATATAGAGGTTTTTGATGGTGGACAAAGTCCTTTTTGATTGAAAAGGAAGGTTACATAAATATTATCTTCCTTCTATAATGTAAATGTTCTTTTACAACTCTCATCTACTTTTGCATTACCTTTCCTTAGCAGGCCAGGCCATAGTGATTCTTCACCTTGTTTTAGATTTTGATTTGTAAAGAGTACTTTCCATTAAGGACTTCACAAAGATTCATTTCATTAAATTGTTTTAGTGATTTTTATGGTTATTAAATCTATCTTTTTTTATGAAGACATTAAAGTATTCTTTTGTTTCAGGTTTTTAATGTCTTTTTATTTTATTTTCGTTTCAAATGATAATGTGCAATGTGCACCTTTCATCTTATTATTTAAGGTGAAAGGTGCAATGTGTTCCACTTATTATTTAGGTGGAGCCTTTCTTAATACATAAAGCATTCGTGATTACGCATGTATAATGGATAATATAATGTATATATTTTTTATTTTTTTCTAAATTTTGTTTTGTTTTCAAATGATAATGTGTACCTTTCACCTTATTAATTAATTGGAACATTTTTAATATATAAACCATTTGTGATTATGTATGTATAATGGATATATAATTTTATATCAAAACACAACAGAAATTCCATCTGATTGTAGGCAATCATTTGAACTTACTCTCCATAAATCTCATCCTCCCCTTAACTTGGGAGGCCTTCGTGCCTCCTCACCTTGTTAAGATAAGTTCAAGATGATGATGAAATTTTCATGTAAGTTGAGAAGATGATCATCAATTTGCTATGGATTAAATTTTGCTATTGATGTAAGTTGAGAAGATGGTCATCAATTTGCTATGGATTAAATTTTCTATCCTCTATTTTCTCTAGAAAGAAGCATGATGGGATTTCTTTGAAAATATTATTAAGCATCCATGATGCAAAGTTTTCTTTCCCATTCTATCTCCCAATTGTTGGTATACTTGCAATGCCCACCTCTCTCAGTTTTGCCACCACAATATATGTTGCATAGTTTGTAAGGCCCCCATATGAGGAGAAGCCAATGGTGCACATATAGTTGGTGGATTCCAGCTTTGCATGCTGATGAGATCTCTATTTGTGATCGTGGATGGTATGGTGCAAATTCAGGGTTAACTTTCCCTTCATGGGAATATTCCTTTTCGTCGGAATCTCTTGGTCGGACGACAGTCGGAAGACAATCGGAAAATGGCCGTCCGGTGGCCGGTGGCCGATGATCCGTGGTCTTTGGCCGGTGGTCGGTGGCCAGTGGTCTTTGGCCGGTGGTCGGATTTCCTTGGCCGGTGGCCGATTTCTAGGAGGACTTGTCTACCCAAAAGCGGCTACACATGTGCGCATGGGAGAGTCCTACTTGGACTTGGCTATCTAAGGGCGGCTGCACATGGGCTTTTAGAGGCTCCCTTACATCTATATAAGGAGGCCTTCTCATGACTAATTCGGTAGAATGGTGTGCACACTTGACGCACACAACACATCCTTGTGTAAGGATTGTTAGTCCCTTGTATTCCTACTTGCTCTAGCTGTCTAAATCGCCATCTAAGCTATACCTTGAGAGCGCATGGGTGGATGACGCCATCACTTTGTAATAGTGTGCTAATCTACAGTTTTTGATTTGCCACTAATCTATTTTGCATCGTATCTCTCTCTACTCTCCCTGCTACTAGATCCTTATTGTATTTTGCATTTCTAACACCAATGATATCCTGGATTGAATTTCATTCAATATCATGCACATGCCATTGCATCATTATAATATTCTACTGGAAGTTTTCGTTGGTGAAAGGCTTCGTTCTCTTTATGTATTCTTATGAGTGTGAAGAACTTATACCTTTTTGGCATGCCACTTTGGGTAGGCCATAGTGTTTCTTAGCATTTTTGGCTTGAGGTATACTCCAAAAATTGAGTGCTATATCAAGAAATTCAATTTTTGTGGAGAAAACAAGTTGGCATTCATATTCACTCCTTAAAAAGTTACTAGTATGTGACCCGCGCGTTGCTCCGGCCAAGAAAAGCATGGTTATTGGATCTCTCTCTCCCTCCCTCCCTCTCTCTCTCTCTCTCTCTCTCTCTCTCTCACACACACACACACACACACACACACACACGAAATCATATATAGGTAGGTGTGTGTGTGTATCTCCGTGCCCAGGTGTGAGGAGAATGAAACTGTAGTCCTTGGAATCACTCTAGGAAGATAACAACGTCTCTCTCTCTCTCTCTCTCTCTCTCTCTCTCTCTCTCTCTCTCTCTCTCTCTCTCTCTCACACACACACACACACACACACACACACACACAAACACAAACACCAATGTCCCTTTTTGGATTGTTCCTATTTTGTTGAAAACTATGTTCTCTCTCTCTCTCTCTCTCTCTCTCTCTCTCTCTCTCTCTCTCTCTCTCTCTCTCTCTCTCTCTCGCACACGCGCAAGCGCGCACACACACACACACACTGTTAAGTATGGAGCCTGATTTACCCTTGTAATTTTTTGTGGTAAAAGCGTACATTTGTAAGGCCCCCATTATGAGGAGAAGCCATCATGCGTGAAGGTAAATCACTCACCGGAAACCAAAATTTTCACAGTCAAAAACCAGGGGCAACTTTAGGGGCCTCGGGGGCTTCCGAGACTCTTTTTTTCCTTTTCGCCGGAATATTATGGCCGGACGGCGGTCGGAAAGTAGTCGGAAAACAACCATCTGTTGGCCGGTGGCCGGTGGTCGGAAGTCAATGGCCGGTGGCCGGTGGCCGAATTCAAAAGCAGACTTGTCTTCTCAAGGGCGGCCACACATGGGCGGATTGGAGGGTCCGATTTGGACTTATTCACACAAGGACGGTTACACATGGCTGCCTCTCATAAGAGAGGGCAACCCTTTTGGCCTATAAAAGGAGGCCATTTCTACACACATTTCATAGTGTGAAGTTGATGCAACAAGGTGAGTGTGAGGTGGTGAGAGTGAAGCAAGGCGGGAGCTCCATTAAGGGTATAATCCCTTTGTAAACTACTTCTTGTTTTGAAGTACAAAGCCATTGAGTGGTTGCTTTCACGTGGACGTAGCCCACATTGGGTGAACCACGTATATCGTGTGTACTCTCTCTCTCTCTCTCTCTCTCTCTCTCTCTCTCTCTCTACTCTATAATCTTGTCTATGTAAACTTGTCTCTCTCCATTAAGTAATCTACTCAATTATCTATTAGCTACGTCTTATTTCCTAACAACTGGTATCAGAGCAAGGTTTGCTCGTAGCTAAATTATCTCAAGGAAAGGATTCCTTGAATTGAGTGGGAGTTATGGCGGAGGAAGGGAATCTCAAGATTGAGAAGTTCAACGGCAAAAACTACCAACATTGGAAGATGCAGATTGAAGACTATCTCTACCAGAAGGACCTCTATTTGCCACTAGGCGGTCTTGCAAAGAAGCCCGCAACGATGGCAGATGAAGCATGGATTTCCTTGATCGAAAGGCACTGGGAACAATCCGGTTAAGCTTAGCATCAACGGTGGCCTTCAATGTTTCAGAGATGAAGACCACGGAGGACTTGATGAAGTCACTTGACGACTTCTACGAGAAACCATCGGCATCCAATAAGGTATTTCTTATGAAGTGCTTGTTCAATCTAAAGATGGCAGAGAATGGTTCAGTTGCAGAACACCTAAATGACTTTAACACAAACATACGTCAACTTCGATCGGTGAAAATCAATTTCGATGACGAAGTGCGAGCTCTCCTTATACTATCATCTCTACCAGATAGTTGGGACAGCCTTGTGATGGCTATAAGTAATTCTATTTCTAACACAAATACTCTTAAGTTTGATGATGTTGTGGGTGTTCTCCTAAGCAAGGAAATACGAAGGAGAAGCACAAGAGAATCATCAAGTGCTGCATTGTCAGTGGAAACAAGAGGAAGGCCTAAGGAGAGGTTCAAAAACCAAAAGGGTCGTGATCGCTCAAGGCGGAGCAAGTCACGCACAAAGTCAGTTCTTGAATGCTGGAATTGCGGCAAGAAGGGCCACGTCAAGAAGGATTGCTGGTCCAAGAAGAAGAAGGAGACAGAGTCTCAAGACAACAAGCCAACATCGGAGGCCAATGTGGCAGGTAAAGTAGAGCAAGATGCTCTAATTCTCTCATTAGACAATGTGTCTAATTCCTAGATAGTAGATTCTGGGGCTTCATTCCATGCGACACCACACAAGCAACATTTCCAAGACTACACCAAAGGTAATTTTGGGTATGTATACTTGGGAGATGATGAAGCTTGTGAGATTGTCGGCAAAGGTACAGTTTCTGTCAAAACTGCTAACGGAAATGAATGGAAGCTTAAAGATGTTAGGCATGTTCCTTCTCTTCGGAAAAATTTGATCTCTACAGGACAATTGGACGATGAAGGTCACAACATTGCATTCGGAAACAAACGGTGGAAGGTCTCAAAGGGATCTTTGGTGGTTGCCAAGGGAGAAAAGGTTGGTACACTTTACTTGTGTACTATTAGCACGCAACCTTCAGCATGTGCAGCAACTACAGAAGTTGACAGTGCGGTGTGGCACTACCGGCTTGGGCATATGAGTGCCAAAGGAATGCAAATCCTTCAAACAAAGAAGGTTCTACCAGGTTTGAAAGAAGTGGACTTAGAGTTCTGTGAAGATTGTGTTTATGGTAAAAAAAAGAGGGTAAAATTTCAAAAATTAGGAAATGAAATAAAAAATAAAAAACTTGAGTTGGTTCATTCTGATGTTTGGGGTCCTGCAAGTACACCATCACTTGGTGGCTCATTGTACTATGTAACATTCATAGACGATGCGACTAGAAAAACATGGGTTTATGTCATGAAGAATAAGTCCGATGTATTTTCCATATTTCAAAGGTGGAAAGCCTTTGTGGAGAATGAAACAGGTACCAAGGTTAAATGCCTCAGATCCGACAATGGAGGTGAATATTGCAGCCAAGCTTTTGAAAGCTTTTGTGCTAGCAATGGCATTCGGAGGCAAAGGACAACCCCAAGGACACCTCAACAAAATGGTATTTCGGAAAGGATGAACAGAACAATCATGGAGCGAGCACGAAGCATGCGGCTACATGCAGGCCTACCGCTTGAGCTTTGGGTGGAAGATGTAAGTACGTCTGTGTACTTAATCAATCGGTCACCCTCAACGGCATTGGATGGGGGAGTTCCAGAAGAGGCATGGACAGGTAAACCGATGAATTATGCATTTCTCAAAGTCTTTGGGTGTGAGGCTTTCATGCACATAGATAGAAGCCTAAGATCAAAGCTAGATGCAAAGTCCACAATGTGTTTCTTCATTGGCTATGGAGAAGGTGACTTTGGGTATCGCCTATGGAATCCTGAAGATGGTAAAATCTTAAGGAGTAGGGATGTAATTTTTAACGAACAAAATATGTACAAAGATTACTTGGAAAGAAAACAAACAAAAGAAACAGGTGATGAGTACATAGAGCTTGAGGACGGTGAAGACTCAAGGACTGCAAACGGTGACAATGTGCAACAACGTCAACCAAATGAGGAGCCTCAACCTATTCCCCGAAGATCTATAAGAGCAAGTAGACCTCCATAAAGGTTTGTTCCTTCCTTCAACCATCTCTTGATCTCAGATTTTGGAGAGCCGGAATCATACGAAGAAGCTATGCAACATGAATCCAAAAAAGAATGGACGAAGAGCATGCAAGTGGAGATGGACTCACTACATCGCAACCAAACATGGGAGTTGGTTGAGCTGCCTAAAGGTAAGCGGGCACTTCAAAACAAATGGGTGTACAAGCTGAAGGAAGAAAAGGTACAAGTCTAGGCTTGTGGTAAAAGGGTTTTCTCAAAAGAAAGGTATTGACTTCAATGAAATATTTTCTCCTGTTGTAAAAATGAACTCAATTAGGCTTGTCTTAAGCCTTGTGGCTGCTCATGATCTAAATCTCGAGCAAATGGATGTAAATACGGCATTCCCTCAGGGTGACTTAGAGGAGGAAATCTACATGCTTCAACCAAAGGGGCATGAAGTAAAAGGTAAGGAGAAAATGGTTTGCAGATTAAAGAAGAGCTTGTATGGTTTAAAGCAAGCATCAAGACAATGGTACTTGAAGTTTGATCGATGGATGTTGGATCATGGATTCACAAGATGCAACTCGGATCACTGCGTCTACATGAAGAATTTGGGAGATGGGAAATTCATTATCCTAATGTTATATGTTGATGACATGTTGATTGCAAGTGCTAACATGCAGGACATCAAAGACCTAAAAGAGGAGCTGTCTAAATCTTTTTCAATGAAATATTTAGGTGCTGCAAAGAGGATACTTGGTATGAAAATATCAAGGGACAGGACGAAGAAGACAATAAAGCTATCTCAAGAAGATTACATCAAGAAGGTACTAGAAAGGTTTGCAATGCAAAATGCAAAACCAGTTTCTACACCTTTGGCTAGTCATTTTAAACTAACAAAGGATATGTGTCCAAAGACACAAGACGAGATAGCCTATATGTCTAAAGTTCCATATGCTGCAACGGTAGGTTCTCTAATGTATGCTGTGGTCTGGACAAGGCCAGACATTGCACATGCAGTGGGAGTTGTGAGTAGGTTCATGGATAACCCAGGTAAAGAGCATTGGCAAGCTGTGAAGTGGATACTTAGGTATCTAAAAGGGACAACAACAAATGCTTTGTGTTTTGGAGGAACTAATATTTTTCTAGAAGGGTATGCTGATGCAGATATGGCAGGTGACAAAGATACTCGAAGGAGCACTACTGGCTATGTGTTCACGGTTGGAGGCACAGCAGTAAGCTGGGCTTCAAAGCTGCAGAAAGTGGTTTCACTTTCTACCACGGAAGCAGAGTATGTAGCAATGACGGAGGCAAGCAAAGAAATTATGTGGCTTCACAGATTCTTAGAAGAGCTTGGATTCAAACAAGACAATTGTGTCTTGTACAGTGATAGCCAAAGCGCTATCCATCTTGCGAAGAACTCAGCCTTTCATTCAAGGACAAAGCACATTGAGGTGAGATATCACTTCATACGCACTCTTTTGGAAGAGGAACAGCTAAAGCTAGGAAAGGTGCATACAAGTGAAAATCCTGCAGACATGTTTACAAAGGTGGTCAACAAGGAGAAGTTGAGCTTTTGCTCATCTTCAATCGGCATTCAAGGATAAGAAGCCAGGATGGAAAGCAGTCACACAGGTTTGGTTTGGAGATCAGTCTCCAAGTGGGAGATTGTTAAGTATGGAGCCTGATTTACCCTTATAATTTTCTGTGGTAAAAGCGTACATTTGTAAGGCCCCCATTATGAGGAGAAGCCATCATGCGTGAAGGTAAATCACTCACAGGAAACCAAAATTTTCACAGTCAAACACCAGGGGCAACTTTAGGGGCCTCGGGGGCTTCCGAGACTTTTTTTTTCTCTTGTCGGAATATTCCTTTTCGCCGGAATATTATGGCCGGCCGGCGGCCGGAAAGTGGTCGGAAAACAACCGTCGGTTGGCCGGTGGCCTGTAGTCAATGGCCGGTGGCCGGTGGTCGGAAGTCAATGGCCGGTGGCCGAATTCAAAAGCGGACTTGTCTTCTCAAGGGCGGCCACACATGGGCGGATTGGAGGGTCCGATTTGGACTTATTCACACAAGGGCGGCTACACATGGCTGCCTCTCATAAGAGATGGCAACCCTTTTGGCCTATAAGAGGAGGCCATTTCTACACACATTTCATAGTGTGAAGTTGATGCAACAAGGTGAGTGTGAGGTGGTGAGAGTGAAGCAAGGCGGGAGCTCTATTAAGGGTATAATCCCTTTGTAAACTACTTCTTGTTTTGAAGTACAAAGCCATTGAGTGGCTGCTTTCACGTGGACGTAGCCCACATTGGGTGAACCACGTATATCGTGTGTACTCTCTCTCTCCCTCTCTCTCTACTCTATAATCTTGTCTATGTAAATTTGTCTCTCTCCATTAAGTAATCTACTCAATTATCTATTTAGCTACATCTTATTTTCTAACACACACCCACTCACCCCCCCCACACACACACATGCCTTACAATAGATGTAAAACATCTAGAGCTTATCCAAATATGTGAAGCTAACGGCAATGGCTCCTAGAAGCTAAAACACCATTCATAGCCATAGAAAAATCCCAAATGCATCCAATGCTAAGATGCTCTATATTATTACATCCCCAATTAAGGTCTTTTGTTATTCACCATTTCAAAAAAAGGACCCATTTTAACTTTTTGCTTCAACTACTACATCACCATCATAGCTTGCAGATAAATATCTCTCAATATGTTAGCCCTCAGAGTGCTCTATATATACAGGGAAGTGCCATCGCTACTTATGGGGGGAGGGGTGAGATCTCGCATGGAGAAGAATGTGTCCCCTAAGTTTGGACAATGGAATATGCTCCTACATCTCTCTCTCTCTCTCTCTCACACACACACACACACACACACACACACACACACACACACACACACACACACACACACACACACACACACACACACACACAGACTTCGAGTTCTGGCTACAACTGCTCCCACCTAAGCCATTAACTCTTTACTCTCTTGCTACCAAACCAAAATCTTAGTGGCTCAAGCAAACCTATGCACACCTATTGCCTTGAGCACCCATCTTCTACTACCAAGCATTCCCCACAAATGGACAGTGCTTGTCCCCCTGTTCGCCTCTACATGATCATTAGTAGCTATCTTGATCAAGGTTTTGGTCTTGGTCTCAATAACCACCTCACTCTTTCTCTTTCTCTATCTACTTGCTAGTAGCAGAGCAGTCTCTCTCTCTCTCTCTCTCTTTCTCTCTCTCTCTCTCTCTCTCTCTCTCTCTCTCTCTCTCTCTCTCTCTCTCTCTCACACACACACACACACACACACACACACACACACACTTTTGACTACTACAATCTGCACTTTGTTGCAAAAAGGTGATTTGCACAGTCTATGTGATCTCCCTCTCTCTCTCTCTCTCTCTCACTCACTCACACACTCACACACACACACACACACACACACACACACACACACACACACACAAGCTGACAACTGGTTGTCATGCGTACAATTTTGACTATTGCAGGTCATTGAAAAAGGATGGAATCGCATAGAATCTGAACTACTTCATTCAATTGCCAAAGGATCTTTAATGTGTCTGTGGTAAGAAGGGCCACCCGATAGCGACTCAACAACTTAATTTCGGCGTTGATCCAACACGCCATGCAAATCAACCAAAAAACAACGCGTGGCCTTCCTCTAATGTTTTAAACTCGATTATGATGAGTATAGATAATGGACTATTGAATAATAGAAAAAGTCTATTGCGTACCCCAGTGCTCAAGAAAAACATAGGTTTAGTATAGTCCCACCTACAAATTTTCTCAACTATATCTATTGCACCTTGGAGTCCCTTGCTACGTGACATAAGGAAAGGGCTTGGGGAGGGGGGAACCAAGGCAAATAAAGAAAGAGAGTGGATTGGGTGCCAGGAAAAGGGTCTCTCTCTCTCTCTCTCTCTCTCTCTCTCTCTCTCTCTCTCTAGGAAGGGCCACACACCCATAAGATTTAATTTGGATGTTAGAACACCCACAACGATTGGACGAAAAAACTTAGGTTTAGTGTAATCTCATCTAAAAAATTTGAGATTTATCTCTGATTGTGAATGGCTTTTATCAAGCAAGCTAAGATGAAGCGGCTTGCTGAGAAGAAGAACTTGATAGAAATATAGTGTACTTGCAAAAATGTTCGGGTATGTTTTGGGTCACAGTGTGCAAATGTTGTATTGGTTGGAGATCCCTCTGCAAAGGATATGCCAATGTCAGCATGTATTCTTTTTGAGTTAACTCAAATCAAGCTCTTAAGAGCAGTTAAAAAAAAAACAAAGGTTAGAGAACATAAATTAAATTAAGGTTTAGAGGATTTACAAAGTGCAGAGAAGTTTTGTGCAAAAACCTTCAATATATAGTAAATTTGCCTCTAAAATGTTTGAAAAAAGGTATGGTATAGCCAAATGCCTGAAAAATAATCAATTTAGTATAACCCCACCTGCAAAATTTGAAGTTTATCTCTAAATTATAGATTTGAAGATAAGGAAACCAATAAAGCATAGAGAAATTGAGTGTAAAAGCCTTCAAATATAATCAAGTTGCCCTAAAAATTTCTCGTATGCAAGTTTTCTAAGTTTTTAGGAGAAAGCACTATGCCTCAACTCGATTTAGTGTAAGTGTGCTGGCACAACTAAGGTCTTTCTCATCGTATACTTTTGGCAAGCCTCGTGATTTGATCTCTCAGTATCTCTTTGATTCATTGCTAAAAATTTTAAAGACTCAAATGGATATATATATATCTATATATATATATATAGAGAGAGAGAGAGAGAGAGAGAGAGAGAGAGAGAGAGAGCAATTTATACAAAATTTGCTCTTGCTTTCTTGTCAACATGAGGAGCCTAGCATGAATGTTCTATCATGGTGGAAATTATACGCACCGCTGGTGGGAAAAGCCCTAAAAGAATGCATGGCGTTTGAGAGACTGAACTTTGAAGGTGTCGCCACGTAATTCGAAGGTTGTGATAAGTCACGAATTTGAAATTGAAACAATGACAGATCTTCATAATTGACTCCAAGGAAAATGGAGCTGGCGTCTTCTAGTGGCTACTTCCTTCTTCCTTTAACAGAGAGGAAACGGAAACTGACGCGCGCGCGCGCGCACACACACACACACACACACACACACACACACACACACACAGAGAGAGAGAGAGAGAGAGAGAGAGAGAGAGAGTTTCAAACTCCCCCTAAGGTAGCCAGCCACCACAAGCGCAGATGGGGTCCCGGGCAGCTCTGCTGAACATGCAGGCCCGTGAAGCGTTTCGCAGTGGGCGCACTCGGCCCATTGAATGGCGCATGCGGCAATTGGATGCCATTGTAACCCTTTTGCGAGAGCGCGAAGATGACATCAACCAGGCTGTCTATCAAGACCTTGGAAAGTCGCACTTTGAGACCTTTGCCACTGAGGTGAACCGACTTACCTTGAGTTGAAACAGAAGTTTAATTAGCCAACCATTCAACTTATTTGTCACGGTGACATGTAAACTCTGGTTTGTCTAGTCTATCTTTTGTATTTCCATTCGTTAAAGAATTATTAGTACTATATTGTACTGCTGCAGCTAAATGAATAGATTTATTGCAACCCATCCCGTAGTTCAGCGTGATGTTTTTTTTTTGGGAGCATATTTTCAATATCTGGTTGGTCTCATGCTGTTAATTGTCATGGCTTGTTTTTGACATAATTTTCATTATTAGTGTCACAAATTTTTTCAAAGTAGACAGATGTGGAAACGTAGAGCTAGAGAGAGAGAGAGAGAGAGAGAGAGAGAGAGAGAGAGAGAGAGAGAGAGAGAGAGAGAGGAAATGATATATTAACGTCTTCAAAAGGCCAAAGTGACCTATGAGACAAGAGAGTTTGCAAATGGTGAATTTGATACAATGTCTGTGTAAAAGACTGAAAATTGAAACTGAACTGAGCTAAAGTGAAGTGAAATGAAATGGGATGAAATTAGGAATATATAGTGGTTGGCACATCACGATGCAACACAGATGATTACATATGCGTGTTACAGAACATAGAAACATACGTTCATCAATGAACACTTCCATTACAAATAACCAACAAGGCCTAGGCCATAAGATATTTAACGACTCACTCATCGCTCCTCCTGCAAAAACCTAAAAAGGTCCGGGCAATGAGATATAGAGACCTTTCACAACCAAGCACTCCCTAGACCGCAACTTGCATCGCTTGGAGGTTTCAAGAGTAAACGTTTCTCAGACCACATCCAATTTTTCTTTCAATACTCCTCCCGGGAAAGCCCAAGTGTCACAAACTGATGACATGGCATGACCAGCTGGAAGAGAAATGGCTGAGTGGACAAGAGAAACTGAGCCGACCAACATAAAGAACTTATGGAGCACTGGCCGAGGGGCCAAACCCTAAAAATCCCAAAGCTTGAAGTCTGAGGCTGATTTCCATAAAACATGTTGACATGCTGACATGGCAGTCCATACGGACAATGATGTGGCACAATTGTACAATTTTTTTGTGAAATGCGTTGGTTCTGCCACTTGGCAGGCTGTAAGGATCAAGGTGGAAAGGTACGTAAGGTACGGTACGTGTTCGGTACGTACTGTACGTATTACCGAATGGATTGAGTGGTAAGGTACGTAAAATTCGTAAGGTTTTTTTTGAAAACGTCAAAAATCTACAATACGGTCCGTACTTGATAATAAATTCATAAGTATCACTTCTAGGATATTAGCTCACTATTCTACTATCCAAGGCTGTCATAAATAGACAATCCAAGGCGAGTCATGACCACTTTCTCGACATTCAATATTCACAAACAAATACAATTCAAAGCTTCAGTTCTCTCTCAAATATACTTCAACAAACTTCAAACTTCAAACTACAGAGAACTTCATATTCATCATGATCCTGCAAGGCATCTTGTGTTGCCTGATTTGCTTTCTTACCCTTGGACGAGGGAAGACCCCCTCCCGGGAAGTGCTCCAACCTCAAAGCATCCTTTATCGCTGGC
Source organism: Adiantum capillus-veneris (assembly GCF_014529385.1). Taxonomy (NCBI): domain Eukaryota; kingdom Viridiplantae; phylum Streptophyta; class Polypodiopsida; order Polypodiales; family Pteridaceae; genus Adiantum; species Adiantum capillus-veneris. The sequence continues at coordinate 2,063,121 of NC_140960.1, read as the reverse complement.
GGAATAAGCTTGCACCCTCCGCACTCGCCAGTAGTGCCGATGCCAGTAAGGTGCCTCAACACACGCGTCACCGTACTTGTCTTCTGTTTTCCACAATATTTGCAGGTCCAAGTACGTGTTCCTGATCCTGCTTGCCCTCCTGTATTTACCACCGCAATGACAGTGGTGTGTGCACTCCAGACTGGGTTGGGTTTGCGAGTCATGGTGTACCTACAGATTGGTGAACAAAAACATTGATGCTATCGCGAGAAACACACAAGGTATGCGCGAGGGAGACGGGAGAGACTCGCGAGGACAAGCACTTACCTTTACCGCGCACAAGGTTGCTCTGCAGGTGAGTTTGCAGAGCTCTGTCTGCAATAAACAGGCGCCCAAACTCTCTCTGTAGTACTCTGTAGTTAATAGTTTGCAATAAACAGGCGTCCAAACTCACTCTGTCTCAATAACCAGGCGGCCAAACCCCCAAAACAGAGGCGAAATTAAATCCGAAAACGCGAAGGGGAAATTCTTTTTTTTTTTTGTGGGTGGTACAGTACGGATCCGTACGGTACCGTACCGTACTGTACGGACGTACGGTACCGTACGGATCCTACCTTGGTAAGGATTTTTGCAAATTACGTTGGCTGCTTTTGGAGATCCCAACGCTAGCTTTTGAGAGTAGATGCTTTTGGGAAGAAGTGCTTTTGAATTTGAGGCTTTTGGGGTTGTGCTTTTGGGCATCCCTTGTAAGTTTAAAAGGACCTTGGGGACACATTACTATACACATTATCCACTAGAGATTCACTTAACTTCAAAACAAGTACCAACCTTCAAGAAACAATATACATTGAACAACGTAAAAACATTTCTACCTGCTCAGTGCTGACAAGAGAACTCAGAACAATGACAAACCTTCAAGCATGAAGCTTCAAGCAATTGAACAAAAGGTAAGTTGCTGACAATAAACTCAGAACTGTACAAACATTGCTTCAAGACTCAAGTAGCCCACATGGCACAAACTGCTAATAAGGATGGAACCAAAATAATGACAAATGTCAAGCCAAAATGGCTCCTGCTAGAGCGTACATAAAAAACATCATCCTATTGAAATATGTGAAAATGTGACTCTAAACTAGTAACTAGTCACTAGTGCCTAGTGAAACTCATCGTCAGAAGAAGAAGAAGAAGATGATGCTGAAAAGAGCATGTCGCCATCTGCCACGACATTGCCCTCGTCATCAAACTCTGGCTCTATCACCATAGCATATGTGGCCTCGTCTGCACCAACTGGGTCTGGATCACTATCCTCCTCTCCCTCTGGAGTGTGAATGAGACGGACTGTCTCATTCGCACGCTGCCGAGGAGTACGTATGGGTAGCTTGCCTTTGCGAATGCTCTTCCGTCGTGCACTCCCCTCACCTGTATCCTCGAGGCGTAATGGAATGTTGTAAGCACGTGCACGAGATCTTGTCACACGTCGATCGACATCCTCTAGCTCTCTATGAAGCATGCGTACTATCTCCTCCTGCTCATCTCTGATATGTTGGTCCGCCTCCTCCATAGTAGGATCAACTACCAGCGTGATACGTGAGGAATCAACCTGTTGTACAATGTACATTTTGTTAACAATAGTGTAAATAAGAAACATATACATAGGATGTCATACTACATCGTCATACTACCTGCTTGGGTGTCCCCAAAGCGTGGTAAGAGCGCACAAGCCTCATGTTGGCCCTGCAATACACTAGCTTCTCCAACTGAGAAGTGCTAAGGCGATTCCGGATCTTGGTATGGATCAAAGAGTAAGCGCTCCAGTTGCGCTCACAAGCACCCGCTGAGCAATCCTGCATTAAAGCAATTGCCGGTGTCGTTGCCAGGATTTATTATTTAAACGCATTGTGCAAGACCCAAGATACAGAAATAAAGTGAGATTTAAAAGATACCTGTGAGAGAAAACGTAGAGCCATAGTAGTCAGGCATGGGATCCTGGTGAGTGGCTATGGAGGGACCCCTTCTCTTCTGTAGACCGCCCAGGAGTCCCTTTCTTTCAGTACACTGTTCGGCTTGGACGTCATATACTTGCCGCACAGAGAGGCCCGCCCCGCTGCAGCACGTCATTGGCAGGAGGAGGGCCTCACAGTCGATTTCTTGGCAGCCTTTTGGCAAAGGCTGTGGGACTCCAGACAGCGGAGGCGCGTCACTTTGTTTCAGTGGCTGGTTGCACACAGAGCCACAGCAGTAGGGAGCTGGCTTGTACATAGTGGTCTCTCGGCCACATGTGCAGCTTGTGACCAATTGGTGGAGAGTCAGCGTCACTGTCCCTCGGCCCAGCAGGTGTGGCTACGAGTTCTTCGGCTGATGCCTGCCCTCTCCACGGCTCGATAGTACACTTGGGGGGCAGCGTCTTGGTCCACCCTCACGGGCCCGGCACTCCAGTTTGAGCTATCTTCCACCAGCAGGATGATAGCGATGCAGGGGGGGCGACCTACACTCCAGCCTGCTACAGAGCTTACTCCACAGGAGTGGTGCAGTGAGAGAGATGAGTGTTGGGAGCTCATCAGTGGACTGACTCTTTGGTTCATCTGGTGGGCCCGCTGTTTTCGCATCTTTGAGGCTCGCTTTGTACCACCAGGAGAGACTGTTCGTGACTTTTGGCTAGAGCTGATCCATACTCTCAGAGGACAGGTTGAGGGACTACAAGGTAGCTCCGATCGCATGCGAGAGCGCCGCGAGGCTTTCCTTGGACTCTGGCGCCCTGGGCCTTTCTTCACCATAGCCCAGGGGGTGCTCAGATGGCACTACTGTCCACCTGTGTGGCTCTTCCCTCCTCCCATTTCTTGATTTAGCCTCATTGTACATATGCTGCTTTTTTTCACTGGGAGAGTCTCCCCATCATTCTTGTTGTAGCCCTCTCTTGGAGAGGTGGATGTAGCCCTACGGGCAGTTCTCATTAACTAATAGAAGGATCTTTTTCTCGGAAAAAAAAAATTTCCGACAAGTTTTTGTTCCTCTACACCTTGAGGAAGGTAGATTGGGATCGGTTTGCCCGATAGGAGCTCGGCAAGTCACGGATTATGTGAATAGGTATTGGTTCACTCTTTCAAACATGGCTCCACTCTTGAACCCTCTCTGAGAAAGAAAAAATGAAGAAATTCAACGAAGGACTTATACTGAACTTCGTAGACGCATCTGCAAGATACTTTGCAGTGGATGGAGGAATCAACAATACAAGCTGGGAGTGTACACCGCAGTGTACATAGAATCTAGCCCCCTCAGTGGGACAGGAACCATTGAACTCAGAAACATCGAATTTTTGTTACCTCTCCTCGAAGGATACGTTGTTATCCAGAGAAAGTTTTGTAGTGCAGAAATTCAAACTAACTCTTGAGATTTTGAACCAAAGACCCTCAAACTTTAAGTGAGCGGGCAAGTCTCTGATCAAAGTTACATCTTTGAGGAAATCATAAAGTGCGTTCTCTTTTTCGCACAAGGTATGCATATGTCTAACCAGGACGATCACTCTCGAGTGTTTATGAGAGTAGCATCAAGTTGGAACATTGTTCTATGAGATGAACTACTTTGCTAAACCATCCGGAAGGTCAATAATTGATCTGGTATCTGGTAGTTCTCCCACAGATTACGTGCAACTGCGGGTAGGACATAACGGAGAAACCATTCCGAGCTTTCACTAAGCCTGAATTGTCACGAGGACGTGGCAATTGCTAATTACTGTTGTGAGGACATGGCAACTACTAACCTTAGTTATTGGTTTCTTTTTTATGATTTTTATTTAATTTTTGGGACCCTCTTTTTGAAATTGCAAATGGCTGGACATTGTATGGCCAGTGTGAAATGGCCGACGGCCAAGAGTTTCAACCACAGACGGGAAGGCCTTGTCGCCACGAGTTGGTTGGGCCGACCGGCACTGGAATCTGAGCAGTAAGAGTATGTCTAGGCTCAGTTCAAAGTTATTTAGGCATAGTGTACACTTGGCAGCACCACAAGAAGTTCAAACACTGCCACATCAGCTGGAAATTGGTGCAAAATTCAGCTGGAGGCTGCCTCTCTCTCTCTCTCACTCTGACTTACAGTGTGTGTGTGTGTGTGTGTGTGTGTGTGTGTGTGTGTGTGAGTAGTTGGTGCAGGTGTTGAAGCTTTAATGGAAAGCTTGCCTTGTCGCTTGCATTATGTAGCACGATGATTTTGCTCTCGCACACCTCTCTTCCCTTTTGAATACAGAAACGTGATGCCCCATCGAGGGCTTTTCATCTGAATGTACAGTTGTGTGGGTTCATGCGCAATTGTCGAGGCAAGAGCCTCTTGCATAGGTACTGGATTAGCTAGTTGCTAATCCCCCGCAGGTACATGTGAATTTGGAGAGATTTTACGCGAGAAATCTCGTCCGATTCAAAGGGCAAGTAGCCCTATAGGTGCGGGAGCTCGAGGACTTGCTACGGATGCGACTGGCTTGCGAAATGGAGCCCAAAACAGGAAAATACAGCCTGCTGTGTATTTTTGCTGGTTTAGGGTTTCGGCCCTAAACAGTTCCTAATACCCCCAGGAGGTAAGGGGAGGCGAGGGGACCACTGTGCGGGTGATTTGGCGCATTTTCAGGGCGGAAAACAGAGAATTCAGCGTGCTGCAGATTCTCGCCAGGTTTTGCAAAGTGTCCGTATGCGTCGGGAAAGTCACTTATTGCGCGGGGATACTGTCTGTGAAGTGATCTAGTACAATTATACTGCCGAAATTGGGCCAAAACATGTCATTTTCAGCCCGGATTATGTGGGACAGCTCGTAGGAAATCACAGGTTTTATTCCCTCTTTGAATACAATAAAGAAATACCGAAAGGGGCGCCAATCTTTGGGGCCAACAGGTGTCGACGTCTGCTTGGTAGCGCCCTAGCTTCCAAGCCGTGTGTTTGAAGTGTCAATTCCCGTTAGAGATTTTTAATTGCAAAGCTTCTCTGTGTCCTAAAGTCTAAAGTAAACTTTCGGGTGAAAGCCAAAGTCTATCGCCCTACGGGACGGTTTCATGGTTCCGTCGCCGGAACAGAATCACTTTTGCCTCAAGAAGTGAGCCTTGGTCGGTTTGCGGCGAAGACAGAGTACAGGAATACGGGATTACACTATAGCCGACAAAGGGAAAGGCATCATGAAAGAGGGTTCCTCTTCACAGGATAGGCAGGCAATTCCTACAGCGTTTTGAGGTTGGCAAGAGTTCACGGCCATGTCCGTCTGTACCTCTTGTTGATATGAATGCTCCACCAATGTAGGGCTTTATGATTGGGCAACTTGAAGATGATGCCTTCAAGACTCAGTTGGTTGCCGCCGTGAATGTGTTTTCTCGACTAGTACAGAACCCAAGGTTTATGGAGTTTTTGCAAGCGTCACCAGTGCCACAATAGACAAGGCAACTCACACAGCCAGTAGAGCCCGATGAGGTTGAAGCCCAGGTACTTCATGCGTCCCAGCAGGGTAGGGAGCACTCGCACGTTGCGGAGTCAGGGGCTCCAAGATAGGTTCCTTCCGTCCATGAACAGGTGGTTAGGATGCCAATTCCACAAGTTTTGCCAGTTCAGTCCGCCACCTTTCAGAGTCCTCTTGTTGCATTAAATGGACAGGGAACCTGTTTCCAGGTAGTGCATCAGGTTTTTCCACCACCCACGGTACATTCTGGGATTTCAGGGGTGGATGTGTGTTCCAAAGTATGGCTTGTGTTTTTTTTTCCGAGAAAAAGATCCTTCGATTAGTTAATGAAACTGCCCATAGGGCTACAACCTCCTCTACAAGAGAGGACTACAACAATCATGATGGGGAGACTCCCAGTGAAAAAAACAACATATGTACAATGAGGCTAGATCAAGAGATGGGAGGAGGGAAAAGCCACACAGGTGGACGATAGTGCCATCTGAGCACACCTTGGATCATGGTGAAAAAAGGCCCAGGACGCCAGAGTCGAAGGAAAGCCTCTCTATGCTCCCGCATGCGGTCGGAATTACCCTGGAGTCCCTCGAACTTTCCTCTGAGAGTATGGATCAGCTCAAGCCAAAGATCTCGAACAGTCTCTGCTGGTGGTACAGGGCGAGCCTCGAAGATGCGGAAGCAACGGGCCCGCCAGATGAACTAGAGTGTCAGGCCACTGATGAGCTCCCAACACTCCTCTCTCTCACTGCACCACTCCTGTGGAGTAAGCTCTGTAGCAGGCTGGAGTGTAGGTCGATCCCCCTACATCACTATCATCCTGCTAGTGGAAGATGGCTCAAACTGAAGTGCCGGGCCCGTGAGAGTGGACCAAGCAGCTGCACCCCAAGTGTACTGCCGAGCAGTGGAAAGAGCTGGCATCAGCCGAAGGACACGAAGCCACACTTGCTGTGCCAAAGGACAGTCCCAAAGACAGTGACGCTGACTCTCCACGAGATGGTCACAAGCTGCACATGCACCGAGAGACCACTATGTACAAGCCAACTTCCAACTGTTGTAGCTCTGTGTGCAACCAGCCACTGGAACAAAGTTACTTGTCTCGGCTGTCTAGAGTCCCACAACCTCTCCCAAAAAGCTGTCAAGAACTCATCTGTGAGACCTTCCTCCTGTCAATGAGGTGCTGCAGCATGACAAGCCTCTCTGTGCTACCAGTATCTGACGTCCCAGTCGAACAGTGTACTGAAAGAAAGGGACACCTGGATGGTCTATAGAGGAGAAAGGGTCCCTCCACAGCCACTCTCCAGGATCCCACTGTACTCGTGCCAGTGGACAGCTCTCCCAAGCCCACAGTCTCTAGTGGCCAGTCGCAAGAGCTGCTGGGTCGGGATCTATGACACAAGTCCTCCCATAGATGCCCACCACGTGAATCCTCTGAAAACAACACTCTGCCACCTGCGGGGCCTCTACTGCAACTCGGTGTAAGCGTCCCTCACTCTGTAGCTCGAAAAAGAGGGATGGTGTAGTCTCTAAGCAAGCCCGAACTGAGATGAGAACCTCCTGTTGCATGTAGTCTCCTATCCATCTGGGCGCTGGTGACCCGAGAGGTGTGAGCCACTCAGTTGGTACTGCCTCTGAGATGTCCTGACACATGCTCTACACCCCTCTCATGCCCTATAGCCGAATGCCCTGAAGCTCCTCTGACAAGCTTGAAAACTGTAACTAGTCACCTAGAGAGTCACCTAGAGAGCGTGCTGGACCCTCTGCCATGGGACCCCAGCAAACATGAGGCCGACTACCAACCAAGTGGCCTCTCTGAGTGCTAACCATGGCGTTCCAAACAAGGGGCTGTCTCAGGCGCTCCTCCGTGTAAGTAGGCTGACGCTGCTCCAGGCCCCGCCGCAGTTGCTCCTAGGAAGGGAGTAGACTCTCAGCGAAGCGGTCCTCTAGTCTCCTGCTCAAGCCAACTCTACGCATCTCTATGAAAATCCATCGAGTCGAGGGTCGCCATGGGCCTCCAGCCTGAGGCACCCTAGCCCTAAGCCGCTGAAGCAGGAACTCTTTCCAAGGCTCCTCACCTGGAAGAAGTCCTCTGACGATGAACTTCCGAAGAAGGGCTCTGCTCTGCTGTGCTGGGTCTATGATCCCCAACCCTCCCTGAGAACTAGGAAGAGTGATGACCTGCCATGCCACATTGGCCCAGGCTATCTGAGTGTCATGCCCTGACCAAAGGAAGTTCCTGATCAGCCTCTCTACTTGGCTCATGCCACAAGAACTCGAGAAGATCCAACAAGAAGTGATGTACCACATAGTAGCCAGCAACACCTGGTTGGCCACTACAACTCTGCCTGCCAAAGAAAGTCGTGCGGAGCTCCAATGTAACAACTTCCTCCTGATGGACAGGAGGAGGGGAGCAATCTGCAGCTCGGGAGACAAGTCCAAACTAACCTGACAGCCCAAGTACCGAACTGCTGCAGTCCCTTGGGGAATCCACCTAAAACCCTCACCTGGCATCCAATCTGGCGTAGGAGCACTACCAACTGAGAAAGCCACAGTCTTTCTCTAGTTGATCAGTGCGCCAGATGCACAATAGAAAGTCTCAAGAGCCTGCTCACACCTGAGTAGGCTGGCCTCATGGCCATCCAAGTACAAGGCTGAGTCGTCCGCAAACTCAGCGTCCAGTAGCTCATCTCCCCGAATAGGGAGCGCTAAGCCACGTAAACCAACTTGCTGTGAAACCAAAAACATGCTCATCGCCTCAACATAGAACAGAAAGAGGAAGGGGGCAAGAGGGCAGCCCTGTTTGACCAACCGTGTGAGCATGAAACGATCACCTCTACCTCCTGCTAAAAGCACGTGATTGTGTGCCCATCTGTACAAAGCTGACACCCCTCTGATCCAAGCATCTGAGAAGCCCATCTTGCGTAGAGTGCCCTCCAAAAAATCCCAGTCAACTCTGTCGTAGGCCTTCTGAAAATCGAGAAGAAGAATCACCAAATCCTTACCACGGAGCCACGCGAGGGCCGAAGCCTCCCAAAAAGTAAAGATTTTGTCAAGGATACTACGCTCCTTGACAAACCCTGTCTGAGTCCCATGTATAAGGCTCTCTAGAAGTGTCTGAATCCTCAAACTCAGAGCCTTAGCAAGAATTTTGTAGGCTGAGTTGAGGATGGTGATGGGACGCCACTGTCGAATCTCATCCAAGGAGCCACCCTCCTTGGGAATGAGGTAAATCAGGCCCTCACTTGTGCTGTCAGGCATCTCACCTGTGTGCAAAATGTACCGAAAAGCATACAAAGATCTGAGCCAAGCAAGTCCCTATACTCCAAGAAAAAGCTCGGGGTCAAGCCATCCTCACCTGGACAGCTACCACGGGGGAGTGCACTAAGAGCTGTGTGCAGCTCCTCTAGCTGAAGAGGCAGCTCTAGCCTCTGACGCATCTCCTCAGTCACAAGACAAGGCATCTGTGCCCACACCTGCTCTCTGCATGCATCCTGACGCACTAACTGGGGCTTTGCAAACAGTAAATCACGGTAAAAGTTAGTAGCAATTGCACACATGTCCTCTGGCTCTGAAGCAACTGACCCGTCGGGCCTCCTCAACTGACTGACCTTGGCATGCGCATGCCAAGGTCCCATTGCCTCAAAGAAAGCGCCTGTCACTCTGTCACCCACCTGGGTCCACTGAGATGCCTGACGATGGAAAGCAAACTCATGGCGTCTCTCCTCTGTGCTGACGAGCTCCTAGCGAGCCAATTGTAACTGCTCCTCCAACCAAGGACTGTCTGGATGCTGCTCTTGCATCCTCTGCAAGGAAGCAACGCTCATCAGAGGCACTGCTCCTCCTCTCTCGCTGCAGCTAGGCGAGCCGAAGACTCCTGAAGAAAGAGCCGACTAAGTTGAGCAAGTCCTGAGGCCACTCTGTCAGCAGGAGAGTCGTGTACGTCTAAGATCTTTGTCCAGAGAGCCTCCACTCGCTCTTTGAGTGTAGAGTCCAGCAAGACCCTCTCTGGGATGCGTAGCATTGTGCTCCCCCTCCTCTGCCTATCAGTCACTGCGAGGATCACTGGTGCATGGCCGAAAAGGAAGTCCCAGCCAAAATGCCAACAGTCCGTCCCAAGTCACAGAAGTGATCACTAGTGTAGAAGCGATCTATCCGAGATAGATTCACTTCTCCCACTCGACGGTCCGAATGAGAGAAGGCTAGGCTGTCAGGTGGCCTCACAAAGCTAGAATGCTGCGACACATCTAAAACCCGGAGTCATACATAACCTCTCCCAAGCTGCCAACTCATCTCCATGCACAGTAGTATGGCTACCTCCAACCCTGTCAGTTGGGTCCTCCAACATGTTGAAGTCTCCCCCAATGCACCATTGCTCTGCCTGTAGCAGAGACTCTGCAATGTGAGCCCAAAACTCTACACGTGCCTCGCCACATTGGGCGCGTAAATGTTCAGGAACCCCATCAGGCAACCCTGAACCTACATAGTAATCCACTGAGCCCTGCTTGGCACAATAATCCCCCTGCCCACAATGGCCTGTTGCAAAGAGTCTACAATCGTTATACATACCCCACCCTGGATGCCTCCAGGTCCAAAAGCAGCTGACCAAAAAGTCTCATAGCGACCACGCAAAATCTGACCACAACGCCGAATACGGCTCTCACAAAGATGATGCTCCTGTAGCATAAGAATGTCAATCTCACCACCCACAAGGCATCTCTGCAGCTCCTGACGAAGCCGACCCCTCTTACGTTAAAACTAGGGCCCTCCTAATCCGTGCACATTCCATGAGATGATTCTCATGGAGTCAGTGAGAGAAAAGAGATGCTGCAACAGCAGCCAACCTCGCTATCTTTGAGGCTGGTTTGGACGGGGAGTAATCCGCATCCGAATGACCTCTAGACAAGCGCGCAAGAAGTGACAGTCCTGCCCAGGCCCAAGTTGAGCGTGCAACCCGAAGGGCTACATCCTCTGTCCAAGAATCCTCATGCACAAAAACATAACATGGCGGACACTGAGTGTCAGCAAACAAGTGCACCACAATGTGCCTGCAACCCACTGCATCTGGAGGTGTCACGCTGAACTTGGCTAGAGGCCAAAGTGTCTGCACCAGATTTGTCATTGCTAAGTCCCCTGTGTGGTGTGAGAACTCAGTAGCCTGGGTCTGGAGCCAGTCCAGGACTGTGTGCTGGGTCCACTCTGTGATATCCCTACCAACGGAAAGGAGAAACCCACTGCTGTGTCCAAGGCCTCATTGCCTCTAGCTGCAAGAAAGAGGACGTGGACTCGAAAGCTGGCCTCCTCCAAGTCGGGAGAGGAATCACCCAGAAACCGAGTGAAGCTGTAGTCGAAGAAATCCCAGCGTCTGTGAATGTCGAAGCTGGTCAGACCTCTAGGGACCGCTGCAAAGGGAGAAGTGAGCACCAAAAAAGGAGTCCTCAGGTGGGGCTGTCCCTCACGAGCCACACGGCTCATAGCGAAAGCACTACCAAGAGAATGCCTCGCGACAGAAGCGTGGCCAGTACCCTGCGTCTTAGGAGGAGTGGTGGAAGGGTCGGGAGACGAGGCTGTGGGCCCCATCAGGGAGAGAGGAGGGGCGGGGGGGGCGAAGGTGGAGGTGGGGGGAGGAGCCGGGGCGGCAACAGCTGAGGGAGGAGAAGGCGGTGGTGGAGGAGCAGAAGTGAACAGGGCCTCCTCAGGCAGGTCCTGCTAAAGGGGGCCAAAACGGTTCCCATTCGGAACCCAGTGCTGCTGAGTTGCAACAGGTCAGCCACCAGGAGGAGCAGTGGGGTGAGCTCTCCCCTGACGTCGGCGACCAAGCACTTGCTGCCAACCATCAGTTGGCTGGTCATTTGTCTTTGTCAAAGTACCAGCCTGTGCATCTTGTCTACCTGGCTGCTTGGCATGCTCAGCCTTGGGAGGCTACGCATGCGTTGTGGGTCAAGGTCTCCTGCGAGGACAGGCCTTTTCCATATGGCCCATCTGTCTGCAAATGAAACATTGGTTCGGGAGACCCGAATACTCCACACTCTGTCTGATCCATCCCCCACTCACCCTAGGCAGCAGTACCACCTTGGGGAGGGAGTGTGTGTCACGAACGAGAACCCGCACAGTAGGTAGACCTGCGGCCTTGGCCACAATTGAAGCTACCGTGCGTGGAGACTCCATAACTGTCCTGAACATGGAACCAATCCTGGGTAGGAGGGGATGGTACTCTCGCCTCAGGCCTGGGAAACTGACCGAAATGGGCAAGTCTGCCTCCTCCTTGAGCACATCTGTAGTAGGGTCAAAACCGTGATGCCAACGTCGGAAGTAAGCTCGAGTTGCTCTGATGCCGAGTGGGCTCATCGAAATCACCTTGGTCGTCATGTTTGCAGTCTCGAACTCTGACCTGGTAGTACCCTCTCCCGAGGATCTGGACATCGGTGATCTTGTCCACGACGGGCCTGTGGTAAATCCCGAACCTCGCTTCGGCTGGGCCGAGTGCCAATAATCTTACAGATAATCGAAGTGGCTTGCAAGCACTCCACTTCGGCCATCAAGCTCGCTTGCTCTTTTGGCGAAAGAGCAAGTCGAAGGGCCGGCTTTGCAGTGTCGGGCGAGGGGGCTTCTGTGGAGTCCCTTTGAGGTGGAGTAGAGGCCGCCATTCTGTGTCTGCTGCTGAAAAGATAGGGGCGTTGGTGTCGAGGCGTATACCAGCAAGCTTAAAAAACAGCCTACAGGCAGGCGGAAGGCGAAAAGAGAACAAGAGCCGGGGGGGTGAGCCGGAGGGCTGAGGCCAAGGGGCGGGCAGGTGCAACGATGGCGAAAGGGGCATGAGGGCAGGCAAATGAGGGGGGAGCGGGCTGGGGTAGCACGGGTGTGCGTGAGCAGGGGCAGTGGGCAGCGCGCGGGGGGCGGGCAGGTGCAGCGAGCATGAGCAAGGGGGGTGTGGGCGAGCTGGGGTAGCACGTGTGTGCGTGAGCAGGGGCAGTGGGCAGCGCGCGGGGGGTGGAGCATGGCCTCGCGAGCTAAAGGGGGGAGAGAGGATGCGATGGCGGGGGAGGGGGGGGGGGGTTTGAGCGCAAGCAACAGCGAGCTCGTTACTAAGGCAATGACTTTATTTCAAGTATGGTTGGTTATGCGCCTGGAAACCAACAGTATATGCCAAGAACAGTGTTTGGGGGTATGCAAGGCATGATGCCAAACCCCCTATATCGGCATGCAGCAAGGCTTTGAGAGCAATCAGGGCCAGTTTGGGGTGCCACATGGCAGTTTTGGCATGGTTGGTTGTTCTGGATAGCAGCCAAATATGGCACTTACGATGCAAAATGTCAATGGCCAAGGAATGCCGATGATCCCTACTACATTGCCCATGTTGCAGACAATTCCTTATGACAATTTTGGGGCATTGGAAAAGCCAAAAGCTTACAAAGAAGGTGGTGCAACTGTGAAGTTTAGCACTTTCAGCGGCTTTGAGGATAAGGCAAAGGCTCGTACTTTCCTCCAACAGTTTGATACAACTTATGCAGGAGGGAATCTTATAGAGGCCTGTAAAGTCAGGAAAGCTGCCACTTTCTTGAAAGACAATGTGCTTACATGGTGGACGACATTGTTGATGCAAGGACAGGCACCGGCCACATGGGTATACTTCAAGCAAATGTTTGCATCTACATGGTGGATGTCATGACGGATTGGCACCAACTCACTGCGGCTACTTGCAAGATCCTACAAAGGTACAATCGGAGGTTTTGCAAAGCGTTGCTCTCAGTAACCTCCTACAGGTTTGTGCCACTGATAGAACAGATTGAAAAGTATTGTTGTGGGCTGCCTATAGGGCTTCGAGATTACTGTACAACGAACAGAATGGCTACCCTCATCCAGCGTATGGAAGTTGCCAACACTGGTCTTGCCTTGTTGGAGGGAGAGGACAGTGGGTTTCCGGGCAACGTGAAATGGGGGCAGCAAAAGAAAAATTCAGCAAAGAAGCCCTTTGTGAAAACGGCTCCTGAAGCATCACAGAGGTCAGAAAAGGTCAACAAGGATAAGGACTCAGCCGAGACTTCTGGAATCTGGAGCGCAAACAAAGAAACAAAAAAGGAAGCCTTTTGTGTGTAAGTCGCTTGAGGAAAAGGTCTTGATGGCTGAGAATAAATGCTTTATATGCGAGCAGCCTGGTCACTTTGCTACAGATTATCCACAAAGGAAAAGACCAGCTAACTCAGATGATAAAGAGGACAAGAAAGGAAAGAGCCCAATCCCATGACAGGTTTAGTGCCAGACATGGTGGGTTACAAGCCAAGCATGGATGCCAACGAGTTATGCAAAGCATGGGGTAAAATCAGGATCCAGACGGCACTTATTTTCTTTGATCCAGGTGCCACAGCGAACTTTATCTCACCAAAGTTAGCTATGAAGCTGGGCATCAGCGCTGAAGAGATGGGGTACAGGGCAGAGGTAGGGTTGGCATGTCCTGGCCACTGAGAGTGTTTTACTCCCATCATTGGAAAGCTGCGTCTGCATATGTAGAAGGGTGCGATGCGTTGCTGGGAATCGTGTGGATGTTCCGTATACATGGAGTGTTGGATGTCTTCAACAAAAAGATCACCCATCAGCATAGGGACAAAACTCATGTTTTGGTTGTAAAGCTCAAAGGGGAGTGTGCCCCTATTGTATCTGCTTCCGCTATCACTTCTGTAATTAAGAATCATCTTTCTGTGTACTTGATTTTTGCACGTATGTTTCAGATAATTGTCAGTCAAATTTATCTGTGTTAGATAAAGAAAGGTCAACATTTTTGCGAGAGTTTAATGACTGTTTTTCTGATTCATTACCGTCACAATTGCCGCCGGAGAGACCTGAGGACCATACGATAGATTTAGTATCAAGGTATAGCCCACCAAACAGACCTCCCTACAGGGTTAGTGCGGCTCAGCAGAAAGAGATTATGGGCCAGGTTGAGGAGCTTTTAAAGAAGGGGCTGATTCAGCCTAGTTATTCACCTGTTTGCTCGCTAGTGCTCCTAGTGTAGAAGAAGGATGGCTCTTGGTGCATGTGTATTAACTACCATGCGTTGAATAAGAATACCATCAAGAACAGGTTTCCTACCCCAAGGATTGATGATATTCTTGACCGTTTAGAGGGTGCTGCAATTTTCACGAGGATAGACCTTAAGAGTGGATACCATCAGATTCGTATAAGGGTAGAGGATGTGTACAAGAGTGTGTTTAGGACGACATTTGGTCTCTATGAGTTTTAGTGATGCCATTTGGCCTTACCAATGCTCCTGCTACTTTCAATAGGATGATGGACCGGATTTTCCGCTCGCATCAAAAGTTTGTTGGCACATTCTTTGATGACATGATAGTCTATTTGAAGAATGAAGAGGAGCATAGGCGTCACTTGACCATTGTGTTCGAAGAGTTACACTATCACAGGTTACTTGTCAATCCTAAGAAAAGCGAATTCTTCTTCAAAGAGATCCACTTTCTTGGCCACATAGTGTCAAAGGATGGCGTCGAATGGGATCCCGCAAAGGTTGAAGCTATTAAAATACATGGCCATACTTAAAGATTGTGCACGATGTTCGAAGCTTGTTGGGATTATGCTCATACTAGAGAAGGTTTATCAAGAACTTTGCAGAGATAGCTTCACCTCTTCACGCTTTGCCAAAGAAAGAGGTCACTTTCAGATGGATCCAAAGAGAGATTTCAGCTTTGAGTCTCTGAAAGGAAAAGTTGACTTCAGATCCCGTGATTGATTTACCAGATCTCTGGAAGTCATTTGTGGTCCAGTGTGACGCGTGTGGCAATAGCATCGGAGCAATACCAATGCAAGATGGTTGGGTAGTAGCTTACAAGAGCAGAATCTTGCAAGGGCCAGAAAAGACTATGCTAATCTATGAGAAAGAGCTATTGGCCGTCATTCATGCGCTCTATAGCTGGAAGCACTACCTGTTAGGTGCTGATTTTGTTGTCCAGACATATCATTAGACCTTGCGATGCTTCTTGACACAGTCAAAGTTATCCGAAAAGCATATGCAATGGGCAAACATTCTTTCTATGTTCCACTTTGAGATTATGCATGTGGAAGGCAAGAAGAATGTGGTGGCTAATGAGTTATCAAGAAAGCCACAAATTTAAGCTGTGTTAATTCCTTATCAGCTTGATGGCATGAAGGAACAATATGCTATTGATGAAGATCTTGCAAGGATCTTTGAACAGTTGCAAGATGGGCAACGCCATGAGCACTACCTCCTCAAGGATGGTTTTATGATGATGCATGGTAAACTATGTGTCACTAGGCCATTGCAACATAAGGTTATGGTAGAAAGTCATGTCCCACCATATGTAGGACATTGTTGAATTGATGCGATAGTGAAAGTGGTAGAGACATTTTTTTATTGGCCTACTTTGAGGAGAGATGTGGATGCCTTTGTCCGAGCATGCATGATTTGCCAAAAGGTCAAGTTTGACAGGCAAAAGGCACCAGGGTTCTTACAGCCATTGCCAATTCCGGATAAGCCATGGGAAAGCATTGCTATGGATTTTATCTTTGATCTTCTAAGAACGCCGATAGGGAATGATGGTATATGGACGATTATTTGCAGGTTGAGCAAGCAAGCCCATTTTGTTCTTGTCAAGAAGAAGATAAAATCTGACCAGATGGCATGATTGTTTATGTACAATGTGTTGAAGTACCATGGTATGCCATAGTTGATTATCCGTGATCGTGATCCTCGCATGACGAGTTTGTTTAGAAGAGGATTGTTTGAAAACATGGGCACCACGCTCAAGTTTTCATCCTCATTTCATCCACAAACTGATGGACAGTCGGAAGAGGCTAACTCTACTATCTTGGATTTGTTAAAGTGTTATGTGTCAGATAATAAGGGCAAGTGGGAACAGTATTTGCCTATGCTTGAGTATGCGTACAATAATACGGTGCATTCGTCCACAGGCAAGGCACCTTTTGAGATTATTGAAGGTGGGAAAAAGGTTTCTTCCATTTTGTATACTAAGGACAAGATCTTTGAGGCAGAGCGATATGTTGAGAACATGGATGATTTGTATAAGAAGATTAAGCTTGCCTTGGAGAAGACCCAAGCAAAGCAAAAAAGGGCTGCCGATCGTCATCATCGTGAATTACTGTTTTCACCTGGTGATTGGGTACTTTTCTTGTTCGAAAAGGCAAGGTTAAACAAGATGAAGGGCAAGGAAAGGTTGTTTCCGAAGCTCAGTATGCATTACTATGGGCCTTTTTAAGTGCTTGATAAGATCAACAATGTTGCTTATAGGCTGAAATTGCCTGACACCACTAGATGTACTACAAGCAATTAAGTATATTGTTTTCTTAACTTTGTAAGGACACCCATGCCATCAAGTATGTGTAGTTTCGGTGCTAGCAAGATGATCGTAATTTCTTCTCTCCTTGATCAATTATTAATTTTCTTGCCTTCTGAAATGTCTTGTCAAGCCCATCGAGCGTGTCCAGTTACCTTCTCATCGATACCATCACTGAAGTCCGCCATGGTCTAAGGTGGTTGTATCAAGCAAAAGTGCGGGAAGGAGCTTTATGTAAAAAATCTCTCTCTCTCTCTCTCTCTCTCTCTCTCTCTCTCTCTCTCTCTCTCTCTCTCTCTCTGTAATGGCGGCTCCCTGTAGCACCGACCTCCTCCCTACTACCTGCGCGCCCTGCTGCCCTCGCGCGCCTTGCTGATGCCTGCACGCTCTGCTGCCCTCGCGCGCTCTGCTGCTGCCTGCGTGCTGTTACACGCAGCCCCCTCAGCACCGCTCTGCCGCCTCGCACCCCTTGCCCTTGCGCACCCGCACCCCCTGCCTCGCGCGCTGCCCCTTGCTCCCCCTCTCTATCGCGATAGGCCCCCCGCCCCCCCTCTCTCTATCGCGCTGCCCCACTCATCTAAAACCTTTACCTTTTTTACATTTTCTTACATCTTAACTCTATCGCCCCCTTTTTAACTCTATCGCCTGAACCCTTTACTCTTGCATTTTCGGCATTATAACTCTATCGCCTATCGCCCCCCCCCCCCCCTCCCTCTTCAGTGGTGCTTCTCTCTCTCTCTCTCTCTCTCTCTCTCTCTCTCTCTCTCTCTCTCTCTCTCTCTCTCTCTCTCTCTCTCTCTCTCTCTCTCTGTGCATTGGCTACCAGCACACCATGGCCACATGAATGACATTGTGAACCTGCGAATTTCCAGAAGCGGCCTCTCTGTCAGGTCCTCACCTACACGCACCATGGGACCCAAACCAATACAACAAACAACCCCCCCGAAACCGGACATCATGGAAGGGAATACGCCACCATGCTCATTACGAGACATATGGGGACTCATCTCCTCGATGCACACCACCATCAGGAAGCAAAGTGATGAAATCAAAGACCTAGCTCTAAAAAACCAAGAATTGGAACACAAGCTCCAAATGCAAGACCTACGAGTCCGTCACCAAGAGGAGAAGATGCAGGAGCTCCAGGGTGCTCTTCATAAGCACACAACTACAATGCAAGACACGCTAGCCACTCACGATGAAAATATTGCGCAAATGAATGTATCTGAAAATGTGGGCTCTTGGAAAGATGCACTGACAAACACACCAATGCCTCAGACTTCTTCAATGAACAGAGACATGTATGCTAATGAGGATGACAAAGAATACACCGAACAAGAGAAAAGAAAAATGAACATCGTGATACGGGGTATCCCCGAATCCGACAACGAGAAGGTCATCACCTTGAACACAGACATCACGGAAATGATCTCCACTAACTTCGGAATGCACGATGTGGTGGTATATGGTGCACATCGAGTAGGCAAGAAGAAACCAGAAGCAAATCGGGCAATCGTATGCACACTTCTGGATGCCCGCAAGAGGGCTATTATCCTCGAAAACGCCCGCATCTACTTAAAGGATAGCGCACTATACATCAGTGAAGATAGAACGCCGAACCAACAAAAGACCAGACGTGAAGCATACGAAGCTCGCATGAACAAAAAAACAGCCTAAGCGGACACGAAAGGGGAAGCAAAAGAGGAAACAAAATGACAATGCGAGACCCATGGGTTCACGGAATTACACGTAACAAGTTGGAATTGCAGAGGCTTCCCGTGGCATAAAGGAGAAGGATTAACGAAAGTCCTACCACAAGCCAACATTCTCTTTTTATTGGAAACATGGGAACACGATGCATGTAGAATACCACACATTGAAGGATATGTCACACACTCCCTACAGATGCCATGTACAAAAATGAGGGGACAAGGAGTCGTCGTAGTGATATACCGAGAGGAACTCAGAAAAATGATCACAATTTGCAAGACAGAGGCCCATAACCGGTACATATGGATCAAGTTTGACACAAAACCTAAACCTGTGTTCATTGCCAGGTGCTATATCCCCCATAGAGAGTCACCATTCTATGGTGCCTTCAATGTAGAGAAGAATTACCGTTTCGAGGATCTGTATGCCGATATCCATGCCTATGCACAAAAAGGGATGATTATGCTTATTGGGGACATGCATGCTCGCATAGCACATGCGCAAATGCAAATGGTGGATCTCATGACACCTCCAATGCTCGAACATAATGAGATACTAGATCCCACATGGGAGAGATGTTCGAAAGATCTCATTACAAACCCGCAAGGTATTGCATTGCTCAGTATGATGACATCCCTACAACTAATCGCCGTCAATGGAACAAGTAAGTTTGAAAAATCGGGAGAATGCACATGCTACACAGCCAATAAAGGCATGAGTGTTATTGATTATGTATTGATTGCATATGAGGCATCCCATATTGTAAGTAATTTTACAATTGGGAAGAGGTCGCCCAATTCGGACCACACCCCAATCCATGTAAGGCTACAAGTTCCCACTCAAAAAGCACAAAAACAGCCCCATGCCCGATCATGGACATACAAAATGCAAGTGGACAAGAAAAGAATGTATGCAGAACATCTAGACAATGCACTTGCTCATGTACCCATACCATCACACATCGCACAAACATGGCCAATTTTCAAACAAGCTCTCTGTGACGCCGTGGAACAAACAATGGGAAAAACGCATCGGCGAGGAAATCATGTTAAAGGGCTATTGCATAACCCATGGTTTGATGAAGAGTGCAAGTATGTCAAAAAACAATTGCGGGCACTGTCAACGACGAACACGGAATGGGAAACTCTATCAAAAGACTACACAAATCTCAAGAGGCGGAAAAGAAGAAACTATGAGCTACGCACGGAGACACAAGCCATAGCCAACTTCAAGAAAAATCCCAAAAAGGAATGGCTGAAAATAAAAGGACGGAGACATGACATTATGGGGGACATAAGCTCAGATGACATGTACATGTATGTGGAACAACTATATGTGCATAATAATGCGGAAGAAATGCCACACATGCAAACCGATCTCCATGCCCAAGACCACTTTGATCCCGAAACGGTTAAAAAAGGCAAACAGAAACTTGCAAATGGGAAAGCTCTGGACATACTACACTTGAACTCAAAAATGCTTAAATGGTCAGGTATGAGAGCCAGAGAGTGGATACATAGAATGCTAAGCCAAGCCATTGTTCAAGGGCTACCCGAGGATTGGCAAAAGAACTAGATCAAAGCACTTTACAATAAAGGGGATGTAAATCAGCCTACCAACTACCGTACCATTATGGTTGGATCTTGCATGGCAAAGCTTTTGGGAAGCATCTTAGAACAAAGCATAAGCACATGGGCAGAGACAAATGGAAAACGAGCAAAAGAACAAGCAGGTTTTCGACCAAAACATAGCACCATTGATCACCTTGTTTCACTCAGGGTATTAATGGAAGAGAGTCGGCTAAAGGGAAAAACATTATACTGTTGCTTTGTAGATTTCACCAAAGCCTTTGACACGGTCCCGAGAATGGGTATATGGAAAAGGATGGAATGCATAAAAGTACCGATGCATCTCAGGAGTGCGGTAGCACGTCTCTATGACAGAGTCCTATGTCAACTAAAAACGCACGAAGGGCTGTCCAAAGCTTTCTCGAGCAACATGGGGGTCAAACAAGGATGCCCTCTCTCCCCTACTCTTATTGGATTGTGCATTGATCAAATAGAAAGCTTTCTCCCTCATTTAGAAGGGATGAACCAGCCATCGGGATGTTTACACTTCTCATGCTCATCTATGCAGACGATGTGGCTCTTTTCGCCCATGACATTATAGCTCTACAGAAATTGGTCAATGCGTTACATGCTTTTTGTGAAAATGTGGGTCTATCAATCAATGTAGATAAAACAAAGTTCATGATTGTAAAGACTCGTAAGATGGATATCCACGTCCCCCTCATGTACGAAGGGAAATAAATTGAGAAAGTCGACAGTTTCAAGTACTTGGGGATTGACATCCCGTGCAACTATGCTTGGGGACAATGCGCACATAATAGAATTGACATCGGCCATGCCAAGTACTATCAATTTGAAAACATGTGCACACAAAGGAGCATAAAAATATGGGAGATAAGACATGCGTAGTGCAAGCCATCCTCTACGGAGTGGAAATATGGGGAGCAAGCATTTCAGCCCACACATGGAATGAAATTGAAAAAATTCAGAAAAAATTTCTATGTCGACACATGGGGGTCAAAAAGACGACACCATACTTTGTGCTACTCTTGGAGACAGGCAAGAGACCACTAGAAATGAAAGCATTGCAAAAAATGTACACGTATATCATGAAGGTCAAAGCGATGCCTACTACTCGAATCCCCCGCATTGCATGGGAAACGGGACGTGTGCCGCAAAAGACAAAAAAAAACAAATTTCTGTCATCGAGCCTCATACAGGACATTAAGAAATGGTTCGCTAAATGGAATGTAGAGGCATAAGTGGACATGCTTATTGAGGAGGGCAAGGAGGGAGAACACATGCTGAATTTTGAAATTGCATTACTAAATAGCCTCCACACCAAGTGGAAGACAACGCAACACCGCTCGAAATTTGAATACTATTGCAAGCATGTCAACACAAAGTATTGGGAAGGCTATAGCACAAACCCAATGGAAGCTCAGGCCCACATACGAACACCCATGCCCCACATGGCACGAAGAGCCATCTCTTTGATGCGCACAAGGTCACATATGCTCAAAATAGAAACAGAGGGCTGGCTGAAAATTGATGCTTCTAAACGGATATGCACATCATGTACAATGCAAGCTCCCGAAGATGAAGCACATGTGACATTGGAATGCCCAGAATACGCTCACATCCGGGCTAACTTTCAACCACTTCTAAGCGGTTGCTCTACCTTTGCGGACCTATTATCCAAGACAGACCCCTCCCCTACAGCTCTCGGCACATACCTCACCCGCATACTTGAGCATAAAAAGACACTCATAGGAACACAAAAAGAGATTAACACACACACACACCACACCATACACCCCCGTGAGGGGAGACTATGTATCACTTTGAGGTCCCATGGGTCATTTTTGGCCCCCCGCGGACGTTAATACCAAATCAAATCAAGTCAAATCTCTCTCTCTCTCTCTCTCCCCCCACAATGCATGCCCAATAAATGGTTTAACAAAAGCATGTCGTTAAAATTTTCATAATGAAAATATCATACCATGATAAATCAACTAGTTTCACCGCATTGTAAATGAGGAAAAAGGGACAAGTTGCAAGACGTATTTGGTGATTTTCAAGAACTATCCACCTATGTATGCAAAGTGGATGGAAGAGTCTGAACTGCTAGTCACCAAATGTATTGCAGCTTTACCTTGAGGCCTTTGGGTTACAGCCTACATATGTCCCAACTCAACGTGTTCAGAGGAGGGGTAATGATGGAGCTAGCACATCAAATGTACATACGGATTCATTGCAATAGAAGTGTGCATTGCTCTTCAAGTGTTAAATGTATTATGCTCACTTGTAGAATAGATGGAAATGACAAAAGTATGAAGGTCTCATTAAGTCATTTGTATCTATGTGTTATGACCTTTCTTGCAGGTACATGCGATGATAAAAGCGTGCTAACAACACAAGATCATCAATGGCATGTATATGTGGCATACAATCGAGGACGTTTGCAATTTCAAGAGGGGGGTATTTCAGGAGGACGTGGCAACTGCTAATTACTGTCACGAGGACATGGTAACTGCTAACCTTAGTTGTTAGTTTCTTTTCGATGATCTTTATTTAATTTTTGGGACCCTCTTTTTGAAGTTGCAAATGGCCAGACATTGTATGGCCAATGTGAAACGGCCAACGGCCAAGAGTTTCACCCACAGACGGGAAGGCCTTGTCGCCACGAGTTGGTCGGGCCAATCGGCACTGGAATCTGAGCAATAAAAGTATGTCTAGGCTCAGTTCAAAGTCATTTAGGCCCCCTCGTTACACTTATAAGTCGGTGGGTACTAGGAAATTAACTCAAAAGAGGCATAGTGTACACTTGGCAACACCACTAGAAGGTCAAACATTGCCACATCAGGTGGAAATTGGCGCAAAATTCAGCTAGAGGCTGCCTCTCTCTCTCACTGTGACTTACAGTGTGTGTGAGTAGTTGGTGCAGGTGTTGAAGCTTTAATGGAAAGCTTGCCTTCTCCCTTGCACTATAGCACAATGACTCTGCTCTCACACACCTCTCTTCCCTTTTGAATACAGAAACATGATGCCCTGCTCGAGGGCTTTTCATCTGTATGTACAGTTGTGCGGGTTCATGCGCGATTGTCGAGGCAAGAGCCTCTTGCACATGTACTGGATTAGCTAGTTGCTAATCCCCCACAGGTACAGGTGAATTCAGAGAGTTCACGCAAGCAATCTTGTCCGATTTAGAGGGCAAGTAGCCCTGCAGGTGCAGGAGCTCGAGGACTTGCTACGGATGCGACCGGCTTGCGAAACAGAGCCCAAAACAGGGAAATACAGCCTGCGGTGTATTTTTGCAGGTTTAGGGTTTCGGCCCTAAACGGTTCCTAATACCCCCAAGAGGTCTGGGGACGCGAGGGGACCGCTGTGCCGGTGATTTGACGCATTTTTAGGGGGGAAAATAGAGAATTCATCGTGCTGCAAATTCTCACCAGGTTTTGGAAAGTGTCCGTATGCGTCGGGAAAGTCACTTATTGCGTGGGGATACTGTCTGTGAAACGTCCTAGTACAATTATGCTACCGAAATCGGGCCAAAACAAGTCATTTTCAGTCCGGATTATGCGGGACAGTTGGTAGGAAATTATAGGTTTTATTCCCTCTTTGAATACAATAAAGAAATACCGAAAGGGGCGCCAGTGTTTGGGGCCAATAGGTGTCGGTGTGTGCTTGGTAGCGCCTAGCTTCCAAGCCGTGTGTGTTTGAAATGTCAATTCCCGTTAGAGGTTTTTAGTTGCAAAGTTTCTCTGTGTCCTAAAGTCTAAAGTAAACTTTCGGGTAAAAGCCAAAGTCTACCGCCCTATGGGCCGGTTTCATGGTTTTGTCGCCCGGACAAAATCACTTTTGCTTCAAGAAGTGAGCCTCGGTTGGTTTGCGGCGAAGACACAGAGTACAGAAACGGGGAATTACACTATGGCCGACAAAGGGAAAGGCATCATGGAAGAGGGTTCCTCTTCACAGGACAGGCATGCAATTCCTACTGTGTTTGAGGTTGGCGAGAGTTCACGGCCACGTCCGTCTGTACCTCTTATTGATGTGAATGCTCCACCAATGCAGGGCTTTATGACTGAGCAACTTGAAGATGATTCGTTCAGGACTTAGTTGGTTGCCGTTGCGAATGTGTTTTCTCGATTGGTACAAAACCCAAGGTTTATGGAGTTTTTGCACGCATCACCAGTGCCACAGCAGACAAGGCAACTCACTCAGCCAATAGAGCCCGATGAGGCTCAAGCCCAGGTACTTCATGCGTCCTAGCAGGATAGGGAGTACTCGCACGTTGCAAAGTGAGGGGCTCCAAGATAGGTTCCTTCTGTCCATGAACAGGTGGTTTGGATGCCAATTCCACACGTTTTGTCAGTTCAGCCCGCCACCTTTCAGAGTGCACATGTTGCATTAAATGGACAGGGAACCAGTTTCCAGGTAGTGCATCAAGTTTTTCCACCACCCACGGTACATCGTGGGTATTTCGGAGGTGGATCTGTGTTCCAAAATATGACTGGTTATGCGCCTGGAGACCAGTAGTGTATGCGAGGAACAATGTTTGGGGGTATGCAAGGCATGATGCCAAACCCCCTATATCAGCATGCAGCAAGGCTTTGAGAGCAATCAGGGCCAGTTTGGGGTGCCACATGGCAATTTTGGCATGGTTGGTTTTCCTGGACAACAACAAAATATGGCACTTCCGACGTAAAATGTCAATTGCCAAGGAATGCCGATGATCCCTACTACAATGCCCATGTTGCAGACAATTCCTTATGACAATTTGGGGGCACTGGAAAAGCCAAAAGCTTACAAAGAAGGTGAAGCAGCTGTAAAGTTTAGCACTTTCAGCGGCTTTGAGGATAAGGCAAAGGCTCTTACTTTCCTCGAGCAGTTTAATACTGCTTATGCAGGAGGGAATTTTATAGAGTCCTCTGAAGACAAGAAAGCTGCCACTTTCTTGAAAGACAATGCGCTTACATGGTGGACGACATTGTTGATGCAAGGACAGGCACCCGCCACATGGGTATAGTTCAAGAAAATGTTTGCATCTACGTGGTTGTCAAATGAATTTGAAGCCGATGTCATGACGGATTGGCACCAACAGTACTCACTGCGGCTACTTGCAAGAGCCTACAGGAGTACAATCGGAAAAGCGTTGCTCTCAGTAACCTCCTACAGGTTTGTGCCACTAATAGAGAAGATTGAAAAGTGTTGTTGTGAGCTGCCTAAAGGGCTTCGAGATTACTGTATAAAGAACAGAATGTCTATCCTCACTCAGCTTATGGAAGTTGCCAATAGTGGTCTTGTCTTGTTGAAGGGAGAGGACAGTGGGTTTCAGGGCAATGTGAAATGGGGGCAGCAAAAGAAAACCTCAGCAAAGAAGCCCTTTGTGAAAACGGCTCGTGAAGCATCACAGGTGTCAGAAAAGGTCAACAAGTATAAGAACTCAGCCGAGACTTCTGGAGCGTAAACAAAGAAACTAAAAAGGAAGCCTTTTGTGCGTAAGTCGCTCGAGGAAAAGGTCTTGATGGCTGAGAATAAATTCTTTATATGCGAGCAGCCTGGTCACTTTGCTACAGATTGTCCACAAAGGAAAAGACTTATTTTCTTTGATCCAGGTGCCAAAGCGAATTTTATCTCACCAGAGCTAGCTATGAAGCTGGGCATCAGAGCTGAAGAGATGGGGTACACTGCAGAGGTAAGGTTGGCATGTCTTGGCCACTCAGAGTGTATTACTCCCATCATTGGAAAGTTGCGTCTGCATATTTAGTCGTATGTGGACACAAAAGAGTTCTATATCATGCCATTAGAAGGGTGCGATGCGCTGTTGGGAATCCTGTGGATGTTATGTATACATGGAGTGATGGATGTCTTCAACCAAAAGATCACCCATCAACATAGGGGCAAAACTCATGTTTTGGATGTAAAGCTCAAAGGGGAGTGTGTCCCTATTGTATCTGCTTCGGCTATCACTTCTGTAATTAAGAATCATATTTCTGTGTACTTGATTTCTGCATGTGATGTTTCAAATAATTGTTAGTCAAATTTATCTATGTTAGATAAAGAAAGGTCAACATTTTTGCGAGAGATTAATGACTGTTTTTCTGATTCATTACCGTCACAATTGCTGCCGGAGAGGCCTGAGGACCGTACGATAGATTTGGTGTCAGGGTATAGCCCACCAAACAGACCTCCCTACAGGGTTAGTGTGGCTCATCAAAAAGAGATTATGGGCCATATCAAGGAGCTTTTAGAGAAGGGGCTGGTTCAGCCTGGTTCTTCACCTTTTTGCTCCCCAGTGCATCTAGTGTAGAAGAAGGAGGGCTTTTGGCGCATGTGTATTGACTACCGTGTGTTGAATAAGAATACCATTAAGAACAAGTTTCCTACCCCAAGGATTGATGATATTCTTGACCGTTTAGAGGGTGCTGCAATTTTCAGCACTATAGACCTTAATAGAGGGTACCATCAAATTCGTATAAGGCCAAAGGATGTGTACAAGAGTGCGTTTAGGACGACATTTGGTCTCTAAGTTTTTAGTGATGCCATTTGGCCTTACCAATGCTCCTGCTACTTTCAATAGGATGATGGATCAGATTTTTCGCTCGCATCAAAAGTTTGTTGGCACATTCTTTGATGACATGATAGTCTATTCGAAGAATGAAGAGGAGCATAGGCGTCACTTGACCATTGTGTTCAAAGAGTTACACTGTCACCAGGTTACTTGTCAATCCTAAGAAAAGTGAATTCTTCTTGGAAGAGATCCACTTTCTTAGCCACATAGTGTCAAAGGATGGCGTCCGAATGGGATCCCGCAAATGTTGAAGCTATTAAAAGACATGGCCAGACTTAAAGATTGCGCACGATGTTTGAAGCTTCTTGGGATTATGCTCATACTAGAGAAGGTTTATTAAGAACTTTGCAGAGATAGCTTCACCTCTTCACGCTTTGCAAAAGAAAGAGGTCACTTTCAGATGGATCCAAAGAGAGATTTCAACTTTCAGTCTCTTAAAGGAAAAGTTGACTTCAGATCCCGTGATTGTTTTACCAGACCTCAGGAAGTCATTTGTGGTCCAGTGTGACACGTGTGGCAATAGCATCGGAGCAGTGCTAATGCAAGATGGTTAGGTAGTAGCTTACAAGAGCAGAATCTTGCAAGGGCCAGAAAAGACTATGCAAATCTATGAGAAAGAGCTACTGGCCGTCATTCATGCGCTCTGTAGCTGGAAGCACTACCTGTTAGGTGCTGATTTTGTTGTCCAGACGTATCATCAGAACTTGTGATACTTCTTGACACAGTCAAAGTTATCCGAAAAGCATATGCAATGGGCAAACATTCTTTCTATGTTCCACTTCGAAATTATGTATGTGGAAGGCAAGAAGAATGTGGTGGCTGATGCTTTATCAAGAACCATCTATTTGTTGTTGTTGTTGCTTTTCTGCTTACCCTTTTGCCTCTAGTTGTCATCGTTGGAAGACAAGCCAAGGCTTTGGAGCCTAGCTTCTTCCACGCATTGAACTGATCTTCCTGGTCCAATACGATTTACACTATCTCGCCCCATGTGACAGTAGTCAATCAACTCGTAACCAACGAAGAATAGAAGTTGGAATAGCAGGGAGGTAACTGAGCCAAAAACTGAATGGTCATGTCCTCCAAACTAACCCCCTTGTCCATATGAAGTATCGCCTATTGGAGTTCTTGCCTTTTGTTGATATGGTCCCTCGTGGAAGTCTGCTTGGCATCCAGGGTCTGCAATTGCGCCTCAATGCAATCCCGCTTCATCGAAGAAAGTCATATAATGAGGCAAGTTGATCCCAAATGATCTTCACACCCTTTATCATTTGAATGTGATCGATGAGAGATGGTGTACAGAGGATCATAAATGATCGAATCCGAGCCATCATGTCGCTCTCCAAATGGCTCGAATCCGAGCTTCATCGAAGAAACTCAATCATATAATGAGGCAAGTCGAATCCCAAATCATCTTTGTGCCCTTCATCAATCGAATGTGATCGATGACAGATGGTGTACAATTGAGGATAATAAATGATTGAATCTGAGCATTGACACTGTAAGGTGCAGTGGAAGTGAATGTTGAACTTTGCTCAAGATGAGTGCTTCAAACTGTGCTCAAGGTTTCCTTTTACTTACGGAAGGGAGAGTCTTCCGTTCCTTTAGTGAGAGAGTGTAAATGATCACAAACAAAGTGGTAAACACTGTGAATGAAGGTGCTAAGACCGAGAGATAGAGAGAGAAGAATACGACACCAGAATGTTGTCAAACCCTCTTCCAAGGCCCCACTCTCTATGGCGAGAGTGGTCTACTATTGATTGCACAAATCTCTAGAATGCAATGGACTTGCCGGCGATGAGGATGGCGACGAGACGGGCTGAAAAGTGAAAACGCTAAGGGCTGAAATCTGCAAATCTTGTATCTGCTGAATTGTGACTCTATGTCGGTGACGACGGCGATGACGACGATGTGACAACGACGCGCTGAAAACGCAGATGCTGAAATCTGCGAATAGCGGGCTGAATCTGCAAACGCTGGCTGATCTGACCGTGCAGTGAGGATCTGTTGCGGGAAGGTGAGATCTGTGAGGTTTGGGGGTTGCGGTACGGAATCTAAATGCTGAAAACTGAAAACGCTGATGCAATCATGGGTTCTGTCGCTGAGAATCTGCAAATGCTAGAGGTAGTTTGTAATTGCAAAAGCGTTGGGCTGATCTGTTGTTTGATGCAAAAACGATAGGGAGTCTGCTATGATCAGTTGTCGCCAGGTATCATCTGCAACTGCAAAACGCTGGGCTGATCTGCAAATGCTGAAAACGCTGGCTGGTCTTTGGTGGCTGAAAACGCTAGGTTGCCTGCCGGGGGGTCTTGCTGAGAAGGTGCACTGTCGAATACTTTGTCCCTGCTGCCTCTTCTGCCAGATACTGCTAGCGCTCCTCTTCTGCCAGATATTGCTAGCGCTAGCTTTTCTTATCTATTGTGTGAGTCAAATTGCCCTACCCAGTTTCCCAACAAAGTCACTGATTAATAATAAGTGAAAAATTGCTAAAATAGGTCTGTGCACTGTAAAAATTCTCCTGATGGGTTCTGATGGTAATCTAATGATCATGATGTGTGCAACCAGAGGATATGCATCTACTCTAAGTGCCTTGACATGCACGGCTTGCGAACAGACTCACAAAGGTGCCAGAACACTTCCTAAGCTAACTGAACCCTTGTCATGAAGTAGCTTGTCCACATGCACATAGGGTTAGATGTGCACGTGACAGACACGCTCCAAAAGCTTTGCTCCCGCTGATTCCTTTGGCTTTTGAAAGTTACTACAGGCAAAACCTCCAAGCTTATATGAGTCAAAGACAGTCATCATGTTGCTCTCCAAATGGCATAGTTGTCATTCAATTGGCATTCAATAGGAAAGGTGAGAGGGTGGGGATCTTGATTGGTTGATCACCTACACCGAAGTAGAACTTGACCAATCTCCCCACTCCTTGCTCCATCATTGGCAACCTCTTCTCGTACTTCATCATCTTGGATCGAGTTCAAATGAGAATCATCACCCCTATCCATTGTCGAGGAAAACTTGGGCATGTGACGGGGCTAGGATGGGTTGGGATGAAGAGGGTTCTTCAAATCAGCCCCAAAAAGCTCCGAATCAGCCCTAAGAGGGTGAAAATAGCAGCGACCTCCTTCTTGTCGTGAAAATCCATAACCAGAAACTTGCCCAGATCACCGGTCCGACTTGAGAGCACGCCTTGGCTTTGATACCATATCAAAGGTGCAACGGAGAAGTTGAATCGGACGACAATCAAGTCTGCAACCACGAGAAAACCTCCTCTCGATCACGGGCATCCACCAGATTTTGAATCTACCGTGACAGAACTCCACCGAATCAGCCTCCGAACAAGGCAGCCCACCTCACGGGCAAGGGGGAGCACAAATTGCACAAAAGCTACCTACAGCCGGAGGCCAGAGAGGGAGAGTGAGATCGCAATGTGTAGAGAGAGAGAACACTGCAGAGGGGAAAACACTAGAGAGAGGGAGAACCCCTGCAATGTGAAAACATTAGAGAGAGGTAGAGAGAGAAAATGCTGGTAGACCACAGAAGGGTGGCGGCATGAATGAAATACAAGGGCCAAGGGGCTCCCCTCTATCACAAAAGTGATGATGTGGCAGGAGGACCTGCTTGCTTAGGCTGTACAGAGAAAGGGAAAGTGACCGTCAAGTGACGACGTGGCAATTTGTACGCATGCTGACGTTGCACAATGTAATTTGCGACGTGCTGATTGGCAGATTGGGTCAGATGTTTTTAGTAGTAGGAACACGAGAAGTTGGGCGTCCTATTTTTGAGCAGTTGCTTTTGGGTTTTGCGCCAGCCTTTTGTATCAGTTGCTTTTAGGCTTGGAGCTGCCTTGGGGGTTGGTTTTGTGATGACGTGGCAGCAGGAACTGCTGGCTAGACTGTACAGAGAAAGGGAAAATGACGGTCAAGTGACGACTTGGCAATTCGTACGCATGTTGACGTTGCACAATGTAATTTGTGACGTGCTGATTGGCAGATTGGGTCGGATGTTTTTTGTAGGAACACGAGAAGTTGGGTGCCGTATTTTGGAGCAGTTGCTTTTGGGTTCTGCGCCAACTTTTTGTATCAGTTGCTTTAGGCCTGGAGCCTTTAAATATATGCCTTGGGGGTTAGCTCTGCAGATTTAGTATGTGGTCACACATAGCAGAGCGCTCCCGCTCCCCGAGAGTTGTACTTTGCTCTTATCAATATAAAAAGGAGTATCGAAAGGGCCGCCAGAGTTTGGAGCTGGTGCATCTAGAAGCGGAATTCTGGCGCTTTGTGTTCTGGAAGTGTGTTAAAGTTTCTGTTTTGCTCGTGTGCTGCTGAGGATTTGCCCTCTTGTCAGTGCCAAGCGGATTATAGTGGTATCAGAGCTTCAGTTGAATCTTCTTCTATGGAGGATCCGGTCCGATTTTTGTAGCACGTGCTATGGACTTTGACAGAAACTCAGATCAGGAACGGGAACATGTCCCGCCGAAAGGTTTGTGGGAGGGTGATTCCAATGGGAATGACCATTGACGATTCCAACAAAAACAAATGAATTGAGTTGTCCAATGAATCACTCGACGACTCCCTCAACGACGATTGGGAGTTTACAGATCTTCACCGACAATTGCAAGTGAGCACCTGTACAAAGAGGTTGATGAAGTTTTCACAGGATCCAACCTATGAATACTATCTGAAGAACCAACAGATCCCAGAATTCTGTGAAGAAGGCTGCCAAACCTCCTCTAAAAGCGGCAATGAAAATCAAAGCAAAGCTAAAGTCAAATAAGAAGCGCTCTCTTCTGATTAAAGAGGATGTTGAACGTGCAATGGAACGGAAAATCAATGAGTTGATGAAGCATTGGAAACACTCAAGAAAGGGATGAAAGTCTGAGTCTTTCCCCGGTTCTTTGGGCAGACAATCTACATTCAAAAGAACTTGCAAAGAAGGGATGTAAGAAGTGACACCGCTCTTTGAAGATGACACTAGCCCTTCTTCTTCCTCTTCCCCCTCTTCAGCGAGGAAGATTGACGGGAGTTGAGGAAGCAGAAATATCATAAGAACATATCCGGACGAGGCAGAAAGAGCTACCGACGCGTAGACATTGACACAATCTCTTATGACGATTCTGATTTCTATACTTATGGTAATGTCTTTTACAAGAAAAGGGATCACATTAATTTGGAACCTAAGTATGATAATTCTGAATGGAGAAGGGGAATTTTCTTAAATTTGTTGTTCTAAATTCCACAAGGGCTATGCCATGTAGTATTTGTTTAATGACACTATCATTTATTGTTGTCGGCTGTTGTATTGCTGTTGCTTGCAGGTTTCAGGTGTCTTCAATTCATGTGACTTGATGAGGAACAACCTGAAGAAGTGGATGAGACCACAGAAGGTGATATACTTATCTGGACAGTGAGAGAGGTTACGAGGATGGTTCTTGGCACCTTCTTTCCTCCTTTTTGCCCTCTCTTCCTTATTTGTGCACAATTTCTGTAGCTCATGCTGCCATATGGTATGCAGGTGTCTACACCACTTGTAGTACGACCTGCATCTGGTTCAATAGTTGCAGAGCCCCTTGGAGTAGTGCTGATATTTTCAACCTGGAATTATCCAATTTGTAAGTTCACATAACTTTGGCAGATGGGTGGCATAAGATGAAACACATGTGGATAGCTCCTTTTTCTTGTCAATTCGTATAGAGGTGTTTGATGGTTCAAGAAATGTGTGGAAATAGGAGGCATTTGGGTAACCTTTGCTAGACACAACTATCGGAATTTATGTGATACTAGTATCTGACCCATTGTATTTCGTGTGAATGTTGGGTGATGTTTGGATCAGTATCACAGATGTTTTTCTCAGCATGTTGAGAGAATGTGTTAGCTTGAAGTGTCTAAAAATCAACAGGCTCGAACATAGCAAGCAACATTACAATTGTAAAAATGGTAAAAGAAATAGGTACAACCAGCTGTGACACCTGTAGTTGTGAATGCCATGTGTGATCTCAGTATCTACGAGTGCGATTTCCATCATATAACACGTTTACCACTTGGAATGACTTAGAGTCCGTACTTCATAGTACTCCCCTTACTGGTCTTGTAGCATTTTCATATTTTACAAGGATTGCCTGATTATTCCGGGCAAAATAGGCAGCAGTTTTCTATGAATTTTTCTGTGGAGAATGTTTTCGACAGTCTCTAGTCATTGTGTCAGTCCATGTTTGGTGCTGTAAGGAAAAGCAAAAAATGTTTTTGTCTCGTCTTATCACCGAAGGCTGGTGGCATTTTGAATTTGAGTTATGGTGCAGTGCTGGCGTTGGATCCACTTATTGGAGCAATAGGAGCAGGGAATGCTGCAGTGTTAAAACTCTCAGAAGTCGCGCCCACCGTGTCATCTTTATTTGCTAAAGTGATTCCATCATATTTGGATGGGGATGCGATTAAAGTGGTAGAAGGTGGCATTGCAGAGAGTGAGGATCTGTTGGCACAACGGTGGGATAAAATTTTCTATACAGGTTGGCATATCTGATGGTAACTTTTTGTGATATGTCCATGCTGCTAGTGGCAACAAATCATGGTAGCAAGCTGTTTTCTTTGTGCAATGCTGATTGTGAGTCTCATTTACACAGGGAGTCCTCAGGTAGGAAAAATCATAATGGCAGCTGCAGCAAAGCATCTTACACCTGTCACATTGGAACTTGGTGGAAAAAGTCCAACAATAATAGATTCTTCAACTGATTTTGAGGTAAAGTTTTGAAGTCAATGCATGATATGTGTGTGCTAGATCCTTAGCTTGGAGCTTCCGTTTCAACTCGTCATTTTCTTGCCTAAGCCGTGCCGCTTCTTGTTGCTCCATTGTGAGGGCTTGGGTGGTGGCAGTGAGTTGCTTGTGTAGAGCCATTACTTCACTCGGAGGGACCGCTTGTATAGTAGCTTGTGGCAGGGTTATGTCCCTCCAGCTTCGGGTAGCCATAGCTTTGAGGAGAGCTTCTTGCGCGAGGAGACCAATTGTGTTTGCAGTAGAGTGTTGCCTGCCTCTGCTATCTCTTTGGCCTCAAGGGCTGCAGCTAGTTGCTCTTTTAAACTCTTTCTTTCTCTAGTGGCTTCCTTGAATGCACATGATTTTATTACTACCCCTTAATGCACATATTATAGTAATTTTACTTAGAGTGAATGCCCCAAGATTGCGCTAACGCTTCTGATCCTGGTGATCATGGTTAGGTTGCAGCTAGACGAATTGCGTCTGGTAAATGGGGAATCAACCTTGGCCAGACATGCCTTGCTCCTGACTACATCCTTGTAGAGAAAAACTCGGCACAGAAGCTGGTAAGTTCTCAGTATGGCAAACTCGGGGTGTGTTCATCGAGGTTATGCTACAAGATTTTGAAGCCCTGGATGAATACTAACTGTTTAATATACCAATGCTCTCAGATTTTCTCAAAGATTATTAGTAAATGGGTTAATGAACTTATCATTTGGCTCAGAATGAGAGCTCGGAAATCAAAATAGAAGACGTATGCAAAATAGATTAAGAGAATTCCATTAGTGCATAAATAATATGAAATTAGATAGACTTTGCTAAAATACTCTATGAGCTTCACTAATGCGTAGTTAGCACAACAAAAGCTATAATGTATAAAATTTTAATTTAACACCTTTGCTATATAATGACTTGTCTTGGTTTCCTTTTCACTTAAGCTGGATACATTGGTGACAACACTAAAGGAGTTTTTTGGCACAAATCCTGAAAACTCTGATCTTACAAGAGTCGTGAATACACGCCATTTTTCACGTCTTAAAGCCTACCTTGAAGATCCAAATACTGCTAAAACGGTGGCTCATGGTGGTCAATGGAATGAGGCATCACTGTAAGATTCTTCAATTGATTCTTCTTTTCTCTCGATGAGTAAGGGCAGCTGCTTTTTTCCTGCTCATTTGTCTGATTTTGCAGTTTCATCGAGCCAACCATACTGCTTGATCCCCCGTTGGATGCAGCGGTTATGACCGAAGAGATTTTTGGCCCGATTCTTCCGATAGTGACGGTCTCTCTCTCTCTCTCTCTCTCTCTCTCTCTCACACACACACACACACACACACACACACACACACACACACACACATTTTGTGTTTGGTAAATCTTGGATTAATTTACAGATGGGAAACCTCAACGTGAGGAAAATCCATCAGAAAGATCTTTTAATGCCTTCCCCTTTCAAAACACAGAGGTGTTTTGAAAGGCGAAGGCATTAAAAGCACACATAGTAGAGCTGTAGGATATCCAAGGATATGTCCCCAATATCAAGGGCAAAATGTAAGGATTGCGCAAGTGAAATCCGGAACAGAGGAAAGGGATCCCATCTTGCTGATGGAATAGGCGAAAGTTGCGCTGGCGCCATGAGGACCATAGCGACCAAACCTGACCCAGGTGAAGAAGGCTGCTCCAAAGAGCCAAAAACGTCTGTGGAAAACTGCCGATGGAAAACGGAGACGCATATAGGCGGATATGCGGTCCAGGAAGGCCCTGGTAAAGCAACAATCCCAAAGCAGGTGTTTGATTGTCTCATCAGAGACTGAACATCTGGCACAGCAAGAAGAGCTGATGTGATGCGCACTAAGGAAGGTGCCAACAGGGAGCACTCCCAACAAGCAGCGCGATAAAAACAGAGAGGCAAATGACTCTTCCAAATTGTAGTAAGAGCATTCCTCCACCATCAATCTGATTTGTGCAAAGACCATAATGCATTACAGTGGTCAGCCAGCCAAGACCGAGGCAAGAGAGAAGCATAAACCTTGCAGGTAGAAATGTCAACAAAAGGTGTGTCCCATAAAGTCCAATCCAACATGCAGCATCCAGCTGCCAATGGTGGAATGGGCGGAAGTCAGCCAACATGCGCTCAAGCTCACCCCAGAACTGACGATAATGCATGCCCAAACCAAAGTGTATAGCCACCTGAGGATAACAAATCAAATTGCCATACATGTCAACCACATCATCCACCGTGTGAATACTTTCCAGGCGCAACGAATTCCCATCTTGTGGTTGTTTGCCATTCCATGAAAGATGAGCCGTAACGGCCTCCCAAGCATCATGTAAAGCAGAGGTAAGCGAACAACCAGGAATATGACCGATCATCTTGCCAAGCACAGTCTTCTAGAGTGATGTTTGTCAGTGACCAGAGGCGGAAGTGGTAACATGCTGACACGGTGAGGCTATCATGAGAGTCCAAGGTTGGGATTGTTGCACAAGGGTAGGCAATAACATGGCCTTCCTCGCAAATGATGGCGGCGAAGGTCCAAAATATTTAATCCTCCAAAACGCTTTGGAGTGCAAAGCTTCTCCATTGAAAGTAAACGGAGCCCTTTCTTGTGGGAATTAATACGCCTCAAATGAGATAAAATATTAGACATCATCAATGAGAGGCAATGACAAGGCCAATGCAACAACGGCAAGTAAAACTAAACATAGGCCATCATGATGCTCTGAACTATTCGGAGACGAACATGCAACAACCATGTGGACAGTTTCCAATATTGCAATTTGACGTTGAGGTGTTGTATAACCCAATCCGCTTGCTAGTTTGCAGTGACCTTCCATCCAATAGGGTACCCCAAGTGGTGGACAATGACATTCGGATCAAGAATATCCCCGGGCCATAGAAGATGCCATTCCTGTACATTGGGAGACAAGAGTTTGGATTTCCAGAAATTAACCCTTAAGGCCTGCCGCAAGCCCAAATGTATCCATTGCATTCATGATCACGCGCATGTCACCTTGATGATTGCGGGGCATGAATAACGAGTCATCAGCATAAGCCTGCCCAATAAAGTCATTCGCAAAGGGTAGTTGCAATCGGTGAAGATGACCCAGCTAAACCAAATGATCCAAATACATCAACAAGGGGTGGGTGGCAATGGCATACAGTAAGGCACTAAGGGGGCAACCTTGGCTGACCAAACACCCAAGTGGCGAAGGGTCGGTCAACTCCCCATCAAGAAGTCCTGAAGACATACTATGGGCATATAAGAAATAGACCACATCAGATAACTTATGACTGAATCCGAGGACCCACATTGTGTCAGCTCTAAAATCCCGTTGTACTGTATCAAAGGCATTTTTAATGTCGACCTGCTTCACGAGTACATCTTGCTAGGTGTATTTAGCATATTCCATGCCAATCAAACATTAGCCAAATTGTCTGTGATTTGAGGACGGGGGATAAAACCGTATTGAGCCGAAGGAATACCTACAAGAAGAGGCTCCTTGATGCGAAATGCAAGCATAGGGAGAAAGTGTCGCCATGTTCGCGGGAAGTCAACTATCTCCACCCAAACTGGACACCTGCTGACGGATGAGGCTTTGATAGTCTTTAGTGAGGGCCCATGGTAGTACGTATGTCATCTGTGTTCCAAATTACAAGGGAGATGATTCCAGTAACATGTTGCGGGCGTCAGTGTCTGCAAACAAAACCTCATAGAAGCCTCTGGCACCAAAATACACTCCTCGGACTGCGTGACGTTTCAGAAGGAAATCGACCCATTGGCCCACATCTTGCGCAGTGGGCATCTTGCCCAGAAAAAACAAAATGACCGCATTGAGAGCATACTGGGCCACTGGGTCCATGAGGGCTTGAACTGGAATAAGCACCTCCGTGGGGAAGCATTCCTGGCATCCTCAAAATCCTTGAGCAAGCAAGCTTGGATTTCGCCCATTTTCAAGGACTGCAACAATTTTCCTGTGCTTGTAAGAGCAAAGGGCAGGCGATACAGAATCTGTCATACAACTTATCGGGAGCGCTGAAATTCTGGAGAGATGGAGAGAAGCCTACTGAAGCGAACAAAGACCTTACACCATACCTAGCTTTCAAACTCTGTACAATTGCAAAGCTGTTAAATCCTTGCTTCTGATGGTCTGTTGTTACAAAGATTTAATGACACAAAGCTACACACACGCACACACACCCACGCAAACAGGCTGACAACTGATGCTGACAAACTGGCTGACAACTGCCCGCTGCTGTGGCTCCCATCAGCTCTGATGGGCGGCGTGCAGACGAGGGCAATCCACAGCTCTGGCGTGCTGCACAGAGGACGTGCAGGGCAGAACTGCGCGACAGCAGACTGCAGAAGGGTTCGCGACAGTGGGGTGCAGTAGGGTTCGTGACAGAGGGCTTCCACACTCTCACACACACACACACCCCACACACACACTCACACGCACCTCTCTCTCTCTCTCTCTCTCACACACACACACACACACACACTCACACACTAATATACATACATATTCATATATATATGTATATTTATATCTACACACATATACATATATTAATGTATATGTACCAATATATGTATATGTATATATGTGTGTGTGAGTGCGCGGGCATTTGCACGTGCACACACACACACATGTTTGTGTGTACTTATTATATATATACATATATAACTAACTGTATATGTTCAATAGGTACACACACATGCACACACGCTGTGTGCTATGTGGGTGTGAGCATATTTGAACCGTGCATGGACAATCTTGCTATCCATTTACTTTTGCCATTGTGTCTGTGGTTGAACAGCTTCGGACCATAAGCGATGCTATAGAGTTTGTGAACTCAAGGGAGAAACCGTTAGCTTTATACTTGTTTTCAGACAATGAGGATTTAAAGAACAGATTCATCAACGAAACTTCCGCTGGAGGAGTGCTTGTGAATGATGCTGTCATTCATGTAAGTTGGTAGTGATATGGTTGGTTCTGAATCTTTCCTTGCTCTTACAGCTCTTTCTGATGGTAGGAGATATGTAAGGTTTAATAGAGGTAAACTATTCTAACACAAGCAAAAAATGTAGATTTAAACGCGATTAGAGAAATGGTTAGAATTTAGAACCTTATTTACGAGATTTTTAGCAGCTTGATGGAAAAAATGGCAGACTACTTAGAAAAGGCTGTTTGTTCTGCAGTTTGGAGTAAGTGCATTACCTTTTGGAGGAGTCGGAAAGAGTGGAATGGGCGTGTATCATGGAAAACACAGCTTTGATACCTTTAGCCACATGAAGCCTGTGTTGGTAAGAGGCATTCGCGGAGATGCTGCAATTCGTTACCCCCCTTACACACCTGCAAAGCAAAGTATCTTAAGGCGCATTTGCCGCTTTCAGTATTTGGACTTGCTTCTTCATCTGCTAGGCCTCAGAAAATGAGCTATCCCTTAACACATGCTTGAGAAGAGAAACCAACTGTGTACATATCTCAAATAAACCAAGTGCTTATGAGATGTTATACGCCAGTTTTTTGGCTTGTACTTTTCTTTGCCGCTAATGGGGCACAGGAATTGCAATGTTGTGTCATATATGATTTTATAAAAAAAGCTCAGATCGATAGTCTTTGAAGTTATTTATGGTCCTCCATGAAGCGATAAAATTCAGTCAGGTTAGTCATGCATCATGCACCCATTCATGAATTCTCTTTGCCAAAGAATACTGTCTACAGGAAAGGTTTTTTGACAATAAAATTTGTTTGCAACTTCTGCATGGTAAACCCAGGCCCTGGGTCTAATACTTCAAGAATGCCATGGATGAAGATACATGAAGATACTTGGAGTCTAATACTTAAAGAATGCCATGGATGCCTTAAAACAAAGATCCAATCTGTGGGCCAAGTTGATAACATGCCTGCAAAAGGGCACTTTGAAGTGAAAATTAGGTATATATCTTTGTGATCCACTCACCTCTCTAGCGTCGACGTAGCCAGTGCGAAAATGACCCTCTAGAAATTTACTCCTTAATGAGCTACCTTTTCTTGTTTGGCTAGAGATCTGTATTTTTTGTTCTAAAGTTGTGAGTTTGTCTATTGGAGTAAAGGATGAACAGTAATCCAATTGGCAGAGCAATGTGGAAGATGCCTTTGCCAACGATGCTTCAAAGCCAATTTGGAATGATATTATGCATTTGTGTAGAAACTTTATACTCCAAATCTATGGGCTCAGCTCGTTCCCTTTGAAAACCATATATTATCATAAAATTATCTGATTTATAAAGTATCATAATTGGAATCAAAAGAACATCAGCATGGCTGCAATTGTACCTGCCTTGCAATAGAACTCTTGCTCATCCTTTGGGGCAACTACATTTTAAAGTGCATCAATCTATCAAAGCTTTGTCTTACATGCACATTTGATAACATCATTCACTGTTGCCTCCAAACATATTGGTGCAAACACTATTTCAAATTGAGCACCGAACAAATAATGTCGCCATGTTTTCAACACACAGACGATCGCATAGAGCTCTCATTCAGAAGCAAAATTTTATTGTGCAGAATTGAGTTTCTTGCTTTCAAAGGCAATTGGTCTCTTTTCTTGGAGAAGAAATGCCCCAATAGCTTGATTGCTAGCATTTGTTTTGAGCATAAAAGATCTCATAGAATCCACAATATCTAAAATGGGTACAATAGTTAAGAGCGACCTTAACTACATCAAAACTAGGTTGTTGAGCTTCTCCCCAATGAAATGCTTTGCCCTTGGCTTTCACTTGGTTCGTCATCGGAACAAAAATTTGGACATAGTGTTTAGCGAACCTTTGATAAAAACGTGCAAATCCCAAGAAAATATGGAGCTCTTTCTAATTTTTTAGAGAAGGTTAATTTTTGATGGCAAACACTTTGGATTGATCCATGTGTAGTATGGTTGTAGAGATTACATGTTCCAAGTAGTGAATTTCTTGTTTCAAGAAATCACACGATTTCCTTGGTATATAATTTGTGTTGCCACAACACATCAAA
The DNA here is from genome assembly GCF_014529385.1 of Adiantum capillus-veneris. NCBI lineage: Eukaryota > Viridiplantae > Streptophyta > Polypodiopsida > Polypodiales > Pteridaceae > Adiantum > Adiantum capillus-veneris. The sequence continues at coordinate 2,022,787 of NC_140960.1, read as the reverse complement.
TATTGGCTTCAAATATAGTAAGTGCTCTTTTTCAAATGCATTGTACACTAAAAAATCAAGAAAAATCATGACAAAAGATATGGTTTGAAAACACTATCCATGAGTGTCATGAAAGTATTTGGTGTATTGGTTTAACCAAAACGCATAACCAAAAACTTATAATGGCCAAACCTTGTTCGAAAAGCAGTTTTGGATACATACTAGCAAGCCAAATTTGCACTTGGTGATACCTTGATCTCAAATCTATCTTGGTAAAAATAAGAGCATGGGTGAGCTTGTCAAACAACTCATCAACTTGCGGTAACGGATACTTATTCTTAATGGTAATCGTATTCAACTCACGGTAAGCGTGCACATTCGCATGCTACCGTCTTTTTTCTCCACTTGGAGAATGGGAGATGCCTATGGTGAAGAGCTAGGTTGAATAAACCCTCTAGTGAGGTAGTCAGAAAACCAAAATTCCATCTAAATATCCTCAGAGTGACTCATTCTATGGGGCAGGTTATTAATGGGTTTACTACTTGCAACCACATCTATGCCATGTTTCATATGACCATCACTCTTGCTAGGTAGACCATGCATATCTTTCTCCTTGCCCTGGGTAGTCAAATTCCCCTTGGGACAATCTTTTTCGCCATGTCCACTTTTCAAGTACTTAAAATAGTATAATTTATCCTTCTTTGCTTTTTCAAATGTCTCACTTAACAGATGGCCTCAAGGACCATTCAACTTTTTGGATGCATGAGATGAGCTTCCAAAAATTTTCTCTTGTTATGACTATGAGATACACATGCATTTGAAGTGTCAAACATGTGTGCTCTGCAATGGTTTTTCATATGGATCATCATGGATATGAGCCTATACTATAGCTTCCTCAAGAATTTTGGGATCTTGGGTTTTAACATGCTTCTTAAGCTCAAGATTTAACCCATGGATGAACCCTCTCACCTATTGGAAGGCGTCTAGACCCTCCAGCTTGAGGATAACATCTATATGATGCAAGATATATTCAAGCACTCTCTTATGTTGATGCCTAGAACATTTATTCCATGTAGTTTAGTTTTTTCCCTTCTCATTTGTGGGAATTTTTATTATTATAAACACGTCCTCAAATGCAGCGCGTGAACATGACACGATGCCCTTCTCCTTGAATGACATCCATCATTATAGGCTTTACCTTTTGGTGACAAACTAGTTTGCAATTCCTTGAATACATCCGGAGTTTGACGCAGATCATGGATACTATCCCATTTACTTAGGAAGATATTCACTGCATACTTGTTGCATTCTTTCTCCTCCCTACAAAAGATCAGTGGTTTTGTGTCTTTCAATAGCTCATCCACCTTTTATTAGGTGAGAATGGGCAATGAATCGGGATTTGAGCCTCACTCCGGCAATATTTGCAGACGTAGTATTTGACAAAATCCGAGGTTGCTCACTTGTAGTCCCTTGGCCTCTGATGCATAAATTGCACTATTAAATCAAACAGTTTAGTTACATTTTCATTCAAACATGAAAATTTTGTTTCAATGGCAGACATGTGTGATTGTAATGCCCTAAATTCTTGCAAATCAAGCAACTTGATACTATCTTCCGTGCTTGCTCCCTTGCGGGCACTCTCCATGAGAGTAGTTGGTGGCGAGGCAACATCAGGTGCAAGTGTGTGTAGGATGCTCAAAGTCAAATTATTGATGCATATCAGTGTCTAAATCCATAGTGCAATGTAGTGTTGGCAAGAAAGAAATGAATACCTTGAATCAAAAGTGTCGTGGAAAAGTTGTTTCCAAATGGATGGAGTGAGCGTCAATGAGCAATCCACAAATATAAAATCAAGTGGCCGTGCGCCAAATCAATCTACAAAGGTGAAATGACTTGTTGAAAGCAATTCAATATAGATGTTGACTCCAGAAGTCCTTCAAATTACCTTGTCAACGAGCACTTAAAAGCCGTAGTAGCTTTGATTGGCCAAACTTGTTGGTCGAGTTTGAATCTTCGTTAAAAGGGCTTTCCAAACATCTTGCAAACATTGCTATCTGGGCAAGCATGGAAAATTGAACTTACTTGAAGTTGTCCTTATGGCCAAAAATACATTAAGAACATATGTTTTGCTGCAACTTTTTCATTTGCAATGGGAAAAAAATGGTGTAAAGGGCCATGCTGTTGCGGGTTTGTTGGAGCTTTGAAACTATATTGAGAGTATATCCCCTTGTTGCAAATGGGGGTAGTGTGAAAACAACTCCTTCTACAATTGCCCCCCCCCCCCCCCCCCCCCCCCCCCCCCTCCCGTCGCAAAAAATAAACTAATAATTAGGACTTGGTGGCCCTTGAGTGTAAACTCAAGGCCACCCAAGCTAAGCGATGTTGGTCGAGCAGAGTGGCATGAGGAACTTAGAGGAGCAGAGAAAGGCCGCACTGTTAGATTTGTGGTCTTTGGCCTAACACCAACAACTGGTGTGAGAACCATCTCTTATATAGTAAGCATGTGAGGGTACATGGCTTAGCACATGTGGAAGATTAGTTGCATAAGAGTCCACATTCCATCTCAATCAGCATGGCTTTTCCACATTTTATGGAGCCACTCTTAACCTTTGGAGAGTTGCCTCTGACCCTTGGGAAAAAAGTTACATGTGACCCTTGAGAGGTGCATCTAGCCACTAGCAGCTACTATATAAGTAGCTAATTTTTTGTACACACTTTGAACCTAACCTCAACCCCAATCCATCATTGTATACACATTTATCAGTAATCGAGGTATGTTTTGAGTCTACACGCTCTCCCCCCCCCCCCCCCCCCCCCCCTCTCTCTCTCTCTCTCTCTCTACTTACTAGTGTAGTTATCAATGCTACAACCATGAATTCTAGTCTCGTCGATCCACCCTAGTCCAACATGCATGTTGCTTGGTGGCCCTCACTGAAGGACAAAAATTGGCCATGTTGTCAACAGGAACCCGACGGCGAGGTTTTAAGCGTATGATGAAGATTGGCAATCATGCCCTGAGTGTGTAAGTGACAATCCGTAAAGTTTTTTCTCGATTCAATTTTAGGGTACCCTTTTGTATGTGAAAATGTGAGAAAAATGAAATTTAACAAGCCCTTCTACTGCACTCATGTGATAGTCACATAATTATTAAGCGACCCCCCCCCCCCCCCCCGAGTAGCCACCATAGACCCTTTTTGCATGGAGAGTGCAATTAGAGACAGGATGACTAAAGGATATCCAACATTAGCGATGCTAGAGTGTTGCTCCAGAACCACACTTCATGGTGAACACATATTGAGAGACCACATGTCATGATCTGCAGCAAAGTGCTAGCCACACCACCCATGGTAGCGAAGGCTCTCTTTCAAGAAATAAGGTAAGGAGGCCAATATAGTGGTGTCCCCCATTACTAGTGTTATAGAAGGCCTGTAATGTTGCACAAGCACTCTACTATCAAGAAGGACACATTAAGGCAGTGGTTGACACATCGGTCCCAAAACAGTGAGTGTTGAGTTCTCAACTGTCTTGCTCCTAACCCTCTTGTGCAATATTATTGTTTTGCTCTTGAATTACTCTATGAGCTATTTCATACACAATCAACTCACAAGCATTTTTCCTCAGGGAATATAATATCTTGCAAAGTAGAGAAAATAGGCGAAATAGGGAAACACCATCTATGGTAAGAAAGAATTGAATCTCCATTTTGTTGCAACAGTATTGGTCTCAGCACCTTATGTTTCATTCAAATAGTGAGGGAGCTATTGTAAGAAAAACTTTCATATAGAGCTCTTGAGGAATCTAGGAATCTTGCAAAGGGAGGGGAGAGTAGATCATGGTATGATACAATGGGTCGACGCACATGGTTTGATCTTGTTTTCCAATACAACCTAGACTTACCATTTATATGCCTCACAATGAGAGAAACCACAGCCTCAAACAAAATCTCTAGCAACTATACATCTAGGACACATGAATTATACCTAAATAGCCTCTTGCATTAGAGATTCTATAATATAGAGAGCACTTTTCACAACTATTGTAGAGGATGGATTCATCTAGCTATCATGATACATGGACACATATATGCCACACAGTGCTAGATTAGTCATTGGACAACTCAGTGTCTCATCGCATTGACTGGATTGAGGTTGGCTGGCAAGCCATGTTGACAGGGGTACATGTAAGGTGTGGTGGATAGACAATGAGGACCACATACAAGGTTGATATGCAGCCCCGGGGTGTCCAGTAGAAAATATGTAAGATAGCACGTGCAAACAAAATAAGGGATGTAACATTTAAAAAAGTAGAGGTAAGGGATTATTTAAACCTCTTGTTCGCACGTGCTATATGCAATTTTTACATAGTGGATTCCCCCGGGCAACGATGCACCTCCACTTCATAGGACAACCCACACTTAAGAGTGTTGTTGGGGTCAAAAGACCAGAGACAGGTGGACCACTTCTTACTAGAGATTCAGAGCCAAATTGAGACTCTCTTCTAGTAGTCACCCACACAAACCAGTGGAGGGCGATAGTCATAACTCACACACTTCTTTTAGATAGCTGCCTGAGTTCATCCACAAATACTCAAAGAGGGTCACACTATAGAATGCAAAGATTTTTCAAGTACATAGACACCTGTAAACACTAGATACCACAACCAAAGGATACATCTTAAGGTCGTCAGAGAGATCAAACTATGACTTGAGAAGAGGGAGGTAGAGCGGGCCTTTTCAAACGCTTCTGCTATACTAGCGAGACTCTTCAATCCATTAGAAAGGGAACGGGGTCTAAGGGGGCCTCTTTATTTGCCATGGGATTAAAAATGAGATTATGGAAGGGGCAAATGGGTGGATGGCATGTGGACTGAAATGCTGGGTATGGGGAGGGCCTAAAAGTAAGTGATCAAAATTGTACTCTTTTTAAAAATATAAAGAGAAAATCTCTTATAAATTCAAAAAACTAAACTTTTCTCTAAAAAGTTGGGATATAAACCAATCCTTTCTCTCTCTAGTAGTGGCTACCAGTTTCTCCTCCCTCTCTCCTAAAAGGGGGTCCTCCAAAAACATGTTGATCATTCTTTCCCTCTCTCTCTCTATTGTAATATCTCTCACTTCTCTTCACTCCACCTTGCCAGTTGCATCTTTCCTCAATGTCACTTTTCCCTCCCAAAAAGCTCTGTTGTAGAAGTTTGAACCTTCTTGTTGAATCTCTTTATCACTCTATAAATCTAACTACACACCTCTACCTAAAGCTGAAGATTTGCAGCACATCCTTCTACTAGATATTCTATGCTAAGATGGCATCTCCATTGACTAATTACACTTAAAAATACTAATGTGTTTGCTTGGAATGAACATTTTCAAGGAGTCTTACCATACACCGAGCGACATTTTTTGAGCAAACCAAAATCCGAGCGAATATTTGTATGGTATGGGTCCATGTTGTCCTATGTGGTGCGGTTTGAGCCCCATCCTCAAATCAAGGATGAAACAAAGGGGGGCATGCTGCCTAGGGACCATGCCTATAATTTTCTTCTATATTCTCTCTCTCTCTCTCTCTCTCTCTCTCTCTCTCTCTAGCATATGGAGAACCACCTTCAGAGCCTAATAGAGTAGTGCTAAGGTGGAAGCTACTAGAGGAGCATGGCAAGCCCCAAGATGCAGTGTTGCACCACAGGCTAGACAGGCGTACGTGTGGGTGAGAGCTATTAGTTAGGCAAAAAATGAGCAAGAGAGAATCTTCATAATATGTATAGTATCTAAATTTTATAATTAAGAGATATAGATAATGAGGGCTTTGAGAAGAGGGAGAATGATGACTTTAGAAGTGCAATGTGTCAGAAGCCTAATTGTTGAGTGATATTGAATTTTAAAAGTCACAAAAGGGTAACGTTCTTTGAGATGGTGTCTATTCATATATTAGATCCTTAAAATTGTCGAAAGCCTAATTATTGAGCCCTCTTCTCCATGAGAGAGAGAGAGAGAGAGAGAGAGAGAGAGAGAGAGTTCATAGTACTCTTGAATGAGAAGATTGATTTGTCTTACGTCCATGTCACACTAGGGCAAAAGGAGGGTGAGACAGACGCCCTAGTGTGACAAGGGACTTAAAAGCCATTCTAAAATACGAAAGTGAATGGATCTTTTTTTTTGAAACTCTTTGATGTGTATAAAAGTAAAAAATAAAGAAGCAAGACTCTCTCTTAGTGTTAGAAAAAACCGGGTCCAGTGTCGATTAAAATGATAAAATATCGGGTAGATTTTGAGCTTGCCCTTAATGAAATCGGAAAATTTACACAAGTTTTAGTGTCATTACTCGCAAAAGCTTCAAATTTTGACCTAAGAACTGGGAGAAATAAAAAATTTCCCTTATTTTCATCGATTAGGGAAGATGTATTTTTTTAATTGTACTCTCTCTCTCTCTAGAAAAAAATCTTCCTCAAGGGTGTGCCAGATGCGTAAAACCTTTGAGGGAGATTAAAAAAAAAAAAACACATTGAAGTGCTTTAAGAAAGAAAAGTGTATTCACTTTTGCATTTAGTACAAAGAGAGAAAGAAATAGTTAAAGAAAACTCTATTCACTTATCGACCAATGCATGGAATCTCTCAAGATTCCATTCAAAAGCTGGCTGATCCCATTCAAAGCTAGTTGAGTGCCTCACCACTTTGAAAAGCATGCAACGATTTGTCATCGACAATCGACCACAAGACATTGTGTTCACTAAAGAGAAATCGTTGGGCTAAGCCATGCCGTCACGACAACCTAGTTGTTGATTGTTCGAGCTCCTTCATATTAAAAATAAGGCTTTGTTTTTGCTTACAACTACGCACGATCGTGTTCCAGAACCCAACAACACTTGGCAACTTCTCAATCCACCACCTCTAGTTATGTCTTGGCTCGCCACTTGCCACCTCCATTGTCTTTTCCTCTTTTGATTCCCAAAGCATCTATGAGGAGTCTTGCTTAAAAAAAAGGGCCTCCCCTACTCACTTTGTTTTCACTATAAGAAGAGAGTTGTTTTTTTTTTTGTTTGAAATTCACTCCAAAAAACGCGAGTGAAGATTATATTGATAAAAAACACCAAAAAAACGGCTACAACTTGATTCGAGCATGGAGGTCAACAACCACCTTAGAATACCTTGTGATACTCAAATCAATTTAAAACTAGCACATCATAACAACACATCATACATGGCTTTTACCAAGAGCCCAAACCTACTACAACTTATCCAATCCAAATAAGCAACAATAATTTCATATGAAGGGCGGGCCCTAGTCTTCATCACTTGCAACGTCCAATTGAGTTGACTTGCAACGTCCAATTGAGTTGCCACCATGGAGCTTCCAATGCCACCAACAAGCCCCTTGTCCCAAGCAGAACACCAAATAGGGCCTTAGATCATAGAGCATAATTGAGATAAAAGAATCAACCCTGGTTTGTCAACAAATCTCAGCTAACCAACAAACCCACAACATGAACTCCATAGCATAAACCCAAAAATTGAATACCTGGGAGCAGGCTATCAAGGGTGAGCGAAACACCCTCAATTCTTTGAAGCTAAGTTGTCCAAGGAAATCATAGAGTGGATTTCCGCTGCCACCACCAACACGCCCCTCCTTTAATAGCTCCACCTCTGTAGCAACAATATTGGCCGCCAATTTTGCACCACATAGGATGTGGAGGGGCAACCTCCACCAAGTCCAAAAACAAGGGTTCAGAGACAGAGAGAAAGGAGGAGTTGTAGTGGGACATTTGGAAGCCCCTCTCGAGCAAAGGCCTCTTTCCCTTGCGAACCAAGCCTACATTTCTTTATACTCCAGCTATCACCATGCAAGGATGCTCCCACCAAAATCCCTGCTTGTGAGCCTCGCCGTTCTTGAGGTGGAGGGTGGGCACTAGAAACCTGTACGTAATGAAACCCGAGCAGCCCTAAGAGAGAGTTTTTTTTAAAAAAGGCCTCCCTAGAGGACTACAACCCTAATGGATTACAAAAGAGAGTTTGAAAAAGAAAACCCTCCCTAATCGATGTGCTCCGGCGCAGATCCTTTAGGGAGGGGTTTCTTTTTTAAACTCTCTCTTTTGTAGTCCATTAGTGAAGCTTCAAAAAAAAAAAAAGAACTATGTCTTATTGTAGTGAAAACAAAGTGATCAGGTTTTGTACTAAATGAAAATAGTGAAAGCTCTTACTTTTTGAAATATCTTGGATGTGTTATAAAAAAACAAAAAAATCCCCCCCCCCCCCCCCCCCCCCCTTCTATGCATTCTATAACCCCCTCTCTTTTTTAGGCCTTGGGGGAGACCTCCTATCCACCACTCCAAGGGGAGGAAACAGACTCAATTCTAGTGCATGCTATGTTGGTTCCAAAGGCGTTGGAAATGGCAAGTCTTTCTCGTGCTCGTTGCTCCATCATGTTCTCCGTTGGGCTACAAGTACTTGGCTATGCTCGAATTTTTGGTGGGTCTCCTGTGGCAAGGGTGACTCCTTGGTGGCATTGCCCTTGGCATGGTCTACTCCAATGGTCAAAGCCTTGGTTTGTTCAATTGTGGTTCTTTTGTTTGGGAGGTTGCTTGTACTATGGCAAAGGGATTGCCGCGTGTGGCAGCCAAATCGGAGAAATGTATTAGCTTTGTATTTTCAAGGGTGGCCCCCTGTAAATCCATACAGATCTAGTTGTAGTTATGAAAGTAATGTGATGGATGTACTTGTTGAACTGTGGTTATCCTAGCTTGACATGAGCACGATACTTTGTAATTCTTTTTGGAATTAATTCAATATACTCACATTTGTGAGTTTTGCAAAAAAAAAGAATCCCTCAAAGGGTCTGCATTGATATTCCTAATGTATTCTTTATGGAATTTATTAAGATTCTCTTTCAAGAAAGGCGAGGAGACAAGCATGCAGGAGTTGATGCAGTACAAACTTCTTGTCTACAGTTGACCTTCAATTTTGTCTTTTGATCCCAGTTGACCTTCAATTTTGTCTTTTGGGATCTTGGTAGATTTCTCATAAAATCTAAATAAAACTCAACAAGGACACATATATTGGTCAACAAATAGCAACAAATAGGTCAAGGTCTCAATTCGTAGCACCCTTGATTGTTCATGGTAGTCAGTAAAAACAAGGTTGCCCCATGAGCAAAGAGTTGAAAAATAAGGTCCCTTGTAATTAAGGAAAGGGTTGAAAGATACTCAAATATAGTGCAAAAGTAAAGCATCGGGGGAGGGGGGGGGGGGGGGGGGGGGGGGGGGTTTGCCTGCAAGGTCAAGCATTGATACATGGGAAGGCAAACAACATGCCGGCAATGTTAGACCAATGATAAAGTGCCTCTCATTAACTCGCTCGATTTTATCATCGCTCGTAAAAGTTCGCTCGAAGTTTGGGATTCCTCGTTTTCAAGGTAGTTTTGAAAAACTCAAAGAAACTTTGATGAATGTTCCAATATCACAGCTCCCAAACTTCTCAAAGACATTCACTATGCTTACTGATGCAAGTGACAAGCAATCGGTGGTGTTCTATCTCAAGAAGGAAGGCCAGTAGCTTATGAGTCTCGTAAGTTACGTACTCGTGAGTTGAATTACCCTATGCACGACTTGGAGTTTTTTGACCATTGTTCATGCTCTTAAAGTATGGTGACATTATCTTCTTGGAAGGATATTTGAATTACATACAAATCATAACTTTTGGCAGCCCACGATCAATTCTAAAGCACAGTAAGAAGCTTTAAACTCCATAGCCATCGAACAATGGAAAGGATGACACATCATGTCTCATCTGTTTTCGTGGATCGATCATGTGCACTCTTTTCCTAGCTTCAAAATCGGATGTCATGCGTATATAAAATACGGTTATTGATTTTTCATTTGATAGAGCATACTACGTAGCTCTCTTTGTTTGTCGTTGTCTTTTGGGGGTTGGAGTGATGTTGGAATGGACTGCTTTCGCTTGTGGACTTGTTGCATGGTTGGGTAGCTCCTTGCTGGTGTCTATGTTGTTGTCATGTACTACAATGGTGCGTTCAATTAGCTTGTGGACTTGTTGCATGGTTGCGTAGCTCCTTGCTGGCGTCTATGTTGTTGTCATGTACTACAATGGTGCGTTCAATTAGTGTTTAATTAGTTAAGGTACAAAATCTCACCAGATAGCGGTTCAAGTTTTCAAAATGGATTGGTGGTTTCCCCAAACCGACCATAAAAAAGGTCTCCATTGAAATTCCATGTGAATTTCTCATCAGCTAAGATTTCCCTCTTGTTGCCTTTGAGCTCGTTGCCAAAAATTTTAACCATGTTAAAAAGTGCTTGGCTTGCTGTATTCTTGTCGAGTATGACCAATTTGTCAAGGACAATCTTGTAATCGTAGTGAAGAATCTCAATTGCATAGGTGGTGACTCCAACGGTCTTCGTGTTCAGTATTTCCTGTGCTTTTGTGTCCAGTAGCAGTTTATCCGACTTGTCAAAATCAATGCCCAAAGATAGGAGTATCTCTTTTTCCAACCCTGCAAAAAAAGATAGAGGATGTAGGAGCAACAAAATTTGTGAATGTCGAGTGTCAGTGATGCGAGAACGCAAAATGTTCGAAGTGCTTGTTCCCAACTTGAGCTTACTACTTCTTTATTATTTGTTTCGATTGCTGCATTTATAGATGTAAGAGTGGAAGAGCCGAGTGGTGTGGAACCCTTCAACAAATGCACCTGAGGGCTCGCCAGCCATATTTGCTAGTCGCATTTGATTTGAAGTTGGATGTATGTAGGAACTGTTATTTTCTTTTGAGGTAGCTACCATGTTGACAAACCTATCAAATATCTAAATGATAGAGGTATATCATGGCTGCAACCCTAAAATATTGAATGATAGAAAATATAGTCACAAAATAGATCAATGCAAGAAATGGTTAACTGGTCGATGTCCATGACAAGATGTCGGAGGATCCCGCTCGCCGTGAAGGAAATCTGCATTCAAGAAAATTATTTTTGGGTAATTGATTGCATAGTTTTTGTAGGGAATGAGGTGAAAGACCCAAATAAACAGAACAATTTTTTGTTAAATGATGGAGAATTGTCTAACCATTGGGAAATAATTTTACTGGTAGGCTAGAACATCCTTGGGGTTGGAATGTTGATTATTTTTAGGTGGCGTCTTTCTGTCACATAGGAGAACATGATGTATGCCAAGCCTAGGGAAAAAGCTTGTTTTATGATGAGGATGGCTTTCTTTGATATCAGCACCCCTTGAGATTTGTGTTCAGTGATTGTGTATACGAGCAACAAAGGGAATGTGATTTTGTGGAACCATTTGCAGTTGATTGCCCTGATAATCTGCTTAGTCCTTTGTACTGTCATGGTGGCACCAGTGGAAACTAACATTACTTCTATAGAAGCAATATGACTTGTGCAGTCGTATAAATAGGAAACTATTCGATAGGTAGAGTCGTTCGCTACACCTATAGCCAGGTTAATGTTCTCTGTAATCATACATCTAGCGCCAATCGCAATATTATCCATATCATGGAAAGACTTATCTTGGAGCCATTGCTGCAACATTGGCTCATCAAGAGCATTGATCTTGAGTGCAATAGCGACTATATTGGATGACAAGAAATACTTTTGTCGAATCAAGTTGTTATACTTATAGACATCCTCCCTATGAGTGCATATCAGTGTAGTTGAGTCGTTGATTGTTCTTAGGAGTTTAGGCTCATCAATCACACATCTTAAATGAGCACACCCAATGCAACATGCTCATTTTACAAAATACAGAACACACTTTAAAGCATTTTAAGAATCTCCAAGTCTCCATCATTGAGAATCATCCCACGGATTTCGCACTATAGAAAGTATGAAGAGGATGTGTTCGTTGGGGAGAGTAGATCCATCTCATTCCTAAAGGGAAGTTTTTACAACAAGACGTTGTAGAAGAATCCCTCTGTTTGATGGCCCAAATTGTATTCTGTGAACCTGACAAGGTGCTATTTCTTTGTGATGGTGTTGTTGTATGCATCGTGGAAACTGACTACCAAAGCATATTTGTGTGGCTTAAGGATTTTGTATCTTCTGTGGTACTCATAGAATGTGATACTTTCAAGAATCAATGGCCTTGCATAAAATAAATCAATTGGATGCATGACTATAGTCTGTTGGCTATGAGATAACAACCTTTGTTGAAGTGGTGGTGGGGAGGAGTCGATGTACTCAACTCGCTTACTCCTTGTGATGATTGGTATCTTAAGACAGTTGATTGCTGCCTCTGTTGCAGATATTGTCTTTGAAAATACAGAGGCTGCAACTAGCCAAAGCTTGACTTTGCCACAAGTCGTGAAGTTTGAGCCTTGCTGCATCATCTGTGGAGAGGTTTATTTTCCCAAGGGGTTCTGTTTTCATTGGGCAACAAAACAATGTTCAATGCACTATTGCAAACCATAGCGAAACCTCCAGCTAATATTGAAGAAGGGCATGCCACTTTTGGAGACAAGTTGGAGCGAAAGCACAGAATCTCTAAAAAATGAGAAGAGATTGGAAGCTATAATGAATTTTCTAGGCATGGTGGAAGAAAGAAACACACATTTCTGCCAGAGGACACAAGCATTGTTCGGGGTGAATGTCTAGATGTTCGAGGTGCATGTCTAGATGTTCCAGTTCTTGATCTAAGTCAATGAGCGTCTTCCTTTCAGATGGATTGTCTCGCAAGTAGGCTTTGTTGATTATGTTTTATATGGCCTGAAATTCGACAATGACCCTTGTTTGCATCAAGTCAAGCTTGTAGAAGACACAAAATTGTTTGCAAAAAATGCCGAGCTGATTGATGACCCATGCAAGTGCATACACATCAATTGATTTGCTCTAAGGGCATGTGGTCTAGTATTCAAGAGTTCAACTACTCGCCACGGCCTAATGGAATGCTCTTTTGGCTTGCGGATATTTGATTGGTCTTCTCTCATTGGTGGTTGAAGGGTAAGACCCCAATCTATAATGCCTACTCTTGGTAATACCTCTCTGGTGAAGTCAAGCATGATGTTCCAAGGGTGAAGGTCATTGTGAATAACCCCGTGATCATGGGTGCCAAAGCTTGCACTAGTGCATGAATCAAAGACAAAGCATGATTGATGATGAGCCTGCATTGCTGCAACTCTAGTTCAATTGGGTTTCTGTGACTTTCATCACCCATGGCAAGTATAATTTCATTGATGCTTTCGGAAGGTGCAGGCACACACTCCATCAAATTGCCAAGGGAAGGCCCATTGAAATAAGGAAATATAAGTACCCATGGTGATTAACAAGTATGTGCAAGGGCACGCACGATATCTTGGTGGTTGAGGTCAACATTGCTCTTGATTGCAACCGACTTGAACTATTCCTTTGCTTGACCTTTGAGTTCCTTCTAGCAATACACGTTGGTAGACGAAAGGAAAGAAAAAAATCTCTTTGACCCAGACCCAGACCCTAGTTTAGAGAGAGAGAGAGAGAGAGAGAGAGAGAGAGAGAGAGAGAGAGAGAGAGAGAGAGAGAGAGAGATTCCACCATCTACATGACTGTTGCATGCATGCTTGCGAAGGTGCATATGTGAAGGCAGCCGCTAAAATTGTCGACAACATCTCGTAGATTCTTGCTAAAAGAAATTTTTAGAAAATGTTAGCACATATTGGCTTAGATCCACAAGGATTGTATTAGTTAGGTCTCATCTCATAGGTCATTTTAACCTGTTGAAGACGTTTAATATAACATTTCATTACCAACACAGAGCTTCCTAAGCCTGTTGACAACAACGCAGAGCTTTTTGTCAAGGAGCTGCCAAAGGTGCATATGTGAAGGCAGCCGCTAAAATTGTTGACAATACCTCCTAAATTCTTGCTAAAAATAATTTTTAGAAAATGTTAGCACATATTGGCTTAGATCCACAAGGATTGTATTACTTAGGTCTCATCATAGGTCATTTTAACCTTTTGAAGACGTTAAATATAACATTTCATTACCATCACAGAGCTTCCTAAGCCTGTTGACAACAACGCATAGCTTTTTGTCAAGGAGCCGCCAAAGGTGCATATGTGAAGGCAGCCGCTAAAATTGTTGACAACATCTCCTAAATCCTTGCTAAAAAGAATTTTTAGAAAATGTTAGCACATATTGGCTTAGATCCACAAGGATTGTATTAGTTAGGTCTCATCATAGATCATTTTAACCTTTTGAAGACGTTAAATATAACATTTCATTACCATCACAGAGCTTCCTAAGCCTGTTGAAAACAACGCAAAGATTTTTGTCAAGGAGCCGCCAAAGGCTTTATGGAGTTGAAGTGTGGGGCAGGAGCATCTCAAAGTCTACTTGGAAAGAGTTTGAGAATGTCCAAAAGCGTTTTCTTACAAACTTTCTCCAAGTTAAGCCACAAACACCATATATGCTCCCACTTCTTGAGTCAGGATCTCTTCCAGTTGAGGTTATGGGCATAGAAAGGTTTGTGGAGAACATGATAAAGATGCATCAAAACCCCTCACATCGACTTCCTACAATTGCATGGGAAGCAAGCAAAAAGTTCAAATGACACATAAAAGCAAGATCTTGAGCAGGGATGGATGCAAGACATAAATAATTCGTTTGGGAGATGGAATGCATTACACTTGCTACATGATGCTTCAATTGACTCCCAAGTGAATGAAGCTTTTCTACAACGCTAGTGTATTACGGCTTGGGAGAAATCCGGTGGGTCATGCTTCATACATTACACCACCCATATTGCCCCCAACTACAAAACCATGTTCTTTGCTGAAAGAGGAAACCATACTCACACTTACATGCTTGAGCCTATCCCCTTGTTGACGATACACACTATCACAGCCATTCGGCTTAGCTCCCATTCCCTTCGATGAGAGACAGGGCGTTGGGGCAATGGAGAAGAGTCAAATCGACTCTGCACACTATGCTCATAGCAAGTTCGAGAGTGAGTACCACACACTACTAGAGTTCTCATCTTTTGGTCACATCCGAACTTTCTTCTCTCACATATTCAGCCATGGCTTAGACCTACACACTTTCCTCTCCCAGCCACAGTGTGAGCTGTCCATTGTGACTCTCATCACCACAATTTTGGAGCATGGAGAGTCACTCATTAGCCTTAAACATAGTACATCACATGTAACTTTGGTCCCATAGGTCATATTTGACCTTTGAGGACGATAATAACATCTATCTATTTATCTCTCTCTCTCTCTCTCTCTCTCTCTCTCTCTCTCTCTCTCTCTCTCTCTCTCTCTCTCTCTCTCTCTCTCTCACACACACACACACACACACACACACACACACACACACACACACACACACACAAGTGATTCAACCTGAAATTTATCGTGTAGCACTTGAAATCATGCTACATGAAATCATGTGCCTTGATGAACCCTGTACGCCAATACCTTCTCTCTCTCTCTCTCTCTCTCTCTCTCTCTCTCTCTCTCTCTCTCTCTCTCTCTCTCTCTCTCTCTCTCTCACACACACACACACACACACACACACACACACACAGAGTATCTCTGTGCAGTGCAATTCCTTATATGCTTTATTGCAGCTAATTCGGGCAGCTAATTTGCACCATTGCTTTCACCATCTTTTCACCTCTTTTTTTAAAATAACCGCTTTTCCAATTCTCTTTGTAAATCATTGCTTTACCTGTCCAATAAAGAAAATCCACGTGGAGTGTCTCTCCTTGCAGTGTTTCCAAAAACGCTCTTAGATAATCAAGGTAGAAACCTAAAAAGTGACTTACATACCCAAGGTCACTTTCTTAAAAGCACTAAAAATTAACGTCAAATCAACTTAAAACTATAGTTTTTAACAAAATCACATGAAAAAGCAACAAAAGACATCGAGGTTGAAGGCATTCGCATTCTAAATCAATGAAATTGCACATTTCAATCAAAATCTTGAACAAATTGAAAATGAACAAATATGCTCAGAGACGAGATTCAAAACACCATATTTATTAACGGGAGTGAAATTTGCATCAGTTACAAAATTTTATAAAAATACATTGCAAAAACGCGACGTCCTCACACAGAAAGCTCTCATCTTTTCTAGATCAAACAACCTTGTCGTTGATTACAAAGAGGTATTGCTTGGGTAATGTATATCTGAGATTAAGATACTCGCAAACATGACCACGGTGCTAGTTGCTATTCACAAGATGTTGTGCACCGTATCATCCTAACGGCATATTTTCAGGTCAAGAGATTCTCTAGCAGCAACATCAGAGTCTAGTGCCTCCCATTCTCCCATTATTAGCTTTCATCTACTTCAAGGAAAGACCATTGACAGGCTTTGCTTCACAATATGGTATCTGAACACCAATTTCTCAGCAACTACAGAGCACTTAATTCTATCTCCCTGGTGTTTGACCACCTTGGTCTCCCATCCAACTACAAGGAAGCCATTCATTGCACTTCCCCCTTTGCAAGTCCACATTGTTGGTGTCCTATGAACATTCTGCAATCAAAAGATATACACGAACACATGAAGAGACATAAACCATAAGCTATCGTTTCTTTGTGGAAACCATAGGTGCAACTCATTGCTGCATGCACATCCACCTCAATTCTCCCTTTGGTTGCTGCTATCAAGGCACTATATGGCTTAGTCCATTATAGACTCTACAAGGTTGGTGTGTGAAGTGTAGAAAGATTACGATACCCATTTTGCCTAGGTGTGACATAAGTATGGTTTAAAAAAAATATACCATGAGGCAAGCTTAGAGGATGGACAACCATCATAGAGTAATTTTCCAAGGTCAACGTGGATGGCCTCAAAGGTTTCTGTGAAGGACTCTATTGACTCCCACTCTACCAAATTAGATGGGAAAACATCTGCAAACATGAACAAGCAATGGAAAACTTACAATCATCAAAAGCAATGTACAAAATAGACAATTTAGAAGCTTGACAAGGAGTGAAATTGCGGTTTGCAAAAAACCTCGACGGAGCCAATGTTGTCTCTAGCTTTAGTTGTGAAGCAACATATACATGTTGCACCTTTGCAAGCCACTTACCATCTTGGGTTTTCTTGAACTCCATGATTCTTCCCTTCCAATGGTGTGCCTAAGAAGCCATGTTTCTCCTTGAGACCTTGTGTGCACCTCTTGAGCTGGGCGGCATTGTCACCCACATTAATCGTTTATAGTTGATCGTCACCCAACATCCACTGTCGTCTTGTACATTGCTACACTAAATGGAGTCAATAGCATTCCTAAGTCATTGAGTACCTAATGATGACATGGGGAATAGTAGCACAACCTTCACACAAACACTTATGATTAATCTATGCACATCCATGTTCTCAGCTGCATAAAGAGCAAGATTAGAAGGTACACAAAGACGGTTAATGCCACTTATTGCTATTCTATTCCACCTGCAAGTTGGCTCAATGGGGAAGATAATGTAGAGAAGCTATAGAGGGAATAGGTCCACTTTAGAGAGCTTAATCAATAAAAGTACAATACCATCCTATTAAACCAAGAAATCTGTGTACTTCTTTGATAGATTTAGGTCTAGAACAAGCTACAACAACCTCAATCTTACTTGGATTAGTAGAAACATCATCCTTGGATACAATAAATCCCAAGTAGTCCACTTTGTCAGTGAAGAAGGTGCATTTGCTATGCTTAGCTAATTTTGACGTAGAAGTTCAAGTACTCATCGCACATGTTGTTCATGTTCTTCTCTATTCTTTGAGTAAACTAGAATATCACCAAAGAAGACAAGAGCAAAATCATCAAGATGTTCTGTAAACACGTCGGCCATAAGGCGATTAAAATTTACAGGAGTATTTGTAAGTCCCAAAGGCATGACTATAAATTTCTAATATCCGAAGCAAGTGTTGAATCCTATCTTTGGTATATCCTCCTCCTTGATTCGGATTTGATACTACCCTGACTTAAGATCAATTTTTGTGAAGATAAAAGCTCCATGTAATCAATCAAGTAATTCATCAATCATTGGTATTGCATACTTATTCTTAAATGTTACCTCATTTAATCTATGATAAGACGTAGAGGACCATCCTTCTTTTGATTAAAGAGAACACGAGTACTCCATGGAGAAACACTGGGTCAAATGAAGCCTTGTTCAAGAAGTCGAGTAAGTTGCTCTTTGAGATTGTAGATTAAGGAACTGACATCTTATAAGGTCTATGAGCAAGTGGTTAAGCTCCTGGAATAAGCTCTATTGCAGTGGCTGTGGAAGTTCTTTCAAAAATACATCATCAAATTCTGTCAGTCACACTGGGATTCAGGTGTGTCTAGCTTCTTCTTTGTAGGGTTAAGCTTTACTGCATAAATCATTTCATTCTTTTTGTAGCCCTTCATTAGTTTGGTAAAGTTTACTAGTTGAAGTTTAGGTTTTTCCCATTTCTCGATAACTGTAACTCTAGAGTTTCGATCATTTATAAAATTCAATGAAACATTTTTGCAATGTATGTGAGCATGATTAGCTTTAAGTCACTCCATTCCTAGAATTCCATCATACACTCCTATGGGTAAGCTCTAAAGTGAGCTGAAGTATTGTGACCATCCAAAACAAAATTCAAGTTACCCATTGAAGTACTTAACCTTCCTACTCGTAGCTAATTCCATTGTAAGGTATGAATTAGGGTATTCAAGCAAAATGAGGTTTCTAATGCATCTAGAAGAGATGAAAGAATGTGTACTCCCAGAATCAATCAATAAGGTAAAATGGTTACCTTGATACTCTACTGGGGTTTGAATCACTGAAAATTATTCATTCACTCTGTGATGTTCAATTGAAGCATGAACATATGCATTTGCTTGATTTTCTTCACCTCTAGCACCTTGAGCTTTGATAGCTTGAGCTCTTCCCTGAGGTCTTTGATTTCCTCCTCCTCATGGACGAGGTTGACGGTTGAAATTATTCCCATTGTTGTTGTTGTTGTTGTTGTTGGGTGGCCCATTTTGAACACAAGGTGGATTCCTTGGTCTAAAGTTCCCTTGGTTTTGAGGTTGTCTTTGATTTTGGTTGAAGTTCTATTGACTAAATTTTTATTGAGTTACAAGCGGTCTACGTCAGTTTTGGCTCAGGTTGAAGTTTCTGGGTTCATAATTGTCCACCAATCCTGTGAAGCTTGAATTGTTGAATGGGCAATCTCTAGATTGATGGTCCGCCGGATCAAGACAAGTATAGCATAGATGATCTCTTTTGACCTTCATATGCAATAAGTCCTCTCTTCTTTGCTGTGAGTTACCATACCTTTTTTCCTCCTCGGGATGAGGTCTTTTGATTTCACGTATAGGAGCAGGCTCTAGTTTCCGCTTTCCATTGTTTGACAACTCTAGGTCAATAGGTTTCCTTGCATCAAATCCACAAAGTTGGTAAGTCGTAGGCTCTGAAGTCTGGTCTTCAATATAGGATTATGTAACCTTGATGCGAATTGTGTTGCATTGACTTCCTTAGTCATTCTCGTTGGAGCATATTTGACAATATTCAAGAAGTATTTGTAATATGACTCAATGTCTCTAGTTCCTAGAGTGCAATCAAGAAACTCATCCATGCATTCCAAATGATATACTTTGTTCTGATAGTTCTTCTTTTGTTGAGACATCATATAATCCCAAGTTGCTACATTAGGGTCAACATTATTCTCAGTACAATGATCTTTCCACCAACACTTGTCTGTCTTTTCTAGTTTGAACTTAGCAATGATAACCTTGTTCTCTGCAGATGAATGAGTCAAATCAAAGTAATCATTGATACACTCAATCCAATCTTCAAGAACTTTGCCTACATCTTTGCCTTCCTCGCTAAAGTTCCCAGGTTGAGACTTGCAGAGCATAGCATCGATGTCTCTATTAATGATTGTTTGTTAAGGTGCAATTGACAAATTGGCATTTCTAGCCACTGCATTTCTTGTAGGAGGCATGGTAACTTACTGCACCATATCAACCAATATTATTCTTAGTGCAATATTCTAGTCCACTCTAAGGTCCTCTTAGCATAATAAAATAGATAGTTGAGAATAAGAAAAGAGAATAGAAGAAAGAATAATGAATGAATTACATCAATTCTACATTGCAAAATTTTTGAGGTTCAAAACTTCACAAAAGTCTAATAAATTTCAATGGCTCTAATGTAATGTACTCTGTAATAACCATTGTGACATCCTTCAAATAATGGATCATAATGGTCCCATTTTGGAAGTATATCTGATGAGTGGTCCCAATAATCTTTCACGATCTTTTACGATTGGTCACAGGTACTCCCATTCTTTTGTGAACCGTTGCATTTTTGTAATCAAAGTAGTCATCAAAATAAGAAAAGTCCTTAGAAAACACGTCTGGTGTGTCCATCCATCAGAGCTTTGTATGTTTGGACAATCTGTGAGGGTCTAGGGTCTATTGTAGGTGTTGTACAAAATCTTTACATCGTATTGGTTGTGGACTATGGATTTCCCAAATAAGTCAAAAATAACTTCTAAGGTACTAGGCTAAAGGAGTGTTTTTCATTGGTTTGACATTGATTACTCCATACACTAAACATGACAATACTAAAGCATCCCGCGGCCATCACTAAGGGAAGTATATTCCTTGCTATCCATGTTTCCTTCGTTGGTCTCAGGGTAAGTTCATGAGCATTTATATATAACAATTGGTTAGTGACAACGCTTTCTTTTTCTAGCTTGGATCACACCCACTCGATATTCCCCAGAGGTGAAGATTTATTCCCTAGTGGTCTCAATTTTGGGTTTCTCATAGCATAATGGTACCATGATCGGAATGTATTTGGCACAATACAATCCATCAATAGTAACCTCTTCTTCTCTACTCCATCATGCATGGTCATGATAAGCCATTTTACTTCCACTCCCATATGAAGATGCTCTTCCACCATAAGGCGAGAGAGAGAGAGAGAGAGAGAGAGAGAGAGAGAGAGAGAGAGAGAGAGAGAGAGAGAGAGAGAGAGAGAGAGAGAGAGAGAGATTACCTAAGAAAAGTAAGGAGAACAATGGAGATGGATAGATAGAGATGATGTTACCTATGACAAGTACATAGAGAGAGAGAGAGAGAGGCATAGAGAGGAAGGAGAGAGATGGAAAAAAATCAGGAGAAATTGTGTGATAGACACTGAGAGAGAGAGAGAGAGAGAGAGAGAGAGAGAGAACAAGAGGGTGGTTGGAGGTTGAGGGAGGAGGGGGGTTGGAAGTTGGTGGCACAACATGGAGAAGCAATAGGGGTTGTGGAGGCTCCAAAAAAGGGCCACTTATTGTCGCTGGTAGAGGCGGCAATGGGAGGCATCTAGTGGTAGTGAGCGGCAAGGGTGGAGGGGGAATAAAAGCTCGCTTCATCAAGCTCGCTCTTTATCCTTCCTCAGGCCTGAGCAAACTCATCAGAAGCACACTGGAAATTTGTAGCACATTTTGTGGTGGAACATGGATCACGATCCATGTACCCCAGAGGCCATTTTTGTAGGAAAGTTGTCAGTGACACTTTATATTAGCAGGACATTGCTCTGAGAAAGTTTGGCTGCAAGAGGATTTCAAAAATCACATCAAAAAAGGTTGATAGGGCAAAAATCAAAGAAACAGGGGGCTTAAACACAAAATTGAATATATCTTGAGATTTTGAGAGCCAAATCACAAAAGACCAAGTGGACCAGTTAGAGAAAATCAAGGTTCAACAATTGTGAAAATTGTAGATTCATCTGGTGGAACATGGATTGTGATCCATGTAACCGAGAGGTAGAACTAGGCAAAATTAGGAGCAATTGATAGATGTTGAATTCAAACAACTGAAACCAAAGTTTGGGATCGAATTGAGCTCTTCAAAAAGGCACTCAAATCAAGGGAATCGTGAGAGAACAATCAAATTTAGTATGTTTGCCCAAAATTTGGAAGATTTTTTTCTTATCCAAATCCAAAAAGTTTTTAAAATAGCTTCCCAATAACAAGGACTACAAGCTAACCGAGTTTACTGTCAAAAGGAGGTTAAACATGGATCATCATCCACGTACCTCATCATAGATTTTGGTTGAAAATTGACTAGTGAGAGTAGCTGCGACTTAAAGAAAGAACTTTCCCAAAGACACCATTGCAAAAAAAAGTTGAAAAGAATGATCAAAAAGACCAAAAACAGAAGATTGTCAAAAATTGTTCAAAGAAACCAAGGATTTCACTTTTGGTCGACTGCCCCAAATCCAAAAAGATTTTGTGGATACCTTAGAAATACTTTTATCTATAAGGTGGTTCAAATTTGGGGTCAAATCTCTCCAGACATGGATCGCAATCCATGTACCTTTCCAAGATTTTTGAGCAAAAACCTAGCCACTTTGTTCGACATGCTATTTCAAGTGCAAAAATTGGCTTAATTCCAATCCAGAGATCCAAACCCAAAAAGTTTAATAGCATAGTATCTAGTAATCATGTTGATCCTAATGGTACCAAGAAAACTCAATTTGACCTCCAAACATGGATTGTGATCCATGTCCCCATGTGGACAACTTAAAATTTTCCCAGACTATAGTGCATATATGAGTACATTTCATATCTCCATTTTGAGCTTAAAAAACCCTCTAGAGAAGAGGATATAAGAAAAAGATCCCGTGTCCAAGTACAGTTCACCAGAATTGCTCTAACTTTTGCTACAAAAGTCCAAATTGAGTCACGTAAAGCCAAGATAAAAGCTTTTCATCTTTAACTTCATTAGGAACATGTACATATTTCTTAGACTCCTTGACAAAAACCATGTACAATAAGAAAGAGAGTTTTTCATTACTTTGTCTAAAGTTTGAGTCTGTACAAGAGATAAAGTGTTGCCCCACTATTAACATCAAAAGCAACATCTTTGCCTCAATAGGAAAAGAGGACTTTTCTCTTGGAAAACTTCATAGTTGCATCCATGCAATCAAACAATGGTGCCCCTAGGATAACATCTTCATGCTTGAGTAGAGAGATGAAGGAATCTTCTTTATCAACATAGATTTGCACATGGAGCCTTAGCTTCCTAATCAACGGAGTGACTGAGACTTCTTGCCCTTTGAAACCTCCGTTTTCTTGTACCACATCTCTCATCTCAGAGTCACAAATTCCTAGCTTGGTAGCTAGCTCAATAAAAATAAAGTTATGGAAAGAGCTAAGGTCAAACAATATGAAAGTGTCATTCTCTCTTACTTTTCCCCAATTATAAGAGAGTGGTGCTCCTTTGCAATGGCCTTCCTCTTTTAAAGCTTCCACCGTGGTGGCTCTAGGAGGGTCATTATGTTTATTTCTCTTAGGACATGCCCGAGAAACATGACCTTGCTCTCCACACTTGAAACACGTGTTATCTTTACCATAATGTTCAACCTCTTCAAGAGAAAGTTTATTTTTACCTTTGTAGCCCTTTTCTTTTGCCTTTCCTTTGTTTTTGTTGTTGCTATTAGTCTTGGGAGAATTTTGTGTCGTATTGTTCTTCCCGTTTGGCTCAATTGATTCTTTGGCTTCCGTGGCTTTGTGACCTTCTTGGTCCCTTGTTGTAAATGAATCCTTGAAGCAAACATACTTAGTTTTAGGTCGTTGTGAGTTGACATACTCACTCTCCTCAGATAGACCAACACAAAATTATTGCTTTTGTTTTGCAAAGTCTATCTTTTTGTAGATTGTAGCTTTGAGATGTAGCTCCCAAAATCTATCCACATAATTTTGGACAAACTCATATGGGGCCATCTTCAAGATTTTCCATTCCGTGAGGACTTTGTCTTTGGCATCACTTGGAAGGAATGCTTTTTAATAGCAATCCTCAAAGCTTTCCAAGCCATTGGAGCTTTACCTTGACTATGTAGGCTTGCCCACCATTGACGGGTTGACTTTTGGAAATGTATAGAAACATTTCATAGCTTTGAAGATTCAGATAAATCTTCATTTCCAAAAGACGCATCAAATTGTTGGATTACGACCAATACTTTGTCAGTTGCTCCAAAGGTTCCATCATAGGTAAGAGAGCTGATGTTCTTTCCTCCCTCTTTGAACTTCTTCAACTTACGTGACATCTTCCATGCCGCATAGCTCCTTTTTTTACCCCTTTTCTTCTCTCTCTTGGGTGGCAAGTCATTGGTCTCCATGTCAAAACATGGTCATGATGGTGACGAGGAAGAAGGCGAAGATGGTGATCGCTTTCTCTTACTTGGATTTTTTTTCTCCCTTCTTTGGTTTAGCATGGGAGGGGATACTTGATGACTTCCTCTTCTTTTTGGAAGGAGTAGGTGGCAGTCGTGCTCGTCGTCTTCTTAGGATAGCATCACTTTCAGAGGTAGGTGGAGTATCAGTTCCATACCTCTCCCTTGAAAGTTCAAGATGCACTTCTTCTCCTCAAATAGTTTTCCTTGGAGTTCCTTCTAATATCTCCTTTTCATTACCAAAAGAGATTCCTCCTTTAGGGGTCTCACTAGGAGGCCTTGCTGGAATTCTTTCTTCTTGGGCACTTGAGATAATTTGGGCTTGAAGATCTTGAATTTGTCTTTGAACCTCCGCTTGCAAAATAGGATTTTTTACTGCTTCTTGTAAGTTTTCAACAAGGTAGTTGACAAATCTGCAACCATCATCAAAATCTATACCATGAGCCAAATCTAAGTTGTCAATATTAATTACATTCTCTTGATTATGTGGTCCATGATTGTCTTTTCTTATATGTGTATGCTAACTCTTTCATTAGCACTTCCAAAACTTTGGCCACGAGGCTAAACAACATACAATTGAACATGCTTTTGTTACTGCTCAAAGAGGAGGTGGTATTAGCAATGCAACCACTTCATGGTTCTTTTGTGAGTAGCAGAACACCTGTGTCTAGTTCTTTTATTGGTAGCACTTGTCTAAAAATTCTAGTTAAAAAGGCAATATGAATTGCAAAACGTTGCCTAATGGAGCCCCTGGTCATTGCTATAATTTTCCTATCGCCAACGGCAACTACCCCACCCTCTAGCCCGCATGAGTTCCAAAATGCTCGACATGCGGCTAGTGCTCTTGTTGTGGTCTTTGGTGTCTCACTACTCTACCGTGAGTGTTTTGACATGCTACATCCAATGGCGACTCCTCTCACGCTTGCATTTTAAAATGCACCTGCCGATAGTGCTTTGGGAGGCATCCCCCCTTTGTGGCCAGCGTCTTGAAATTCACTCGACTGCACTTGAGAGACTCTCTAGCTTCCCCTTAAATAAAAGAGGTTTCCCTTGCTGGCCACCAAAAGAAATATCGAACAAGCATTCATCATTTACACAACTCTCTCTCTCTCTCTCTCTCTCTCTCTCTCTCTCTCTCTCTCTCTCTCTCTCTCTCTCTCTCTCTCTCTCTCATGTACACTCATACAAGCACATAAATGCACCCAAGTCATTGCACAAGTAGTCTTCTCAAACATTGTGATATATGTCAGGCAACAAGCTTAACCACCAACGTGATAAGTGTCCTTCTATTTTGTCACACTTGTCTGCACTTGTACACATGCACACTCGTATACAAACACGAAAAATATTTCCAGATCAGAGCACACACACTCTTTTCAAACATCATGATATACACTGTGCAACAAGATTAGCCATCAACCGGACAATGATACATGCACAAAAGTTTTTTGCAACAAGCCAATTTCAATGATTAACAGTCCATAATAATCCAATTTGGCTTTGAATAACATTACACAACATTTAAAGACTCCAATAACAAAACCACATACACTAATATTAAAAGGGTTGTGATGGGAATTGGATGGTGATAGCTAGGGTGGATGAAAGAGAAACATCATGCACACAAGTGAGTGTGTGTTGGCTAGATTATGACTCAAGCAAATTAGGTTCCAAGATCAATTAACTTGGACTCATAAACACGATCTTGAGTATTTACTAAAACATCACAAGCTCACCATAAACAAGGGAGATGTAATGCAAAATAGATTTGTGTTTATTCATTCATGAAATGAGCTTTAAATAGCTCTACAACTTGACTCCATTACATGTCGGATCATTCCCCCTCTTCCCTCCTTCACTCACAGTTTAGGACAAAACCCACACTTTACAATCCTCCCCTTGGGATTTGGACTAGGACAAAATACTGAAGATGCAACATCCACTAAGGATGATAAGTTGGTATCCATATAGGATAACAAAATCCACACAAGGTGACAAAAACCACATAGGATGGTAAATCCACACAGGAAAATAAAAGTCCTCCCCTACAAGTAGAGAGGCTCCATCTTCAAAGTATTTCATCATAGAAGACAAGGTTATTCTCGCCTTCATCTTCTTCTTTGTCCTCTACCATGTGAGTTTATCCTCTGATAGGTCTCTTCCCTTTGTAGCTTTTCCTGGTGCTCCTACTGTTGCTGCTGCTTTCTCCACTGCTACTACCTCCATTTCAGTAGCATTGAGAAGGAGGGTGCCCCTTCTTACTGCACTTTTTGCAAGGTTTATTTGTGTAGCATTGTTTTTCTATGTGTCCCATTCTTCCTCATTCATAAAACTTTCTTCCAATTGATGATGTCAATAGTAAATATCTTCCCCTTGAGGATGACGTTGATAGACCGCTTTCGCGTGTACAAAGTAGAATGTATATGCATGGTCATATGTACAAAAGGATGTAAATACATGCATTTGGGAGATTTTAAAAGTGGTTTTGAGTTTTAAATGTGGTGCAATGTGTGCACATTGTAAATATTCGTGCTTGCGTGCCAGCACTTGAGCATATGTACATGCCTAGACACGGTGTTGGCACCTTAGATATGGTTTTAGATGGCCTATTTTGCCTCTAGAAATGTGTTTGGGATTTTTAGAATGTAAATAATGAAAGTGGGAGGTGTGAGCACCCTCGTCCCTCCCGGAAAGTTTGACACATGCAATAATTGTCTATTTAAAGTGTCCAATTTGCGATGACGCGTGCACCGTCCTAGAAGTGGTCAAAAATGGTATGTGAGTATGTGGACATGATATTTGGGTATCAAGGATCAGTCATACAAAGCTTGGTGAATTTTGGAGTCCGTTTGGGGTTTTTTCCGCAAATAAATGCCCGCCAGGGGTCAAAACTGACCAAAACTGGGACCAAAAATGTTTAAAAATGGCCAAAATGGTGTGAAAATGTTTCAAATTGCCACATCACTCATGGTGTCATGAGTGTTAAAGCTGAGGAAGAATTTTTGAAGCCAAGTCTTGGCACTTTTACCTCTCTCTGTGTGTGGGAGAAAGTAGGGTTCCTACAGGTGGTCTAGTGCAGTCCCGTCGCGTTCGCGTCTTGTTCTTGAGTGTGTGGAGGAGTGAATGAGAGCTTTCTCTCTTCAATTTTTCATCTAGGAGAGTCTATGGAAGTTCTGAAGTTTCCATGGATGTGTGTGTGCGAGGAATTGAGGGAAGAAGGTGAGGCTTTCTGCAAGACTATGTGACCCTGTATCGGTGCCATTAGGGTTGGCGCTACCCCAAAGAGTCCAATAGAGTGGAGTTTGGTGAAGGCTTTGCAATGGTTTGAGTGAGGGATTTTGTGGCTGGAGTTTTCGAGTTTTTGATGGTTTTTCTTGTATATTTTGGTCACCATCAAGTGTGATTTCAAGTGTTGATCAACTCGACTCACCTTGTAGTGTCTGCGGGCATGCAAGGGCTTGTAGGTCGAGGTGTTTGGAGTTTGAATTGAGATGGTGAGTACTATTTTTACTGAGCTCTTGAGTAGCATTGTGTGTTGGTTGGAATTTAAGTAAATTCCTTGCGTGGTGTTGAGTTTTTTGAGTGTGTGAGTGTGTGCACGACATCTTTTTCTCCATCATCCTTTGGCGATCCTACTGGGGAACGAAAATTTGCAGGTTGTGCACCCAGGTGAAGCGGTTTTGCTGTGAAGTTTGAGTCTCTTTGAAGAAAAGTGGTGGTTTGGTTGAGGTGCAAGACTTCAACTTTTGTGGAGTTACTCACTCAAGGGAGAAGCAACTTCGAAGGGATGGAAGTATAGTCGGCTAGTGTTCACAGGGAAGGAGGATGTGAAGGACTGGATTGCGGACTTTGAGTGGCATATGCTTGGTATGCATATTGTGAATGATGAAGCAAAGATTCATGTATTTCCTCTTGCATTCAAAGGAGAAGCTCGCAAGTGGTTTGAAGGTTTGGAGGAAGAAAAAAAGCAAACATGGGAGCATGTGAAGCAAGCAACAAGTTTGGAAAGAAACTAACCGCAACAGAAGCAACAACAAAATTGAGAGGTTTGCAGCAAGATGTATGATGCTAACTTTAAAGAGTTTTTGCAACAATTTAAAGGACTTTGGGTGCAATTGGAGGCGACATCCCAAGTACCTCCAGGGGATTTCTTTAAAATGTGTCAGTTTATGGATTGTCTCCATTCAAGTGTAAGGGAGAAGGTAGATCAAGAGGAGCCTGCTACATTTTAAAGAGCTGTGGAAATTGTTGAGGCCAAGAGCAAGAAGACCAAGAGAAGGTGGGAGCAAGGCATGACACATGCTGAGCCAATTGTGGTGCAACCAGTGGTTCCTATGGTAGTGGATGATAGAGCGGAGCGAGTGGTTCAAGGTCAGGATCCCGTTACGGCCCAAGTTTTGTATGATCTTGTTGGTCAATTGCAAGAATTAAGGATTAACATAATGAATAGAAACCAAAGAGAAGAGCGGCCAGCTAGGAGAGGTAGGGGATGAAGGCTACAAGGAAGATGTTACAATTGTGATGAAAAGGGTCACTACTCCCCTGATTGTCTTGAACCACCAAGAGAGAGAGAGAGAGAGGAGGGATATACCCCTTATATGGGCATGATGGAGGGAGAATAGAAGAAAATCATCAAGAACGGCCACTAGAATCACCACCTCCACAACAACAACCACAACCATTGCCTGCAAATGGAGAAGATAGGGCTATCAACATCATTACCCTTGAGCATCAATATGTGGATGTTTTGGCCAATAAGAGAGCTAGGCATGATAGGGAGAAGGAGTAGAAGAAGAGAGGGAAACAAGAACGAGGAAAGGGAAGGCTAAAGTAGAAGACAAACCAGAGATTAGTAAGAGGAGACGAAGAAGGAAAATAGGTCCAAAGGACTACCCCCTTGGCCAAGGTTTTGAAGACTATGATATTGTCGACGACATACAAAATCAAAAGGCCAATAGATCTTTTGGTCAGTTGGTGGCTTTGAATGCTAAATTGAGGAGGCACTAAACCAAATGTGTGAGTACGTAGCTTCCTTCCAAAAAGGAAAAGCATCAAAGCATGGTGAAATTCTTGAGGGTTGGTCATCAAGTGGCTATGGTGCCAATAGTTGAAGCTATGTTGGGAAAGAAACGAAAGTGCAAGCATATGTGGATGGTGGTGCCCAAGTGTGTGTCATGACCGAAGCTATCATGAAGGAATCAGGTGTCAAGATGTCAGTGAATTCTTCAATCCGTATGAGGATGGCCAACCACAAAAAAGCAAGGTGTCTTGGGATAGCTAAAGATGTGAAGATAAAAGTCTTGGGGATAGCTAAATATGTGAAGATAAAAGTCTTGGGGATTGAGTGCTTGGTTGATTGCTATGTGATGCAAACGGGTGAGAATGCTTATCCAATCATTTTAGGGAGGCCATGGCTTATAACCCTTGGTGCTAAGTAGGATTGGGGCACGGGCTTGATCACCATCCCCGAGCAAGAGAGGATTTGACAAAAACTACGTCATACGATAGTGATGTTTCATCTACATCATCAAAAGAAAGTATAGAGGAAGGCTTGATGCAATGATGTCCTGATCTATTTGGGATAAGTGTCAAAAAGGAAGCATTGATGCATGATGTGAAGGTCATAATCCAAAAGCAATTGTAGAGCTTTCCAAAGTGAACGTAAGAAGCATGCTAGGAGAGGACTTGATAGAGAAAGAAAAGAAGGAGTATGAAGACATGTTTAGGGAGTTTCCAAACCTATTCGCCACTAAATATATAGAGTTGCAAGGAGCTAAAGGGGTCCAGCATAGAATCAATCTAAAAGAAGGTGTCAAGCCAAAGGTTCAAAAGCTTAGGAGGTTGGGGGTCATTCATGAGAGGGCACTTCGTGAAGAGGTGACGAAGCTTTTGGAGGCAGATTTCATCTTTAGAGTGGAGGAATCTGAATGGGTCTCTCCCATAGTTATTGTGCCCAAGAAGAATGGAAGATTTAGGATATGTGTTGATTTCAAACCTTTGAATGCTGCCACAAAAAGGAATCATTATCCACTACCCTTCCTGGATGAAATCCTCAACCAGGTTGCAGGTCATGAGTGCTACTCAATCATGGATGGATTACCTGGCTACTTTTAGATCTTGATAGCGATTGAATCGATTGAAGACGACTTTCATTACTCCTTGGGGTTGTTTTGACTACAAAAGAATGCCTTTTGGGCTAGTTAATGCATATGCTACCTTTCAAGGGTGGATGAATAGAGTGTTTGGTCCCTACTTGGGTAAGTTTATTCGAGTTTTCATGGATGACATTGGATGTTATAGCTCCAGGGTCAGAAGTTGAGGTTGAGTTTTGAAAGGCTTCAACAAGAGGGTGGGCAACTCAACCCAAAGAAGTGTAAGTTTACTCGTGCCATAGTTCATTTGCTGGGACATGTGGTTTCCCAAAATGGAATAGATGCCGACCCAGAGAAAGTTAAGGCTTTGTTGCTTATGGATCCACCCAGTAACACAAAGGATTTGGCATCATTTGTACATAAGCTCAAGTATCTGTCACGTGTTTTCTGGATGCTATGTCAATATGTGTATCCTCTCCAAAAATTGAGTCAAAGAGTTCAAGGGTTTGAGTGGAATGAGGACATGCAACAGGCTTTTGATGGTATCAAGGAGGTATTGTGTGCTCTACCAACAGTGAGTCCTCCTGACTTGCAATCGCTTTTCTATGTATCTATTAGTATGGGGTCGGTAGATTTTGGATTGGTGCTCTTACAAAAGCTGGGAAGGAACTTCAAGCCAATCTATTTCGAGAGCAAGATGAAGAATGTAAGCTAGTTCTCCTACACAAAAATGGAATAGTGGGTATTTGCCTTGGTTCTTGCTTGTTGCAAGTTCAAAACATATTTGTTGCCCCAAATGTTCTACGTGCTCACAACGTCAAAACTTTTGCCGGATGTAGTACAACATTTGAAGCCTAGAAAGTGCATCTTAAAGTGGACTTTGGAGCTTCAGGAGTATGAGGTTGAGTTTAAAGTGGATCATTCTATTAAAGCTCACCTGGAAAACATAGTGGTACACAAGGGAGGGGAGGTTTCATCTTACCCAAGGGTTGACAAGGATGATCATGAAGAGGAAGCAGATATTACAGATGCGTATACAATGATGTTTGTAGGGGCATATAGGAAAGTTCTTCAAAAGGAAAGTGGTGGGGTAGTCATTAAGAACCCAAAAGATGATGTTATCTTTTTTAGAGCTTATGATCTTGATGAAGCTGAAAGTAACAATGAGGCGAGTATCTCACGCTTTTCCTTGGGTTGAAGCAGTGTGTTGAGTTTGGATTGAAGAGGGTCATTGCAAAAGGGGATGTGTTGCTAGTCATGAATCAGTTGCTTGGTTTATGGAATGTTAAGAAAGACAATTTGAAGAAGTGGTTCTATGGTATCAAGAAGCTTTTGCATGAGTTTGAGAAGATACAGTTTAAGCATGTTCCTCATGAGCGGAATAAAGAAGCTGATGAGTTGGCTAGGGACAAGTTGGATGCCTTGGTATCTCCTTTAAAGGTCAATGAAGCCTTGTATGTAGGAAGGGAATGATTGCAAGATGTAGAAGTATTTTTTGGTAAAGGGCAATGTCCAGAGGGCGTGTCAAAAGTTCAGCGTAAGAGAATAGTTGCAAAAGCTAGAAACTACATGTTGGTAGGTGAGGAGCTCATGCTTTATGGCAAGGATAGCATTTTGAGAAAAGTTCCATACAAAGAAGAAATAGGCTTTATTTTGGAGCACTAACATGAAGAAACAAGCCATCAAGGCAAGGATCAGGTTGTCTTTTGTATTTTGAGAGCAGGTTATTGTTGGCCCTCTATGATGACAGATGCTTATTTTTGGTGCAAGTCATGCCATGAATGTCAAGTGTTTGCAAATCGAAAGCTTTTGATTGACCCTCAAAAAATCTATAATGTCTTGTGATGCATTTGCAAAATGGGGAGTGGATGCTCTAGGTCCAATGCCAAGAACCAACAATGGCAAAAGGTATATCCTTGTGGCTATGGAATATTTGACAAAATGGGTGGAGGCAAGAGCGATAAAAGATGTAGCATCAGGAAGAGTGGCCTCTTTCTTGTAAGAGCAGGTGTGTTGCAGGTTTGGAGCTCCTGTGGTTATCATTTCTGATCGTGGACCAGGGTTTAGGGAAAAACTTGTTGCTGCTCTCATGGAGAAATTGAAAATTCAGCATAGGCATTCTTCTCCTTACTACCCACAATGCAATGGGTTGGTTAAAAACTGCAATGGTCAAATTGTGAAGATGCTGTCAAAGTATGCTAGAGAGCATCCTAAAGAGTGGGACTTGGACTTGGAAAAGTGTTTGTGGGCTTATAGAACTGCGTATAGAGTGTCAACATAGTTTACACCATATGAGCTTGCTTATGGAAAGAAAGCTCTTATGCCCATACAGGAGCAGTTGGATGTCTTGAAGTTGTTGTGCAAAATGCAAGATGCGTGTAATGACAAGCTGTAGGAAAGAATTCTTTCTCTAGAGTTGTTGCAAATGAATAGAGAGAAAGCCCGTGATTATTATCTTCAACAAGCAGAGACAAGGATGGAGAAAATGAATAAGAGGCTGCCAGAGAAAGAGATTAAAGAGGGAGATCTGGTGATGAAGTATGATTCTTGCTTGGAGTTTACTTTTCATAAGAAGTTGAGGGACAAATGGTTGGGTCCATAGAGAGTGAAGCATGTATTTTCTAGTGGCACATATGAGTTGGAAAAAAAATTTGGTGAGCATTTGCGCTATAGAATTAATAGTTATTGATTGAAGAAATATTTTGTTAAGGGATGTGGTTCCAAATGCGAATAGTCTCTTGATTGAGCATGAA
Organism: Adiantum capillus-veneris; assembly: GCF_014529385.1. NCBI lineage: Eukaryota > Viridiplantae > Streptophyta > Polypodiopsida > Polypodiales > Pteridaceae > Adiantum > Adiantum capillus-veneris. The sequence continues at coordinate 1,989,836 of NC_140960.1, read as the reverse complement.
TGCTCTACCTAGAGGGTGGGCAATGATGTAGACCGCTTTCAGCGTGTACAAAGTAGCGTGTATATGCATGGTCATATGTACAAAAGGATGTAAATACATATATTTGGGAGCTTTTAGAGGTTTTGAGTTTTGAATGTGGTGCAACGCGTGCACATTGTAAATATTCATGCTTGCGTGCCGATAGTCGAGCATACGTACGTGCTTGGACACGATGTCGGCACCTTAGATATGGTTTTAGATGGCGTATTTTGGCTCTAAGGAATGTGCTTGGGCTTTTTAGAATGTAAATAATGAAAGTGGGAGGTGTGAGCACCCTCCTCCAACCCGGGAAGTTTGACACATGCAATAATTGTCTATTTACGGTGCCCGATCTGTGATGATGCGTGCACCACCCTAGAAGTGGTCAAAAATGGTATGTGAGTATGTGGCCATGGTATTTGGGTATCAAGGATTAGGCATACAAAATTTGGTGATTTCTGGAGTCCGTTCGGGGTTTTTCTTGCAAAAAATGCATGCCAGGGGTCAAAACTGACCAAAACTGGGCCCAATAAGGTAAAAATTGGCCAAAAATGGTGTGAAAATGCTTCAAATTTCCACATCACTCATGGTGCCATGAGTGTTCAAGCTGAAGAAAATTTTGCCAAGTCTTTTCACTTTTACCTCTCTGTGTGTGGGAGAAAGTAGGGTTCCTACAGATGGTCTAGTGCAGTCCCATCGCAATCGCGTCTTGTTTTCGAGTGTGTGGAGGAGTGAACGAGAGCTTTCTTTCTTCAATTTTGCACCTGGGAGAGTCTATGTAAGTTCTAAGGTTTCCATGCATGTGTGTGTGAGGAATTGAGGGAAGAAGGTGCGGCTTTCTCCAAGACTATGTGACCCTGTATCAATGCCATTAGGGTTGGTGCTACTCCAAAGAGTCCAACAGAGTGAAGTTTGGTGAAGGCTTTGCAATGGTTTGAGAGAGGGATTTTGTGGCTGGAGTTTTTGAGTTTTTGATGGTTTTTTTTGTATAATTTGGTCACCATCAAGTGTGATTTCAAGTGTTGATCAACTCGACTCACCTTGTAGTGTCTGCGGACATGCAAGGGCTTGTAGGTCGAGGTGTTTGGAGCTTGAATTGAGCTTGTGAGTAGTATTTTTACTGAGCTCTTGAGTAGCGTTGTGTGTGGGTTGGAATTCAAGTAAATTCCTTGCATGGTGTTGAGTTTTTTTGGTGTGTGAGTGTGTGCATGACGTCTTTTCTCCATCAACGTGACAAAAGCCCCTCCTGATGATGTTAATGAGTCTTTTTGCTTTCTTTCTTCTGCTTGAATTGAGTTGATGACATCTTGGAAAGGTGGATTTGGTTCTTTTCTTCAAGAATGGTGACTTAGTGGTCATAAGACGATGTAAGTGCACTTAAAATCACAGCCACTTTGTCATCTTCTGGTACTTCGCATTGGATGTAAGTGAGCTATGTGACAATGCTTTTAAGCCTATTTACTAGGCTAGCAATGTCCTCCCCTTCAACCATAATGAGCTCGTAAAGTTGTCTTTTGAGACTAACCTTACTTCTTTTAGCCCTGCTCCAAAATTACTTTCTAGGACATGCCAAGCTTCATGTGCATGCTTACATTTGTCTATGAAATACACATAGTTGCCATGCAAGGAGGTGATGATAATTCCTAATGCTTGTTTGTCTTTGGCCAAATTCTATGCACTTGCTATGAGTGTAGATACCCTAGTGTGCACTCCATCGGTTTTGGCTTGTTTTTCTAAGGCAATGATGATGACAGACCATAAGCATGTTTTTATGAGGTATCCCCTTAACTTTGATTTCCAGCTGTGAAACCCCTCCCCATTATACTTTGCAATTCCCTTTTCCCCCAGTGTGCTAATAGAGGAGTCTTAGCTTAGGAAACTGCCCTAGCCAGTGTCTACCTCTTTACATGGGCACAAGTATTCCAAAATTCAAGTTTATTTTTTGTGCTTGGATGGATCTATTTTATTGCAAGTTGAGAGAGAGAGAGAGAGAGAGAGAGAGAGAGAGAGAGAGAGAGAGAAGAATTTTATTAAAGCTCTACTCCTTTTGTCAAGCTCCTCTTCACCATCAGTGAAGCCCCTCTTCACAGTTGGAGCTTGATCTCTGATGATAAAGGCTTTTGGTGCTTAGGTATGCTCCCTCTTTGAAGCCTTGCTAGCTCTGATGTGCTTATAGTTGAAAAATTGAAGCCTTAAAATGTTGAAGTTTTGCTTGCTTAAAGCTTCTTTTAATTCTTGTAAGAAAGCCCCGCTCTTTAATGCCTACATGGTTTGACACTCCCCCTATGGAGGGCTTAATAATATGCTAGCCTCGAGCTCTCTGCAGGCGAGAATACTCTCTTATGGCTGGGAGCCTTTGGAGATCAAGGGTAGGGTGCCAAGCAGCGGGCAGATTCGTCCCCTTTGTGTGTGTGAGTACCCTTTAGGGGTTGACCTCCTTAAAGAGGGTGTTCCCACCTTGTGGTTCTTTCACAAGCCAAGACAAATGGTAATGGTGATGGGAATTTAATGCAAAAGGAAATCCTCCCCCACACACACACAACTTATGGGTTGTTGGCTTGCTGCAACAAAAATTTAAAAAATGATGGGCTAATTTTGAAATAAATTGACCAAGTGAATAAATACACACACGGGATCTAATTAGAGCAAATGGATACTTTCCAGAGAGCTCTTGCCGGTGTCTTCACTCATACATGAATAATATAAAACGATGGTGTGTAAAATGAGGGAAATGAGGCTCTAAAGGCAAGCTAAAAATTGTCATAGATAAGCATAATTGCAAATTATATACATGATCAATGCTAAATATGAAATCCCCCTCACCTAATCGCCAAAGGGTAGTGGAGCATGCTCTTGCCCAAGTGGCGAGTAGGGATTGGGATTATTGAGCTAACTGCAAACTAAGATTAGTGAATACTAATTGACGAATGCTAATCACTAGCACAAATGCATAACAACAAATCCAGCTAGCATATCTTGGTGCTCTGATACCACTTGATGGGAATTGGATCGTGCTAAGCTAGGGTGGATGAAAGAGAAACATCGTGCACACAAGTGAGTGTGTGTTGGCTAGATGATCACTCAAGCAAGTTAGGTTCCAAGATCAATCAACTTGGACTCATAAACATGATCTTGAATATTTTCTAAGACATCACAAGCTCACCATAAACAAGGGAGATATAATGCAAAAAATACTTGTGTTTATTCATTCATGAAATGAGCTTTAAGTAGCTCTACAGCTTGACTCCATTACATGTGGGATACTTCCCCCTCTTCCCTCCTTCACTTAGACTTTAGGACAAAACCCACACTCTACAGGTTGTAAGTACACATCTTAAAACAACAACTACAATAAGATAGATATGGACCAAAACAAAATAGTACAATATGCTCATACGGTTTCAAGGGCTTATTTCTCTAACATTAACAAGGAAAGGAGAAATCTAGATGTCCTCATCACTAGTGTCATTGTTGGCTTTGTTGTTGTCATCATTGGCTCCATTGGCTTGTCCTTGAGCAGCAATGAATGTCATCCACACTTTTTTCCACATGTCATTCGAAGTCTGCACACTCCTATGGGGTGCAAAAACCATGTTCCCTCCAAATCATGATAGCATTGTTGGCTAGAGCGGCAACTTTCTCAATATCCCCTTTGGTTGGATGTGCATTGATATCAAGGTCATGCATGGCATTGAATATGAATTTTTTTTCCTTGTTGAGTGCACGGAGAGCCTCTGTGGGTTGTGTGCACTATGGGATGTGCATACAACATTCATAGCATATAAATTGTTGAGAATGTAATTAGCGTGCACATTGTTGATGGGTCAACACAAGGGGGTGGTTGAATACGCTGAGGGCCATGCTCGCATTGTGTGGGTGACTCACTCTTATCACATTGTCCTCAATTCCCCTTCGGCATGGTAAATATGTATTTGAGAAAACTAAAAGATTAGAGAAACTTGAGAATGAATGAAACTAGTGTATTGTTGGCTATTTATAAAGAACCTTGGGTGACTTTACTTCAAAAATCATTCGCACCATGTCCTTCGTAATATTTTCACATAAAATAAAGCAAGAAAAAAGAAACATCACTAAATATGATTAACCACTTTCGATTGACTTGCCTTCAAAAAATAAAACATAGTTACAAAAATCAAAACATAGTGGCAAGCACGTAGCACATGGTGCTCATCGAGAATTAAAACAGAGTATGAACAACAAATTAGTTTTGGTGTGCCATTACAGAGAGAATAAGTACGTATGAATTCATGAACACAAATCAAGATTTAAGTTCTCAATGGTCACAATTCTTGTGGCAGTTGCACTATTGGGGCGTGTGCAGGTGGGGGGCCCATGCGTAGGGTGGGAAATAGTGGTCGATAGAGCTATTGACCATTGATTCGTCAACCTGGAACTATAGCTAGAGGTCTACTCGGAGGAGAATTAGATGGCACAATCAACTCCTGGTGACGTCGTGAAGGAGATGGAGGTGGTTGTGATTGTGCTGAACGTGATACCTCGCCCACTTGAAGAGTCGATCCTAGACCACTAGGAAGCCGCTATTGTGGTTGAGCACGTGTCAAAAACAATTTGTAATCTTGGTCAATACTGATGCAATGTCGTTGTAGATTCTTGCACTCCATTACCAAGCCACCACATCCTGCAAGACAATCCAAAACCACATCCCTAACCTTTATGAAGGTACCCAACAACCACTTGTTTACAATCGCACAAACATTAGCGGACATTTCAATGGAAAAATCCAAGCATAGAGGTGCCCTCCTTGACTTACCAAGCAAAGAACTTGCTCTTCTCCACTCCATTCCAAAATGGTGCTCCAAGGGCATCTAGATTCCATGGAAGGTTCCGTGGTGGCTCTCGGATCATGTCATTATCAAAATCAAACCCATTATTGTCTACTGCCACATCTCCTGCCTCATGATCATATAATGGAATTACTAGAAGCCCTTAAATTTTACATGTGAACATGGCCAGAAGCAAGGTCTCGACCTACAATACATTTTAGGGTTTAAAACAAAAACACACCAATATCTACCAATCGTGAAATTTGTGGAGAAATGGTTGAGAACCTACTAGATCCATGAAGTCATCTATCACGCCACATGTGCATAACACCATCCGGACAAAAATGGTGCAAAGATGGAAAAAATTGTTCAGGCGCACCCCTCGGTGATGAGTGCCAAGTGTCAGATTGACATGCCACGACTACTATGCTATCTAGTAGTAAAAACTCTACAGCAAGGGCAAATACACTGGCAACAAGCTCGGTAGAGAATACATTCCACCGGGGTATGCCACCAATGCCGGCTTCAAGTTTGCAATGTGTGGGAAGGTGTGCTCACACAAGTTGCACCCATGCAAGCCGTTGATCTGGCTCCATTTTGCCGGAGTGTGAGAGAGACCCAATAAAACATTGGATCACTTGAAGGCTCCTCCAATACAAAATACCATGTGAAAGAAGATTGATTGAGTGCTTACCAAGTTCAAATTTGAAATTAGATACCAAAGTGTCATAAATTCACTCAGAAGAGTTTTTTGGATCCAAAAGAGCCTTCCATAGATGGTATAGATTAGCAAGTACTATGAGATGTATTGGGAATACTCCAACATTTATAATTTTTGCATCAGAGTGAGTTGAAATTGTGTCACACGCAAAATTTAATGCAATTTTTAAAAAGTTAATTTAATTTGGATTTCAAAAAATCATTAAATAACACTAATAACTACTAGGATTAATATAAAATGCCCTTAAATCTTCTAGACACAATTAAACACTTCTCTCATTTTTTCAATCTAGTGCTTATTTTTTCAACTCTACAATCATGTCATGCACTATAGTCTTCCCTTCTTTTGAAAGAGCTTTTCCTTTACCAATGGGAGGATTATTTTTTAGGTTAAATATCTACAAGAGCATGTTGCTTCACAAACATTTACTTCTCTACATGCAATTGTCATGGTTGGGAGTGAAGAGCTAACAATGCCACTAGAGAAAACAAGCAATCAATTGAGAAAGAAATTTTATGTTAAGGAAAAATCTCTCTCTACAAAGTTTGTGGTGTTGGTCGAAGATGACACGTTCTCAAATTCGAGTGGCGTGGTTGCTCCTTTGGTGGGTATTCCATATATAGACCTTACTAGTCCAAGCAAGGAACAACTCTTTGGGGAGAAAACACTATAGAACTCTACCGAGGTAAGGAGAACAAATAGTATTTTTTCATTTTCTAATGCAATGACAAAGCCCAACACCTTGACGAAGCTTCTTTCAAAGATAGTGGAAACCAAACAAGTGGCAAAAATACCAAAGGTGTACAATGGTAACATGGTGTTTGAGTTTCCATCGACCTTAGGAAAGGTTCATCCAATGGATTCTATGGAACATAAGTATGATCCACACCACTGGACCAAACCGCAAACCTCAAACATTGCATTTTTTGGAGTGTGTCACAAAAGTCAGTGTGCAGGTGTCCTAAAGTATCTCAATGAAAGTTGTCCCAAATTGGTTAATTTTGGGAAGTCAAACACAATGAAATCCAATGGCCGTATGCTAAAATTACCTTGAATGGGTGAGTTTTGTGACGGACTTGGAGGCAAGCTTACTTGCCACTATTACGGACAACAACCTATTTGTTTGTGTACACATGTGGCTTTGTATATTATTTCATGCCAAGGGGTGAAAGCATGAGAAAATTGATGGTACATCAAGGACTTCACCAACATGACATGAGGGATGGTACGTTGAAAGGGCTCACCAATAAAACCAAAGGAATGGTTGCACGAGTTCTCAATGTAGATACACATCCAGGCACATGAAAGATTCAGATGTGTGTGGCAAAGGAAATTGTGACAACAACTTTGATGCAAGAGGGGAGATCTATGCATGTACTTGGTGAGCAAAAATTTATAAATCCCTTAGTGGAGGACAATTGGTGAGGATGCTTACTTGTTTCTCTTGTTTGTGCATATTATTTCAAAGATATGGATGTGTGTGGCAAAGGAAATTGTGACAACAACTTTAATGTAAGAGGGGAGCTCTAGGCATGTATTTGGTGAGAAAGATTACTTGTTTGTGCATATTATTTTAAAATAACTTAATTCTAAAATACAGGTTTTGAAGGTCGTGACTGCAACAAGAAATTGGTCAACATAGGAGAGCTTCGGTGTGGACTTCTTGTTGCGGCTAAAAAGGGATTGCACATATGATTTTTTTTACAGAAGCACGTTTCTTAGGCAAGGAACGGAACGAGAGCGGTGCTTTGTATTCAAGATGTCTCCAGTTGGTCCTGCATCTGGATTGGATTTGGTTAATCAAATGTAACAAAGTGGACCTGGAGATCTTTGGCACACTCGGGTATAGTTTGATCACACTCACCGAGTGGCGGATTGGGTGACCATGTCATGCTACGTTTATGATCCAAGGTTTGTCGTTTTAGGAACATATTTCTTGAGTTTGGCATATCTTAAGAAACAAAACCAACAATATGTTTACTAATGTGCATGTCCTATGGTGTAGCATGCAAGATATCCTCACTATTGCAATTTGTGAGATGAAAGAGGAATACGTGAAAGCATAAATTCTTTTCTGGCAGTGCATAAATGAAGTTATGGAGGGTCATGGATGTGAGAGAGTGGATTTACACGAATATATGGCAGACAAAGCTCAAGCCAACTGGAATTCACTTTGCACCGTGTTCAATGGTGGTAAAGACGATGTTCTACACCATCGAGAGTAATCTTGCCTTTTTCATTGGAAACAAAGCATGGTGGCACACAGCACAAAGTACATTGTCTCTTCATCTCAACAAATTCACAAAGAAATGTGCAAAGATTTGAGTTTAGCCCCCTCTAGAGAGGCAGATGTAGTGGAGTCTCATCTCCTTCGACAATGGTGGCGCAATGGAAATTGCATGGACAAAAACATCCTTGCAATGGACTCTTGGTTGAGTTGGTGGGAGGTGTGTATTGCACATTGGGGGAGCATCATGACAGCAGTAGATGGGGCAAACACTCCAAGAACCAAATTGGCCAAGAGAAAGCATGGTAGCTGGCTTGCAGGCAAAGGGTTCCAAAAAAAAACTCATTGTATGATGCATGTACTTCAGATATGGCAAATGCAATACTACAAAGCACGAAGGTAGTTTCTTACTCTCTCAAGGTAAACATATTGGAAAGGGCCCTCCACTAGCAAGACTCAAGGAAAGAGTTTCCTCTAGTTCACCACAAGTGATAAAATTAGTAAATGAGGCTACATCTAGAACACCCATGTATAAGGCTCGCATCCCGCTTGAAGGAGACAAAGAAACCATTTGGCAAAAGAGAGGGTCATCAATTGTGATTTATTTTGAGGATGGATCAACACATAGACCAGAGTACAATGCAGAAACACGTGACTCACAACACACGGAAGGCCAAGGAAGATCATTTTCATGGACGATTCAGGGGTAGGAGATGGGAGTGAGAATACCAAAGAGAAGACAAAGTTTTGTGTTTTGGAATGAAAGGTCGATGAAGCTATGTGGACAATCAAAAGAACCCCTCTCAACAGTCATGAAACATGTAGTGGTGCCCCCAGCAAAGGTAAAAGATGTGGAAAAAATATAGTGGCATGTAGTAAAGGGATTCTTGCAACATCCTTTGAGGGGTATACAAAACATCCAAATGGGCTACTCAGGCAAGGGTTTTGATTCTATCCCAGACATGTTATTCATTGCTATGTGGTGGATCATAACATAGAACCAAGGCCAGCTCCTCCTCCAATAATTTGGCCGGTTAATCTAGGAACAAATCTTATTTGGCTTGCAAGAACTTGTACTTTATTTCTTTGAGAGTGCTTGGATTGAGCCAAAATGAAAACATGTTCATACATCAGCGCGTGCTAAGCAAAGTAGATGTCTACAATGCTCTTAGCTCGTGAACGCACATATCCAAACTTAGAGTAAAGCCCCATGATTGTACAATTCTGTGACATATTTTTTGCCATGTATTGAAGCTGGAGAAGTTGATATGGATTGGGTAGGTATTGGACCTTCGGCAAAGATGTTTTGGTTTATCTTGGTTTATAAATCATTTTGTCTCTCTTTTTGTTAGCACTAATATTGATGTAAACTAATTTATGTGTATACTTCTCCTTGTGTGTGACAGAGAGAGAGAGAGAGAGAGAGAGAGAGAGAGAGAGAGAGAGAGAGAGAGAGAGAGAGAGAGAGAGAGAGATTGTGGGATAGGGTATGAGGTTGTTGAGGTGTCACATCAATAAGAAAGTAATGAATATTAATCAAGTCTGCTTGAAAAAAATCTATGACAGAGATGAGAGAGGCCGAGGCCGACGGAGGATAGAGAGAGAGAGAGAGAGAGAGAGAGAGAGAGAGAGAGAGAGAGAGAGAGAGAAGAGAGAAAGGAAGCAAAAGGCAATGGTGATGACGATGTTTGATCGAGGTTTTTTTGCCAAGGGAGAAAATGTGTGTGTGTGTGTGTGTGTGTGTGTGTGTGTGTGTGTGTGTGTGTGTGTGTGTGTGTGTGTGTGTGTGTGTGTGTGTGTCAGTGTTCGGGAAAAGTGTGCCTCAGCTTAGCCTTAAGCCGGTTGAAAAATCAAAGTAGCCGGTTGAGGGGAGGGCAATAAGGAGAAATTCCGCTTAAAATACACGGAAAATAGTGTACTTTTGCAAAAATACTGGCTAGTATTGTAAAATCTCCAGTTCAGATTTGTCTTGGAGAGATTTTTGTATGTTTGTGAAAATGATTTTTCTCGAACACTGGTGTGTGTGTGTGTGTGTGTGTGTGTGTGCGCGCGCGTGTGAGAGAGAGAGAGAGAGAGAGAGAGAGAGAGAGAGAGAGAGAGAGAGAGAGAGAGAGAGAGAGAGAGAGAGAGAGAGAGAGAGAGAGAGAGAGAGAGAAGGAGCAAGAGCAATGGTGACGATGATGTATGATCGAGGTGTATCTGCCAAGGGAAAAATCAGAGAGAGAGAGAGAGAGAGAGAGAGAGGCCGACGGACGATCAGAAGAGAGAATTTTTCTTTTGTGTGCATTGTTTCGAGTGTGTGTAGGCAGGTGTCCTGAGGTGTGACTGTGTGCAGGGAGAACATGGAAATGATTGTTTGTATGGGCGTGCAGCAGATAATGGCTTTGATGATAGGTATGTGCGTCATTTTATGTGTAATTGTGAGTGTTCCATCGGGAAAAGTGTGTATGTGATAGTGAATTCTATTGGATACGGGTGCTATGGAAACCATGGGCTATAGAGAGGCATTCTTTGTGTGTGCTAGGTGTGTTCCCTATTCCCCCTCTCCATCTTTTGGTAGCCCAATTTCTCCTATTTGAAGTTGAAGAGGAGATTTTGGCGATGCCAAATATGCGAGTTTTGAAGTGCAAGTGATGCTAGAGAGGATGTGGTCCAATCTTACCACTGGGGTCAAAGATGTGGAAACCTGGATCCAAGATTATGGTTTTTTTTTGCTGGAGTGTAGTGTGTCAAGGGAAGAAGGTGCGGTGCAAGTGTTCCCACTCTTGGTTCATGGTAAAGCGAAGAGATGGTTCGTCGATGATCTACTGGAAGAAGAAAAAACAAATTTTGAAGCCTTGAAAGCGGCTTTTTGAAACTAATTTGTGGAGGATGTGCAACTAGATGAAGTGAAACAAAAGCTTGATGGGTTGAAGCAAAGCTTGGAAGGAGATTTTCAAGCATTCAAATGGGAGTTTTAAGCCCTTTGGGAACAACTAATCAAGGTAATTTGCTGCTAAGAATGTTGGTTTTCTTAAGTTAAAGAAGTTCAAGGATTGCCTGCATGAGGAGGTGTGAGACAAAGTAGAAATAGATGGCCCAGTGACATATGAAGAAGTGGTGGCTTTAGCAAAAGGACGAATGAAGAAGATTCAAAAGAAGCACAAAGCTAGGTGGGATTGGCCAAGTCAAGTCGTACCAAAACAGGTTGATGTGGTGGTAGTCGGTCCAAAGTTGATGCAAAGGGAAGTGCCTGTGCAAGAGGAACCGAGGGTTCTATGGCTACAAAAAGATAGAGGAACTCCTATGCCTAGCAGTTACAGAGGCTCCAGCTATGAAATAAGTGCAAGCTGTTCCAGATCGAGAAAAGAAGATTCACGAGAAAACTCAGGTATGATTGGTCAAACTCCATTCATGTGTGCTAGAGATCAAAAGTTGCGGTTTGTAGATGATGTAGAAGCGGTGAAGGTAGAGGAAATCCTTAAAGTTGAGACTGGAGAAGAGATGGAAACGGATGATAGTAGTTCTATGGATGCCGATACAACATGGGATATCGATTCGACCTACTCAAGGTATGAGGAATTTGATTTTTTGCATGTGGATAAATATGTGAAAGATGTATTTGAGGAGCAGAAAGCAATGCAAACCGATGTGTTGGATAAAAGCCAAGTAGAGGAATTTGGGCCTATGAATTTGGGCCTATGAATTTGGGCCTATGAATTTGGGCCTATAAGAGAGGAAATGTAGGTAAAAATTCTATCTGGTGCCATGCTGACGGCTATACTTGTGAAGGTTTTTGTGGAATGTGTTACGGTGGTGCAACAGTTAAAGAGTTTTTCCATGAAGGACGAGGTAGCCTTGCCTATGGAAGAAGATCATGATGTTATCGTACATTGTGAATTCTTGCTTTCTTTGGTGGAGGATGATGCAATGGTAGAGCAAGTGCTTGAAGAGCGGGCAACTAAAGCTGATACGCAGAAGGTGATGATCGACTTTGACTGATGAGGAAGGGCTTGATGATGCTGGCATTGAGCTCATTGCAAGTGTGGAGGAAAGCATGGAGCCAAAGGTATAAGATCTTCTGGTGCGGCATGCATGCTCTGTGGTGCGTGAAGAATAGTCCCAGGTGGTGGCTTTACTTTCAAAGGAGGAGTGTGAGTCGTAGTTGAAGGGCATTTTGGTGAGAGCAATTGTATAGTGGGTGATCCAGCGGGTACAGGGTTTGCTTGAGGTGAACCTCACCTTACATGGTTGGGAGGGAGGGTCAGGTATGCCAATGAGAATGGTGATGTGTGTTTGTGTAGTGGAAGTGATGGTATGCTTGATGGTGCTTGGTTGGAAGTGGGCAGTATGCCAGTGAGTGCTTGGGGCAATAAAGGTATGCTATGGGCACTTTATGTGTGTGAATGGCTATATGCATTGGTACAACATTATGGGAAGTTGTTGTAGGTGGATGGAAGAGAGCAAAGCCAGACGTTTGACCCAGGTGGAAGCTTTGTTGTGATGCAGGGGTGGGGCAATAAGCAAGAATAAGACTATGTATATATGGTTTTTTGGTTTTCTCAAGTGTCTCTTTAGTGTTTCAGATTTAAAGTTCAATAAGCTCGTGGAACATGAATGTTCAACAAGGGGGTTGGGCAATGATGGTGCAGCCAAATTGTGTCGACCATAGTAGAGGGCACAAGCAGGTATGTGTGGTCTAGCAGGTAGAAGCATGGGCAGTGAAATAGGTATAAAGTGCAAGTTTGACAAGAGAGATTCTGAAGTATATGGTTGAAGCGCTTAGAGCATGTCGATCTTTACGGATGGACAATCGAAGTCTCGATTTGCCAAGATACAGACATTTGAAGTTTTGATAGTGGTCGATTCTAAGAAATTGTATTTGCATTGGAAAGTAGACCATCTAATGTGTTTTGAAGCTTGCCAGGGTTTTCAAAGATAAAAACCAGCATGTGGAATCGATTGGAATTGATGGCACGTCAATAAGAGTTTCGAGCGCGAAGATATGGCCTGATGGATTCGACAGTTGGTGATGGTCGCTCGCAGAGGTCACAAGCAAGTATGTGTGGTCTAGCATATGCAGGCATGGGTAGTGAAATAGGTATTAAGTGCAAGTTTGGCAAGAGAGATGATGAAGTGTATGGTTGAAGTGCTTGAAGTGTGGAGCATGCCGGTCTTTATGGATCAACAATTGAAGTCCTGGTTGCCAAGATATAGGCATTTGAAGTTTCAACAAGATCCACTTTTGAGAATTTTTTGTCACATTGGAAAGTGTGTCATCTGATGTTTTTTTAGTCTTGCCAGGGTGTTCAGAGACAAAGAACAACATTTGGAATCGGCTGGAATTGACGTCACGTCAATCGAAGTTTCGAGCGCGAAGATATGGCTTGATGAATCGGCAGTTGGCAGTGGTTGCAGAGGATCTGGCAGTTTTTTAATAGTCAAAATGCGGAGCGAGCAGGTGGAGTTGAAGTCTGGGATGCAGATTTCTAGTGGGTCCTTACGACTTGATCATCCGGTTTGTGAGCCCAGATTGGTGTCCAACCCAAGTGGGTGCAATCGGAAATTTTTGGAAAAATTTGGGGGGATTCCATGGGAGTTTGAAGGGCAAAGTACTGTAGGGCCGCCATGTGGCCTAGGAATTAACCCACATTGGGGTTTTTTAGAGCAGCATTGCATAGTATATACAGCATAGCGTGGAGGGAGTATTAGCATCACAAGGTGAACCTTGGGAGCTCGTTGGCCTTGGTGATGGCGTTGGCCCCCCTAGCATTGTGGTTGGTGGTGTGCGGTGTTGCTCTCTTGTGGTGATTGCCATAAACAACTGGTGGTTGTTTGTTGGTGCATTATTGAATGGCATTGAAATGCGCATGCTAACATGGTAGACCTCCTATGGGGGTGTCCTTGCGACACCTCCAAAAGGCCAAATTTTTATTCAGGGGGTCTCCCATGAGCCCTTGTCACGATGCTGTCACGTCAAAGTTGGAGGGGTGCTTCACATGCAATGAAATGTGTGAGAGAGGGAGAAGACTAGCCAACATGTCCCCACCATGCAGTATGTACTAAAAATGATAAGCCACATGTGTAGATGTATAAAAAATTCCTAAAATGATCTAGAGAGGGTTACATACTAAAAATGATAAGCCACATGTGTAGATGTATAAAAAATTCCTAAAATGATCTAGAGAGGGCTGCATGAGTATAAGAGGACACAATTTTTTTTTCATCTCCTATAAGAGGAGGGAGAGAGAACTCTAAGGGTCTTTATGACATTGGGAGATTTTTGGCCAGGGTTTTCCTATGCGACGCCAACGAGGGCTCGCCATATTTGTGTATGTCATGTGTCGGCCTTGATGAATGTGTATTGTGGAATTGAATTAATGTTGCCTTTGCTGTGCACTAGTTTTCACCGTGTTGGCCCCCCTTCCCTCTCTTTTTTCAGCTTTTATGTGCATTGTTCCGAGTGTGTGTAGGTAAGTGTGTCCCCCCAAGTGGTGTCGTGCAAAAAGAGAGAAAGAGAGAGGTGTGATTGTGTGCAGGGGGAATGATAAATTAGTGTGTGTATGGGTGTGCAACACATTGTGGTTTTGACTATGGGTGTGTGGGTCAGTTTATGTGTAATTGTGAGTTTCATTGGAAAAAGTGTGTATGTGAGAGTGAATTCTAGTGGATAGGGGTGTTGTGGAAACCCTCGACTGTAGAGAGGCATTTTTGGTGTGTGGGTGTGTGTTGGGTGTGCCCCCTATCCCCCCTCTCCAACATTGTGGGCGCGTTTGGGCAGCAAAGTGGGATTTGTCGACATTGTCGTGGATTGTCTTGGAGTGGAATCTTCTGGAGGGCATTTTTTTTGGGAGCGGGTTTGTGCCAACCCTCTGGACATTGTCAAAGAGCTTTGATGTGTGGCTTGGGAGATGAAGAGGGGGACACTAGAGCTCAAGAGAGGGACATCACAGTTTGAAAAGCGGCTCGGAGAATTATTTTGCAGCTTTTGGAGTGGGAGACAAAACAAAGCCCAGTTCTTGCAACTCCAACATGGCCCCCCTTGATCGAGCACTAGGGACAAATTGAACGGCAATAACTACACCCATTGGAACTTGATTATGAGACTCTGGTTCTCACAGAAAGGCTTATGGGACATTGTCAACGACTCGAAGCCCCGTCCTACAAGGGATCCTAACAAGAGGTACACACGCCTTCAAGTTGACGAGTATCTAAAATCGTGTGTCGATTGGAATGTTGCTAATGCAAAGGCAATGTCAACCATTGCGGAATCTCTTATAAAGGACATTTATTCAGCCATTCAAACTTTAAAGACTACCCCAATGATATGTGGTTCAAGATCGTTGGAGTGTTTGCGTAGGATTCTACGATGCAAGCAGTCACCCTTCTTGGACAGTTATTTGCCATCCAATTTCCACGAGGCAATTCCATGCGGTCATTTCTTATGAAGGCTAAAGTTATTCATGATCAAATATTGGTTATGAAAAATGCACTGACGAGAGTACTCAATTAGCTGCTTTGGTTCTCAAGAAGTTGCTTGAGGTGTATAAAATGGTGTCTAGTACACTTCGGCTACAAATTACGAAGAGAAAGTTGGAATTTGATGATCTCAGCTCTTTTCTCATTGAACAGGAAGCCGTGTTGATAACTCAAGGCAAAACTCAGATTCCAAAAATAAGTCCAAGAACCGTTATTACAATTGTGGAAAGCGTGGTCATTTGGCTAAATATTGAACATCCAAAGGCAAAGACAAAGGTTCTACAAAGGACAAAGGTAAAATCAAACATCATGAGGAAAGCAGTGATAGTGACCCATGGAAGGACAACAAAGAAGCTGTTCGTGTAGTGGAGTCTACATTGGCAAGGACTCGTCTTCTAGTCACATGGAGATTAGTTTCAACATCAGCTTCAGCTAGAGAGAGGCAAACAGTAATCCCTATGAATAATTTGGACCCTTGTGTTGGAATTCAAGTTTTCGGTGTTTGAACCTATGGTTTGGAGTTCAAGGCACATGCATCTGGTAGGGAACCAATCAGATGTATCTAAATCATTTTTGATGAGTGCACCAATCCAATGTTGTTGTTTGGATTATAGACAAGATGTTTTCCACAGTTCATTATCTTGGAGTATATTTGGTTGTGATGTGTTCACAATTCAAAGTTTCTAAAAGGCAATCGATGCTCAAGATGGCATTCTTATATGGTACAAAGTTGAGGGTAGAAAAATCAAGGTGTACTTAGTTGGTGGCCAATTCTGGGGTGTCCATGGTAGCTTCTTCATCGACGTGGTCTCACTATTTATTTCCACTATGAGCTGCAAAGAGGGTGTTAAGAGTTTGGCATCTCAAGTAAACTGCCCAATGTGATCCCATTATTTATTTTGGCTTTTTGGTATTTATTTTACTTATTTGTCAAATTCTAGGTAGGAAAATTTATTGGGTTTGATATATATGCAACCCCTTTCTCCCATTGTATTTGCACGTTCATTATTTATTGCCAAGGTTGATTAGTTCGGAGACTCTCTCTCTCTCTCTCTCTCTCTCTCTCTCTCTCTCTCTCTCTCTCTCTCTGTGTGTGTGTGTGTGTGTGTGTGTGTGTGTGTGTGTGTGTGTTAACTGAGTCAACGTCAGTTAACAGAAGCTCCTAAAGACCGAAGACGTACGAATGCACATTGAATATCAACATGAAGAAGCAATAAAGATTGGAGTTACACATTTTTCACATTTTCCCAAAATGGTCATGTATTGTAAATTCTCGATTTATTTCAAGCCATTGTAATATTTCAATGTGTTACGGGCTCAATGGGAGTTCCAAGCTGTAAAGAAAAGGTCAGTTAGTGTGCCTAGGTAGTAGATTCAGTACGTGGTGGAGCCTAAAGGCTTTGGGCGCCTGAACATTGCATATTTTTACCCTAGGTATATAAGGCAGTGTGTAAAAGAAATTAGGGTTCTCGAGCTCATTTGTTGAGAGCACTCTTTGATGAGAGATCTTGAGTGTGTGGCTATGGAGTTCTTGAGCTTCTCCTTGCTCATGTGACTTGGTTAACACTAATCAATACTTAATTCTCTTTCACTATGCCTCTCTCATGCTCTTTATGATTGCTAACGATGCTTTGATTAGCTAGATTGTAACTAATTAGTGGTTAATCCCTCCCTAATCTTGTGTGATTTTCCTCTTTTGTTTGTGTGTGCATATAGGTTTGATTGGAGTGTGGTGCTTGATAGATCTATGTGTGTGTGCTTACGATTAGTGTCTTGCATGATAGGATTAGTGTTGTGTGCGTCTTGCAATCGTTAGTATGTGTGATTGGGTTGATTAGAGGTGAAGAGAATTGGATGTGGAGATTTCCCACCATTGTGGCTTAGCTCCTCCATAGGCCGAGAAGCTCACCTCGTAAAGTCAACCATTCATGCTTCCATGATTAGCTCACTAATCGTGTGAGTGTTTCCATGCCCTAACCAGGTAGCTCATCCCTCCGGATTGATAATTTTATTGGTCATTGGAGCTATGCAACGATGGAACCCCCAACACTTCATGCCGCTGGCCGGGGACGATGGACTACGCTAGTGTAATTGTGGCATAATCGGATGTGTTTTCTCACTAATTTCACTTGTGTTTTTTATGTTTTTGTGGATTTTGGATGTGTGTGCATGAAGCAATGTGTTCATACTTCCCTAATTTATCACCGTATCTTGCCAATTGTGTGTTTACACGCTCTAATTTCACACTAACCCCTTGCTAATTTCACTAATTTTTGCTAACTTACACACTAATTTACTACCAAGCATTGGAGCTTTCAACCGTTCAATCGATCTTCAATGGAAAGGTAATCAAGGTGGTATTCTCAACCTCCCCAGAATCTAAACACGTGTAGAATTGTGTAGAGACTCCACCATGATGTAATGTAATGTCAATGCCATGTTGTTGCAATGCAATGTTGATGCTATGTTGCTATGAAAATTTTTGAACTATTCGTTTTCATGCCGTCGTAATGCCAAAAAAATTTAGATTTGGTGGTGTATGAAATTGACAAGTTCAATTGTTAATTGGTGAATGTGCGTTGTTAATTGTGTGCCTAATTGATCTAATTGCATGCTTGAATGGTCAATTGCAAGTGTGTGTGCACTAAATTCAAGTGTGTGCGCATTCTAATTGAGTGTGTGTATGCCTAATTTTAGGTGTGTGTACACTATTATGCCCTTGTTTGTGCACCTAAAAATCAATGTGTGCTTAATGATTTTTTTATTGTGATGATTGATTTGTGTTTTGGTCAAGCCCAACTAGAGATTTTTGAAATCACATTACAATTTCGACAAGATTAACCCTTTTGTGTGCGCACCTGAAGATTGGTTAAAACTGCCAATTATTTGTGTGTGTGTGTGTGTGTGTGTGTGCGTGCGCGCGCGCGCCTAAAAAGTGTTTAATGTGCATGATTAATTCAATTTTTGATTGCATGTTTGGTGTGTGTAATGGTTAATTGCTACATTTTTGAGCTCAAAACGGAGATTTACACACTCCAAATGTGTCAAATTTTGTCAATTTAATTGTTTACTTTGGATTTTATTGATAAAATTAATTGGCAGTTGAATTGATGTGCTTTTTGTGATTTTATATAGCTTCACTAATCCCCTATGTGTAGAGAATTTTTTTTAAAAAAAGAGGTATTTTTCGGATAATTTTTGGCAATTTTTTTGCTAGTTTTTTCATTAATTTTTGCTTAATTTTATAAAAAATTGATATCTTGTGATCTTTAGGAGCTATTTTGAATGTGTGTTGGCGGCTTGATTTCGAGCGCATTTGAGCTTTTCTTCGCCAAATTTTGAGTGTTTTGCTATTTCCAGGGGTCGGGTTGATGATTTTGTCGAATTTGGTGTTTTCTGTAAAAACTGCTATTTTTGTTGTTCTTTTACGTGTCGAAAGTGTTCAATCGTGATTGCCGGTGATTTTTAGAGATTTCTAGAATTTTCCATGATTTTTTTGGCAATTTTTGGGATTTTCGAATGATTTTTGGTGTTCTCGGGTGATTTTCGGCCTATTTTTGGCATTCTTGGACGTTTGAAATTAAATTTTTATAAAACAAATTTTGAGCTAGACGCCCTTGCCTTGCGGCGCATAAAATTTCCTCGTCGATGGGTAGATCTTTACGGTCTGTTGAGATAGTTTTCATCGACATTAAAATACTCTTCTTCTTCTTCTTTTTCTCTCCGCGTGAACACCCTCCACACAACTCTCTCTCTCTTTTCCTCACTCTCTCTCTAACTCCCCCTCACTAACGCTTATTAATACTCTCTCACTAACTCCCCCTCACTCTCTCTCCGCTTATTAACAATCTATCACTAACCCCCCTCACTCTCTCTCCGATAATTAACTCTCCCTCTCCTCCCTACTCTCTCGCTCTCTTCCTCTCTCTTGCTTTCTCTCCCTTCTTTAGACCACCCTCACACACACACTCCTAGACTCTCTCTCTTCTCGTGCCCCGCATGCTGCCAGCTCGGCCCCCAAAACCCGCATCGCCTTGTCCTTTCCCCCCCTCTGTTGCTTACCCTTTCTCTCCCCCCTTTTGTCGTGTACCTCCCCATGCCCACTGATGGCGCTGAAGCGTGCGCATTCTCACATTTTATCTGCTACGCGCCATCACCGCCAGGCCCGGGTGCAGTTGCCACGTCAGTGCGCCCAGTTGCCCCCACTTTCAAGAGTCACTCTCTCTCTGCCCTCTGTGCCCGCTGCTCCCTTCTTTGTCTACTACGTGCCAAGACTTCGAATTTCGCAAGTCAACGGCTGCCAACGAGCATTAGTTAGGTTAGGTTAGTTTGGTTAGGTTAAGTCAAAAAAAAAACTTTTAAAAAAACTAAATGTTTAAAAAGGATTAGAAAAATCACAAAAAATTATAAAAACTCACCAAAATTTATAAAAAATAAAAAACTCATAAAAATTTCACCCAAAAAAAAGCTCATAGAAAATCATAAAAAAATAAAAAATTACACAAATAATTCACAAAAAAATCATAAAAACGCAAAACAAATCCATAAAAAATCAAAAAGTGGTCGAAAAAATCAAAATAAATCTTAAAATTTTCATTAAAATTCTAAAATTCACAAAAATTTCTTAAACGATCAAAACTTTTCCAAAAAAATCATTAAAAATCATAAAAGTACCAAAAAATGTAGAAAATTTAAAATTTCATTAAAAATTTTAATAAAATAAAAAGAAAGTCGTCAAAAGAGTCGGAAAGAGATAGAAAAGCAAAAAAGCAAAGCCGAAAGAGTCACGCACCAAGCAAAGAGCACAAAAGCGAGCAAGTGGAAAAAAGCAAAGCCGAGAAAATTACACCGCGCAAAGCAAATCAGATCATCCAAAAAAAGCGAGCAAAACGACCAACTCAAAGTCGTTTGAGGGGTAGATAAATTTCAAAATTGTGCAAACCGAAATTGGCTAGTGCAATTATTGCACTAAAAATTAGCTTCCACAAACATACACAAATCTCGGTGGATTGCAAATTAGGCTATTCAGAGCCCAGAGTTTCATCGTTTCAAAAGTTTAATCGAACCGAGCAGCAAAAATTCTACTAATCGATACCAAAATCTGTTAGGAGACAGTTTTGGTAGAACAATATGACATGGAATCAAATAGAGACGAGAGTTCAAGTACAACCGAGCAAGCCAGTAGCAGTGGTAGCACAAGTACAACAACATAGAAAATTTTACAGCTGTATGGCTACAATGGAGATAAATTTTTATATGCAAATTCAGGAGGCCATAGATACTTGATGAGCAGCACAGGAGCCAAGATTCTATTGATCAGAGTAAAGCCAGATTCAAAAAACTCCCAGATGTTCACAGACTTCAGTGGAGCCAGGTATTGCAAGCTCAAAGATGAAGTGCAGATAGAAGTTCAGAAAGTCAACCCAAGTGTTTATTCAAAAATCTGCACAAGCTAGCAAAACATATAGTTTGGACATATGCAATCAGGGTCATTGTACATGGATTACATTGGTAAGATCTATAATCAAGATCAAGAAATGGAAGACCAATAGATCAACCAATTGAAACCAATCTAATTAGAGAACCAAGCCAAAGATGGTACATAGGTCAAGATGGAGCAATCTATAGCCGTTCAGTGTTCTGAAAGAAGATGCCGACTACTTGGCAAGCACAGAAGCAGAAACTTCTCAGCTAGAGCTTGACATGACAGAACCAAATAAAATACCACCAGTCATGGCGTATTGCTCAGATTGTGGATGAAAAGGTGGACATTTTTCTGAAGATTGTCCAAGAAATTCAGAAAACAAGGACACATCAACTGCCAACAAGCAAGGCACTGAGAAAATTGGAAATGCGAATCTCTATGTGAGTGCATTTAACTGGTCACTTTTAATGCAATCAGATGATTCTACATTACTGTCAGAAGCACCAGTTAAAGCATTGCAAGTTCAAAATCAGCATATAGATGTTCCTTCACCTGAAAAGCTTAAAATTGATTCTTTGAACAACAAATTCTTGCATGAATTTGGTCAAGGTGTCCAAATATCACCAAATGTTGAAAAGACTATTAAATTTGCAAATGATTTTGCATCCATCCACTACCGCAAGTGTGCAATCATTCACGAGTCTAAGGGACACATCAGACAAAATGATGTTAGCTTTATATGGTACACAAAATTCATATGCACAGTATGTAGACCAAAAAGGAAAACTGTACAAAAAGGATCGACCAGTGTTTGAACGGCCCACAGACCGACTCATAGAAGTGCATCCAGTGATAGATCAGAAAGGATGGTTCATTTTAGAGGAAAGAATTTGTTATAGCCCATCCTCCTTAGAGCTGAAGGATATTACCCGAGTGAACCCAGAAATCTGTTCAGAGCCAAACTCTCCTCCATTGAAAATCAAGCTTCGACGTTGTAACCAAACAAGCATATAATTTGATCAAAACAATCGTAGATATAGAAGGGAGTCTAGCATCTATGATGCCTTGGATCCTTAAACCACAGAAGCTCATATCATAGGAGACCCATGGGATAGACAATATCAAGGCAAAGTTAATGCTATCTACTGTTGGAATTAGGGTTGCAAGGAAACGCACACAGCTTGGGGAAGACGTAGGAAGCTCAAGGCACACAATAGAGAGTGTGTTTTTAGTGTGCAATGAAAAGATAGATAGCCCTAAACTGATGGGCATATATACAATGCTGGGGGGGGGGGGGAAACCTCCTAAAGAGGGAAAAAATGCCCCGGCGGTCCTAGTGTGTTCACACACATCACTACCACATGTATATGGTAACATATCCCCCCTAGAGTGATGCGTTGAACGAGAGCTGGCACATGAGTAAAGGAAAGTGTCATGCCTTGAGGACATGATCAGTCCACAAGGAGGAGTAAGCCCAAAGCTTTACGGAAAGCTTCAAGCTTCTCACGAGACAATGCCTTTATGAAAAGATCTACAAGGTTGTCTTGTGTTGACACATAAGCCAAGCTGATCTCTCCTGTTGAGAGCCTCTCCCTAACATAGTGGTAATGCACCTCAATGTGCTTTGTGCAAGCATGAAAAACTGGATTCCTTGCAATTGCCAATGCGCTCTGACTGTCACTGGCTTGTCCAACACCCAAATCAGCCATAAGGCATCTGAGCCATACACCCTCAACCGTAGCTGTGAAGACTGCCTTGTACTCAGCCTCACAACTCGAAGTGGCCACAGTAGGTTGCTTCTTGTTCAACCATGATATACATGAACTGCCAAGCATGAAACAAAAACCACTTGTGGACACTCTCGTGTCAAAAAAACCAGCCCAATCTAAGTCCAAAAAAGCATGTAAGTCTGGCAACAATGATCCCCCCCTTGGGATAAAACAAGCCAAGATGTAAAGTGCCACTAAGGTACCGAAAAATCCTCTTGACAGCCTGCCAATGCTTAGACCCTGGGCTATGCATAAACCTGCTACAAACTGAATATATGGCTTTGTGTTGCATACATAAATGAGGCAGCCAACAGTAGTTTGGTAAAGAGTGACATCAACAGGATCAACAACATCATGTAGACTCAACTTCAAACCTGTTTCCATGGGAGTGGCAATAGGTTTGCAATCCTCAAGTCCAAACTTACATAGTAATGTCTCTATGTAACTTTTTTGACACAAGGCAATACCACCATCACAATGCTTAAACTGTATACCCAAGTAATGATGCAACAGCCCCAAATCTTTCATCTTGAAAGTAGAATTCAAATAAGCCTTAATTAAGCAATATGTCTCTCATTTGGTTCAGTGATCAGCAAGTCATCTACATAAAGAACCACAATGAGAAGTACATCGCCCTCACGCTTTACATACAATGTGCTTTTTGTTGGACTGTTATGAAATCCTTGTTTGACCAAATGAGTGTCAGCTTTCTTATACCAAGCACGAGGAGATTGCTTCAACCCATACAAAGCCTTGTTACATTTGCACACTTTGTCCTCTGGTCCTTTCTTGACAAAACCGCGAGGCTGTGTTACATAAACTTCCTCAAATATGTCACCATTCAAGAAAGCAATAACAATGTCTGATTGATGTACATCCCAACCAAAATGAGCTACCAATGCACATAGAAAATGCACAATAACCATACGACAAGTGGGAGCAAAATTTTCTTCATAATCTATGTTGTTTTGCTATGCATAACCCTTTGCAACAAATCAAGCCTTATGGCGATCCATCTCACCATCCGGCTTGCGTTTCAACTTGTAAACCCACTTCGTACCAATGGCCTTTTTGCCAGGAGTCAAATCACATAAAGTCCATGTGTCCCTTTCTATAAGTGCATCATATTCTGATTACATGGCAGCCATCCAATTTTTTGAATTTTGTGCTTCATCAAAAGATAGAGGTTCCTCAACATCGTGTAAGCTAGACATAGCCAAAGCATAACAATCTGATGCATAAGATGCATGGCGAGAGCCTGAACGAGTACGACTAGACAAAGGTGCATCCAATTTACTATCGCGCAAGGTATGCACCATCCATTTTGGCATACCTCTAGCCTGCTCATTTTCAGCCCTTTCTTCATCAAGTACATCATGTACATCTGCATCAGTAATAGACTGATCTGTAACATTTTTAGAAACCCCCATAGGTTGTACATTTGCCTCATTGGAATTTACATTCAAACTTCCACCACTGTAAAGAGGCAACAAAGTGTCATAAATGTCCTGTGATCTTACATTACTGTCTCTAGTACATGACAGCAAGGGCTGAACAAAATCTTCCACAAACACTACATCACGTGAAACCAAAATACGCTTTTTTTGCGGATGATACAACCTGTAACTTTTTTTTTCACCACTATAACCAACAAAAATACATTTGACAGCCTTATCATCCCATTTTCTGCGCTTCACTTGTGGCACTAAACCATAAGCCAAACAGCCAAAAACACGCATGTGCTCAATAGATGGCTTTCTATCATGCCATGCTTCATATGGAGTTATAGACTGCAATGCTTTCATAGGAGACCTGTTGAGTACATAAGTGGCACACATGACAGCCTCGAGCCAAAATGAATGTGGTAAAGCTTGACTCTGGACCATGCATCTTGCCATTTCCATAAGAGACCTGTTTTTCCTCTCAGCAACACATTGGTACATTGGTGTTTTATCCCATGACTAGCCAGAAATGCATCAAATTCATGAGACATATACTCCCCCTCTCAATCGGAACGGAGGGTGCCCGTAGTACATTTCGATACATTTTCAGCCATAGCCAGAAATTGTTTGAAGCACATAAAAACTTCGGACTTCGCTTTAAGCGGAAATACCCATGCATGCCTAAAGTACATCAATGAAAGTCACGAAGTACAGGTAATTGCCGCCCAAGGACGAACTTTGCATGGGCCCACAAACATCACTATGCACAAGTTGCAACCTGCATGTGGCCCTAACTGATCCATCCTTTGGAAACTTAGAACGTTGTATTTTACCCAAAATACAGCCTTCACAAACATGTTTGATAGGTGCTTCAAGAGGCGGCAAAGAAGCAACCATATCAGATTTCTACAAACACAGTAAACTGGCAAAATTCAGATGCCCAAAACTTGAATGCCAAAGTTTTGCATCTGAAATAGCCCTTGAATCTGCAACTGCATTTGCAAAATTTTGTCCACACTTGTCATACAAAGTGAGCTTATACAGCCCACGGCACAAAAGGCCAAATGCAACAATTTCATCACCAAAACTGAGATCATGAACTGTACATTTGTCATCCACAATTTGACTACAAGTCCAAGTCTAGCAAGTGCGGATACAGACAAAAGTTTCTTTTTTATCCTAGGTACATAAAGTGCATCAACAAGTGTGAAAGAACTGCCATTTGCAGCAGTAAGCACAGTCTTTCCAACTCCCTGAACCAGATAAGTGGAATTGTTGGCACAAGTGACTGAATTCCCATGAGGGACAGACTGGAGAGAGGTGAACAATTCACGATGTGAGGTAATGTGATTTGTAGCACCACTGTCAAAATATCACACATGTGAATCTGCAGCAACTGACATGCATGCATCATGGACAACAGGATTGTAAGTGCACTCTGCACTAAAAGCCCATTTTGCATCAACATCAGCATCACAGTCTCCTTTGACAGAAGACTCAACAATGGCTGCATTTGTAGTGGAACCAGCATTTGCAGTGGAGCCACCCTCTTTCTTCTTAGCCTCTTTTGCCTTCAACTTCGGATACTACTTGATCAAGTGATCATTAGCTTTACAATAATGGCAATGCATCTTCTTTTTGCCCTTATCACCAGAATTTCCAGACGAATTGCTGCAAGCGGAAGTATTAGGAACAAAAGTTTTGCCACTCGCAGCAGAACCATAAGAAGTGGCTGCATTGCTGTTACCACCCTTTCTTTGAGAAGCAATGAAAGCCTGTTCAATTGCACGCTGTCTACTCTTGTTTTTCTAGAAAGTGACTCTTGCAACATCAATGTGCATAATGCATCAAACTTGACAACTTCAGGATTTCCTTGGGTCATAAGTCTCCAAGAACTAGCAAAAGTTTGGTAAGAATCTGGTAAGGCATCAAGAACAGTCTGCACAAGGGAACTGTCTAAAATGACTCACCTGCAGAAATAAGTTGCTCATGATATCCTTCACACTAGCAAGGAAAGTGTCCATAACATCTTCCTCATGCATAATCTTTGACTCCAACTCTTTACGCAGCAAAGCAATTTTAGCCTCATTGTGACTTGCATAAAGACCATGCAAAATATCCCAAGCCTGTTTTTCTGATTTTGTTGAACGAATGTGAGGAACAATGGTGCACTTCACAGACAACACAATCAATGCATGAGCCTACGCATCCTTTACATCCCAACGAGATTGTTCTACCGTAGGCAAAACAACTCTAATAACAGCAATTCTTGCAGCAAGACCTGCAACATCCTCAACATCGCCTGCATCCTCAGAACCAGGACGTACATCAATGCCCTGCACAATATTCCAGACGCCCTTTGACACAAGAACATGTTGCATCATGTAAGCCCATATAGGGTAATTGTCCCCATCCAATTTGTCCTCAGTAGCAAACATGTTGAACACATCTCTGTTGTTGTCAGCCATGGTAAATGCTGCACTTGATGTTAAAATTACCCGAACAAAGGAGAAACGAAGCAAAAACAACACGTGCTATATAGCACAAACCGTAGAAGGCTATATGGCACCTATTATGCAGAAAATGGCTCTGAAAGAAATTCTGCACAAAATGACGAAATTGCCTGTGCAATACTGCTTGTAGTGGAAACGGAGGCCGAAATAAGCCCGAATCAGAAATCTGAGCAAAGCTTGCCAAAGCTCACTGAAATCGAAGAAAATGAGCAGGCGTGTGCTGGAGCTGCTAGCGACTAAGCCCGGGAGGACACAACCTGGTCTGATACCAATTGTTGGAATTAGGGTTGCAAGGAAACACACACAGCTTGGGGAAGAGGAAGGACGCTCAAGGCACACAGTAGAGAGTGTGTTACTTAGTGTGCAATGAAAAGATAGATAGCCCTAGAGTGATGGGCGTATATACAATGCTCGGGGGAAAAAACCTCCTAAAGAGGAAAAAATGCCCCGGCGGTCCTAGTGTGTTCACACACATCACTACCACATGTATATGGTAACATCTACAGCCTGACTTGGGGAATAAGTTGTCATGTTTCACGGAGATACAAAGGAAACTATGCAGAAGGTTTACAGATGCCAAATGTTAATAGTACTACCCAAAGTGTACCTTCACAGTCCTAAAAGGTGAGACTAAACCAGAGCCACACAATTTTGAACTCTTACAATGAAGAAGGCTATAGTGATCAGCCTAAGAACGGGGGAGCTGTAAATCCATCAAGCTCAGCTTATGTACCAGGAAATGCTACACTAGTTAGAAGCCCTAGAGCCTCTAGTCAATAGACCCCTTCAAAGCAGAAACCATTGAAATATCATATGGTTGTTGGAAGTTTCCAATTGACCCAGGTTCCCTCAGAATCTGCAGACAAATGCTTATATGAAGATCATCAGAGACAAAAGTAGCCAACAAATCCAATAGTGTTCAAACAGTTACATGTGACCAAGCTCACATATGCATATCAAGATGCACATGGTAACGAATATCAATAAGATCATGACCTTGTACAAACCCATACGAATGGCCCGACTGAAGTCAAAGACTATCTAAAGATGATGCAAAGCCTCAAGCTACCAGAACAGGTGATAGAAAATTCAAAATCAATAAAAGCTAAAGTCCAGAAGGATACACAAAGGTTACCACCAAAATCTCCTCCGAAGAGACAAATTCTACCAGAAAGTACATTGGATCTTTTAAGGTCAAAGGTTACCGAGATGCAGGTGGACAATGCTCAACAGTTGCAAAAAGGTGTAGACTCACAGTCATACGAGTCGACATCAATGGAAGCACGTGATCAAAGCAAAGAAAATGCAGATAAAGTTCAACCAAAGGACACTTCCACAGCAAAAGCAGTCAATTCAAACAAGAATCTTGAGACGATCAAGTGCAACATTGTTGGTGAAAACGAAGAAAAGTTGTGAAGAGAAGTAAAGCTAGATTTTCATTTAGAGAAGAACCTCATGTCTTTTCACACTTGGAAAAGATGTGGCCAACCACAACTGGAAGATGCTCTTGAATTTGTGAGCATATCTGGAGACAAACGAGCAAAATGCTGGGGAATCATCTCCACCACCATTGAAGTAAGTCCACAGATCATCATAGCTCAATAACATGTGATCATAGCAAAAGATATGCCACACGACATCATAATGGGAATGCCAATGGCCCAAAAGGTCCTAGAGATACAGAATGCAAACATGATGGAGTCATCACAGACAACCAAGAATGAAGACCAACAATGGTCACCCGCGGACGACGGCACAAAGTCCTCAAGCACAGTTAAAATGGAGACCGATGCCAAAGCAAAGCTTATTGAAGATGATTCATCTCCATTGAACAAAACTTCAGAAAAGCTTAAAGCGAATCAGGAAACAGCAAGTATAGATCAAACAGAGCAAAGAGCAACCATGATAGCTATTGAGCAGAGAATGCCACCAAAGCTAGAAGTATAGAAGAACAAGGTTACAGACAACCAAGAAGCAGTAGAAAGTCCAAAGATCGAAACATTGCCAGAAGAATTAGTTGATGTAAGTCAGATTGGGAAACAAAGTCTCAAGACACCCTCCATAGAGACACAGTTAGATCAACATGAGACCATGTCAAAAGCAGGGCAGAAATCTTCAATAGAGACAACAATGAGAATAGCTATAGTTCTCAACAGTACAAAAGGAGCAAGTGTCAGATGCAATGCTCTACTTGATAACAAAGCAAAGTACAATATGGTTGCAGACAACACTCAGAGTATTCTAGAGATTACTCAGGGCAAGCCGGGTAACAGAGAAATAATGGGTAAGGCTACAAGTCACAAAGAAATGGTTGCTACCCTTAGCATCCAAAATCATGATGAGCAGGTAAAGTTTCAGGTGAAGCCTTCAAAGGAAATTCTTGCAGATGTCATCATTGGACATCATTGGTTAGACCAATACCAGTGATGGCCGATTTCTTAAAATCAAAGAAAAAAAGAAAAAAAAACTTATTTTTCCTCTACTGGAGCCTTGGTGACACTGTTGGAAGGCTCGGCACCGCCAGGTAAACCTCACGACACCTCTACGGGCATGGCACACCCCCCCCCTTTCGATTGGCCGGCCTTATCACCTCAGGCCCCCGCTTGTCTATACACCAGCCTAGCCGGCCGCCCTCGGTTTTAGATACCCCTTCTCTCTTCCCCCGTAGTTTATCCCCCCCCCCCCGACGGGCATCGAATGAAATAACCCCCCCCCCCCCCCCCCCTCTCTCTCTCTCTCATTTTCCCTACATACCTCTCTCTAATATCCTCTCTCTCACCTCACCCTCCATCCCCCCCCCCCCCCCCCCCCTACTCGCCACCCTCGGCCAGGCGCAAGCCTCGAGCACTCATCACGACCCCTCTATCGCTTTCCCTGTTTCGCTCCCTCCGGGTCGAGCCGCACGTGAACGCTCGCTCTCCCGTATTCTTATCCACACCCCCGCCACCCTCCATTCCCCCCCCCCCCCCCCCCCCCCCCCCCCCCCATGATGGGCACCCGCCCTATGGATTCCCTCTCTCTCTCTCTCTCCACGCCACCTCATCCTCTCTCTCTCTCTCTCTCTCTCTCTCTCTCTCTCTCTCTCTCTCTCTCTCTCTCTCTCTCTCTCTCTCTCTCTCTCTCTCTCTCTCTCTCTCTCTCTCTCTTCCGTTTCAGCCCGAAGGCGCAGCGCAAGGAGCCGGAGCCCACTCTCTCTTCACCACACACCACACACACACACACACACCCTCACTCACCACCCCAATCCCCTCTCCCTCTCTCGCGCTCTGCTTCGGCACAGCCCGACCGCCATCTCTCTCTCCCTCTCGGCCTGTACAGGCACATCGCACGGCTTCTCTCTCTCTCTCTACACACACACACACACACACACACCCCCCAACCCCCTATCTTCGCGTAGCTGCAGCTGGCCGCCAACACAGAGAAAAAATATATAAAAAACATATATATAATATATATAGATAAGCCCCGTTCCCACCGCACGCTTGCGCACACATACAAATACACACACATGCACTCACGCATGCGCACCCATATATATATATATATATATACACACATCTGTCCACATGCACATACGTACACACCCACGCATATACGCACATAAATACAAGGAAAAAAACGGAAGGATTCCACGACTACGACGACAACGAAAAAGAAGGAGGACCCAAAGCACATGCCGCCAACAACCAAAAAGAGGAAATACGCCGAAGGCATGCCCCGGCCGACCCCGAAAAGAAGTACGCTCGACACCGATGCACCGGCAACACACAACCACGACGCCAATTTCAATAATTTATAGGTTATTTTCATCATTTCTTCGATTTTCACCCAAGCCATTGTAAAATGCCACTTTGTAAATTTCCTCTCTCTAGGTGATGGTCACAAAGGCCCACCTAGAGATTCTCATCTTTTAATAACCTCCCAAAACAAAGCAAGGGTCAACCACACCGGGCCCACCACTTGCTTTGTCTCCCCGATTAAGCTTACTCTAATCACACTGGGATTACCATAATCCAAGCAGCCAACACCTATAAATTGGCAATGAGAGGTCACTATCAGGGGGGGACGCACATAAATACAAGGAAAAAACGAAGGATTCCACGACTACGACGACAACGAAAAAGAAGGAGGACCCAAAGCACACGCCGCCAACAACCAAAAAGAGGAAATACGCCGAAGGCATGTCCCGGCCGACCCCGAAAAGAAGTACGCTCGACACCGACGCACCGGCAACACACAACCACGACGCCAATTTCAGTAATTTATAGGTTATTTTCATCATTTCTTCGGTTTTCACCCAAGCCATTGTAAAATGCCACTTTGTAAATTTCCTCTCTCTAAGTGATGGTCACAAAGGCCCACCTAGAGATTCTCATCTTTTAATAACCTCCCAAAACAAAGCAAGGGTCAACCACACCAGGCCCACCACTTGCTTTGTCTCCCCGATTAAGCTTACGCTAATCACACTGGGATTACCATAATCCAAGCAGCCAACACCTATAAATTGGCAATGAGAGGTCACTATCGGGGGGGGGGGGCGCAATCCATGAGAAGTCAGCACTTGGTAGAGTGTAGTGGGAAGAGTTGACACTATCACCATCACGGGGAGGGGGCTTGTGTGTTGGGTTTGCCTTGGGAATTGCACCATGCGAAGGGAGCCACGTCCATCTCTCGACTCCAATGGTCGATGCACACACGTATACACGCTCTTGGTAGCAAGCTTCACAATCATTGAGTCGTCTTAGAAAACGCACCAAGTAGTTTGCACCACCTCCTCTCCCTACCTCTCTACCACCATGGCGTGCCATTTGTAAATACTGCAGAAATAATTCTCCCTCACACCTCCGAGGATTTTCATCATTTGCAAATCTCTCTCTCTCTCTCTCTCTCTCTCTCTCTCTCTCTCTCTCTCTCTCTCTCTCTCTCTCTCTCTCTCTCTCTCTCTGTGTGTGTGTGTGTGTGTGTGTGTGTGTGTGTGTGTGTGTGTGTAAGTTTGCGGTTTTCATATCATCATGGTTTGCATCCTAGCCGCTCAAAGCTAGGTGGTGCCCCCTGTTCGCTTTACCGTGATAGGCTCGAGGCGCACCATTCGCTTTGCTCCCGTCATTTGGTGCCCCCACGGAGGAGGGCTTTCTAAGACCCTTCAGTTTACAATGCTGAAAGTGACGCCCGCTATCCATCATGGACAAATGAATGAAGGAATTTTCTAACTGGAGGACGGAAGAGGAGGAGACGAAGGAGGCACTAGCTGCCTTCATTGAAGTGCTACTGCCAGGCTGCAGCGTCGTCAGTATTCAAGAGGTAAATTCTCCATCTCGTGTTGCTTGTTCTAACCATAAGTTGAGAGCATCAGGAGGGAGGTTGGTGAAGTTCCATCACTGTTGTCAACCAAGACACACTGTCAATGAGTGCCAGCAACGAAGACAGCGAAAGGGCTGAAGTTGTCTACATCGGCATTCATCGCGAAGAAGTCATCCACATCAAAGAAGGGCAGAAAACGGTGAGGCCTCTTTTCCCTAAAGAAACTGCAGTCAAAGTTATAACTCCAAAGTGGCCTAAAGGGGCTGCTCGAGCCAAAGGTAAGGAGAAGATAAACCAGCCTGGAAACACATGACCCCGAAGGGAGAATCATCTTGCCAAGCAATTGCTTCAAGCTCAGAAAGTCGGGTTGTGCCCAGCTTGCCAAAGAGGAAGTCATCCGAAGCTAAGCGGCGGAAGGTCGCCTACCGATTTTTTGCACGACGCATGTGAGTGCTACCAATCCACTTCGACAATCCTGAAGAAGAAGTGGTAAGAAGATTCCCATGTCCTAGGGAAGAGTGGTTCGGCTACTGCTTTCACTGTTTTGGAAAGCGAGTGGAGGATCTTCCTCCTCTCCCTGTACAACTTATCCTGAAGAAGCTCTCTACCACGGGTGAAACCCAGTGGGCCGGGGACAAGTTGCAACTGAATGGAGTAGAATTCATGCAACACGCCGACTACGAAAATTACCTGCAATTGCTATTAGCCAAGAGGCTGGGAGTGGTCAGACGCGTCGCCATCACCCCGTACATGCTGAGCAACGAAGGAAAGGTAGAGCCCATGAAAGGCGACGACCTCTTGTGGATGTGTCGACTCATCAACACCAGCACGGCAAGAGTATAAGTAAGTATTCCACCCTCTGTGCATGATGAAAAACGGGCCGATGGCATTCCCGTTCAGATTCCTACAGCATGTGCATGTGAATATCTATGTAGATAGGAAAGTCTTCTACCAACAGAAGATCGTACACCTATTCGGTGCGGCGGTACTAGGAGAAATCCTCAATTCCCCGAACCCTATCATTCTCCCCATATTGGATTACCATCATTCCTTTAATGTTTCTATCTTTATCTTGTTTTAACTTATCCACCCACCCCTATAAAAAGCCACTATGAGCCTCTACTGTTGTTAATGTAAAAGAAAAAAAAAAAAGAGGTTTGTAATTTCCTGAGTCACTACCATGGCAAGTGTTTCTTTCCCCACGTTCAGTGGAAAGAAGGGAGAGGATCTCATCGCCGACTTTTTGGATGATTTCGACATTGCTTGTGTCGTCTCCAACAAAGATGACGACGCTTCACGACTTAGAATTTTTCCTCTACTAATGAAAGTAGGGGCCAAGTCCTGGTATAATGCATTGCCCCAGGCTACCAAGAATGCATGGGATGTGTTAAGGGCTGCTTTTGTAAAGAGGTTTGGTGGAGGCGCAACCTCGGAGAAGCTATGGCAGCTACTGACAAAATTAAAGCAGGGAGGTCTATTGGAGTATGCCACCTATGAGTCCAAATTTGTGGACTTATGGGAGATATGGGTTGCCTCACTGTAGGAAGACGAAGGAGCGCCTAATTTCCTAAAGAAGAACCGTTTCATTGCTGGTCTATGGTCGCCGCTTAGAGAGAAGGTGAAGGGAAGGTTTCCTGCAACATATGAGTTGGCAGTCGAAGTAGCCCGCCTTAAAGACAAGAAGCTGTGCATGCAAGCAAGAATACACGAGTCAGAGGAAACAAGCTCGGCCCAACCAACCCCAATGACTGCAACAGCCAATCATAGAGTCCAACCCGCAAGAGGCATCAGAAGAGCAGCAAGACCTGCTGAGTCGCATTACCACCCAACTAGAGAGTTTATCTGTGCATCTCGTGCAGCAAGGGCATGCACCTGGCAGGAAGCCAGAACAAGGAAGAGGACAACGAAGGTAGAACGAAGAGTACCATTGTTACAACTGCGGGGAAGATTGCCATGGAATGTACTACTGCCCACACCCGAGGAGGCAAAATTTCAATAGAGGGGGGAGACAGAATCAGATCTCTCCGCCAAGAGCAAGACCACCACCACCTAGGCAACTAGGACCGATCCCACCGGTCCAAATCCTTCGACCACCTATACAATAGCAACCACCACCCCAACCTCTCATTTCACCACTACCCCCACCACCTGCTGTGAACCAAGCGGTGAGTGTTATTAGCTTGGAGGCTAAAGGGAAGGCAAAGGTAGAAGAATCAGTTCAAGAGAAGCACAAAGGGAAAGCGAAGGTAGAAGAAGTGGATGCTATGGGAGTGAAGCGTGCCAAGCATGAAGAAGCATCTCAAAGAGAAGAGAAGATGAAAGGGAAGGCCAAGTCTAGCAAGCAAGCAGTTAAACCGCGACGGAAGATAGACATCGTGGACTTCTCATTAGGTGAGTATGCAAAACCCTATGACTTAGTTCAGGATGTGTTAATGCAGGGCCTAAAGATAACTTGGCCCCAATTACTCCTCCTTGCACCAAGGATGAGGAGGCAATGGACAAAAATGGTAAGTACCAAGAAATCAAGGCCCAGGATAGCTGGGGCTATCTCTAGAAGGGATCTCGACGACATCCTACCAACCATGGACGCTCACATCAAGGGGCAACGAATCTCAAACGTCTACATAGATGGTGGCGCACAAATATGCGTCATGAGTGAAAATATGATGCACCATCTAGGTCTAGAGGTAAGTAGGCCGGCACCCTGCCGAGCCAAGATGGCAAACAATGTAAGAGTGAAATGCTGATGGGGGCTTTTCACAAGCCAAGCTCCCATACCCCTCTTCTCTCGTCCCCACCCCATGAAAACCCCCTCTTATGGAGGGAGTGATAAAAGGCATTGGAAAAAGTAAGAAAAAAATAAAGTATGATTATGTAAATATATAAGAAAGGTAAAATAGGCCACCTCATGCCTGCGGGGCAGCCCATCCCCACCTTGCCTCCTTTTTCTTCATTGTTTCCCCACCGTGTGTCCCTTTTCCTCTCCTCCACTCAAAAGGTCAACCCCCTCTCTCTTCCCCTTGTCCTTTCTCCTTTCTCTCTCCCTTGAAGCTACCCCACCCCCTGTCCTTACCAATAATGCACCCTAACTCACATGCCACCTCTCCTATCTTCCAAAACAGTATACCCCACCCCCCCTTTTCTCTCTCCTACACTCTCCCACGATCCAAATACCCCCCTCTCTCTCTAAAATTCGAAATCTCTGTTGTCTTGTAGCCAAATGGCCTCCCCCACACTCACACACACTCAGTTTCACTGAAAAAGGTGCCCATAGACCCATCCCCACCCAGTGGTTACCTGATTTTCTTATGTTCACACACATCTGCACACAGATTCACCTCTGAACACACTCCCCTTTCTCCCCTCTTGTAGTTACTTTATTCTCCATGTCACCTCTCTTTTTTCCATTCACCCATCTCTCTCTCTCATGAGACTACTGTTCTGGCACATATACACACAGCCAGACAAGTGGGGCCCACAGTCACATGGCCTGTGTAGATAATGATTTCTTCATTTCTAAATTCTAGAATTTCTCCCCCCTCCTACCCTATATAAAGAGGGTTCACCATCACACTAAACACACACACAACATCACCAAAGAACACACTATGCACTGTGTGCCTAGTGCACACACACACACACCCACACCATCACCATCACCGCAATCACCATGCTTGTCTTGAGCATGACCTCTACACCCTTGGCTATGGAAGATGAAGGGCAACTAAATGAAGGATGATGGCCATAATCCTCGTGCGAGTCTTCGCCATCAACTCCCACCTATCCGCATGTGCTCTACCACTCTCTCCCTTCTCATTCCCCTACCCTATGCTCCCCATTTCATCGCCTAATTCTCTAAATAAAGCTTGAGGTTTTGTGAGTATGTTTTCTTGCAATGTTTTGCCCATGTGAGGTGTGCGGAATCGCCACCTAGTCTTGTGTTTTGGAGTGAGCTTGTGTATGTGTGAAGGGTGTGCGGATTCGCCATCCTTTTGTGATGCCTAAGTACTAAGCCGCTATACCCCCTCCCTCACTCTCTCTCTCTCTCTCTCTCTCTCTCTCTCTCTCTCTCACTTGATCTCATTCCCTTTCCTTTTCATCATTACTCCCAAGCATCCATCTCTCTTGGATGAAAACTTTGTTATGGTGGTGTGTTGTTTGCGTCCTAGCCGCTGAAGCTAGGTGGTGCCCCCTGCTTGCTTTACCATGACAGGCTCGAGGCGCGCCATTCTATCCCCGGTGTTTTAGAGGCCGTCGGGGGTTCGCTTTGCTCCCGTCAATGCGTGGGCATTGTAAATGCGGTAAAAGTGATAGCATTCAATACAGAAGTGGAGGTAGACATATTTATCATGCCACACAAAGGGGAGGGCTACCCCATCATTCTTGGGAGGCCTTGGCTTATGGCTATGGAAGCTAAACAAGACTGGAGCACCAGGATGATTCAGATGAAGGACGCTAAAGGGAAGTC
Organism: Adiantum capillus-veneris; assembly: GCF_014529385.1. NCBI lineage: Eukaryota > Viridiplantae > Streptophyta > Polypodiopsida > Polypodiales > Pteridaceae > Adiantum > Adiantum capillus-veneris. The sequence goes on along the minus strand of NC_140960.1, from coordinate 1,953,689 downwards.
CATATTCTACGACATGAGGACTGGAAAGCAGCACAACATGATCTTGGAGGCTTCAGAAGATGAGTCCACCAGCGACTATTCGTCTACCTCAGGAGAAGAGACGACCACCACCGACGGAAGTGACAGTAGCATCGAATTGATGGGGTCATTCTTAAAGATCCAAACAGATTGACACAATCGAAAACACCCTTGACAAACCAAGAGGGATCATCAGGTATGCAGTCCTTGGAGGATGTAGATAAGTTACAGAAAATGCTCGCAAATGAGTTAACCAATGAAGAAAGGAAGGAGTATGTCTCCATGCTAGGCACCTTCACTACTTTGTTCATTGATGGCTATGATAAGATCACAGGAATTACAGTAGTTCAACACCACATAAATCTCAAGGAAGGTAGTAAACCCGTAGTACAAAAGCTCAGAAGACTTGGAGTAATCCAACAAGAGGCACTGCTGAAAGAAGTGAGAAGTTTTCTACAAGCAGGTTTCATCTACCCTGTCGAAGACTCAGAGTGGGTCTCCCCAGTAGTAGTCACACAAAAAAAAAAAAAGGTAAGTGGAGAGTCTATGTGGATTATAAACCTCTCAATGCAGCCACGAAGAGGGATCACTTTCCCCTCCCATTCCAGGATGAAATACTCAATGAAGTGGCAGGTCACGAGTGATACACAATGTGCGATGGCTACTTAGGATACTTCTAGATTAGCATTGCGGAGGAAGATCAGAAGAAGACAACCTTCATCACACCTTGGGGATGTTTTGCCTACAGAGTGATGCTGTTTGGCTTCACTAACGCCTCGGCCACATTTCAATGCTATGTGACTTTTGTTTTCCAACCCTACTTTAGAACATCAATACGGGTTTTCATAGATGATTTTTGCATCTATAGTTCATGAGCCCTTCATTTAAGCAAAGTCTATGATGGCCTAAGCAGGCTGCAAACCTTGGGTGGCCAACTCAACGTGGATAAGTGTCACATTGGTGAAAGCAAAGTCGCTCTCCTTGGTCATGTAAATTCAGCAAAAGGGATCGAGGCTGACCCTAGCAAGATTCAGGCCCTGGTATCTTTATCATCACCCACCACCACTAAGCAGCTGGTTTCTTTCCTTCAGAAGGTAAGATACTTAAGCAGGTTCATTCACTTGCTATCTCAAGTGGTCCTTCCCCTACAACAACTCACCCAGAGGGATGTCTTCTCATGGAGTGAAGAGAATGAGTAGCAGTTTACTGAGGTAAAACAAATCCTAACAAAGCTTCCCACTATTTCACCTCCTAAGTGGGACGAGCCATTTTATGTGAACCCTAGTGTGGGAAGTGATACACTCGGAGCCGTGCTAATGCAAAAGGACCCCTAAACTTCTTTCATGCGTCCTATTTACTTCTCTAGTCGTGTCATGACCCCGTCAGAAAAGGGATTTACCGAAGTAGAACACATGGTTCTGGCACTAATGTTTGCTACCACAAAGTTCCTCTCCTATCTCCTACCTAGACCCTTTGTAATCCTGACAATGGAAGAAGTTTTCCCATATGTGATGCGACACATGGATGTCACATCTAGGATCTCAAAGTGGTTGATTAGATTACAAGAGTTTGACTACACCATGCATTTGACTACACCATGCAAGTAGAAAACTCCACCAGGGCTAGTTTAACGGGAATTCTCACTCATCGCCATTATGAGAGGAAGCTAAAGGTCAACACACAAGCAAAGGAAGAAACACCAATGGTAGAGAGTCCTAGGCTAGAAAGAGCTCACTCTCTTTTCTTTGACGGAGCATACAAGGGAACAATGAATCAGTCTGCAACAGGCATAGTCATTTTCAATGAACATCAAGAAAGAGTATTCTCCATCTGGGCAGTTATTACACTCCCACTCCAACAATGAAGCAGAATATGCAGCCCTAATTCTTGGGTTGGAACAATGTATTTCACAAGGAATTCAGCACCTAAATGTGTTTGGCGATGCTTTGCTTTTGATAAGGCAGATAAATGGCACCTGGGATTGTAAGAATCAGGTTTTACTTGGTCAACTCTGCCAAGTTAAGGACCTTCTAAAGAAGTTTGAAGCAATGAAACTATTTCATGTCCCCAGAGCAGAAAATCAGGAGGCAGATGCTCTAGCCAAAGAGAGAATACAAGATGTTTCCGTAGGAGCCATCAAACTGAAGCTACCCCTCTTTCGAGGTAGTGATGCTATGCCTGATATCGTCAGTTTTTTAGATACAGGAGAATGTCCAGAAGGATACACCAAAGGCCAAAAACAGTGGTGGCTGGTAAGGAAGGCTATTAGGTACCACCTTGTAAATGACCACTTGTATTGCAAGGGCAAAGATCAAATTCTCAGGCGGGTGCCAACCTCTAGTGAGATCACAGAGGTAATTTCAAGTTGCCATGATGGCGTCTGCGGTGGTCATTTTGCTCTAGACATCACTACTAGGAAGATTCTACAAGCGGGATACTCTTGGCCTAGTTTGAACAGAGATATACACCATTGGTGTAAAACATGTAAGGCCTGTCAAGTGGCCAGTGAATCGAACCTTAACCTACGAGCCACAAACTCCTATCATCTCATATGGTCCATTTGAGAAATGGGGAATAGATGCAATCGGTCCTTTACCAAGGGCCCAATCAGGTAAACTGTACATCATAGTGGGTGTAGACTACATGACTTGATGGGCAGAAGCAATAGCAACCACCCGCATTACAGCCCAAGAGGTAGCAAAGTTCATTTTTGAGCATATCTATTGCCGTTTTGGCACTCCTCTTGAGATAATATCAGATAGAGAACCCGGATTCAGATGTGATTTGGTGGGAGAACTGATGAAGAAATTAGGCATCACACGCCCACATTCCACACCATACTATCCACAATGGAATAGGCTGGTAGAGAAGGTAAACGGAATGATTTGCAAGATCATCACAAAGCAGGTGAACAATCACACAGGAGACTGGGATAAAAATCTCATGGCAGCTCTTTGGGCCTACAGAACAACGTTCCGAACATCACTAGGTTTCACCCCTTTCCATCTAGTTTATGGGAAGGAGGCAATTCTACCCATTGAGGTATAGATACCTAGCTTATGAGTTTTGGCTAGCCAGATACATCGTCCGATTGTAAATCTCTGAAACCACATCTTGGATCTGGAGAGACTCCAACTAGATAGGGAAGAAGCAATCAATCACTATGCAGCGCAGACAGAACGACGCCGACTCACTTTCAATCAAGGGCTTAAAGAAAAGGGACTGGAAAAAGGTATGTAAGTGCTCATATTCGACACCAGGAAGGACAAGAAATTTCAACCCAGATAGGAAGGGCCATCCATCATCAAGAAACGCTATGACAACGCCAACTATAAGCTGATGGAAGCAGATGGGAGAATTCACAAGACTAGGGTCAATGGATGGAGACTGAAAAGGTATTTTCTTAGGTTTGATCCAGAATTCATGCTAGACATTCCAGAAGAGGGAGAACCCTCTAACTCCACAGCTGAAGATGCAAAAGAAGGGCTAGAAGCATGAATGCCTCTAGCCAAAGGGAGAGGACTAATGATGGCCGATTTTTGAAAATCAAAGAAAAAAAAAGAAAAAAAAACTTATTTTTCCTCTGTTGGAGCCTTGGCGACACTGTTGGAAGGCTCGACACCACCTGGTAAACCTCACGACACCTCTACGGGCATGGCACACACCCCCCCCCCCCCCTTCGATTGGCCGGCCTTATCACCTCATGTCCCCGCTTGTCAATACCCTAGCCTAGCCGGCTGCCCTCGGTTTCAGATACCCCTTCTCTCTTCCCCCGTATTTTATTCCCCCCCCCCGGGCAGGCATCGGATGAAATAACCCCCCCCCCCCCCCCCTTTCTCATTTTCCCTACATATCTCTCTGTAATATCCTCTCTCTCACCTCACCCTCCATCCCCCCCCCCCCCTTACTGGCCACCCTCGGCCAGGCGCAAGCCTCGAGCACTCACCCTGACCCCTCTCTCGCTTTCCCTCTTGTGCTCCCTCCGGGTCGAGCCGCACGTGAACTCCCGCTCTCTCGTATTCTTATCCACACCCCCGCCACCCCCCCCCCCCCCCCCCCCTTCTTCCCCACCCGCTCGCCTCACCCTCCCCTCGGCCTCATTACCCCCCTCCCCCCCCCCCCCCCACACCATTGACTTCTACCCCTCCTCTCATCCTTGAGACACCATGCAAGACAGAGAATAAGAACCCCCTCACACACTCTTCCCCCCCCCCACTATGGGCACCCTATGGATTCTCTCTCTCTCTCTCTCTCTCTCTCTCTCTCTCTCTCTCTCTCTCTCTCTCTCTCTCTCTCCCCCCCGTTTCAGCCCGAAGGCGCAGCGTAAGGAGCCGGAGCCCACTCTCTCTTCACCACACACCACACACACACACTCATCCTCTCCCTCACTCACCACCCCAATCCCCTCTCCCTCTCTCGCGCTCTGTTTTGGCACAGCCCGCTCATCTCTCTCTCCCTCTCGGCCTGTACAGGCACAGCCCACGGCTTCTCTCTCTCTCTCTACACACACACACACACACCCCCCATACATACACACACACACACACACACACACTCCCACATACCCCCCAACCCCCCATCTTCGCGTAGCTGCCGCTGGCCGCCAACACAGAGAAAAAATATATAAAAAACATACATATAATATATATAGATAAGCCCCGTTCCCACCGCACGCTTGCGCACACATACAAATACACACACGCACTCACGCATGCGCACCCATATACATATATATATACACATCTGTCCACATGCACATACATACACACCCACGCATATACGTACATAAATACAAGGAAAAAACGAAGGATTCCACGACTACGACGACAATGAAAAAGAAGGAGGACCCAAAGCACGCGCCGCCAACAACCAAAAAGAGGAAATACGTTGAAGACATGCCCCGGTCGACCCCGAAAAGAAGTACGCTCGACATTGACGCACCGGCAACACACAACCACGACGCCAATTTCAGTAATTTATAGGTTATTTTCATCATTTCTTCGGTTTTCACCCAAGCCATTGTAAAATCCCACTTTGTAAATTTCCTCTCTCTAGGTGATGGTCACAAAGGCCCACCTAGAGATTCTCATCTTTTAATAACCTCCCAAAACAAAGCAAGGGTCAACCACACCGGGCCCACCACTTGCTTTGTCTCCCCGATTAAGCTTACCCTAATCACACTGGGATTACTATAATCCAAGCAACCAACACCTATAAATTGGCACTGAGAGGTCCCTATCGGGGGGGGACAGTCCATGAGAATTCAGCACTTGGTAGAGTGTAGTGGGAAGAGTTGACACTATCACCATCACGGGGAGGGGGCTTGTGTGTTGGGTTTGCCTTGGGAATTGCACCATGCGAAGGGAGCCACGTCCATCTCTCGACTCCAATGGTCGATGCGCACACGTATACAGGCTCTTGGTAGCAAGCTTCACAATCATTGAGTCGTCTTAGAGAACGCACCAAGTAGTTTGCACCACCTCCTCTCCCTACCTCTCTACCACCACGGCGTGCCATTTATAAATACTGCAGAAATAATTCTCCCTCACACCCCCGAGGGTTTTCATCTCTCTCTCTCTCTCTCTCTCTCTCTCTCTCTCTCTCTCTCTCTCTCTCTCTCTCTCTCTCTCTCTCTCTCTCTCTCTCTCTCTCTGTGTGTGTGTGTGTAAGTTTGCGGTGTTCATATCATCGTGGTTTGCGTCCTAGCTGCTCAAAGCTAGGTGGTGCCCCCTGTTCGCTTTACCGTGGACAGGCTCGAGGCGCGCCATTCGGCCCCCGGCATTTTAGAGGTCGTCGGGGTTCGGGGTTTGCTTTGCTCCCGTCATCAAGCCTTCAAAAAAGATAAACTGCTAATACTCTCTTCTCCAAGAGGTAGCTAGCAACAATCACAGATACCGTTAATGCTAAATTCAGAGTTGCAGAAGTCACAAGAATCGAAGACAAATCTTGCAGACAAAGGCAAAGCTAAAGTGGACCCTCCACCGATTAGCAAAGAAGGTGTGAGAGTATATGCCTCTACATCAAAGAACCCTCATGGATCAGCTTATCAAGCAAGTCAGGCGTTCAAAACTTCAAGTCAATTGCTGACCAAACTGAAACCTCTAAGGAGACACCCAAAAAAGCAAAGATATTTCAGCCAAAGTACTCAAGAAAGCAAAAGATAGTCAAGCAAGTGTTTGTTTTAAGAAGATTAGTCAAAGTCAATTATCCGGTTTGGATTAAAGACAAAAAATTAGCACAGAAAGACAAACACATGGGATGGATAGCATCAAGATGGAGCTTAAATGAACAGGAGTACTATGGAGGCAACAGACAAATATGGGTACCAAAACCGCAGGTTAGGGCATATAAAGTAACTTCATGTCCCTCGCAAGAAAAAAGGCCCACAAGGTATCAATTTCGACATATTTCTAAGATACCTAAGAAGCAGGTATACAACAGAACAACATTGAAAGATGCTAAAGTCTACAACAACTCTCAAGAGGATAAAAAACAAATACGGATCTCAAAGAATCTTCCTCTTAGACAAGGATTCTATACAGGTTATACAAAGATTTGGCTACCAGTTAACCACAAGCCAAATGCAACTACACCAGACCTACATGAAGATCTCAAAAGCTCAACAAGACCTACAACTAAACAAGGTCAACAAAGGAGTTACAAAGGTCATCAAGAGATTTGGATTCTTAAATCTTTCAATGATCCTAGTCAAAAGCCAGATGTCAACAACCAACAGAGGCCTACAACAGCATCAAAGACTCCTATCAACAGGCCTAATTGGAGAATCAAACAGATAATGGAGTCTTCATAGTCAAATAAGGACAAACACAACCAACGTGAATGCAGATTCAAAGATGATAAAACAGGTATCACGAAAGAACCTTCAATGCTAACTTGGTCCTTCACTGATCCTCTTTTTGAGGATTGAAGCTTACTTATACCTGAAGAAATGTTTGTAGTAAGCACAAGAATGTAAAAAGTCGAGTTGCCAAGGTGCAGAAAACACTTTTTGGCATAGTTAGAGTCGGGCTGTTGAGCCATAAAATGAGCAAAGCATTAGTCCCAAAGCTTCAAGTTGTACAATAAACTTTGTGCTAAGAGTCGAAGTTATTAGGCTTACGCTTAACACTAGAATGGTAACCTAACAGGACATAAAAGTGTCCTTTCAGGGTTTTGGGAAAAATTTCCAAAACCATAGTAGATCCACTCATTTTGAAAAATCCTTTCATGAGCTTATAGTTCAATAACTACTACATATGGAAAAAATGAGAAACTTGTAATTTTTCTCATCCCTTGGTCACTACAAGCCTCCAAAGTTGATGGACCAGTGCATTTTGCCCAAAACAGCAATTTCTTACGGTTGATTGCATATAAATAAGAGTGGGGATTTTTGTAGGACATGAGATAAAATGCCCCGTTAACTTCAATGGGTTGGTGACCAAAACATATGGTTGCTTTTACCTCACTTTTTTTTTTGGGCAAAACAAATAGGTACAAAAAAGTTGCATTTTTGCCATTCTGCGGACCTATCATCAAAGTTTCTATAGTCACGCTCAATACAGATACTATATACATGTTTTCTTAGTTCCCTTTGGGCCTTTGGATCCAAAAGGAGCCATGGAGCATGTCAAAAGGATGATGGATCTCTTACAATTGGAACCTTGGGGGCAATGATAAAGTGCTAAATACAGCAAACATGAAAAAACTGGGTTTAGCATTATGACCTCTAGAAACCCATAGAAACTACTCAATATTTAGCCAAGTTTGTAGTCTATAATTAGATATGGTTACTACCTACAAAATACACACAATTGGCCTAAGAAACTAGCAATATTGAGAAAGTTATACTTGCTACTCAACCATCATCATATACTATGCTATATAGAATATTAGGTCCTCCAAAACTCAAGGAAGATTAGCTTTATGTTATACATTACACTTACACAATCAAAATTGAATTTGGCTATCAAGAAAGCCACCAAAAAAATCATAAAAGTGCTAATTTTGGCAAAAAACAGGATTATGCAATTCTTGTAAATTGGTCATAACTTTCAATTTTAACACTTAGTTCTCCCTACAAGCATCAAAACATGTTGAGAACTACGAAGGCCTAACCTCTAGCCATCTAAACCTCACAAACATGAAGTTTAGAGTGGTATAGTTGCCAAAAATTGAAAAAAAGCCAAAAACAAGACCCGTTTTTTCACACAGTCTAGGTTCAAAAATGTTGTGCACGAGTAAGGTTAATGGTGAGATCGATACTCCAAAAAAAATGCTAAGTTTTTTTCAACTCATAAGGAAACTTTGTGGATATATAGCACCTAGAAAGTCATTTTCATACTCTTCAAATAATTCAAGCAAAATGGTCACTTAACAGGACATAAAAGTGTCATGTTTACCATTCTAGTGTTAAGCTGGAAGAGTTGAGCATATCTAAGTCATGTCGCTCATGCTGGATGAGATGAGCATAAGAGTCAAAGTCTATTAACTTACAATTGGTGGAGTGTCGTAGAGTCCAACACTCACGCACAATGCACAGTAAGATGAGAGCACATATCCTTGTCAACGAAAACCATTCTTAAAGGGGTGTCAGCTTGCAAAGCCATATCATATGCTTTTATAGCTACACCATCTTTCTGAAGAACCCCTCAAAATCCTTCTTGCACAGCATATTGTTTTCCATGCATTTCTGTGTATGCATAAATAGGATGTCCCATTATTGGACATATGCATTAGACACTCTTTTAACTACCACCTATGCACCTTGACTGGACTACAACAGGCAAACCAATGTTCCATCATGCTACCCTCTCATATTTGCTGCCTTTTTAATTCCATATCTATCAGCAAATAATCCCTTGAGTACTTTATTAATATTTTCCATGCTAATAAGTACTCCAATAATGCGCTTATTCCAAAGGCACTACTTTCCCACTGGGTTTTTTCCCTTTGGTCATCCAGGTATTAGACCCTAATTTAGAACCTCATCATTCTACTGCTCTTGTACATACTTTTCATAAATAAACAGTAGCCTCATCATTATGCTGTTACAACGGACAAATGCAACATCATCTCTCACATCAGACATATTTGGATGAATCAAGATGCTGCAATAAAGTGAACCTCATTAACAAATTCTAAATGAAGACGGTCAGCCCATCAACGACCAATCAAAAACCTTCCACGGCCTCCATGGACACTTTTCAACAGTGCCCGAGGACGTGCAGTAAAATTGGAAGGGGGGAATGTTAACTGAGTCAACGTCAGTGAACAGAAGCCGGTAAATACCGAAGACGTACGAATGCACATCGAAGATCAACATGAAGAAGTAGAAGAAAGAGGAACCATTCACCTTGCAGGATGGTTATCTTCTCCATGGCAATAGGCTATGTGTTACTCCTTTGTGAGAAAGTCATGTATGAATCCCATGCTCCTCCCTATGCAAGGCATAGAGGCATTCAACCTACTCTTCGAGGAGTAGAGACGTACTTCTATTAGCCTACCATGAAAGTGGACATACAAGAGTATGTTTCAAAATGTGTGGTATGCCAAAAGACTAAGTATGATAGAGAGAAGAAACCTGGATTACTCCAGCCATTGCCAATCCCTAATTTACCATGGGAGAGTATATCCATGAATTTTATCTTTGGATTATCCAAGTCTATCCATGGGAATACGGGAATATGGACAATAGTCGACAGGTTTAGCAAGCAAGCACACTTTATTCCTGTCAAAAAGACTATTAAGGCACACCAAATGGCAACCCTCTTCATATCTCAGATTTTCAAACACCATGGATTGCCAACATCCATTGTGTCATATAGAGATCCTAGAATGACCAGTAATTGCTGGAAAGGTCTCTTTGAAAATCTAGGTACAAGATTGAATTTCTCTTTGGCCTATCACCCACAAATGGATGGCCAAAGTGAGATAGCCAATCTTACGATACTTGATCTACTAATAAAGACTTATGTTATTGTTGCGGGAGCGAATCACACCATCCATAAAGTACATGCAACACAACCTAGATCAACAAATGTCAACCAAGGACACAGATGACACGATAGGCACACAGAGGAAATCTCTTTAGCTTGTTAGGCTGAGACCATCCTACACATACAACACTCTGAAAGGCCAACTAAACCACAATCTAGAATCTTACTGCTCTCAACTACACCACCTATCCACATACACACAAAAGTAAACTCGCTAAATTATACCAGAAATATATGAAACTTAAGGAAGACCATCCCCTCACTAGGATACACTTGTCCCAAAGCCTCTACACTCAAAACCCTAGCTCTAAATCCATATGCAAAAAACACATATAAAGACAAAGTCGAATTCTAAAAGTGTTCAAAACTGAAATCTGCGAGTACCCATGTGTAGTTTATGTCACCACGATTCTAATGACTACTTGCAAGCAAAAAACAGACATCTTTTGATATACTTACAACCGCAAATAGCTTGTAGATGTGCGAGCGCGTTCGCTCCGTTCCGCAAGGAATGCTTGGCATTGCGACAATGCTTGGCATTGTTGCATTGCTCTTGCCAAGGCTAGCGCAATGGTGTAATCGGATCTACAATGTGATGAACGAGCCGGGCATAGCGTGAGGATGAAGCTCACACTTACTCTCTATCTCTCTCACACAGTAGATGGCAGCGCTAAACTTCAATTATGATTAAGTTCTCTTTACAAAACGACCTAGGTACCTTATATACTAAGGCTACCTTAGGTTAACCAAAAATAGAGTTTGAGGGGTCAAATGGCTTGATATTTACAATCTGGAAGTGCCATTGCACCCCGACTTCTGCAACTAGACTACCTACTTATTACAAATGATTTCATAACTCTTAGAAAATAAGGCTTTGTTGAGTTATGTCGTATTGTTGACCCAGCGTCAACACTCCCCCCTCCTAATTCATGTCATCCCCTGACATGACCTGGTTGTCAATGTTGGTGCGGTCTTTGTTGTTGCTTTGCTGATGTAAAGAAAGTATAGGTTGTAGCCTTTGCATGAGCTCGTCATGTTCGTCCAACCGACGTACATAGTCTTCACATGATTTAGGAAAATCATAATTGATGAAGAACTTTATGTCCTTCACATCCATGAAACGGTCCAATAAATTTGTCAATTTTGAATATTTCTCATTCTCAAAAACAACTTCTACAATCTATAGAATTGAATGATTGGCTTTTGGATCTTGTGAACCAACGACAGCTTTGTAAGCATTCTGTAGAATTTTTCTGGCTAAACCTTCAACTTCTTTAGGCCAAGTTGTACTCCAAGGCAAAGTCAGTCTGGTAGGCCGAATCTGAGAGATAATTTTTCTGATTTGAGGTTCCAAACCCATGTTCAACATTTGATCAGCTTTATCAGGGAAGAGATTTTGAGATCCTCTGGTTACCCTTATGTCTGCTCATTGTCATTGAGGGCTTCTTTGTTCGTGCGTCAAGGTGATCAAAGCCGCATTTTCCACTGTTAGCTTTTGTGTGTTGTAGATCATTATACTGCTTCTACTTGATACATGACTTAATTAAAGCCTGACAAACCCCACTTAATTCCCCAAGTTAGTAGCTTGTCCATTTGTCTCCAAAACTCATATACATGATGTACAGGGTATATAGATGGCTATCATGGCGTTAGATTTGAAAAAAATGCAGCTTTGGCTAGCTAGGGGGTTATACTTTCCCTTAGCTTGTACTCTCTATGCATAGCCTTTTGACAAATTTTGGCTTGATTTGAACTTGTATTTGGCTTTCCAAGCTAACTTTTTTGGATTTCAATCTCAAAAATGACTGATGGGCATCTCTAGCACCTTATGTTCTTGTCAGTACTGTTAGCCCCTTTTGTTTTTTAGGCTTCATTAAGTCACATACAAGATAGAAGATTATAGTATAAAGATCTACTTCTTGTATACGGCCTTGTCGTCGCCTGAAGTGTCTGATTGCAACTTTACACTTGATGGGTGCCTTCGTTTAGTCTATCACCAACTTTCTTTGTCCTTGAAGGCCATCACGGAGTGTTATGACCATTCTATTATAGTCAATGGCTGATTGGTCTTCTTTTCTTACCTCTGACACTACCCATTGTGCGTATGGAATTTGAGACATGCTTCGTGAAGTGTTCTTTTTCTTGGACCTTCTTCGTCTTGTACTACTCAAGGATCTCTTCCGTCTTTTCTTCAGCTGGATTATGGATTTTTCCTTCTTTTTTTTTATCTCAAAAAACGACTAAATAAAACCAAAATCAACTCAACTCAAAAAGCAAAATCATTCTAATAGAATTCTAAACGCTATGTACACTACACACGTCCCTAGGGGCTCATATACTGCTTTTGCCATCGTACTCCTCTTGTAATGCTATTATGAGGGAATTTACTCTGAATGTTGTCAAAAAATGTCACAATCAAACGCAAAAATTCAATACACCTCACAAAACATTGCCCTCTAATATTGATAATATTAGGTCCGCATTTAGAATGCCTCCCCCCTCCCTATTTGGAGTCCTCCTTGACGAGACAGCGTATCACCAAGGGTATGTGTTGTGCTTGGTCAATCAAAAATTGTGCCTATGCAGGCTTTGTAATGTAGCCCTATTATGCATACGTAGCCAATGCATGGAAAAGATTTATGTTGTGCAAGATGTGGGTATAAGCAATTTTCTTATTGGCATTTGTTGGCGAAGCTTCCTATTATAAGCAATGTGATGTTCTTTGAAGCTCCTGTGCCATTTTTCTCGATTGAAGATTGTAGAGATTTTCCGAAGGCTTACTTACTTGGTCGATGCTTCTTTGGGATCCATTTAGCCTTGTTGTCGATTGTCGTATTTGGCATTATTCCACATCAATTTCTTTCAATTGTATTGTAACCGTAGGAGGAATTGAAAGAATTCAAGAGGCGATGCAGTGACAGTAGGTTTATTGGTTCCCTTTGGGACCCACTTCTTTGTGATTTTTGGTTGTTTCATTGATGTTGCTCGTTTGGGAACCCATACTTGTCCCTGCTTTGTTTGTGTTTGAAGAGACTTCTTTGGGATCCACCTTCTCTTTGTGTGAGTCTTTAGCGGTCTTTGCTTCATCTCTTGTACTCTTGGTTGAGGACGAGATTCAGACTTTGGGAGTTACTTTGGGAGTTGACAATTCAACCGTTGTGGAATCCAAATGAACTCCTGACCTCTTTGTGCTTGAGTCAACTTCTATCCGATTTGCGATAGCTTGCGACTTTGTGACTTTTGCAGATGTTCTTGCAGGCTTCGATTGTTTTTCTTTCGGTGTTGGATCTTGTGATTTTTCATCAGAGATCTTCCTCTTCTTGATCCTTACCTGCTTTTGGACAATATTACTTTTTGGTATCCAGATTTATCGAACTTTTTGGTTCCGACTTGTTGTTCTTTGCTTTAGGCCTTCTTTGGGTGTTACAGAAGCTACTAGTGATGGTGATGACCTGAGTTTCTAGTAACGAATGTCATAAGAATCATCAATATTGCTGTTATTCTCTGCAAGGTTGCATTCTAGAACTTTTCCTTTGTGGTGTGGCTGGGTTATGGAAAGTTACTGTTTGTTTGCTCTTGGATTGTTGTTTCTGGGATAACTTTGGTATCCACTTGATTAGACCGTTGGTAGCTTGTTGACATGGATATCTTCTTCTTGGTTGAGTCTTTTCTTCATGGATAAGATCCACGTATGAGGATGCTTGTTGCAATTACATTTCCATCGAGGATTTTGGAATCCACTTTTGATGCACTTTGATCTTCTAGCGGTGACATTGGTTCCTGGGTCTTTGATCTAGACAATCATAAAACCGTGCATTTGTTAAAGTGTTTTTCACGTCATCTGCAGGGTTTTCTGGAAAAAAAATTTGGCATCTTCTTGAAGCTCGTGTTTTATAGAGTCGTAGAACTCATCGTCTTCTTCATCTTCATTTTCTTGGATCACACTCACTGCAAATAAGGAACATCATAGCCATCTTCATCACAAAACTTTGTTGTTGGATCGTCTTGAATAGCGCAAACATCGAGAGTAGCCAAGATGTGTTCCCATTCAAGTGGCTCTAATGCTTCCTTGGGAAAGGGTTATAGGATATAATACTCATCTTCAATTGCCCTTTCTAGGAAGCCTTCCTCTCGCTTTAAGCTTCCACATTGTGAAGCTCCACACATCCACAGTTCTTTAGGCTTACACAACCATGCTGGAAGTTCTGATCATGCTACAGTAGTAGAATCAAACTCCTCCATAGGTGTTCTCATCACATCCCTCTAACTATGGACCTTTAGATTTATCCTTGTTGTGGTTTTCATATGTCTTAGGTAGATATAGTCATATCCCCAATCTTGGATCATTTTCAGTTGTCTCGCTAATGGTCTTCCTAGAATGATATCATAGTTGTTCTTCTTGCCAAAGTCAACAATAGCAAAGGTTTTCTCATATTCAATGCCACAAGAAGTAACAACTGCTTTTTCTAACAGTCCTATGGGCCTTTCCATGTGTCCATCTGCAAGATGCAGCTTCATCCTAGTAGCCCTCATTGCTGGTTTTTCCCATTTTTTATAGACCTCTTTTGTTGCGATGGCAACACCAGCTCCACTGTCCATGATTTTTACACATTGAAATTCCACAGGAAGAGTAGTGTTTCCATCTTCTTCCTCATAGTACTCACCTACCTTGTTTAAAGGCACTTGCCTAGTGTTTAGCTGAGGCATTTTCAGCTCTCTGATCCCTTCCTCCATTTGAGTCATTGGTTTTTTAACACCAAATTTCTCTAGGCATTTTCCCACAGTAGCCCACATGTTTGATCTTATTTTGAGCAACTCGGCTAACGTATGGTGTCAACAAAATTTCTATAAACTCTTTTGAATCGATGATCTTGTTGGGAGACGGTCTCTGTGATGAGACTGCAACAACCTCTGACTTGGCCTCGTACTCTCCCGTATAGGATGGTAGTGCTCTTAGCAAATGGGGTTGACTATCCATAGATTGTACAAATCCTTTGTTTCCCCAATATGATTCCACTTCTAGATTCATTTGAGATCCAACCTCAATTTCCTCTATTGGTGGAAGAGACACTCCTCTTCCATCACCCGTTTGGTTTACTCGTCTGCTTATCTCACTTTCTTCATTGGCCT
This sequence comes from Adiantum capillus-veneris, assembly GCF_014529385.1. Lineage (NCBI taxonomy): Eukaryota > Viridiplantae > Streptophyta > Polypodiopsida > Polypodiales > Pteridaceae > Adiantum > Adiantum capillus-veneris. Next base: position 1,938,546 of record NC_140960.1, on the reverse strand, counting down.
CTCTGACTTGTTTCCACAATTCGTCAAGACCATCTATTTCTTTACAGCTCGTGGGTATAGCTATGTTAAATCCCTCGAAAGAGTTATCCGTGGTATTCAACACTATCCTTGGATCTAATGCGGGGTCCTTGAGCTTTTGTCCGTGCTCGTGACTGGAACATGACTCTATTCGTTCTTGGCTTGGTGGGATTACTGGTGTAGGTGGGACAAAGATCACACCCTTAGGTTATCTAACTTGTGGTTCGAGTAAGGCTTGGGCTGTTTGAACCATTTCAGTGCACATTTCAAGCCTTTTCTAGTTCCGCGTATGGATAGGTCATCCACCTATGTTCTTGGGTTTGGTTATTTTTGAGCCGTGTTTCATAGGCTTTTAGGAGGGTGTCTAATGGCTCATTAACCTTTTCTACCAACACTGATCCTCCTAAGCTAGCACCTCTCGGTTCCTCATCTATGGATGGTTCTTTTGGAGGTTGAGACATCTGCGTAAGAGAAGATGCAACCATTTCCTCATGTTGTCTTATCTTCTCTTCAGCTTGGGTAAGCTTCTCAACTAGGGATTTCTGCTCTCGTTCCCTACGTGCTTTCATCCTAGCCTTTCTAGCTTTCCAGCTATTTCGTTTGCTCTTGTTTTTTTGACTAGGTGCATTGGTCTTTGGTTCACTCGTCTCTAAACTTGCGTCAGTTTCCATTTTCTCTGTCTCTGGGTTCTCCTCAGCCCTCTTTTGAGCTTGCGCTCTCGTAACTACTTGAACTAGTACAACATTTTTGTTTTCCGAGCTACTGGGTAGTTGAACAATTCCTGAGACATTTGTTGTGATCTTTCTAACTCGGTTTGGGTTTTTTGGACAGTTGGGGATCAAGTGAACAACACCACAGTCAAGACAATAGGCATTCACTTGAGTGATCTCCATCTGAGGACATTGTTTGACCAAGTGGTTGTCACCGCTTTTGTGACAATCTATCTATGGTTGATGAGCTTCTTCTTCCAATTCCTCTTGGCTGTAAACAAGCTTTGACCTTGCTAAGCCTCTATTTGCAATGAACCTCAATGTCCTTTTGTCCATCTCGTACCTTCTTTCTAGGTCAAAATGCAGGAGGAGGAGGTTGTATGGCCTCACCATTGCATGTGTTTCTCTCATCTTCTGCCGCTTCAAAGGGCAATACCTACTTTGGTTGTTATAATACATTGTAGCTGGTACTATCGCTTGTTTATTAGATGCTTCCATCATCAGCGTGTATCTCATGTCTATAGGCATTCTAGCACCTAGTAGTTTAGGTTGTTGTCCTAAGACAGGATGTGGCCTTGAAACTCCTACTGGATCTGATGCATTCCCCATAGCATATCTAGGTGGAGTAGGTGCTATTGGAATAGGTTGTACATACCTCTCCCTAGCATATTCCATGCCATAGTAGCACTCTTCTCTCGTATGGTTTGTCCATTTTCTCTCAATTTCGAACCACTTAAGCTCCCTTGGATCATCATTTACAAGAGGAGCTAACCTCTTGACCATTTTGTTAATAAAATTTCCTTGATCGATAGGTGTCGTTGATTTTGCAATGGACTCACTTATCTGTGAATCACTGTGCTGAGAGGATGTGTCGTCCTCTTGACTCTTACAATCGTTTTCTTTATATTTCTCACAGTTATCCACCATATAAAGAGCTTCTTTGATCAATTCATTTGACGTCAGTATCCTTATCATATGTAGATCTTTCTGAAGACCCACATATCTCATTCCCTGGATAAAGATCAATATTAATCGTGCTTGCGTAAAAAGTTCCGATCTTGGACAAAACTTGACATATCTCTTGAGCCGTAATGCCGCTTTGCGTACTGACTCGTCCTCTTTCTGCTTGAATCTGTGGATTTGTGAGACAATATTGTGAGCTATGCCTTTCTGCGAGAATTCTTTGATGAATTCCTCTAACAGCTCGTGTAGAGTCTCAAAATCCTGTCTTTCCACTGAGTCAAACCATGTAGCCGCATCTGCCAGAGTCAGTCCAAATTGCGCAAACTGTGTCGTAAAATCTAAAACTTCCTCTGCTCTAATTAATCTTTTGAAATTCGCTATGTGATCTCTCGGATCTTTATCTCCAGTGTATTTCTTGTTTACCCATTTCTGGATTTGGGATGGTCTAACTCGTCGATTGTCTACAAGTCTAACCATAGACTCTCCCAATCCTTCTCTCGTTATCGCTCTAGAAGGGAATCCAGGTGGCTCCCTTAAGAGGACATGATCTTTGGGCTTAACAACTCTAGCTTGATGTAAGAAGACTCTGACCAATGTGTTCAGGTGCTTTGTTTAGGAAAAAGTCAAAACTATGTCCAAAACTGCGATCGTTTTCTCAAAATTCTCACTTTTGGACACCCTTAACTTGCGGATTCATTTTAGGCCTTAAACGACGTTTTTTCGGGCGCTGACCAACTCTGAATTTTATTGTTGTTCAAGGTGGACACTGAAAGTCATAGAGCTACTCTGGAGCTTTGTTTTGATAAAAAGGTGTTTTTGAAACCGATACTAGAAGCTCAAGTTATGGCCAAAACAGTTTTTTTCTGACTCAACCTATGCCTAGAGACTTTATACATATAATGTCTCCTGACTCAGATTTGCTCCAAACTTAAATTGTAGACTCCCCTTGATGTCTTCTACCCACTGCAAGTCTCAATTTGTGATTCTGACACTTTTAGACAGGTCTATTAGCCCTTTTTCTGTATGTTAGTTTCCAACTTCTCGGGAAGGTTTACGAAGCCAAAAGTGATCCAAATTGAGTGAAACTTGGTCTCTAGGCTTATTTTATGTTGGAAAACACTTCTATGAGCTCATATGTAACTTTTGACCTCTAATTCGACACTTGATACATCATATGGGTATGATGTCTTTTGTGGCAGAATGAAGTGACTTTTATCCCAATGATTCCTTATCACTCAAGCAGCTCTCAGCAACTTTCAAAATTCAATTTGGACATTTTTTGGGCAAGTTATGATTAATACAAGCATGAATTTGTCTGCATCTGTCTCTTGGCCTTTACAAGCTCAAATGAGCTCCAAATGCAATGAAATTCTGGCTAGGGACTTCTTTTATGCTCTAGGACACTAGGGTATACTAAGATGTTTGTTTTGACCCAAATCTGGCCTCTAAGACATCATACGCGTTTGATGTCTTTTGGCTTAGAATGACAAAAAAATTTGCAAACAGGTTTAAAACATCATTTCCAACCCTCCTATGTGGTCAAAAGTGCAATTGGATTGTCAAATTTGGCCTTGAGACATCATACGCATATGATCTCTAAGTGTTCAGAATTGGCCCAAATTTGGTCTATGAGATTGTCTTGTGGTGCTTGACACCCTAGTGTGCTCAGATCTCAATTTTGGTGTCTAAAAATGCCCTTTAGACATCATACATGTATGATGTCTAGCTGGTCAGTTTGAAGTGAATTTCACTTGAGAGGTTCACCTCCACACAGGCAACTCACAACAAGTTTTAGAATTGAATTTGGACATTTTTTGAGCAAGTTATGATCACTTTAAGCATTCACTTGTCTAGATGCATCTTTTGGTCTTTGCAAGCCCAAAAATGCTTCAAATTTGATGAAATTTGGCCTATATGCTTCCTAAATGTTGTAGATCACAAGGGTGCACTCAGTTGTAACTTTTGACCTCAGATATGGCCTCTAAGACATCATACACATGATGTCTTTTGCTCAAATTTTAGTACAATTTCTACCAGAGGTGCCCCTTAGTGTGTAGAGCAAGAATATGAGCTCACAAAAAAAATTGGATGTCAAAAATACACAAAATCATTAATTTTACAAGGAAATCCCCTGAAAGAGTAAAATCCTCCCAGTTTTCAATCTATAAGCCCAAATGATATGAAATTTGGTGTATGTGCTCAACACAACATGTTGAAGATGGGTGTAATGTCAAAAGTTCATTTTTGCTGCCAAAATCACCCCTCAGACATCATACACATATAATGTCTGCTGATGAAATTTTGGACAGAATTCATTCACAGGCATTTCCAAGTCTCTAGTACTGGTTTTCAAGCACTTCTACCAATTTTCATACAAAAATATGCTCAAAATCTCAAGTTTCTCTTTTGCCTATTTTTTACACTCCGTCTTTTGTCTTTTGAGTCCAGAGTTGGTCAAAACTCTAGTCTCAATGTATACTTAGGGTAAAACCCCCCTTCTAAACACACTGGTGCATTCAGATTTTTGAAATTTGGTCTCCAAATGCCTCTTGAGACATTATACGCGTATAATATCCAAGTTTACAGAATTGAATTTTTTGTACACATGCCCCCTTATATGCACAGCATCACAATCAGTCATGCAAAAATGTCAACAAAAAGCTGTTTATTACATTTTTCCCTCAAAAGTAGACTTTTTAGAGATCGTGAATGCAAACAAGCACTTAGCAAATAAATCAATGACGAATAGCTCTAGATCAAAATCAGATCACTTACCTAAATCTACTCCTACAAATCATATGGGGTTTTGTATCTATGAGTAGAAAAACGCTTCAATGCCACACACGGATTAGCAAATGCTTTTATCACCTCACAAATCACTCGACCACCAACAACTACTCTAATCTACAAATCCTAACTAAATCTACCTAGTCACAGACCCTTAGCAAGACACACGCTTCCTGGCTATCCACTTAATCTCAGAATAACCTCTTCCGGATCCACTTGAGAAAAATTCTTTAGCCGAAACTAAAGCAAGCAACCATCACACAAATGTTAGTAGGAATACCTACCTAAGTCCTTGTTTCCCCAGCAACGGGGCCAATGTTGCGGGAGCGAATCACACCACCCATAAAATACATGCAACACAGCCTAGATCAACATAATGTCAATTGAGGCCATAGATGACACAATAGGCACATGGAGGAAATCTCTTTAACTTGTCAGGATGAGACCATCCTACACATACAACACTCTAGAAGGCCAACTAAACCACAATCTAGAATCTTATTGCTCTCAACTACACCACCTACCCACATACACACAAACAAAAGGGAACTCACTAAATCATACCAGAATTGTATGAAACTTAAAGAACACCATCCCCTCACTAGGACACACCTATCCTAAAGCCTCTACACTCAAAACCCTAGCTCTAAACCCATATGTGGAAAGGAGTATAAAGATAGAGCAAAATTTCGAAAGTGTCTGAAACTAAAATCTATGAGTACCTATGCATAGGTTATGTCGCCACAATTCTAATGACTACTTGCAAGAGGAAAACAAACATCTTTTGATATACTTACAGCCACAAATAGCTCATAGACGCACGAGCGCGTTCGCTCCATTCCGCTAGGAATGCTTGGCATTGTCGCGTTGCTCTTGCCGAGGCTAGCACAATGGTGCAGTCGAATCTATAATGTGATGAATGAGCCGGGTGTAGCGTGAGGATGAAGCTCATGCTTACTCTCTTTCTCTCTCACACACAATAGACGGCAGTGCTAAACTTCAATTATGATTAAGTTCTCTTTACAAAATGACTTGGGCACCTTATATACTAAAGCTACCTTAGGTCAACCAAAAATAGAGTTTGAGGGGTCAAATGGCTTGGTATTTACAATCTCAAAGTGCCATTGCACCCTGGCTTCTGCAACTAGACTACTTACTTATTACAAATGATGTTTATAACCATAATCCTCAACATTCCATAACTCTCAACAAATAAGGCTTTGCTGAGTTATGTCATGCTGTTGACCCAGCATCAATAGTTACAAAAGTAGATCAGCACTCACAATGGGAGAAGTACTTACCCCTTGTAGAGTATGCGTACAATAATACTATCCATACTACTACGGGAAAAGCACCTTTTGAGATCATAGAGGGAAGACCTAAAAGTCCCTTGCTACTTAATGTACATGGGAAGATCTTCATTGCTGATGAGTATAGCCGTGACCTACAAGAATCTTTTCAAAAGTTAAGGAGGCTATATCCATCTCTCAACAAAGTCAAAAAGCTGCTACTGACAAGCACAAAAGGGCCTTAATGTTCAAAGAAAATGATTGTGTCTTACTTAAGTTTCCCAAGGCTCGATTGAGGCAAACAACCGGCAAAAATCCTACAGGCCACCAAAAGTATTATGCTAAACTAGTAAAAAGATACTATGGTCATTTTCACATCTCGAAGCCAATCAATGACATGGCTTATCAGCTCAACTTGCCCAACTATTTGCTCATACACAATGCTTTTCATGTGAGCCTACTTAAGCCCTACAAAGGAGAGCCACCAAGAGAACCAATTGTTGAAGACACTCCAGAAATCGAAGACCAAGAAGAGGTGCTACAACCCGAAGCTATCCTTCGGCATGAAGACAAGGTACTACGACATGGTAAGATTATTCGGCGGTATCTTATAAGCTAAAAAATTATCCTTTTGAAGATGCTAGATGGATGCAAGGAATACAGCTTAAGGATAGTATGAACCTTGTCAATGCTTACGATGCTACAATAAAGTAAGCAAATGTAAGTGCTTTCTAAATGAACGATGTTTTTGTTTTATAAGACTAATCCTCTTTTGTGCACAAATTTAAATAGTATGCGTGCTTAGAATCATGTTTGTGATGATGACGTCACTCAAACACCAAGTAGAAATTGTCACTCTACTTTAGGAGCTTGATATGGACTAAAGAGCAGACATGCTTGCGGCAGCTACGTCTCCCAAGCACCAAATGGACTAGTCATCCATTTTGGAATGATACCGTAGGGTGAAAAGGGATCTTCTACTTGCTACGAAACGTAAACTAATGACTAAGACTTTATCTCTTCTACCTCATAACCAAGGATGACTATGATTTCAAGAGAGAGGTAATGTCATAAAATCTAATAACTAACCAACCCAAATTATTTCTCATATTAAACTAATCATTTGATGTGGGAGAATGAACGGGAACAAGGGTTAGAGCATAGACATGTGCTTATGGATCTATCTCAATACGGGGCCAAGGTTAAAGGGGTCCAAATGAAAGATGGTATGTTAAAGAGAAATGCTACCTAATGGAGCTTAAAGACCTTAGGGTTCGCTTCATTAAAGAACTCCAAAAGTTAGTGTTAAAAAGTCCTTTGACCTTAGGCAAGCTAGGACTGACCTTCTGGTGGGAGTCTTATCCAAGCGTGAGGTGCTTGTCGTGCTTGCTAACTAAGGTGCTCAAGGTGTTTGTGGGAACCTTGCCTAAGCTTGAGGTGCTTCTCATGCTTAAATGATTAAGGTTCTTGAAGTGTTTAATTCAAACATGATCTCTCAAGAGGCATAAACGATTTTCATGCTTAAATGGCTAAGGTGCTTGAAGTGTTCAATTCAAACATGATATCTTAAGAAGCATAAAAGACACGTGTCAAGATTCCCCCCATTTGGGCCCTCATGATGTGCTTGAATCCTATTGAATAGGTTTTAAAGGGATCTAATGAGAATTTAGATGCATAAAATAAATAATTAAGTTCTTTCTCTCAAGGAGGAAAAAGAGGACACATGTTTAAATGATATACTGAAATAATACAAAAGAGAGAGAGAGAGAGAGAGAGAGAGAGAGAGAGGGAGGGAGGGAGGGGTGGACCAAGCATGAGAGGGGGTATACTCTCGCCCCACCCCCCCAACACACACACACTCTCTCATTGTGTAAAGTGCATAGTGCAAGAGCTCCATCTCCTTTTCCAACTTTGTTGAGAAGTTGAGAGCTTACACCAATACTATTGGCTATGGAATGCAAATCCAACCAAGAGCCATGCTTCAATGCTTAAGCTTGCCATCTTCTTCATCTTCATTACTATGCTATGTTGGGCAAGAGGAGTGATGATAAGTGAGGAACTATTCCTTTCTCCTATGAATGATTCTTCTTCCTCTTCCCTACCCTCATTCCACACTAGCTCTCTCCACCTTCGAAGGTGTTTGAGGCCCTGGGATAGTTAATGCTTTTTGCAAAGTTTATGTTATGCTCGTGATGCATGAATCTTTCCATCTTCATTGCATCACCTAGGTCACAAGGAACACAAAGATTGTATTGTACCAAGTCTCTATTGATGGGAGAATCTATAATACAAATGCCTTTTGGAGGGGGGACCGCGGCTCCAAGTAAATTCGGTCCGCAACTATTGTCATGTTCTCTAATACTCTCTCTTGCAAAAGTATTGTTCATGCCAAGTTAATTAAGTACTATGTTTATGTTGCTACCATCAATTAAGTTCACCCTCTATGTTCTCAAAGTAATCTCACAAAAATGCTCACTCTGATTCTCTTAATTTTGCTATTCTCAAAGTTAATAGGCCATTTCCATTACATTGGTATCAGAGCATTTGGTTTCTCCTTTCTTGCTTAAGAAGAGAGGTCCTTAAGTAGCCTATTAGTGGTTTATTTTGTTAATCATATTAGGGTAAGAGAGACTGGGATCTATTATTGATTTTGTTGAGCCCACTTGTGGGATATGGTGTACACCTCGGGAGCTTTGGTCTTAATAATGGGGTCTTTTTAGACTTGCCTACGGCTTTACCATTATTGAGCCATATGAAGTTTGAAAGGAGCTAGCCCTCGGTAATTCTGCAATATAAAATCCACTCCACTACTCTCTAACTCGAGCCGTGGGTGTAGATACGTAAGTGTTGATTTTCAAAGGCTAAGAGGAGTAGCAACTAAGGTTTTGAATTGCCAAAGAATACACTAAGTAAACACGTAAGTATAATTAGCATGGATGAAAATAAGCAAGAGAGTAGAATTAACATTGATAACTTTGATTTTGCACATGGAGGTGCTAATGATGATGCCCACATGTTTGTCAATTATCTTGTTACTAGGTTGCAGCAAGCTATGGGCAACCCTGCTTTACAAGTCGAAGCTACTCAACAACTTCATGCTTATGGGATTTCCCTTCCTCTCCAAGAGGAGAGAGAGCTTAGGAGGCCTCTTGATGAGACCCCCAAAAGAAGACTCTCTCCCATACGAGAGGAGGAATCCAAGGAACAAGAAAGTAATGAATCCCTAAGTTTCTCTAAAGATGTGACTCCCCACGAAGACGGCAGTCTAGACGATCGCCAACTCCTCCTAAGAGAAAATGGTCAACACACAGTTCTTGTCCTCGTCAAAGGGAAGAGAGGAACAAAGGAAGAAAAGGTCAAGAAAGAGGTCATCCTCTTCATCTTCCTCCTCTTCCGACGAATGCTATGGCTATTCTCCTAGAGAATACAAGAGGGGAGGACATCGCAAATCATACCCTGCATCACGAAGGTCACAAAAGCTCGAGAAGTTCAAAGAGGGAGGAAACAATATCTATTTTCTCACCTATGATGGCACCTTTGGTGCCACCGACAAAGTATTGGCCTTCATCCAGCAATTTGATGCGGCCTTTGGAGAGGAGGGCTTCACGGAGTCCTCTAAGCTACTCCATGTAGCTATGCACTTTCATAAATCGGCTCGTCAATGGTGGACTAGCCTTATTGGCAACGACAAATCCCCAAAGACATGGAAAACTCTACGAGTTTCCATAATGAAGCAATTCCTTGCAAGCGATGCAAAGGACAAAGTACTTACCAAATGGTGTAGTTTGAAGCTTCTCTCCCATGAGTCTATTCACAAATGTGTGGACAAGTTTTGGGATTTATATTTAAGGCTATTTCCTTCCAAAAGATAGACTTCGTTGAGCAAAAGCAACAATTTTGTGTAGGATTACCTGAAGAAATGGCCGAGAATGTCAACTCCCAACGGCGTGGTTCTATCACCGAAGTAATCCGCCACACCGTGGTTGCTTCCGTCATCAATTTTCAACAAGGGGCTAGACAGAATGTCAAGCCCATGGAAAACAAAGGCAAAAGTGATGCAAAGGGGAAAACCAATGTCCAAAATTCTTCCCAAGGCCATTCCAATAACAACAACAACAATGTCCAAAGAGAAGGGAGTTTACAAAGGTAAAAACAAACTCTCTACTGAAGAGCTTGAAGCTTTTCGCAAGGACCATAAGTGTTTTAAGTGTGGGGATCAAGGTCATGGCTATCGTTCTTGCCTCAAGAGAAATGTCCATAGTGAGACTCCTAGAGCTTCCACCATCGAAGCTCCAAAAGAGGATGCTCATTGCAAAGGATCACCTCTTTCCTATGCTCGGGGAAATGTAAGGAAACATGATGCCTTCGTCTTGTTTGACCCTGGCTCAACTCACAAATTCATATCAATATAGTTGGCCACCAAGTTGGGCATTCAAGCTTTTGAGATGGGAGATATTGTAACTGTTGACACAGCTTTCAAGGGACAGTAAGCCTCCATTACTCCCTTGATTGGGAAGTTGAGGCTTCATGTCCAAAGCTATGTCGACAAAGAAGACTTTTTCATCTCTCCTCTCCAACATGAGGATGTTATCCTAGGGGCACCATGGTTCAGCCGCATAGCTGCCAACATGAAGTTCCCTGAAAGGAGAATCTACTTTACACTACAGGGGAAAGAGCATGTATATAGATGCTAACGAGTCTGGTCATACTATACCACTTGTAAATTCACCGGCTTTTGATAAGTCAATGAAAAGCTCGGTTTCTGCATACATGATTGTTGTCAAAGGATCCACTAATGACGCTAATGATTTATCAAATGAAATGATAGGAATCAAGAAGAGTTAAGACTTGACTAGTTTTCTAAATGGATTCCAAGATGTTTTTATCGATGATATCTCTATGGACTTACCTCCAAAACGAGGGGATGATGACCGTCAAATTGAGCTCCTACCAGTAAGCTCACCGCCTAACAAGCCTCCTTATTGAGTTTCCCAAGCTCAACAAGAGGAGATCATGAGACACGTATAAGAATTGGTAGACAAAGGGATGGTGAGCCCTAGCTCCTCTCCCTTTGTTCTCCAATACTTTTAGTGCAAAAGAAAGATGGTACATACCGTATGTGTGTGGACTATCGAGCACTAAACCATATCACTATCAAAAATAGATTTCCCGTGCCTCGGGTAGAAGATCTGCTTGATAAGCTACAAGGCTGTACCAACTTCAATAGGATTGACCTTAAATGTGGCTATCATCAAATAAGGATAGTGGATAAAAATATCCTAGAGACCGAGTTTTGTACAACGTTTGGTTTTTATGAGTATCTAGTCGTGCCTTTTGGCTTGACCAATGCACCGGCCACATTCAATCGTTTGATGGAGAAAATATTTAGATCCTACCGCTGGTTCACTAGAGTGTTCTTTGATGATATCATCATCTACTCCAAGTCCTTGGAGGAACACAAGCAACATCTCCAAGTGATTTTTCAAGCATCGAGGGAGAAGAAGCTTTTTCTCAACCAAAAGAAAAGCAAATTTTTCCTTCGAGAGATTCAATGCTTAGGTCATATTATCTCTCAAGATGGTATTCGTATGGATCCATCGAAGTTAGAGGTAATAAAAGTATGGCCTAATCCAAGGAATTTACATGAGCTAAGAAGCTTTATTGGTATGTGTGCATACTATAGACGCTTCATAGCAAAATTTTCTCAAATAGCAAGACCATTGCATCACTTTACAAAGAAGAACGTTAAGTATTCATGGACTTCTAAGGAGCAAAATGCTTTTGACAAGCACAAAGATAAGCTTACCTCTCAACCAGTACTCATGCTTTCGGATCTCTCAAAATCGTTCGAGGTCCAATGTGATGCTTGTGGTGATTGCCTTGGAGTCGTCTTGCTTCAAGAAGGGCATGCCATAGCATATGAGAGCCGAAGGCTCAATACGGATGAGTGGGTCTTGTGCATTTATGAGAAAGAGAAATTAGCTGTTCTACATGCCCTAGACACATGGAAGCACTATTTATTGGGGACTCCATTCATTTTACGAACAGACCACCAAAGTCTCAAGTACTTCATGATGCAAACCAAGCTTTCTAACAAACAAATGAGGTGGGAAAATTTTCTTTCGCGATTTTATTTTCATATTGCTCACATTGCTGGTAAGCACAATCAAGTGACCGATGATGCACTTTCACGATGACCAAAAGTTAATGCGGTGTCTATAGCAACTCACAGTTATCTATTTTCTATGATAGATGAGTATGCTACTGATCTTGACTTTAAAGATGTAATGTCCGACCTTGCTTTGGGGAAGAAAGAGGAACCATTCACCTTGCAGGATGGTTATCTTCTCCATGGCAATATGCTTGATGTTACCCACTCCCTTCGTGAGAAAGTCATGTATGAATCCCATGCTCCTCCCTATGCGGGGCATATAGGCATTCAACCTACTCTTTGAGGAGTAGAGACGTACTTCTATTGGTCTACCATGAAAGTGGACATACAAGAGTATGTTTCAAAATGTGTGGTATACCAAAAGACTAAGTATGATAGAGGGAAGAAACCTGGATTGCTCCAACCATTGCCAATCCCTAATTCACCATGGGAGAGTATATCCATGGATTTTATCTTTGGATTATCCAAGTATATCCATGGGAATACGAGAATATGGACAATAGTCGATAGGTTTAGCAAGCACACTTTATTCCAGTCAAAAAGACTATTAAGACACACCAAATGGCAACCCTCTTCATATCTCAGATTTTCAAACACCATGGATTGCCAACATCCATCGTGTCAAATAGAGATCCTAGAATGACCAATAATTTTTAGAAAGGTCTCTTTGAAAATCTAGGTACAAGATTGAATTTCTCTGCAGCTTATCATCCACAAAAGGATGGCAAAAGTGAGATAGCCAATCTTATGATACTTGATCTACTAAATAAAGACTTATGTTACGGAAGTAGATTAATGCTCACAATGGGAGAAGTACTTACCCCTCGTAGAGTATGCGTACAATAATAATGTCCGTACTACTACTGGAAAAACACCTTTTGAGATCATAGAGGGAAGACCTAAAAGTCCCTTGCTACTTAAAGTATATGGGAAGATTTTTGTTGCTAATGAGTATAGCGTGACCTACAATAATATTTTCAAAAAGTTAAGGAGGCTATATCCATCTCTCAATAAAGGCGAAAAATTGTTGCTGTGACAAGCACATAAGGGCCTTAACATTCAAAGAAAATGCTTGGGTCTTACGTAAGTTTCCCAAGGTTCGATTGAGGCAAACGACGGTCAAAAATCCTACGAGCCATCAAAAGTATTATGCTAAACTAGCAAAAAGATACTATGGTCCTTTTCAAATCTTGAAGCAAATCAATGACATGGCTTATCAACTCAAGTTGCCCAACCATTGGCTCATACACAATGCTTTTCATGTGAGCCTAATTAAGCCCTACGAAGGAGAGCCACCAAGAGAACCAATTATTGAAGACCCTCCAGAAATCAAAGACCAAAAAGAGGTGCTACAACTCGAAGCTATCCTTCGGCATGAAGACAAGGTACTACGACATGGTAAGATTATTCGATAGTATTTTATTAAGTTCAAAAATTATCCTTTTGAAGATGCTAGATGGATGCAAGGAATTCAGCTTAAAGATAGTATGAACCTTGTCATTGCTTACAATGTTACACTAAAGTAAGCAAATGTAAATGCTTTCTAAATGAACAATGTTTTTGTCTTATAAGACTAATCCTCTTTTGTGCACAAATTTAAATAGTATGCATGCTTAGAATCATGTTTGTGATGACAACGCCACTCAAACACCAAGTAGAATTTGTCACTCTATTTTGCGAGTATGATATGGACTAAAGAGCAGACATGCTTGCAGCAGCTACGTCTCCCATGCACCAAATGGACTAGTCATCCATTCTGGAATGATGTCGTAGGGCGAAAAGGGATCCTCTGTCCGCTAAGAACGTAAACTAATGACGAAGACTATCTCTTCTACCTCATAGTCGAGTACGACCATGATTTCAAGAGAGAGGTAATGTCATAAAATATAATCTCTAACCGACCCAAATGATTTTCTCGTATTAAAATGATCATTTTATGTGGGAGAATAAACGGCAACAAGGGTTAGAATATAGACATGTGCTTATGGATTTGTCTCAACACAGGGCCAAGGTTAAAGGGGTCCAAATGAGAGATGGTATGTTAAAGAGCAATGCTACCTAATGGAGCTTAAAAACCTTAGGGTTCGCTTCATTAAAGACCTCCAAAAGTTAGTGTTAAAAAGTCCTTTGACCTTAAGCAAAAATCTAGGGCTGACCTTGAGGTGGGAGTCCTACCCAAGCATGAGGTGCTTGTCGTGCTTGCTAACTAAGGTGCTTAAGGTGTTTGTGGGAACCTTGCCCAAGCTTGAGGTGCTTCTCATGCTTAAATGATTAAGGTTCTTGAATTGTTCAATTCAACATGATCTCTCAAGAGGCATAAATGATTTTCATGCTTAAATGAGTAAGGTGCTTAAAGTGTTCAATTAAAACATGATATTTTATGAAGCATAAAAGACGCATGTCAAGATTCCCCCCATTTGGGCCCTCATGATGTGTTTGAATCCTATTGGATAGGCTTTAAAGGGGTCCAATGAGAATTTAGCTGCATAAGAATAAATAATTAAGTTCTTTCTCTCAAAAAGGAAAAAGAGGACACATGTCTAAATGATATACTTAAATAAAACGAGAGAGAGAGAGAGAGAGAGAGAGAGAGAGAGAGAGAGAGAGAGAGAGAGGGGTGGACCAAGCATGAGAGGGGTATACTCTCCTACACACACACACACACACACACATACGCACACACTCCTTACGTGAAGTGCAAAGTGCAAGAGCTCCATCTCCTTTTCCAATCTTGTTGAGAAGTTGAGAGCCTACACCAACACTCTTGGCTATGGAATGAAAATCCAACCAAGAGCCATGCTTCAATGCTTACGCTTGCCATCTTCTTCATCTTCATTACTATGCTATGCTAAGGAAGAAGAGTGATGATAAGTGAGGAACTATTTCTTTCTCCTATGAATGAATCTTCTTCCTCTTCTCTACCCTCATTCCCCGCTAGCTCTCTCCACCTTCGAAGGTGTTTGAGGCCTTGGGACTGAGGCTTGGGATAGTTAATGCTTTTTGCAAAGTTTATGTTATGCTCATGATGCATGAAGCTTTCCATCTTCATTGCAACACCTAGGTCGCAAGGAACACAAAGATTGTAATGTACCAAGTCTCTCTTGATGGGAGAATCTGTTATACAAATGCTATTTGGAGGGGGACCGGCTTCAAGTAATCCGGTCCTCAACTATTGTCATGTTCTCTAATACTTTCTCTGGAAAAAGTATTGTTCATGCCAAGTTAATTAAGTAATATGTTTATGTTGCTACTATCAATTAAGTTCACCCTTTATGTTCTCAAAGTAATCTTTCATAATAACTAATATCTAATTCTCCTAAATGATTTTCTCATGTTAAACTGATCACTTAATACGGGGAAGTGCCAGGGGAGAAAAAGCTAGAATATTGGTTAAGCTGGCAGACCGGCCACAGTAGGGATCCCAAGGAGGGAAAATAGGGATCCAAAGGGGGGGGCACCTGCAAAAGAGCAATGTGAAACAATGGGCTTTAAAGACCCTAAGGTTCAGCCCATTAAGACTTCCAAAATGCTAAGGTTACAAAATTCAAACGTTGTGTCCAAAGGTCAAACACTAGGGAAATTGGATGTTTTGTGTGTGTACCAAAAAAGTCTTCAACACTCCTACAAAGGAGGGGGCGAGCCTTGCAAGCAGGGGATGAGAGAGAAACACATACACACACACACACACTCACAAGCTTCCTTTACACATAGGGAATGAGGGATACATGTCAGCTCCCTAGCCCAGATGCCCACAAGGTGCACTCAAATCCTATTGGATGGCCATGGAGGTGGACCAATGAGAATTAGGCTAGAGTAAATCTAGTTTAATTCATTTAAAAACACTTAATAAAAGAACCAATAAGAATTAAGCTCTCTAGAAGACTATTGGACGGTCTCCCAAGGGTCCAATGAGAATTCAATAGCCAAATGGCTTGCCTGATTCCTATTGGCCAGGAGACAATGGGGTCCAATGAGAGTTTAGTTGCATTAATTAATTACCTAAAGCTCTCACAAAAGGGGAAAGGGGGACACATGTCAAAAGACTATCACTTATGCTTCTTAAATCCTATTGGCTAAGCCTGGAGGGGTCCAATGGGAAGCCAGCAAGAGGAAATAGCATAAGGGGTCGACCAAGAGAGAGGGGGGCTGAATTTCCCAAGGCATTATTCCACACACGCTCACACTAGCTCATGCGTGAAGCAAGAAGACTCTCTCTCTCTCTCTCTCCTTCTCTTCGAAGGTGTGTGAGGTCTTGGGTCTGAGACCGTGAGGGAATTGATGCTGTGTTTTATAAGTGTTTTGCTTAGTGCTTGAAGCTTCCATCTTCATTGCACTAGCTAGTTATTGAAGGAACACAGAGAATTGTATTGTAAAATGTCTCCCTTGATGGGGGAAACCTATAATACAAAGCCTTTTGGAGGGGGGACCGGCTCCATGTGAATCCGGTCCTCAACTGTTGTTAATAGCTTAATTTCTCTCTCTTTTGAAGTATTGTTCATGCCTGTCTAACTAGGTGTTATGCTTTTCGTTGCTCTCTCCACCCAAGCACTCTTGTTATGCTCATTAGGAACCTATTCTAATGAAGTGCTCACTATATTCATGTTATTTTTCGCTACACACAAGTTACTAGGCCATTAAATGTTACAAATCTCACAAACATGTTCACTCTAATTCTCTAAATTCCGCTATTCTCAAAGTTCATAGGCCATTTCCATCACACTTAAACTCTTCTACATCCACATTCTCAACATTTTTTGCTTGGGCCATAATTTGCATGAGAGAAGAATCAAAAACCACATTGCTCCGAATACATCAACTCAAAGCTTGGTTGTGTATGCACTTTTTTATCTCTCTTACATCATGACTCACGGTGTCAGACTTCTCCTCTTTCGGTACATTGTAATGATCCACTTTGTTAATGAATGCGCTCCTTCAAAGAATTCAAGTCCACAAGAGAACGTTTATATTTTTTGACTTCCTCTTCAAATTGCATTGGATGCGTTATTTGGATTTCAAGTATCTTCTTGATATGTTTATTTTCAACAACAAGAACTCTTAGCATGCTAGTGTCTATTACAAGTGTCTGTAAGTCCTCACTTTGCTTGTTTACAGTCTCTTGCAAGGACACAAACATATAATAATCACGAATTTTGATATCATCCTTATGAAAATTTGGATGAATTTTCACAATGGTTGTGGACCTTCTCGAAGAATAAGAACCTTTGCGAGTGTTTAAATACATTGTATGCAAAATAAGAGATGAGAGTTAGCTTCTCCAAACCTATTCACTTTATAAATGTTGTTGTAGTAAAGCTTCCCATTGCTCAAATTTTTTAAGTTCTTACATCAGTGTGTAGATGCTATTATGCTCTTCAATTAAGACTATAAATCACCCACATGAGAGTTTGGATGAAGATGTTATGATCAAGGATGTGGAGGCGGGTTCATAGGGGTGGCTGCCCTGATAGCCGATGTAATTATGATCCTCGGAGGTTGACATGGCTTAACATGAGCATGGCAAAACCTGGTAATTTTATGGGCTGCTCAATATAATTCACTCACAATTGTGAGTTTTGCTTTAAAAAAGAAAAAAAGAAAAAAAAAGATGTTATGATCAAAATAGTGAAATATTGTCTACTAAGTTAAAAAAAGGTTTTGTGTGTGTGTGTGTGTGTGTGAGAGAGAGAGAGAGAGAGAGAGAAAATCGTGGCAATGAGGGTGTGTGCGTGGTAGAGAAGGAGAGAGCATCTTTTTGGGAACTTTCTCTTCAAATGTCTAATAATGCTTGTTGTGACATGCTCACCAAAAAATGCGTTCGTATATCGTGCAACCTGTAACAAGATGCTACCTTCCTATCTACTATGAAGATATACCCTCTCACCGTCAATAGTGACTTCAGAATACAGCTTTGTTGAAGAGAAGGTGAACCATGCGAGCATCTCTAGCAGTTGGGTAAAGAGTCCTCTTGGTATATTAAAGATTGACGAAAGAGAGCTCCCCCTTAATTAAGCCCCTGTAGGTACTTGTCACAACTACACCCCATAGCACCAGACCAATTGGCTTGGAAACTGACAAGTAGTGGCCAAGTTTTTCGATTAGGAGTGTCTTTCAACGATTGCAACGTGCGGAGGTGAAAGTAATCTCCATCTTCATATTGCATACTCTCTCCATCTTCATTTGATTAGGTGGAATCTCACAAGATTCCATCTCCCAACTTCATTTGATAGGAAAGCACGACACAACATCCACAACTAAAAAGAATAGCGTATGGAGGTCGATCCTAAGGCCTTACATTGCGAACGCATCAACTGGCTTAAGCCAGTGCGCCATAAAGTCTGTGCTGCCACCCAAACGATGCACAAAAAAGAAAAACAGTCCCTGCCTTGCACTGGACCTGCGTGCATCGAGACTTTCACCACTTGCTCGCGGTTGTTTGTACTCCCCTCCCTCCTTTTTCTTTTGCTTTGTCTAAGACACGTAGTTGCTCCCATCACATTATGGACATGCTCGTCTGTCGCGCTGCCCCTCATGCTCCCTTCCTTTCCCTTTCGTGCTTCTCTAGGCTTGCTTCTTCTTCCCCCCCCCCCCCCCCCCCCCCCCCCCCGCTTTTGCCATCACATGATGGACATGCTCGTCTTTCGCCGCCCCCCATGCCCCCTTCCTTTCGCTTTCGTGCGTCTCCAAGCTTGCTTCTTCTCTCTCTCTCTCTCTCTCTCTCTCTTCCCCCCCCCCCCCCCTTCCCTCTTTCCTTATTATTTTCTTGTAGCTTTCCAAGAGCACCTTCATAGATTCCCATCAATACAAATGCTCTAAAATCGTATTCTCCGATACACCAACTAGCAGAGTGATCACTTTGGAATAGGTGGGTTCACAAGGTGATCACATCTTAATTGGGATTAACACGAGGATCACTTGGCGATCAATTGATGTTCACAACGAGTTTACATGGGTTTCACTTCAACTGAAATCACATGGTGATTACTTAGGGATTAATCCGTGTCAGATGGCGCAAAACCAATCTACCACCCCCAATTAATAGGGGCCATTGATCGCACATGATAGAGGGGTGTCAAATAATCACTAGAATGTGAGCATGTAATTTACGTTTATTGACTTGTCACACACACGTTACGTTAAACCCATTCCTAATAGAGAACCGCGAATTACTTTGGTTTCCCGCTCTTTCTCTCTCTTCCCCTCTCTCTCTCTCTCTCTCTCTCTCTCTCTCACACAGGAGCTATGGAGACCCGCCCGACTCATGCTTGCTCTTCTCCTATCTCGTCTGTAGATACGCTTCCTATGTCTGGTTCCGCGAGAGCGGGCATGGTCCTTGCCGCGTCAGAGAAGCTGGCGCAGAAAGCAGAGGCGCAGTTACTTCATCTTTTCCAGGTACGCACGTTTGCTCGGTGGAAATCAGAGAGTGCATGTAGAAGCATTGATCACGTGAAGGCTGGGCTTCTCTGTTGCAGGTGGAGTTCAATGGGCTGGGCGAGCAAACAAGGTGCGCTGCTTTCCGCCTGTTTAAAGAAACGAATCATCACATAGAGTCATGTAGGGGTGCCTTTGGATCCGGAAATGTACGCTTCTAAGCTTATTGCAGGCTCTGCAAACGCCTGTATAACAGCGTTTTTTAATGAAACAAACATCTAATTGACGCAGGAGGAGGGCTTTGTCAAGTGCTGGATTGCAAGCATTGTCTACTGCGCCTTCAAACTTGCTAGGCACTCTGATGGTGGCGTAGGAGGTTTTACGCTCTCTAAGCTTCTAGACTCTCTTGACTCTCAGTAAGCGTAAATGCCCTCTACCCTCTCTGCGTTCTATCTGTACCTGGTGGTGCTTGAGCTTATTCCTTCAATGGGTCTTCATCTACAGAGTTTTAGACTTTTTCAAGGAGCTGACCTGTTTTTTGCAAAAGGCAGACTCTGTTTTAAGATCTATGTATGGCGATGCATACATTGAGTTCCAAAAGGTACATCAGTGTCAATAACCCCTGTTTCTTCTCAGTGCCCATTGGTTTATTGTGCTGTCATTCTCATACCCGTGTGTGCATGTTTTGGGCCTGCACAGCACTTGCAACAATTACAAGCTAACTTTGTACACCTGGCAGCGCTTTATGAGTAAGCTCGTCTCAATCTAGACTTTGAGCCCGGTAAGTCATTCCCCTGTAGTAACTACTAACAGTGGTGCTTTTGCAGCAATTATGAGAAGAATTTTTTGATGTTCTTTGCACCGAGCGAAAAGTTATTGGAAGCAATCAATGTAGGTGGCTATTCAGAAAAATATGTCTACCTGAAGTTCGGCTGGATGCTCTTTCTCTCGCTCCGCATGCACTGTCCTGAACAGTTTGTAGATTTGATGACTTGTGCCAATGGTCTCATTGCAGTGTTTGTAAGTATCTGATATTTTATCTTTTAGTTCTGCGAACGAAATTGTATGTAGCAGACGACGTTATCTTGCATTTGGAGAGGTGTTGTAAACTTCCATGTTATTAGCTTTCAAGTTTTCTGTGTTGCTTATGATAAGAGTGAAAAACAGCTCTTTCAGTCTCTCTGTATTTTTTTGCTAGCACACGAGCAGACCTGCTGGTTAAGAATTACGTTGTTGGCTGTTAGTCAGATAGTATGTCCCAAGCTTTGACGCTTGTGTGCCTCACATGAGAGGTGCCTCTTTGTCACAGTACGAAGCCATTGCTGCATTTTATTTCCAGCTTTGATGCTACTGATGTGTTTACCACCTTATTTTCATTCAAGGGCTCATTGGGTCCAGTTAGCTTGACGTCAACAGGCGGTTGAGTTCTTACTTCACTTTGCGACTCCTTTGGTTCAATCAGAGGGCATGCTTGCCTATCTTGGGTGGCAGCACTGGCCTCATCCATCTGCTATTGATATGTGCGGGTAAGATGTTAAAACGGGCTCTCCTCATTAGTGCTCATCTCCTGGTGCTGACTTGGACCAGTTACTGTGGGTACCCTAATGGCCTGTGCCAATGAAAACTTTGGCACCGCCAATTGCGTAATTGCTGAATGGGACAATCAATAGATAGCTGTGCTATGATGTCCGGCTACGAGTATTGTGAGACGAAACACCTGTGACCACTAATATTAATTTTCTCTGTCAAGTAATTTCGAAAGTAGGATCATATTCCTTCTAGATGTGACTCTAGCTTAGTGATTCCATAAAGACTCATTTCATCACCTCCTCATGTTGAGTTTGTATGATGGACACTATTCGATTGGGACAATTTTTGAGGGCATGTTCGGCTTTGCTCTTGGAATCTTGAGCATCTCATTTTATGCTAGCACCAACGTATTTTGTGCTAGCATGAATGAGTGTCAATGGCTGAGAACCTGATCGTGTTTTTTTTCCTCATATTGTAACCATACAATGGCCTCAGTTTCCCTGTGGCTGACTTGATAAGCATTATTTCAGTCATATTCCTCCAAGCTGTCTCTTAGCAGTGAGTGTTCCCTTCGGTTGCAAGATAAAGAGGTTCACTCTTGTGCTTGGTGAAGGTTACGGTCTTATTTGGAAAGAACTGACTCACATTCTGGGTTGTAAACTTTTAGGTTATCATGATTATTCATGTGCCTGCACGCTTGAGGAAAGTTGCATTAGAAGACAGGGCAACTTATGGTAAGAAGGAAGAGCTGCTTGCTTCTATTGGAGACTATGGCTCTTGCCACCTGAAACTTGTCTAGATGACACTCACTTTTTGTTTCAGCTGTCTGCAGCTGCAAGGGTATCAATATCTTATCATCTCTTTGCCATCTGTATGATGCATCAGCAGAGGATGTGAAGAATATGCTGGCCAAAATTCACTCTGTACTTGAGTCACTTGTTGAGGCCAATCAGACATCCAGTCTGCTAAGTGATGAATCGGAACAAACTGCAGGAATGGATACAGGTGGTAGCAAATTTTCACATCAATACGAGTGGTCCTGGTTCACATGTTGAGTTACTTTCTTCAGTAATGCAAAGATTCATAATCCTTTCTTGTTTCCAATGTGGTCTTGTCAGAGGGACTGTCATATTTTCAGGGCCTCATGAAGGTCGAGGCAATCATTTTCTACACACAAATTCTTGAAAAGAAGTACACAGAAGCGTATTTTAAGCAAGGGGGAATTGATGAGCGCTCCTTTCTTCCAGACAAGGGAATTGGCAGTGCATGTGCAGCTCAAATTTGCTCGTCAAATAGTGCTAAGGCAAGTCTTTTCCCGTCTCTTTTAAATCAGCTTGTACTGACCAGAGAGGAATTTTGGCTAATGGCACGTTCGATTCATGCGCAGAGGAAGTATGATATGATGTCCTCCCCATCCAAGCCCTTGGCCTTGAAGGCTCGTGCTGCAACTGAATGTGGTACTCCCCCTCCGTCAGCAACAAGACCGGCCAGTAGTAAGATGCCTCCGCCAACACCTGTTTCTGTCAGTATGTCTACAGCAAAGTGGTTACGCTCGGTTATTGCTCCTCTATCAGCAGAACCGGCTCAAGCACTGCTTGCACATTTCAGATCTTGTAATGAAAACATGTTGAAAGAGGTCACAAATAGAGCTCACACGCTACTTGACTTGGTCTTCTGTGTCAGCGAAATCAAGGGTGCTGCAGATGGAGATGTAAACACAATCTCAGTTCTGAGCTGCGGTTGGACTTCCCAACGAAGGTTGGAAGCACTAAAGTTGTATTTTAAAGTTCTGGGTGCCATGTGTGAAGCAGAAGCTCAAAGGGTTAATAATAGGAACCTCTCATCCCTCCTTTCTAATGAAAGGTTTCATCGATGTATGCTGGCTTGCTCTGTGGAGGTGGTTGTCGCAACATACTCCACTGTTTCAATAGCTTTTCCAGCAGTGCTGGACAGAATGGGCATCACTGCCTTTGACCTTAACAAGGTTATTGAGAGCTTCGTCAGGCACGAGGAAACTTTGCCCAGGGAACTGAAGAGACACCTGAACACTGTTGAAGAAAGGCTTCTTGAAAGCCTAGCATGGGCCAAGGGCTCCTCCATGTACAATTCTCTCATAGTTGCAAAGCCACATCTGAAGTCTCAAGTCTGTCAGCAGGGACTGCTAGCCTATCCTATGCCATCACTGGAATGTCTAAAGAGCCAATATGAGGGTTCCCTTCAGAAATATCCGCTGGATACAACAGCTCGATGTGCATTAGGTTTGACCGTTTCTCACTGTCTTTGAGTGGTTTATCGGACTTTGGCCGTAGTCGGCATTTGCGTGCCAGTTTGACCAAACAAAAGCATGGCAAAGGTTTTGATAGTGTTTTTGTGCAGAGGATTTGCAGGCAATGTTGCTGCCTTCTACTTCTTCAGTTGCTTCTAGAAAGGAAGATGCTCCCGTGGCTCCCATCGTCTTACCATCAATGCAAGATAGGCCATCTGCATTCTCTGCGGTTACTCCAACCAAAGCTTCTGTACAGCGTCCCTTGCATGCTGTCTTTGCCAGGTAGCGTAGGTTTACATGTTTGTGTGGGGATCTGTAATGTTTTTGCTCAGGCAAGCCTACCTGGTCTTCTCATGAACATGCGATTTTTCCAGCCCACAAAAGCAGGTAGCAACATCCGCCGGGGAGGAGACATCGATCTGTATTTTCTTCCAAAAAGTGATGTTCTCTGAGCAAGTCAGGTGATTGCACTCTCAAAAGCTTTGAACAGCCTGCTTAAGCTCCTTGTGTGCCATTACAGGTTCTCAAGCTTGCTGCAATCAGGATCAAGCTGATTTGCGGACTGCTTAAGCGACCCAGCCAGCTCATGGAGGATATTTACAAGCTTTTTCAGCGCCTTCTTCACGAGGAGACTCATCTCTTTTTTAGTAGGCACATAGATCAAATTGTTCTTTGCAGTCTATTTGGAGTCTGCAAGGTTTGTACATTGTCACATTCAGGTGATCGTATGTTTTTTGACACCTAGTGAATCGGTGAATGGCCTTGGCTTGACAGGTCCAAAAGATCAAATTGACCTTTAAGGAGATTGTCCAGAGCTACAGGCAGCTGCCCCAACAAAAACCTCATGTTTTTAGAGCCGTTCTTCTGACACCAAGAGAGGTATGCTACATTTGCTTCATGATGGTCTGGGAGTATGACACAGATTGCTAAGCATGTCTAGGGAAGGTACCAAGATAGGTTCTGGTTTTGCTGCTCGTTAGGTAGTAGTATGTTTATCTGCAATTGTGACAAAAACTCTCTCTCTCTCTCTCTCTCTCTCTCTCTCTCTCTCTCTGTCTCTCACACACACACACAGACACTGACCCACAGACATATATATGTATACATACAAGAGCACTGACGAGAACCGATTATAAAGAGACGGTGGCTTGAGCTGTATAACTAAGTGGGTTAACCTGCCTGAGAGATTGCTTGAAACCTTTGTGGCTCTTATCTCTCGCTTTCACTCAAAAAATATCGATATCAGCCATAATGAATCATTCTCTAGTTGAAAATGTATGGGATCTTCTGCTTGAGTGTCAGTTCCCAGTAATATTTTGTTAGGGCTTGCAAGAGCTCAAGACCTCATAGACAAGGTAGTGCTTTGTTTTAATGTGGACAGGGAGGACCAGTAACAGGGGATATTATTCAGTTCTATAATGACGTTTTCATTCCTTCGGCAAAAAGCTATCTAATCGAACTAGGCACACAAATCGTTTCTAACAGTACTAGAAACGATGAACTTGAAAGGCCTGAAGGTAAATTTGTGAATGCAGTATTGGACTGCATGTCAATATATTGACTGAAAATTTCCCCCACTGAAAATCTCAGGTATTATGTCAGTGTCTTCACCTTTCCGATCTCTCCCAGATGCATCACCAAGAAAGGTGTCAGCAAGCCACAATGTATATGTTTCACCTTTGAAAACATCAAGGGTATGTGTCTACTCGCTTACATGGTGTTGTGAGTGTCCATTTACAGATGAATTTTATCCTCAAAGGTTTATTCCTGCAGGTTTTATCCCCCCACTCCCGACGGTTATATGCCTGTGTAGGAGAGAGCACCCATGCATACCAGAGTCCTTCTAAAGACTTAACAGACATTAACAGAAAACTCAATGGCAGGTTTGAGAACAGTGGTTGATTGTCAATATCATGCTGTCTTGGATTTGACCCACCGACCCACATACTATTTGAAGGAGGAAAGCCCCTGATATTTAGATGCCATTTGTATTGACAGGCGACAAGGAAGATTAGATTTCAGCGATGTAGTGCTGGTGGGCAACCCATTTAGTGCTGGGGATGCATTGTCTAACAAAAAAGATTCAAGAAATTGAGCACGAAATCGCCTTCAAAAACCAGCCGCAGGCCGACCGCACTATACTCTGCTCTCTCAAGAATTTGTGCTACCAGAGGATGGTTGCCTGTTTACTGGTGAAGAGAACCAATTCAACAGATTCTTCACCAACCAACTTTATTCCTGCCCAATTGTTTTGCAGGTAGGATTCCTATATGTACAGTTCAGCCCAGCTTGTATGGGTAGTCATATATACCACTTGCTCGCCTCGCCGTGCCCTGTACATATGAGTGAAGTTTCCCCTTAGTCCAAGTGTTAGTGTTATGTTGGTGAAAGGGGCCCTTGTACCATAAAACATTTATCCCTGAGAACAGAAGGCTTTGAGTAGTCCTCCATTTACAGAGGTGCAAAACAGAGCCGCTTCCTTTCGTCCATTTCCAGATGCCGTTCTGTCGGCCTCATTCCAGAAATTAGTGTACAGCTACATTTCCATTTTTTGCCGCGCGCGCGCGCACGTGTGTGTGTGTGTGTGAGAGAGAGAGAGAGAGAGAGAGAGTAGCTCTTGGAAGTTGGATCTACGCCTTCCCAATCATACTCAATTCTAAGTCACTTCAGGGAAGGGGTCCCATTGATGCTGCAAAATTTATAATGCTTTCTTTAAGAGCATATCTCCTCTTTTTGGCCTCCGTAGGGCTTCTTGGTGCATCTTTGGAAATTGGGAGCCATTGTGGACCATTGGATAATTCTTTTCGAGAAGTGCCCACATGGCAAGCTGTTGATGACAAACTTTCTTTTTTACCAATTTTTTGTGGGAGGGGATTAAACATTATCTTATGTAGGCTTGCATTTGATTATGGCCTCAATGCCTCTTTAAAGAGAGGCATTTTCATCCTTTTTTTCACCTCGCTCTTTCGCCTCGTTTTCTCAATTTCTTGCAATTCGTTGTAGTGTGTGGCCTCTCACCATCCGAATTGTCGCCATCACATTAGATTTGATGACCTTTCTTTTCACTTTAATGTTTTTATAAGGCTCCTCTACCATAGCCTTGATAGGTCCACTCATTTCTCTGTTCATGTAGGAGATAAAAATTGTTATCACAAAATCTTATGCTTGTCATAACATTTAATTTAATGGAAAAAAGGGATTCTTTCTCGTTGGTTGCATGCAAGTAGTGCTAGGAAAAAGTCACATTCTCAACCATACACGATTCCGGTTAGTGCGCCCATAGTAGTGTCGAGGATGGCAATGCCCAATGGACGCAGTGGATGAGTTGTACCCCCCCTCTGAGGAACTCCATCATCTTCTTCGATCTCTGGGTTGCTCTCCCCTTTCTCTTCTAATGAGCACCTCTCTTTTCATCCTCTCCCCCCCTCTTCCCCTAGAAAATAGGGGAGGGAGGAACATGGAGTTGCAGAATGTTTTGCTAAACGGGCTTGTCACGCCTGTTTTACAGAAGGAGTGAACCCTAACCCTAAAGCTCTGCCGTATTATGCCTCTAATCCTCTATTTCGCCCGGCGCCCAAATAAGCGATTGCAATGTCTGTGCACAACTATTTGCCATCAAACGCTCTCCTATTGTCAAGCTTTCATACTAGTGGAATGCAAGAAATGTTGAATGTCCCTATTCAAGCTCAACAGTCCTATGCCAATGTCTTGGCTAGCAAACTAACTACTCATGCTTTGGGGGGGATCCAATCAGCTCAGGGAGCTGATCATCCTCAGGGCTATCTCTCTGCTCTAGGCACCTCAGGTAATATTCCCTCAGTCCACCATAGTAACAGTCTTGTTATGCCTAATTTGAGAGAGAAGAACCTGAATGAATACGAGACCCGGTGAGGCTATTGTTAACTATACTAACTTCCCTATTGAGGATAATGGAGTAGAGGATTTTCATCCTCCTCCAGCTGAGTTTACCTTTGATCAAGGTAATCCTAAGAACACGGAGGAAGAAACTTTCAAAGACTCTATCGAAGGGTTGGTTATTCCTACTTAGGAGTTAAAAACAATGGCATTAGCAATTGCAAGAGAGAGTGGTCATAGGGCTTTGCCATGGTACAAGGCCTTCTCTGGAAACTCTAAAAACTTGGATCACATAGCAATGGGAAAACAGAAACATCAGGGTATCGCAAGTGCAATACTCGCCCAACAATTATTATCTGTTCTTCTTTGTAGACGCTAATGTTGCTCTTCAAGTAGTAGGGCATGGGCAATGGTTGATTAGGAATACCCCCCTTTCGGTCTTCAACTGGTACCTTGGATTCAATCCTAGAGGCCCCAAACCTACCAAGGTCTCCATATGGGTCGATTTTTCGGACCTGCTAGTGGAGTTATATCCCTGGCTAAAATCCATTGGCTCTTGTGTAGGAAAGGTCCTAGGCCAGAGATCAAGGGGTGGCATTAACCCCAAGTGGGATCCCCAATTGCTTTTAGAAATAGATCTGAATTCTGACTTGAAAAGCCAGGTGCCAGTTAATGACTTAGATGGAAATCACACACGAACCTCCCCAATGCTTGCTTTCATTGCTTGAAACAAGGGCATTTCATTAAAGACTGCCCAGATCTCAAACCTCCTCCTCAAGATGAGGGTACTGAGGTCAACAATGATGGGTTTCAACAGGTTCATAAGAGAAATGTAGCTAAAATCAACAAAAACAATAAATCCCCCCACTCAAGGAACAAGAACAATTTTCACCCTTTGTTAGTTGATGTTTTTGACCCTTTTGATTATGATGTTGATATCTTAAACAGGAAAACTTCTAATGATGTTAGTGATCCCATAGAGTTGAATGAGGATTGGTAGGAAAAGCAAGATCCCATGAAGAAATCGGAGCAAGGAGACTCAAGTCAAAAGGCTAATTCTTCTCAGTCAAGAAGGCCCAACAGTCCTGAAGATAAGACAAGGGGAATTTCATCTTCAACATCATCAGATTCTGAAGAAGAATCCATCCCTAGTTCTCAAATCCCTTCTTATAAGAAAGCCCAAAACTTTGAAATAGGGGATCAAGAGAAATCCTTCAAGGAAGAACTTGAGGAACAGGATGCTACAACAAAGGCCATGCTTGATACTTCCCCAGTACCCTCGGTGGACATTATAATGACACAGGCAAAAGAAGAGGCTCTTCCCCAACCCTCAAGCTAAATCTAAGAGGAAAAAAGAAGCTTCCAAGGATCCTAATAGGGCCTCTGTCTCCTTGGCCAAACCTTTGAAGAATATCAAAAAATGAAAGTCCCACAGATAAAAGGGTTCACCCTAAAGTGCAAGGGCTTCACTGACCCCATTAGGGCTCATTGTATAAAACAATGGTTAAAGGACGCGAATGTCAACCCCCTGTTTATATGTCTTCAAGAGCTGAAGATAGCTGGTCAGGCTCTCCATTCCAACCTTCTTGGATTGGATCAAGTTTTACTTGGTTTTCCACATATCATTCAGGGGGAAAAGGTGGAGCTGCAATAGGCATAGCTGATCAATACAATCATTTAGTAACAGATGTTCAAAAAGCTTCTAACAATTGTTGGATTGTTGTTACCCTTAATGGTCCCTTTAATTTTACTATTGTCTCAGTCTATGCGCCTAATGCCATCTCTGACAGGACATTAGCTTGGCAACAAGTCACAAATCTCCCCAAGCCTTGTATTCTTCTAGGAGACTTTAATATGGTAGAAAGCATTGAAGTCAGGTGGAATCAACTTGGACAAAAGCAGGCATGGGATGTTATGGTTCAGAGTCAAAGCTTACTGGATATTTCACAGGCAACAGGATTTACATGGACAAACAAACAACAAGGTACCTGTTATAGGGCAGCTAGGTTGGACAGACTCTATCTGAATACTATTCTGATTCATGATTTTTGGCATATAAACTATTGGCTGGATAAATCTTTGCTCCTATCTGATCATGCTCCTATGATTTTTGAACTACCTAAAGAGGCCTGTATGTATAAATCAGGGTGGCCGCATATAGACCAATCCTTGTTAAAGATTGGCAGTGTCAAGAAAAAAGTTAAGGATGCTTTTGAATCTGCCTTTTCCTCTCATGCATCAACCTTTAAAGCATGGAATCTGGCAGTCAAGGACACCCAAAAGATTATGACCGAGTTCAAAAAAAGGGCTAGGGCTATAAGATCTAGCAGAAGTTAGAGACATCTCTGACCTAGAGAGAAACACTTTACCCAATAGCCCTCCTCCCCCTGCTTTAGTTGAATTAAAAGACCAGCTTAGGAGGGAAGAGCTTTTAGTTGCTAAGGAGTCTCTTGTATGGACCAGGGAGCATTGGGCTGGAAAACTTGATACTCCTGATAAGGGAATGTTTAACCTCCTTAAAAAGAAGAAAGTCAAGGATTTTATTCCTTATTTAAAGGATAAGAATGATACTATTGTGTCTTCTCACAAAGACAACTTGGATGTGGCTAAAGAATACTTTTCTAGTATTTTTTCAGCTCCTCCCAAAAGGGGGGTTGGTATTACAGTAGCAAGATCCAGAATAGCTCTATCAAGAAAGAAAATGGTCAAACCATCTGTTGCAAAGCTGCTGGACCAGCCCCTCTCAGTGGGGGAGTTGAAGGACTCTATTGATGCTCTAAAAACAGGAAAATTCCCAGGCTTGGATGGCTTACCTAACGAGTTGTATCAGGAGTATCAAGACTTTCTGCTACCCTTACTTGTGCTGGTTTGGAAGGAGGCAGTTGAAATAGGAGCTCTTCCCTCTTCTATTAATTCTGGTGTCATTAAATTAATTCACAAAAGGGGGGAGAGAGAGAGAGGACCTGGGTAACTGGAGACCTATTACTTGTTTGACCTCTGTTTATAAGATCTTTGCCCTAGCCCTTTCTAGAAGATTGAGACCTATCATGCACGACATTATTTTGCCTGAACAAAAAGGGTTTATCAAGGGGAGATATATACTTGACGCCATCATCACTCTTTGGGAGGGTATTGATTATGCAATGGAATTTGATCAAATTTTTATTTTCTTCAAAATAGACTTTGACAAAGCCTATGATAGAATTGAATGGGACTTTATTTTTCAGTCCTTGTTTGATATAGGATTTGGTAGAATGTTCATTAGATTCATTCAAATTCTTTTTGGGAATGCTCTTGCTAGAGTGTCTAAAAATGGAGAACTCACTGACCAGTTCCCTCTCAGAAGGTCAATTAGACAGGGCTGCCCAATAGCCCCAATGCTTTATGCTATATGCTCAGATGCTTTGGGTTGGTTGGTTTCATAAGAAATGGATAAAGGTAGGCTGAAGGGTATTTCAATTCCAGGTACTAACAAAGGTTTATGTCTCCAACAGTTTGCAGACAATACTAATTCTCTCTTTGAGAATAATGAAGATGCTGTTAAAGCTTTTTGGGACTATCTGGATACTTTTTGTCTTGCAAGTGGATCTTTTATCAACCATTCTAAAACAGGGTTCAGGACTTCAGATGGGAACACACCTCGAGTCATTATTGATGCAGGCTGCTCACAGATCCACATGGGTCAGATTTTCAGATTATTGGGAATCCCAATGGGCTTTGGAGTCACTTTCAAGCAGAGATGGAAGTGGGTATTGAATAAGGTTAAGATAAAGATGTCTAGATGGCATAACTACCATTCTGCTCTCCCAAGTAGGGATTTTGTGCTCAATCATTACATTATGCCCTCTCTAATCTATTTTTTGGCCTGTTGGCAACCTGCTAACTACTTAATGTAGAAGGTCATTGCTTTATATAGAGCTTTTCTTTGGGGGGGCATCACCCTAGGATTCCAAAGGTTTCTTGGGACACCTGTTGTCTACCTAAGGAGAAAGGTGGTATTGGCCTTATGGACATCAAAAGGATGGCTGGTAAATGGATCCTCAGGTGTGTGAACTCGGATGATTAATGGGCACTACTTTTGAAAAGAAACATCTCTAAATTCAAGCTTAAAGATTACAAAGCTTGGAATAACCTCTCATTGAGGGATATTATCTTATCTCAAAGGCTGATAGTGCCACCAGGATCCAAGCTGACGTGCACCTTTTGGAATGCATGGCAAGAGCTGAAGGGAAGCTGGTCACCTCCAGCCAAGTTAGCAACTAATCACTTCTTCTTTTTGCAGGACTCACCCTGGCTTGGCTTCTTCTCTGGAAAAACCAGCTCCTCTTTGTCGAGGAGAGCTCATAGATGCTTTAAAGCAGGTATAAAATCTTGGAATGACTTGTTTCAGGGACACTGTATTATGACAACTGAAATCATTCAAACCAGCTACAACCTGAGTAGGAAAGATGCAGAATGGTGCTTCCAAAAGCTCCAGCTTACTTTGTCAAAGTATTTCTTCCCTCCAACCAGGAACAAGTAGCTATCTAACCTAGCAAATGTAGCATCATGTATTTTTCAACACTACAGGCTTAAAGTTGGTGTAGAAGAGGACCTAAAGAAGAGGCTTAATAACAAATGGCACCTCCAGTGGGGCTCAAAACAATGGACCTACAGATTTCTATGTCTTTGGGCATTTCCTCAAGCCACCAAGCAGTCTTTCCTTATGTGGCTGATTCTACATCAAGGGGTGTGGTGTGGTAAGAGGGCACTCAGGGTCCAAATCAGTGACAGGATCTGCATAAGGTGTAGGAAATCGGTGGAAGACATCCCACATCTCTTCTTCAACTATGGAGACAACCAATTCCTGATCTCCAAGCTCCAAAGATGTATAATGAGATGTAGGAGTCAGCCTCTGGTCGCCAAGGATTTGCTATTGGGTACTTGTAAAGGTTTGGACATAACTCTGTGGAACATATGGAGAGGGAACATCTTATGGTTCATCTGGGTCAATAGATGCTCTGCATTCTTTCAGTCTACTGCTCCCTCTCTGTATCAGGGTTTTTATGATTTAAAACACTCAGCCGACAAGCTATGTAGGGAAGTTACTGAGGTACTAAACCCCCATATGAGTTTCTCTAGTTTACAAAGGTCTGTCAGATGGCAACAATGGAGAACCAAACTGCCCAAGTTCTATTCAGACTCTAGATTTAAGATGTCTGCAGCCTTGTAAAGTTTTTTTTCATGAGGGGCTACCCTCCCCCTTCCTGAGGGTCTCTGTTTTTTTTTCATGAGGGGCTACCCTCCCCCTTCCTGAGGGTCTCTGTTTGTAATTTTTGAGTTTTGCATTAATTCAAGTTCACACAATTTTCAAAAAAAAAAAAAACCATACACAATTTCTTGTTATGATTTTTCCATGAGAAAAAGTTGAAAGTTTGAGCTAATTTTTACTAATATTTTTTAAATCTAGGTGATTTTTTTTTTCTTGCTCCAAGTAGGCAATCATTGACACTATTGTGAGTTGAGACACTTTTCTCAAACACTACATGTAAGGATGTTGTTTGATTGAAATTTCACAGGGTTGAAACTAAGCAAAAATTTTCCTTTTTCTCTTGCTCTAAACAAGCGAGCGACACGATAGTCAATTGAGACACATTTTTCTCAAACACTAAATGTAAGGATGTTAGATTGAAACTTCGAAGGACTTGGTTGTGAGTTGTCATAAAATCTAATATCTAAACATCCCAAATGATTTTCTTATATTAAACCGATCATTTAGTGTGGGAGAATAAATGGGAACAAGGGTTAAGATATAGACATGTGCTTATGGATCTATCTCAACACGGGCCCAAGGTTAAAGGGACTCAAATGAGAGATGGTCTATCACAGAGCAAGGCTAACCAATGGAGCATAAGACCTTAGGGTTAGCTTCATTGAAGTCCTCCAATAGTTAGTGGAAAAGTCCTTTGACCTTAAGCTAGGTTTGAGCTTGAGGTGGGAACCCAGCCAAAGTTTGAGGTGCTTGTCATGCTTGATGGCTAAGGTGCTTGAGGTTCTTGATGACTCAGGTGCTTGAGATGCTTGAGATGCTAGGGTTGTACTTGAGGTGAGAACCCAACCCAAGCTTGAAGTGCTTAAGGGCCAAGCTTGTGGTGGAAACTGGGCCCACCTTCTCCAAGAAAGTAGAGGTAGAGAGCTTACACCAACACTCTTGGCTATGGAGTGCAAACCCATTCAAGAGCCATGTTTCAATGCTTAAGCTTGCCATCTTCTCCATCTTCATTACTATACTATTATGTACGCTAGCAAGAAGAGTGATGATAAGTGAGGAACTAATTCTTTCTCCTATGAAATGTTTCTTCTTTCTCTTCCCTACCCTCATTCCCTGCTAGCTCTCTCCACCTTCGAAGGTGTTTGAGGTCTTGGGACCGAGGCTTGTTAAAGCTTTCCACAAAGTTTATGTTATGCTTGTAATGCATGAAGTTTTCCATCTTCATTGCATCACCTAGGTCACAAGGAACACAAGGATTGTATTGTAACAAGTCTCTCAATGGGAGAAATCATAATACAAATGCCTATCGGAGGGGGGACTGGCTCCACATAAATCCGGTCCTCAACTATTTTCATGTTCTCTAAATTCTCTCTCTTGCAAAAGTATTGTTCATGCCAAGTTAACTAATTGCCATGTCTATGTTGTTATCTTCAATTATGTTCACCCGCTATGCTCACAAAGTAATCTCTCAAAAGTACTCTCATTAATTTCCGCTACTCTCAAGTTAATCGGCCAATTCCATTACACGAGTTCTACGTTTTCAATGTAGGAAGAGAAGCTCTTTCATGTAACGATCTCATTTATCAAGGATATGACTGTGAGTTATTTTTCCAAGAAAGAATGCAAGCTGATACTTGCTTCCTGTAATTGACATGTGCTGTCATTCTTTAGTCTACTAGTGTTTATTACTTTTGAAGGTCTGCATATAAGTACTAAAGATGGTGCATTCATTGCAACTTAACTATTGCCTTTTCGAGGCCACTATGAATATATCACCTTGTTTTAGCCATTATTTTTAATACTTTCATAATAGATTGTAATCTAAATTGTTCGTTCTTACACTTGTTTTCATAAGTCATGATTTTGTTGTGACAACAAACTTTTTTAAATGCTAGTCACTTCTGCTTTTTCTCTCACAAAGAAGCCTCTCATTATTAAATTCATCTCAATAACCTTTTGTAGATCATAATGAACTTTCACCTTCTCAGTACTTTACTATCCTATTTCATGAGCTTGAAAAAAATAAAGAGGTAGTGGATTAATTTTGCACATAATAGTACACATCCTAAGAGAGCCTATTGCTTTTGACATTTGGTCTCTTGGTCAAGCTTACTCTTTCAATCGAGTAGTCTATGCTATCATTCTTTTGTTTGAGAGAAATATATAGAGTTTGAGAGAGAAAATTCTGCATAGATAAGAGGATTAGAATGATATGGAGTGGATCCTTTCTCCCTGAAGAATTTTGTATTATCTTTTTCCAGAAGAGAAGCTTGTAATTATGTGATGGTTTTTCCAAAGACAACTATTCTTCTTTGATGTAGAGCGATCATTAGCTCTCCATGTAGCTCACTTTTGAAGGATCAACCTTCTAATCCAACGCTTTGAACCACTCTTCCAAGCCAACAAGCGTATTATGAGGTTTGTTATAGATAGAGAAAATGAAAAATATTTCTACAAGAGAAGTATTCACTTTGATATTGCTTCTTGCTACAACTAGCACAATACATAGTATAAAGACATTGAGAGAGAAGCTTGCAATTGTGCAATCAATGATGGATTTGTTTCTGGTCACAATTTAGAACTTGAGAGCTTTGGTTATGTTTCTCATCTCAAGCATGAGAGTTAAGCCTCCTCTTCTCTCTTCTTAACCATGCACACTAATCACACAGTTGAGCATGCATTTCACGCTTGATTCTCTTGATTAATGCACTTGCTAGTTTTCTCATTAATTTTTAGCATGAAGTTTGTAGATCTTTGAAAGCATATGAAACCCTTTTTATAAGTCCTTTGGTTTTATCAGAGCTCTAAAAGGTTTTTTTAACACTTTTGTAGCTTAGTTTCGTAATAAAATTTTTTGTCTTAAAAAAATAACTACATGCTAAATACTACTTTTTAATTCATTCGATTAAGCAATTTCTCCTCTTTTTTTAAAAAGTGGCCAATTTAAGCTATGAGAGAGGTCTTTTTGATTAACCAAAAAGAAATCATTGTGATATTACTTCATCCTTTAAATCATAGTCATCCTCGACTATAAATTATTTGACGAAGTGAACTTAGCCAATGACTTTTTCTGCCTTGTGTCATAGTCCCCATTTGTGACCTTGGGAAGTAGGAGTTGGTCTCCTTTAAAACTTTGGATTAAGGATTTCTTTTATCCGACTAAATATATTCTATAGTAGATGTCTAGTCTATTGAGTGCTTGGGAGATTCTATTATCATAAGTGTGTTTAGCATGACATGCATACGACTCTTAAGATAAATCGAAATAGATGGAGATGTATGATAGCGAGCCAAAAGTGTCATTTTTTACATCGATGTACATTGTCTTTGTGATGCCAAATAAAGAAACATTATAAGGTTTTTATGGTTTTTAATTAAGTTCCTTACATCCACATCGCATCTTCAAAAGGATGATTTTTAAATTTAACAAACACTTGAGTGATACTTTTCCCTTACAAGAGAACTTTGTCTTCATGGAAAAGTCTACTATTTTGGGTTGAAGTATCTCCTCTAGTCCTTCAAATTTAGATAGCTCCTCTACTATAGGTTCTTTTGGATCTTTTGTGTATGCCTTGAGTAGGCTGACATGAAATGCATTGTTGATGAGCCAATGTGAGGCTAACTTCAGTTGTTAAGTCACCTCATTAATAAGTCTTTGAATTTGAAATGGGTCATAGTACCTTTCTACAAGCTTTGCATAGCTTTTGGGAAGTAGTAAACTTGCCTTGTCAATCTTTCTTTGATATGTAATTAAGTTGAGCTTTAGGAAACTTGAGCAAGACCTAGTCATCCTCTTTGAAGCTTAAGGCACTTCTATGCTTGTTAGTGGTAGCTCTTTATCTTTCTTGGCGGGAAGCCTATATGTTGCTTTTGATCTTAGCAAAGGACTCTCTTTGATAGTTTTTTTTTGACAAGAACGAAATGTGCTTGCTCACTAAACTTGTCGACTATCGTCTATATTCTAGCATTTGTATGTATTGATTTGGGCAAGCCAAAAAATAAATCCTTAGAAATACTATTCCAAGGTGCCTTGGGCATTGACAACAGTTGTAGTAAATCAAGACGTTTCCCTCTATTATAGTTTATCTTTTGGATACACATCCTTCTACATCTGCCTTCATTGTGGCCCAA
The DNA here is from genome assembly GCF_014529385.1 of Adiantum capillus-veneris. Taxonomy (NCBI): domain Eukaryota; kingdom Viridiplantae; phylum Streptophyta; class Polypodiopsida; order Polypodiales; family Pteridaceae; genus Adiantum; species Adiantum capillus-veneris. The sequence goes on along the minus strand of NC_140960.1, from coordinate 1,902,206 downwards.
TGAAAGTCTTCTCTAATCTTTCAAGAGTAGTGTGAATCCCTTTATGCCTCGTATAAGGTGTAGCATGAGATTCATACATGACTTGTTCTCTTAAAGAGCGGTAACACATAGCCAATTATTATAGAGAAGATAACCATCTTCTAATAAGTATGGTTCCTTTTTCTTCCATAATCCTTTAGTTGACATGATATCCTTGAAGTCACTATCTTGAGCATACTCATCCATTCTTCCATAATCCTTTGGTTGACATATCCTTGAAGTCACTATCTTGAGCATACTCATCCATTGTTAAAGATAGACCATTATGGTATGCAAAAGTGACAACATTGAATTGCGGTCTATTAGAGAGTTCATTTGCTACTTTGTTACTACACCCAAAGCAAAAGCATGTTTGGGTGTTACCAAAAATTGGTGTTTTGGATAGTCCTTTGATAGCACTTCACAAACCCATTTCATGTTCTTTATCAATGAATAGCTTTTTAACAATAGTTTGAGATTTTTAAAAAAAATATTTCGAGTTCCCACTTTTATAAAGAGTACTACTAAAAATTTTTAAAAGTGGTACCACCAATACATGTTTTCACCCCCCAAGAATATGAAAAATGAAATTCGACTTTGAAAGAAAGCCCACCTCATTTGCTTGTCCGAAAGCTTTATTTGTGCCATAAAGTACTTTAAGCTTTGATGGTCCGTCTTGATAATAAAAGGAGTGCCAAATAGGTAAATGCTTCCAAATCTCCAAAGCATGGAGAATAGCTAGAAGTTCTTTTTCATAAATATCTAGAGCTTTCTCCTTGCCATGAAGCTTTTGACTCTCATATGCTATGGCATGTCGTTCTTGGAGAAATATTGCTTCTAAACAATCTCTGCATGCATCACCTTGGACTTCAAAGGGCTTTGAGAGATCCAAAAGTAGTGACACTAGTTAACAAGTAAGCTTCTCTTTCAATGCTTTAAAATACTCTTCTTCTTTAGTAGTCCATTAGTACTTAACATTCTTCTTTGTTAGACCACGGAGTATATCTACTATGAAAGAGAAATCTCCAATCAAATGTTGATAATATGAGCACATACCTGTAAAGATTCTTAATTCGTGGAGATTCTTTGGTTGTGGCCATCCTTAGATCAATTCTAGCTTTGGTGGATCCATCCGGATGTCATCATTAGAGATTATGTGGTGAAGGTATTGGATTTTCTCTAGGAAGAACTCACTTTTCTTAGTATTAATATAAAGCTTATGCCCCTTGATCCTTTCTTGTCATCTAAGCCATCTTTGATTAAAACATCCTCACTTATGGAGTTAGCATCACTTTTTAGAGTTTCTTCAACAAAAATTAGTCCTTCTATCTCATTTTCTAAAAGCTTACACGGTCTTTCTTTTTGCATAAAGGTAATCTCTCTCTTGAAAAACTTAATATTTGCTTTCAAGTGGTTAAACCAAGGAGCACCTAGTATAATGTCAACGTCTTGGAGAGAAGAGATGTAAAATTCCTCCTTGACTACATAGCCTTGAATGTGGATTCTCGTGTTGTCATAATAACTAATATCTAATTTTTCTAAATGATTTTCTCATGTTAAACTGATAATTTAATATGGGAAAGTACCAAGGGAGAAAAAGCTAGAATATTGGTTAAGCTGGCAGACCGGCCACAGTTGGGATCCAAAGGAGGGAAAATAAGGATCCAAAGGTGTTATGGCATAAGTTGCACACTATGGTCCTGTGGATGTCCGGACACTGCGGAATAGGACTTCATGCTGCTTTGGATAGTTCTTCATGGGATATCATGGGACAGGATGGGGGTGTGCACTGTTCCCGATCTGCGTTGGAGCAACGGGTGTATTTGGGGGGGCATACCAGTCTTTGTGGATATCTCTTAATCAATCAACATATCATTCTCATGTAATCCTATGTTCAGTTACCTATCAATGAAGAAGATGGTGTTCTGTTCCTGTGTATTGGCTTCTATTCTCTCTTCTTATACATTGTTGTTCATTTAATGTAAGGAAGTGTGAGGGTATCCATTCCGGTAGTGCTTATTGCTCCACTACGAAGTTATAGGCATTACATCTGGCGACCATGATGCGCGATGGGCGACCTGCAGTGAACATGCATGCGCACTAGGTCGCAGGGTCCTCCTGACCCTGTTGTTCCAGTTGTGGGAAGACGACGGAGGAGAGGCGGTTTGGATGAATTCATTTTTTTTACACCCCAGGCGGAGGAACACGTGTCTCCATCGCCAAGTCCGATGCGTGCGCGGCGTACTCCACGTAGTCAGCCATGTCCTCCTGCCGTGCGCTCTCCCTCACCTACTCATGTTGCTCCACCATCGACTCTGGTAAGCAGTCCCGGGGTTTCACCGCCATCGTCCCCGCCTTCTATTGTTTGGCAGCTATTTCCAGGAGGGGGCACAGTTGGGCCAGGGGTTATGGCGCAAACAGTGACAGGTGGTCAGATTAAGTATAGTCGCTTTTGAGGTCTCTCAAAGGAAGACCCTGATGCACATTTGCGGCAATTTAATAAAGTGTATGGATCGAATCATCCTGGCGCTATGGTTCCTCTCCATCAACAATCGGTGTTTGAGTCCACACTTTCAGGGAAAGCGGCAAAATGGCTATCAGAGTATCCTCATGATCACTTTAAAACTTATGTTGAAGGTTCCAAAGCGTTCTTGCGTCAATTTAGAACGGAAAAGACAGTCCCTCAATATTTGGAAAAGCTTCGGACGTTGCATCGGAAGTCGTTGCCAGTGGAGGATTATGCTGCAAAGTTTCGGATGCTTTTGCAGCGGGTACCTCAGGCACAATGGCTAGCAGCCGAGGTGTTGAATGATTATTTTCTGCGAGGACTCAATAAGGATCTCAAAATTGCTACAGCAGCAGTGGATAAGGTAACCACTCCACTGGATAATGTTAAATCTCAGAGAAGTGGTAGTGATAGTTCAGAGTCGGAGAGTGCATACTCAAAATCCTCAAATTCAGGCAGCAGTGGTCCGAATAAAGAGTCAGTGGTACGAAGTGGCAGTGATAGTTCGGAGTCGGAGAGTGCATACTCAAAATCCTCAAATTCAGGCAGCAGTGGTCCGAAGAAAGAGTCAGAGGAAGCACCTCGAAAAAATCCCAGTGTCAAGGGAAAGGTGTTCCATCCGGATCGACAGAATCTTCTACGGTGGTAAAAAGCGTGAACATGCTGTGGTGTACTCAGTGCCGGAATCCGGGACATGCCGCTCAAGAGTGTGCCATGAATCAGAAATGATGTGCGATTTGCACAACCAACACCCACAATACAGTGGAATGCTATTACAAGGTCGTGGCCGTAGGAGTTGGGATTCTTCTACATGAGAGTCACAATAGCCAGGACAAGGACAAGAACCTGCGGTGACATTGGCCCACGCCCATGCATCAGAGGCGCCTTTTCAAGGATCAGCCGGTGGACGAGGTCAAGGAGGGGGTCGTGGCCATGGAAGAGGTGGCCGAGATCCTAATCGACCCAAGACCTGCCTTTTCTGTTTGGGAGACGGGCATTGGTGGTCGGAGTGTTCAGAAGCTGTGGATTATGATCGGAAGAAACAGGAACGTGCTGCCAAAAAGCAGCCGAGTGTGGCTATGGTTCAGATTGAGGGGCTAGACGAATCTGACCCGGTGGTTTCGCTGATTACTCGTTCCGGCAAAAATGTGGTACTAGCAACCGATGATAAGCTTTCGGATTGGGCAACTCAAGAGAATGTACATAAAAAGACTGTAACTTGGATGCCACATTCAGTACCACCATTGCAATCATCAAGACCATCGGCAACCTCTTCGAAAAAGAAAGAGGGGAAAGTCATAAACATGGCAAATACCATGGAAGAAGATAATTGGGATTCTGTTTGGAAGGAGGCTCTGGAATCACCATTACAAGTACGATTGGGATCGTTTTTGAGATTAGTTTCGAATTTTCAGATTGCTTTGCTGAGTCAAAAGTTCAAAGAAATGAATGAGATAGAAGTTGATGTTGCGACAGTTGAAGGTGAGCAAGATGATTCAGTCCCGTTGTCGGTAACTAGGATTATGGATACACGCATTCCAGAGCTTTCAATGAGATATCATGGCACATATATTGACAAAGTCCTATTAGATGGAGGTGCGGGAGTGAATATTATTACTCAAGCGGCTTGTGAGTGCTTTGGTCTTAGTGATTGGGAACTTGCACCCTTTGTAGTTCGCATGGCGGATCAGAGAAGAGTACAACCAGTAGGATTACTGCGAGGCATTGTGCTGGATGTGGCTGGTTTGTCTTTTGTGGTTTCATTAGTGGTGTTAAACATTGAGGATCACAGTCAAGATTATCATATTATTTTGAGGAGACCATGGTTACATCAAGCTAGGGTAAAGCATAATTGGGAGGCAAATATGCTGACAGTTAAAAAGGGTTGCAGGAAAGTTCGGGTGATGTTGGGAACATGCAGACAACCAGATCAGGCAGCATGGCCTGTGATAGCGAAGACAATGAATATGGTGGAAGGATTAGAAGAGGATGAAGAGGAGCAATTCCTGAAGGCTAACCCGGATTTAGTTTTTCTTTATCTTGCAGATATTTCTACAATTTTGGACGGGAAGTCTTTAGGGGATCAGGAAATGGCAGTGCCAGGGAGGCAAGAAAAAGTCTTGCCTATTCCCGAACCATTGGAGGAGATTATTAGGCAAGAACATGAGTTTGAAGCACAGATGAGTAAAGTAACAAGGGTGAAGGAGGATGAACTGGAGACGGTCTTTCTAGGAGCTCAAGAGGAGTCTCAACCAATTCATATCAGTAAACAACTTGAGACAAGTTTTCGAGGAGACTTGATTAATTTGTTGACAGAATTTAAGGATGTTTTCGCATGGGAGTATGCGGATACGAAAGGATTGGATCCAAGGTTTTATCAGCATACGATTCATTTAAAATCGGATGCAGTGCCGGTGAAGCAGCATTCATATAGGATGAATCCAAATGTGGCAAAGCAAGTCAAGGTGGAAATCAATCGCTTGTTGCAGGTGAGTTTTATTACCCTTGATAACCTTGAATGGATTTCTCCTATTCTGGTGGTACCAAAGAAAAACAAGCAAATTTGAATTTGTGTGGATTGTAGGAAGCTGAATGCAGCTACTGTTCTAGACCCTTTTCCGCTTCCATTTTTGGATTCTATTTTGGATGACGTGGCAGGGCATGAGACATATTCTTTTCTGGATGGGTTCAATGGATATAATCAAATTCGGATGACTAAAGGTGATCAGACTAAAACAACTTTTATTACAGCATAGGGCGTTTTTGCATGCACAGTAATGTGGTTTGGATTACGGAATGCGTCCTCAACTTTTCAAAGGGATATGGATATGTTTCAAATTTTTGGTCTTTACTTGACAGATTTTATGCGAATCTTTCTGGATGATCTCAGTGTCTTTGGAGCGCAATTAGAGCATTTGAAGCAATTGCGGTTATGTTTTATGAAATATAGAGAAGTGAAATTTAGTTTAAATCCTCTAAAACGTGCATTTGCAGTGCGAAGTGGGAGATTATTGGGCCATGTAATTTTCGAGGACGGTATTTCAGTGGATCCGGATAAAATAACAACAATTATGGAAGCACCTCCATCGGCAAATCCAAAGCAGTGTGCAGTATTTCTGGGGCAAGCTTGTTGGCATGGGAGGCATTTACGATTTGTAGCACATTTGGCAATCCCTATTAATCAGGCAACACATGCCAAAGTTATTGAATGGACCCAAGAATGTGATCTGGCCTTTCGGAGATTAAAAATTCAGCTGTCCAAAGCTCCTATGATGATTTCTCCGAATTGGGGTCAGGATTTTCATGTTTTTGTGGATGCTTCTGACAGGGCTATTGGCAGTGTGTTGATGCAAGAACAAACTCAAGGGTGGTTTCGACTTGTCTATTATGCCAGCAGATGATTATCATGCGGAGAAAAAAATTATTCAGTACCAGAAAGAGAATGCTTAGGGATGATTTACTCAGTGAAGAAGTTTGGTCCTTATTTGTTGGGACGGCGGTTTTTATTTCATGTGGATCATTCGGCTCTCTTATACTTGCTGCACCACGAGAATTTGACAGGAAGATTAGCCAGATGGGTGCTCTTATTACAAGAATTTGATTTTGAGGTCATACATCATCCCGGAGCGCAGCATGCGGTTGCTAATTACCTATCTTGGCTTGATTCTGGCGAGCCGTCGATGACGGGGATTGCATATGAGTTTTTGGATGCTTCCCTATTTTTGACAGGAGCAGTTGCGGATGAGCTTCCAATTACGCAATCATCCCGGATGATTCCGAGCACTCCTTGGACCTGGTATGAGGAGATGTTCCATTTTCTCAACAGTGGAGAAATGCCTTCATTTGTCCAAACATCAACGACGTCGGATGGCTATTCGTAGCTGGAATTTGAGATCGTCATGGGGAAGTTGTATTATCGCACAATAGCAGATGTTCTGCTAAGATGCATCCTACCACAAGAGCAAGGATCTGTTTTGGAGGAGGTTCATACATGCATTAGTGGGGGTCACTTTGCAACTTTGATCGCGACACAGAAAGTGCTACAATCTGGATTATGGTGGCCAACATTGTTTCAAGATGCAAGGGATTTTGTACAACATTGTGATGTTTGTCAACGGTTGGGGCAATCTACTAAGATGTCCAAAATGCTTTTACAGCCAGTATTACACTTGGAGTCTTTTTAGAAATGGGGATTGGATTTTATTGGGCCTTTTAAACCAATAGTAGCTAGCACTAGTTTATGTATATTTTAATGGCCATTGATTATGCGACTAAATGGGTGGAAGCATCGCTTTTGTTAGCAACAAGCTAACACGGACACCATTTTTCGGAGTTCTCCTTGTAAAACATTTATTATTTTGATAAATCGAAAATATTGTAACTCCTATTTTCTCTGATAAACCTTGTAATTAATAAGCCGGGGCTACAAGCTTCCAGATTGTATCAGCCAGTCAATTCTCAGCTTTGGTAGAACTCCAGATTATTAGTTTTGACCACCCAAAAACCTTTGCTAAGGTATAAAAGCCAATTTCTGCAAGTTTTTTATAAGTTTTGGATAAGAAATACACAGCGTGAGCTAACGACGCTCACTTCTCTCCTTCTCGTGCTTCCTACTCCCTCTTCGGTTGTCACATTGCGAATGCGTTTGTTGCATTGCAACCGTAGGTAAGAGCTCTATGCATTGACGTAAGCCATTCACAATATTTCGTAGCTTTTGGCGTCGCCGACCCGCGGCCTAATTTCACTATAACTAGGAATTTACACTTTTAAATTGAAAACTAAGTGTAGGTGGGTATTGGGACATCATTGCTAATCATTTAGATGCATTCTGGGTCAAAAACGACTAGGTCAAAAATCCACTGCTGTTAATAATCGCGATTTTGAAACTTGACCTAAAGTGGGGTTTGAGACCATAGATATGTGTGCTTAGGTGTTATAAACTTGTCCTAGAAGTTTCCTTACGTTTGGATGTCATTTGATGCGGTAACAGATGTGATTTGCTTGCTGATGAACGTTTTGCTTTTGGTGATTTCAGTCACTTGAGTGTAGCTTGAGTTAGATGCGAGTTGTTAGTTGTTTTCCAAGAGATTGACAAACTCTTGTAGCCTCTATGCACTAGTCGAGTTAGCTTCGTCCCATGGTTTGACAAATTAATCGTGATTCTCGCTAATACTGCAATAAGATAGGATGGTGAGGTTAGACATGCGTCCCACATTTAGCGCCGCTACCGGAGATCGAAGAGACCTAAACTAGGGAAAAACATGAGCGTCTTGTGTAGTTGTCCTTTAACTTCCTCTAAGTTTGCCTAGAGTTCAAAACTCTCTTTTAGAAACCGCATAGCTTAAGATTGTCGTCTTTTGCTGCGTAGAGGTAGCTTGGAAGTAATTGTACTTGCTAAGTACCTTTAGGACTGTAGGATTGTAGATTAGATTATGATTTGGAGAATGATTGGTAGACGAAACAAGTCTTAAGATCAAGACTCTGAAAAAAAAAAAAAAACGAGAAAACGAGTGTTGTGGACACTTTTCACAAACCCCATTGCATGAGAATCTAGGAGTAGGGTAAGTAGGATCCGAGGTGGATTTCAGAACATTGCTCAATCCAAACGAATCATCTGTGAGTTGTTTATGTAAAGTTGCAGAATTTTAGGTCTATGGCTAGAAATAGCTTGAAAAGACTCAAATTCGAGTGAATTTGGAAAAATCTCTAAATGAAATGGAAAACAAAGAGATTCGATTAGTTCCTATGAACAAGGTTGGAGAATATTATGAAGGGGAAGAAGGAAACACCACCCTCCCAATGAAATATAATGACATTGAAACCATGGCAATACTAGATAGTGGAGCTGACATAGCCATAGCCATTAGACAAACGCGAATGAAATTGCAGTTGGCTGATGGACACATTGAGAGACCACTAGGGCTACTTGAAAAAGTGATAGTCAATTCCTGTGGAATTGAATATCAACACACTTTTGCGATAGTAGACTTTGGGAAAAAACCCAACTATGAAATCATATTGGGAAGACCTTTCATGCCCTTGGTACATCTTATCCAAGATTGGGGAAACAACAAGAGTCAATTTAAAAGATCACACTTATAAAGATGTCTTGAAAACACCCATCCAAGAGTTTGATTCAGTCTCTTCGGCGGAAACTAAACTCCCATCTTGGTTAAACAAAGACACTCCTATTTGGATGTGCGGAGCTTCAAAAAATGGAAGCTTAAGACGAGAGGAATGTATCCTTGAAAGGGATTGTACAGATGAAGACTACATACATGAACCCTTTCCAAAGCATTTATTTGAACCATTCGAGTGGACTCAAATTTTAATTAGCGACAATGGATGTTTGTGTAAATACACCTATGCCTACTCAATTTTGCAATGAGGATGGCTACGACATAATTTCCATCCAAATGATGTCAGTCCTTAACATTGACAACAAAGATGAAGAACCCAAGGACTTAATGAAAGCTCCTTAGATGAACACTCAGTTACCTCAAAAGATTCAGGGTCAGAAAAAGAGCATACGAGAGCTCAGTTACTCTTAAGGTGAGGGGAGGAATTTTTTTTTGACTTTCCAAACCAGAAATCAAGAAGACAAAAATGGTATAAACAAAAGAGGGACACCAATATCATGAAAACACGACCTATGCCATCAGTCTCCAGTAAAACACAATTCCTGATGCAGATAGATGCTAATGATTGTTTCAAGGACAAAATAACTGGCAGATATCCTTCAAAAAAAAACTCAGAAATGTCTCAGACATTGAGAAAAGCAAGGAAGGGGACTCAAGAAAAATCACAAAATAAGAAACCACTCATGACCAGAGTCGAGCGGAAAAAGAAATACCAAGAGTTGAAAAAAGATCTAAAGGAGATATACACAACCGAAATGGAAACCACATAAGAGGATGGTAAGGATGTAATGCATGTTCCATCCCATTACAAAAAGTATACTCTTCAAAATTGGAAAATCATAATTGAACAACCTGTAGGGAACTACGAAAACAAGGCGAATCTTACGAAGGGCCTGAAAACGCTAAAAGGGTAGACTTGGCTTGAACCAGGAGAAGAGCTTAGACCTGCTTACATTGTGAATGACCTAACAGAAGAAGAAGAGAAGCTTTTGCTGAGCTTGTTAAAGGATTACCGGGATATCTTCGCTTGGTCTTACAAGGATCTCAGGGTGTTGATCCAAAAATTTGTCAACATACTATACCCATGAGAGATGATGTGAAACCAAGTAGACAGAGACCATACACTTATAACGAAACATTTGCTAGGAAGATCAAAGAAGAGCTTGAAAAACTAAAGGAAGCAGAATTCATTTACGAAATTGAACACACAGATTGGGTGTCTCCAATTGTGGTAGTACCTAAGAAGAATGGAAAATTACGAGTATGTTATAATCTCAAAAAGGTGAATGCAACTACCATTAGAGATAACTTTTCTCTTTCAATAACTGAGCATGTTTTAGAACGAGTGGCAGGAAAAGAAGCTTACAACTTCTTAGACGACTTTTCAAGATACAATCAACTTTTGGTTGGCCCAAAAGATCAACATAAAACTACTTTTGCAACAGAATGGGGTATATTTGCCTATCGGGTTATGCCGTTTGGGTTAACTAACGCACTAGCCACATTTCAGAGGTTGATGAGCCATGCTTTCAAAGACTATCTTCAGAAATTCTTAGAAGTATACATGGATGATCTATGCGTACATTCGTCAATCCGGGCTGATCATTTTGAACACCTCAAAAAGGTATTCGAGAAATGTAGACTTTATAGGATTTGCTTAAACCCTGAAAAGTGCACATTGATGAGAAGACAAGGGAAAATTCTCGGACATATAGTGTCTAAAAATGGCATAGCTATCGATATTGAGAAGATTGCTAATTTTCCTAGACCAACAACAGTCAAGGGGGTACAAGCCTTCATGGGACATTGTGGATATTACCGACGGTTCATCTACATGTACGCTATAATTGAAAAACCCATGTATAGCTTGATTACGCACTTTGAATGGACCGGGCATGTGAAAAATCCTTCATGAAGCTTAAGCAAGCTCTCACCTCAGCTCCAATATTGAAAGCACCATATTGGGATAAGGTATTCCACGTACATGTAGATGCTTCAAAATGTGCTATTGGTTGTATACTAGTCCAACCAGGAGATGGGAAAATTGACTTTCCTATTTCTTATGCTAGCCGACAATTGAACATGGTAGAAAATAATTACACCACCACCAAAAGAGAAGGACTAGAAATGATCTATGACGTTAAAAATTATAGACACTACCTATTAGCCAACAAGTTTGTGTTCTTTGTGGACCACCAAGCTTTGTTATATTTGGTCAACAAGCCATGAAGCACATGGAGAATAGTGAGATGGTTCATCATTCTTCTCGAATTCAATTTCACTGTGGTTGTAAAAAAAGGCACTACACATTAACGAGAAGATCATGTGTCAAGGATTGTTTCAGGGGAATCACCTAAAGGGGTAGACGATGATCTACCAGATGCCTATTTGTTCTCCGTGGAAATGATACCTAGATGGTCGGAAAACATTGTGTCATTGATGACAATAGCTCAAGTGGATTCACAAATACCACTTCCTATCACAATTGATTTAATCGAGCAATCGGCTATGTATCAATTATTAGTTGGAAGGCTATATAAAAGAAATCGAGATGGGATATTGCTTTTATGCATTAACCCTGAAGAAAAAGAACAATACCTAAGTCAAGCACATGTTACCATAGTAGGAATTCACTTTGCGGAAGACCAAACTATGCAACGAATCTTGAGACTTGGAGTATTTTGGCCACCTATGAGGAGAGATGTTAGATCTTTTGTAAAAGATTGCCCTCAATGTAAAAAACAACCACCCATTTCTCATGTAACATTGTTTCAAATGTCACCTGTTCCAAAGTGGAGTAATTATCTGGTTACTTACTTATCGAGCCAAACATTTCCTGAGGATATGAGCAAACGCCGTCAAAGAGCAATTGAAACTCAAGCAAGAGACTATGCTCTTATTGGGAACCAATTGCATCGGAGAGGTAAAGATCAATATTTGCATCTTTGTGCAAATGAAAAACGAGTATATTCTGATTATAGAACAAGCACATGCTGGATTAGCTAAAGGTCACTTTTCTAGTGAGGCCACCGCAAGAGCAATCTTGATGGCAGGCATATGGTGGCCAACACTTTTTGCAGATACCAAAGAATATGTTCGAAGGTGTGATGCTTGTCAGCGAGCAAAAATGCCAACACGAGTAGACAATATGCCCTTAAGACCAATGATGGGGGCTAGAGCCTTCGCAAAATGGGGTATAGATTTTGTTGGACCGCTATAGCCACCTGCTTATAGAACCCAAGCTCAATATATCATTGTAGCTACGGACTATTTGACCAAGTGGACCGAGGCTAAAGTGACTCAAACGAATGATGGGAGAACCACTGCTGCATTCTTATATGAGTACATATTCATGAGATATGGACTACCAATAGAGATTGTCAGTGATCGGGGAACTCATTTCCTCAATGAGGTAATAGAGTATTTGCTTAATGAGTTTATGGTCATCCATAATAAATAAGCTCCCTATCACCCACAAGCAAACGGACAAGCTGAGCATACAAATAAAATTCTTAGTGTTGGAATTAGGGTTGCAGAGAAACACACACAGCTTGGAGAAAACGAAGGAAGCTCAAGGCACACAATAGAGAGTGTGTTACTTAGTGTGCAATGGAAAGATAGATAGCCCTAGAGTGATGGACGTATATACAATGCACGGGGGAAAAAACCTCCTAAAGAGGGAAAAAATGCCCCGGCGGTCCTAGTGTGTTCACACACATCACTACCACATGTATATGGTAACAAATCCCCCCTGGAGTGATCCGGTGAACGAGAGCTGGCACATGAGTAAAGGGAAGTGCCATGCCCTGAGGACAGGATCAGTCCACAAAGGGGAGTAAGCCCAAAGCTTTGCGGAAAGCTTCAAGCTTCTCACGAGACAATGCCTTTGTGAAAAGATCTGCAAGGTTGTCCTGTGTTGGCACATAAGCCAAGCTGATCTCTCTTGCTGAGAGCCTCTCCTTGACATAGTGGTAATGCACCTCAATGTGCTTTGTGCGAGCATGAAAAACTGGGTTCCTTGCAACTGCCAATGCGCTCTGACTGTCAGTGTAGATAGTGTTGGCAGTGTCCTGTCCAACACCCAAGTCAGCCATAAGGCGTCTGAGCCATACACACTCAACCGTAGCTGTGAAGACTGCCCTGTACTCAGCCTCACAACTCGAAGTGGCCACAGTAGGTTGCTTCTTGCTCAACCATGATATACATGAACTGCCAAGCATGAAACAAAAACCACTTGTGGACACTCGCGTGTCAAAACAACCAGCCCAATCTGAGTCCGAAAAAGCATGTAAGTCTGGCGGCAATGATCCCCCCTTGGGATAAAACAAGCCAAGATGTAAAGTGCCACTAAGGTAGCGGAAAATCCTCTTGACAGCGTGCCAATGCTTAGACCCTGGGCTATGCATAAATCTGCTGACCTGCGAGACTGCAAACTGAATATCTGGCCTCGTGTTGCATACATAAATGAGGCAGCCAACAGCAGTTTGGTAAAGAGTGACATCAGCAGGATCGCCAGCATCATGTAGACTCAACTTCAAACCTGTTTCCATGGGAGTGGCAATAGGTTTGCAATCCTCAAGTCCAAACTTACATAGAAATGTCTCTATGTAACTTTTCTGACACAAGGCAATACCACCATCACACTGCTTAAACTGTATACCCAAGTAATGATGCAACAGCCCCAAATCTTTCATCTTGAAAGTAGCATTCAAATCAGCCTTAAATTCAGCAATATGTCTCTCATTTGGTCCAGTGATCAGCAAATCATCAACATAAAGAACCACAATGAGAAATACATCATCCTCACGCTTTACATACAATGTGCTTTCTGTTGGACTGTTACGAAAGCCTCGTTTAACCAAATGAGTGTCAGCTTTCTCATACCAAGCACGAGGAGATTGCTTCAACCCATACAAAGCCTTCTTACATTTGCACACTTTGTCCTCTTGTCCTTTTATGACAAAACCGCGAGGCTGCGTTACATAAACTTCCTCAAATATGTCACCATTCAAGAAAGCAGTAACAATGTCTGATTGATGTACATCCCAACCAAAATGAGCTGCCAATGCACATAGAAAACGCACAGTAGTCATACGACAAGTGGGAGCAAAAGTCTCTTCATAATCTATGCCTTTTTGTTGTGCATAACCCTTTGCAACAAGTCGAGCCTTATGGCGATCGATCTCACCATCCGGCTTGCGTTTCAACTTGTAAACCCACTTCGTACCAATGGCCTTTTTGCCAGGAGGCAAATCACATAAAGTCCATGTGTCATTCTCTATAAGTGCATCATATTCTGATTTCATGGCAGCAATCCAATTTTCTGAATTCTGTGCTTCATCAAAAGACAGAGACTCCTCAACATCATGTAAACTAGACACAGCCAAAGCATAACAATCTGATGCATAAGATGCATGGCGAGAGCCTGAATGAGTACGACTAGATAAAGGTGCATCTAATTTACTGTCACGCAAAGTGTGCACCAGCCATTTTGGCATACCTCTAGCCTGCTCATTTTCAGCCCTTTCCTCATCAAGTACATCATGTACATCTGCATCAGTAATAGGCTATTCTAAAACATTTTCAGAAACCCCCATAGGCTGTACATTTGCCTCATTGGAACTTACATTCGTATTTCCACCACTGAAAAGAGGCAACAAAGTGTCATAAATGTCCTGTGAGCTTACATTACTGTCTCTAGTACATGACAGCAAGGGCTGAACAGAATCTTCCACAAACACTACATCCCGTGAAACCAGAATACATTTTGTTTGCGGATGATACAACCTGTAACCTTTGCTTCAGCACTATAACCAACAAAAATACATTTGACAGCCTTATCATCCAATTTTCTGCGCTGCACTTGTGGCACCAAAGCATATGCCAAACAACCAAAAACACGCATGTGCTCAATAGAAGGTTTTCTATCATGCCATGCTTCATATGGAGTAATAGACTGCAAAGCTTTTGTAGGACACCTGTTAAGTACATAAGTGGCACACATGATGGCCTCAAGCCAAAAAGAATGCGGCAAAGCTTGACTTTTGACCATACATCGTGCCATTTCCGTTAGTGACCTGTTTTTCCTCTCAGCAACACCATTTTGCTGAGGTGTATAAGGCACTGTACATTGGTGTTTTATCCCACGACTAGCCAGAAATGCATTAAATTCATGAGACATATACTCCCCCCCTCGATCGGAACGGAGGGTGCCCATAGTACATTTTGAGACATTTTCAGCCATAGCCAAAATTTTTTTGAAGCACATAAAAACTTCGGACTTCGCTTTAAGCGGAAATACCCATGCATGCCTGGAGTAATCATCAATGAAAGTCACGAAGTACAGGTAATTGCCCAAGGACGGAGTTTTCATGGGCCCACAAACATCACTATGCACAAGCTACAACCTGCATGTGGCCCTAACTGAACCATCCTTTGGAAACTTAGAACGCTGCATTTTACCCAGAATACAGCCTTCACAAACATGTTTGACAGGTGCTTCAAGAGGCGGCAAAGAAGCAACCATATCAGATTTCTGCAAACGTAGCAAACTGGCAAAATTCAGATGACCAAAACGTGCATGCCAAAGTTTTGCATCTGAAATAGCCCTTGAATCTGCAACAGCATTTGCAAAATTTTGTCCATACTTGTCATACAAAGTGAGCTTATACAGCCCACAGCACAAAAGCCCAGATGCAACAATTTCATCACCAAAACTGAGATCATGAACTGTACATCTGTCATCCACAAATTTGACTACAAGTCCAAGTCTAGCAAGTGCGGATACAGACAAGAGATTCTTCTTGATCCCAGGTACATAAAGTGCATCAACAAGTGTGAAGGAACTGCCATTAGCAGCAGTGAGCACAATCTTTCCAACTCCCTAAACTGGATAAGAGGCGTTGTTGGCACAAGTGACTGAATTCCCATGAGGGACAGACTCGAGAGAGGTAAACAATTCACGATGTGAGGTAATGTGCTTTGTAGCACCACTATCGAAATACCACACATGTGAATCTGCAGCAACTGATAAGCATGCATCATGGACAACAGGATTGTAAGTGCACTCTGCGCTAAAAGCCCATTCTGCATCAACATCAGCATCACAATCTCCTTTCACAGAAGACTCAACAATGGCTGCATTTGTAGTGGAACCAGCATTTGCAGTGGAACCACCCTCGTTCTTCTTAGCCTCTTTGGCCTTCAACTTAGGACACGACTTGACCAAGTGATCATTGGCTTTACAATAATGGCAACGCATCTTCTTTTTGCCCTTATCACCAGAATTGCCAGACGAAGTGCTGCCAGCAGAAGCATTAGGAACAGAATTTTTGCCACTCGCAGCAGAACCATAAGAAGTGGCTGCATTACTGTTACCACCCTTTCTTTGAGAAGCAATAAAAGCCTGTTCAACTGCACACTGCCTAGTCCTGTTTTTTCTAGAAAATGACTCTTGCAACAACAATGTGCATAATGCATCAAACTTGACAACTTCAGGATTTCCTTGGGTCATCAGTCTCCAAGTACTAGCAAAAGTCTGGTAGGAATCTAGTAAGGCATCAAGAACAGTCTGCACAAGGGAACTGTCCGAAATGACTTCACCTGCATAAATGAGTTGCTCATTGATATCCTTGACACTAGCAAGGAAAGTGTCCATATCATCTTCCTCATGCATAATCTTCGACTCTAGCTCTTTACGCAACAAAGCAATTTTAGCCTCATTGCGGCTTGCATAAAGACCTGCTAGAATATCCCAAGCCTGTTTTGCAGATTTTGCTGAACGGATGTGAGGAATAATGGTGCGCTTCACAGACAACGCAATCAATGCATGAGCCTGCGCATCCTTAACATCCCAACGAGCTTGTTCTGCCGTAGGCAAAACAACTCTAACAGCTGCAATCCTTGCAGCAAGACCTGCAACATCCTCAACATCGCCTACATCTTCAGAACCAGGACGTACATCAATGCCCTGCACAATGTTCCAGACACCTTTTGACACAAGAACATGTTGCATCATATAAGCCCACATAGGGTAGTTGTCCCCATCCAACCTGTCCTCAGCAGCAAACATCTTGAACACATCTGTGTTGTTGCTGTCAGCCATGGTAAATGCTGCACCTGATGTGAAAACTGCCCGAAAATAGGAGAAATGGAGCGGGAACAACTTGTGCTATATAGCACAAACCGTAGAAGACTATAAGGCACCTGTTATGCAGAAAACGGCACTGACAGAAAATCTGCACAAAATGACAAAATAGCCTGTGCAGTACTGCCCGTAGTGGAAACGGAGGCCGAAATGAGCCCAAATCAAAATTCTGAGCAGACCGAGCTCTTCGAGATCACCCAAAATTTTTGTCAACCTGCGAACGCTCGCCAAAGCTCACTGAAATCGGAGAAAGTGAGCAGGCGTGTGCTGGAGCAGCTGGCGACTAAGCCCGGGAGGACGTGACCTGCTCTGATACCAATTGTTGGAATTAGGGTTGCAGAGAAACACACACAGCTTGGAGAAGATGAAGGAAGCTCAAGGCACACAATAGAGAGTGTGTTACTTAGTGTGCAATGGAAAGATAGATAGCCCTAGAGTGATGGGCGTATATACAATGCACGGGGGAAAAAACCTCCTAAAGAGGGAAAAAATGCCCCGGCGGTCCTAGTGTGTTCACACACATCACTACCACATGTATATGGTAACACTTAGCTCGGTACTGACCAAAGTGGTTAGTTCAGGAAGGACAAACTGGGAAATGAATCTCCATGTTGCTCTATGGGCTTATCGAGTTTCATTCAAAGTAGCTCTAAATGCTACACCCTTTAACTTTGTTTATGATCTTGATGCCATATTGCCAATATAATTTTTATTGCTGACATTAAGGGTAGCACAGAATCTTGAGTGGACTGGACATGAATTGTTAGAAAGACTTGAAGATTTTGAAAAGCTAGACGAGCAAAGGCTAACTGTTGTAGCTCATATCTATGCACAAAAGTGGAAACAGAAATAGTTTTTTGATTCCCACTTAATCACAAAAATCTTCAAAAAAGAGGACTTAGTTCTAGTCTATTCCCTTAAGCAACACATTCCCAAGTTTAAGAAAAAGGAAAATGGACCATTTATCATTGAAGATGTATCTCCAAGTGGAGCAGTAAAATTGTCCACCCTAGATGGTGAACCAATGGCTAATTGGATTAGTGGATGTCGTTTAAAGAAATACAATTTACCACTAACCAATGAATTGCTAGAGAGAATGCATGCAGCCAAACAAAGGAAGATCAAGCGACAACAGATTATTGATGAAGCCCAAGAGGAAGCTAGACTTCGGGTACTCAAGCGTAAAGCTGCTCTCAAGAACCAACAGATACCGATTCCCATCAACACTTTGGAAATAGATGATCGACAATGGGAATTACCTAAAGACGCAGTTTCAACAGATGACGATTGGTTAGATGGAATGGATCTGCGCATCAAAGTACAACTCAACATTCATAGCACCAATGCTTTGGTAGACACAGGAGCTAGAGTGAATGCAGTCGGTTATTCCACATACAAGAAGGCAACAAATCAAGCATTGATAGCAAGAATAGCGACAATCAAAGGATGCAACAAAAATCCAACTCCAACATTGGGAGTAGTCAACTTGAACGTGGTAGTACATGGATGTTCATGTCTACATTAGTTTGTATGCTTGCCAGATGAACACATGAATGAAACGATGATTCTTGGAATTCCCTGGATGCATACATACAAAGCAATACCAGATTGGGATACGAATCAACTAAAGCTATCACCTAAAGGAGGGCAACTCATTGTTCCAATTGCACCCAACAAAGAGGAATGGAAAAGAAGCAATCAACAGACCAATCCACGAAGCCTATCTTCTCCATTCCCTCGACAATCAAACGCTACATGTAGCATGCAAGGAGTCAGGAAGATTTGGGTACCAAAAGCACAGCTTAAAGATAAAGTGATTCAGATCTGGGTGCCTAAAACTTCACCCAAGAAACAAAAGAAGGTTCCATGGAGTCGAACACAGAATTGAGTATCTCTGAGCAAGGAACCTAACATGAAATAGGTTTGGAAGAAAAAGGAGCACTTATCTTCTCCACAAACCGCGAAACCAATCAAGCAGTGGTGAGTTAAGTCTCAACAGACTCCACCACACCATGCAGCACCACACCGATCGAATTACCAATGGAGAGAAAAAGCTCGACAACAGTCTAAAGTGCTACCAACAGCTCAAGCAATCAACATGCTAAAACACCTTGATGGTACAATCAAACAGAGAGCACAAAAGCTACAAGATTTGCTCTTTGGAAGACATCAACAGCAAACCTCGACATCGAAAACCCTTGAGTTAATTACTCAAGACCTAGCTCTTGCACAACATATTGGTTTGCATTGCATTGATCTTCATAACATGGTAGAGTCAATCATGGCTATGCACAGACACAATTGTTCAACCCATGCACGCAGTCGTCCCGGAGTACGCCACCTAGGTGGGGTGGAAGGGCACTAAATACTAAGTAATCAAGGGCAATGTTTGAAGAGGGAGGAAAAAGTTCCATGTTAACGTGTGATTTTTTGCAAAATTAGCTAATAATGTCCTTATAATTCATCATCAAGGGAAAATTCACTAATAATATCTTCCTGATGAGTGTAAATAGTGTATATACTATCAGAAAATCATCAAAAATAGTCATTTTTTGGGTTTTTTAAATCATTTTTGTTGATAAGGAGGCTTAAAAATGAAGAAATCCAACAAAAAACAATAAACCT
Source organism: Adiantum capillus-veneris (assembly GCF_014529385.1). Classification (NCBI taxonomy): domain Eukaryota; kingdom Viridiplantae; phylum Streptophyta; class Polypodiopsida; order Polypodiales; family Pteridaceae; genus Adiantum; species Adiantum capillus-veneris. Next base: position 1,882,771 of record NC_140960.1, on the reverse strand, counting down.
GTGTTTTTCAAGGGATTTTCTTGATTATTGGATTTTTACTTTACTTTTAGAGCGTTTTGCTATTTTCTTTGATTTTTTCAAATAAACAGGTCAAAATTAATAATAACTAACAGGAAAGCTTAGATGGAAAAATGGAAGACACGATGGTGATAAGAAGGACAAGGCAGACAAGCACAAAATTTTTCGATGAAATCAACAGACGGAAGCGGGAATCCTAAATTAGGCGGCCAAGCCTACTTTTGCAAAATTCTTGCAGAACGAGCTACAGGAATCCGATCAGAGAAATAGTTGAGTCTAACATAGATTTCGCGGCCTAGTAGGACTAATGGGGAAATTTGAAAAAATTTGTTTTGGGAAGTCCAGGTATAGATATCCATGGTAGGGTGATAAGCAACCTCACATCCAGGCTACTCAGCGGTGGAATTGAAGAACCAAGTCACCATGCAATTTCTGCAAGTTCCTGACAAAGAACGAAGAATCCGATACCAAAAGGCACCGGAAGCACTTAAAGACCGCCTTGCCCGTCGTCAACCCAAAGACTACTTCAACCCATAAAGCTGTGTCAAGGGACAACACATGCGAGGAGGGGGGGAATGTTAGCAGCAAGCTAAGGTGGACACCATTTTTCGGAGTTCTCCTTGTAAAACATTTATTATATAAATCGAGAATATTGTAACTCTTATTTTCTCTGATAAACCTTGTAATTAATAAGTCAGGGCTACAAGCTTCCGGATTGTATCAGCCAGTCAATTCTCAGCTTTGGTAGAACTCCAGATTATTAGTTTTGACCACCCAAAAACCTTGGCTAAGGTATAAAAGCCAATTTTTGTAAGTTTTTAATAAGTTTTGGATAAGAAATACACAGCGTGAACTAACGGCGCTCACTTCTCTCCTTCTCGCGCTTCCTACTCCCTTTCTGGTTGTCACATTGTGAATGGTTGTTGCATTGCAACCGCAGGTAAGAGCTCTACGCATTGACGTAAGTCATTCACAATATTTTTTAGCTTTTGGCGTCGTCGACCCGCGGCCTAATTTCATCATAACTAGGAATTTACACTTTTAAATCGAAAACTAAGCATAGGTGGGGTATTGGGGCATTATTGCTAAGCATTTAGATGCATTTTTGGTCAAAAACGACTAGGTCAAAAATCCACTGCTGTTAATAATCTCGATTTTGGAACTTGACCTAAAGTGGGGTTTGAGACCATAGGCATGTGAGCTTAGGTCTTATAAACTTGTCCTAACTAGTTTCCTTATATTTAGATGTCATTTGATGCTGTAACAGATGTGATTTGCTTGACGATGAGCGATTGGCTTTTGGTGATTTCAGTCACTTGAGTATAGCTTGAAGTAGAGGCGAGTTGTTAGTTGTTTTCCGAGAGATTGACAGCCTCTTGTAGCCTCTATGCACTAGTCGAGTCAGCTTCGTCCCATGGTTTGACAAATTAATCGTGGTTCTCGCTAATACTGCAATAAGATAGGATGGTGAGGTTAGACATGCGTCCCACAGCCTTTGAAAGATAATACAACGGTTTCTGTTGCGGGGTGCTTGTATAAGGATATTTTTTCCCGATATGGCTGTCCTATTGAGCTGGTTAGTGATCGGGGTAGCCATTTCTTGAATAAGGTGATGGAGAGAATGTTGTAATTCTATTTTGTGTTACACAGGAAATCTTCTCCATATTATCCTCAAGCAAATGGACAGGCAGAATCAACTAATAAGTAACTGGTCCGCATCTTGATAAAGCTAGTTAATTTGCATCGAACGGATTGGGATGTCAAACTTCCTTCCGCATTATGGGCCTATCGTACAACATATTAAGTGGAATCATGACTAAATCCTTTCAAATTGGCGTTAGAATGGAGGCAATTACCCCAGTGCAGCATGTGGTGCCGAGTTTGCGGATGCTGATTGTGGATAAGCTTCTTTTAAAAGATTCCATTGTTTATCGTTTGGATGTTTTCCAGGAATTAGATGAAGAGCGATTGCGTAGTTTTGCGGTGTTGCAAGATCTGCAATCCCGGTGGAAGAAATGGCTGGATCGACCTAAAGCACAAAAATTTTTGCGAGGCCCGTTGGTTCTTGTATTTAACTCCCGCCTTGGAAAGATGCCCGGGAAGCTGAAATTATGGTCATGTGGGCTGTTTTGGATTTTTAAGTCACGTGGACCTACTTCCTTTTATTTGGCTGATTTACGGGGGGATGTGATTTCTGTTCCGGTGAATGGGTTTCGACTTCGCCATTATTTTTCCCCTACCTCTATTAAGTGTCCCTTTGCTGTGGTACAAGAGCCGGAAGCCGCCTTAATGATGATTGGGGATTCTTTAACATGCAATCTCAAAAAGCGGGAAAAGGGCTATGATGGTTGCAACACCGTGGCACACCCTATTTTGAGAGCTCTTTGTGAGTGGTTTCATGCATGCAACAGATACCTTATACTTCATTCGTGCTATTTGTAGAGATTTCGTACTGCTGCGTTTGTGCGTTCTTCTTTTCTCCTGTGTGCCTTCACCACCATGACGGCTTCTTTGATACAATGCATTCCTTTCACTCCTGTGCAATAGCTGGCTCTCTGATGGGTGGACACATGGTTGCAGGATTTGCGGCTACGTGTCTCCACCAACCTTGATTGGCAGGGTATCCCTGTTTACCCGTAGGCTACGGCTTTGATCAAGCAATTGGATCTTGGTGATATGGTGCAAGTAAACAATCATCAGATTTAGTTAACATCTGAAAGAATTTCAAGGTGCTGTTGCCTGCCAGTGATGGCATGCACGCTTCACACGTCATTCTCGCTGCAGAGGCAAAGCTAGAGTTCGGTTTGAAGGTGAAGGGAAAATACATGTTGTCAAGGCTCACTGATGCAGCGATAAGAGATGCGTATCGCTGGTTCTTGGAAGCAATTTGGTTGCATGCCAAAACGTATACCATTTCTGCTAAAGCAAGCAATGTGTTGCATTCAGCCAACTTTGGGCCAGTGGCCTAGGCATCGATAGTCAAGGAAAGGCTATTGGCAAAATGTCAATGAGTGGTGGGGCAGATGGGGTGCAGTACCCTGACGAATACAAAGGTAGGGCAACTTCTCACATTGGTGTTTCCCTTACAGGAAGATTTCCCTCTGGCCCTTCGACCTTTGTGCCACTTTGAGGATGAAAGATTTCTCACTCGCAACACCGCGCAATCGGCACAGTCTCCAAGTTCTGTGCTTGTTAAGGAGTTGTCTCATACCCCTACTCGTGTACCGGATGTAGCTGGTGCTTTTGCTACAGTGGTAGCCTATGTTTCACGGGAGATGGCCACTGTGGGGACATCGAGCCTAAAGCGAGGACGGGAGGAAGCCCAACTTTCCACACCACCTCCTGCCTCAACATTGTCTCTAGTCAGTGATGACCGACTGCTAGAGGATTCCGCAGTTGTGAGCTAATGTTGAAGAATGCAAGAGTGGGCTACAACTCCAAATCCTGAGGGAAGTAGCTATGCAAGTGCGGACACTTACTCGCAACTAGAAAACCCTGATGCTGTTCGGATAACTACAGATGCGGTGGGAACGAATCCAATCCCTGTACCTTGGGAAGCTCATACCGGAAATCCCTCATATCAGCTCCAAGCGTGCGGAACCTTTTTGCAACGCATGGTGGATTCCTTGTGGTCAGTTTGGCGAGCACCGGCAACTAAGGCACGAGTCACCGAGCTCAAATTATAGGTGGCTGCCTTGCAGGCTCGCAATGTGGAGCTGGCGAGCCAAAACTGAGCATTGGATAGTACAGCCCAGCAAAGCAGGCTGGTGAAATGCAAACCCTGAGAGAGGCTAATTCTGTGTTTGTTTCCTCTATTCAAGATGAACTTCTTCGCTTGAGAACGCAGAATAGCCTGGCAAATTATTTAGCATCACATCCTGGTGATGTCATGATCAATTTGAATGATCTTGATGCACTAGCAGTGGAAATGCAACAGGACTTGCACACTTTTTTGGAGGGTCAAATGCAGAATTGGATGTCTATGCTATCCAATGTGGCTTTAACTCTGAACCAACTCAAAAATTCGTGGTGAGCCAACCTGAGCCGCCTGCCAATGACAAAGGTAAGAGCATTTTACAAGAAGGTTTTGATATTTTGATTGGGGGAAAGCTATAGAAAGAATGTTATGAAGCCCAAGCCCATGTCTCTCGTTTGCAGCGAGTCATTCATCATTTTCGTAGGGAGCGGTGCAGGGTCTATTTTTGGGCGGAGACACTTACTCACTCCTTTTAACTCGGTCTCCCACCATGTCCACCATTTTTGCCCGCTCTGAACCGATATTCGGCTTGGTATTACCCTATTCATACCCGTCTTGCTCCTTTACCATAGGCCCCTTAGTCTGTTTCCTTGCCAACGCAATTCATTCCCTGGAACCCTGGAACCCTACATAGGAGGGGGCGAGCCTTGCAAGTAGGGGATGAGAGAGAAACACACACACAAACACACACACACACACACACACACACACACACACACACACACACACACACACACACACACACACACACACACACACACACACACACACACACACACACACACACACACACACACAAACAAGCTCCCTTCACACAAAGGGAGTGAGGGACACATGTAAGATCCCTAGCCTAGATGCCCACAAGGTGTACCCAATTCCTATTGGATGGCCTTGGAGGTGGACCAATGAGAATTAGGCTAAAGTAAATCTAGTTTAATTGATTTAAAAACACTTAATAAAAGAACCAATAAGAATTAAGCTCTCTAGAAGACTATTGGACAGTCTCCCAAGGGGACCAATGAGCATTCAACTACCCAAAGGCTTGCCTGATTCCTATTGGCCAGGAGGCAAAAGGGGTCCAATGAGAGTTCAACTGAATTAAATAATTACCTAAATCTCTCTCGAAGGGGGAAAGGGGGACACATGTCAGAAGGCTATCACTTATGCTGCTTAATTACCATTGGCTAAGCCTACGGAGGTCCAATAGGATGCTAGCAAGAGCAAATAGCAAGAGGGGTCGACCAAGAGAGAGAGGGGGCTGATTTTTCAAAGGCATTATCACCTACACACTCACACTATCTCATGTGTGAAGTAAAGAAGACTCTCTCTCCTTCTCAAGCTTTAATGGAAAGCTTATCACCTACTCCAAGCTTGTGAGAAGGAAGGCCTACACCAACAACTCTTGGCTTTGTGATGCAAATCCAACCAAAAGCCAAGCTTCAATGCATGCTCATCTCCTCTACCATGCTAATTACTAAGCTAGGCTATGCTAATATGAGTGATTATGTGAGTAGATGTACATATTTCTCGTAAGAATACTCCTTCTTTCTCTCAATCTACTCTCATACCCCGCTAGCTCTCACCATCTTTGATGGTGTTTGAGGTCTTGGGTCTGAGACAGTGAGGGAATTGATGTTGTGTTTGATAAGTGTTTTTCATAGTGCATGAAGTTTCCATCTTCATTGCACTAGCTAGTATTGAAGGAACACAAGAAATTGTATTGTAAAATGTCCCTCTTGATGAAAGAAACCATATACAAAGCCTTTTGGAGGGGGGACCAGCTCCATGCAAATCCGGTCCTCAAATGTTGTCAATTTCTTAATTTCTCTCTCTTTTGAAGTATTGTTCATGCTATCTAACTAGGTGTTATGCTTTTTGTTGCTTTCTCCACCCAAGCACTCTTGTTAATCTCATTAGGAATCTATTCTTATGAAATGCTCACTATGTTCATGCTATTTTCCGCTACACACAAGTTACTAGGCCATTAAATGTCACATTGATATCAAAGCACAAGGTTTCTCTTTTCTTGCTCAAGAAGGGAGGTCCTCAAGCTAGCTATAAATGGTTGGTACTATTAATTGCATGTGAGTAAGTAGAATAGAGATTTTTCAACCTTGCAGTGCGCCTACCTTTGTGCAGTTAAAGGGGCATCACCATCAAGAGCTATGGTCTTAATAGTGGAGTCCTATGGGGCTTGCCTACGGCTTAACCACTATTGAGCTATTAGAAGCTTGGCAGGAGTCAGTGCTGTTTTGGTGTTTAACGATCCTCTCTTCTATTCCTTGCAATTAATGGTATTCGAGCCACGGGTAGAGTAGCTTGAGTGCTTTTTCTAAAGGGGTAAGGAGGAGTAGCAACTAGGGCTTGAAGTGCCAAAGTACACCTAAAAAGTTTACACCTTAAAGTTGTCAGAATGGCTGACAATAGTAAAGAGAGTAAAATTAATGTTGATAACTTTGATTTTGCTAATGAGCAAGCTACTAATGATGCCCCGATGCTTGTTAACTATCTTGTTTCTAGGCTTCAACAAGCCATGGGCAATCCATCCCTCCAAAGTGAAGTGCAACGGTAGCTTCGTGCTCACGGGATTCTCCAAGCTCCCCACCATGACAAGAGAACACCTAGGAAGCCTCCTTGTGAGACTTCCAAAAGAGGTCTCTCTCCGATTTGGGAAGAAGAAGAGTATCCCTTTGAAGGGCTCAGAAATTTGCTCCTTGATGACGCATCTCCTTCTCAGAGGAGAACTCAAGAGCCTGCACTGAAGGAACGAGAAAGAAGTGAGTCTCCTGCCACCTCGATGGAGATGGCTCCATGAAGACGGTGTGCTTAATGCTCTCGATCACCTCCAAAACAGAGAAGACCATCGCATACTTCTCCACACCATACTTCAAAGAGGGATGACAAAAAGAAAGAGAAGAAACTGGCGAGAAAGAGGACACCCTCTTCTCCATCTTCTTCATCCTCTTCCTCTTATGAAAGTGATGGTGAAGGCAACGAGGATCAAGGCAAGAAAAAGGGAAGAAAGAGGTCACCCTCTTCTCCATCTTCCTCAAATTCTTCTTCTTCTGAAGAAAGTGATGGTGCAACCTTTGAACCATAAAAAAGAAGACGCCATAGGAAATCCTATGTCGCGTGGAAGAGGGCGTCCAAGCTCAAGAAATTCAAGGAGGGAGAGAAGAGCATCTCTTTCCTTAACTACGATGTCACTTTTGGTGCTACGGACAAAGTCTTGGCCTTTATCCGACAATTTGATGCGGCGTTCGGAGATGAGGGCTTCACGGAGTCCTCTAAGCTACGCCATGTAGCTATGCACTTTCAAAAGTCTGCCAGATAATGGTGGTCTAGCCTACGGGCCAACGGGGAAGCTCCACGAACATGGAAAGCTTTAAGAGCTTCCATTATGAAGCAGGTTTTGGCCACCGATGCCAAAGACAAAGTAATCACCGAATGGCGAAGCTTAAATCTCTCTCCCTATGAATCCATCCACAAATATGTAGACAAGTTTTGGGACCTACAACTCAAAGCCACTGTCTTCAAAAAGTTGGGTTTTGGAGAGAAAAAGTAGCAATTTTGCGCGGGTTTAACCGAAGAAATGGCGGAGTATGTCAACTCCCAAAGGCCAGGCACCATATCGGCGGTAAGACATCATACTATGGTGGCCTCCCAAATCAATTTTCAAACAGGGGCTAAGAGGAATTCTAAGCCCCTTGAAAACAAGGGTTTCAATGAGCCTAAGGGGAAGGACAATGTCCAAAATTCTCCTAAGGGCAATTCCAACAAAGCTAAGGAGAAGGGAGTTTACAAAGGCAAAAATCAACTCTCTCCTGAAGAGCTTGAGCATTATCTCAAGGATAACCGGTGTTTCAAGTGTGGTGAACAAGGGCATGCGTACCGCGCTTGTTGCCAAAAGAGCAACCGCCATGATCCTCCTAGAGCTACCTTGGTCAAAATCCAAGAGGAGGAAACTCACTACAAAGGATCTCCTCTATGCCATGCTTGGGGAAAGGTAAGAGAACATGATGCTTTTATTCTCTTTGACCCTGGTTCTACTCACAATTTCATATCTATAGAGTTGGCCACCAAGCTAGGCATACAAGCCTACGAGATGGGAGATGTCCTACCCGTAGACGATGCTTTCAAGGGGCAAGAAGCTTTAGTCACTCCCTTAATCAGGAAATTGAGGCTCCATGTACAAAGCTATGTGGACAAAGAGGACTTCTTTATCTCTCCTCTCAAGCATGAGGATGTAATCCTAGGGGCACCATGGTTTGATCGCATGGATGCCAATGTTAAATCCTCTGAAAGGAGAATCTTCTTTAAGTTCACGAAAAAAGATATGTATATAGATGCTAAGGAAATGTGTAACACTATACCCATTGTACATGCACAAGCTTTTAAGTTATCCAATTTTCTCAAGGGGTTTCAAGATGTCTTTATTGACAAAATCCCTTGTGAGCTACCTCCTAAACGAGGTAATGATGACCATGCAATTGAACTTCTTCCGGGAAGTTCACCGCCTAACAAACCTCCTTATAGAGTTTCTCAAGCTCAACAAGAGGTGATTATGCGGCAAGTGCATGAGTTAGTTGAGAAGGGCATGGTTAGGCCTAGCTCATCTCCATTTTTTTCTCCTATGCTAATAATGCAAAACAAAGACGGCACATATCGTATGTGTGTCGACTATAGAGCACTAAATAGGATCACTATCAAAAATAGGTTTCCAGTTCCACGGGTAGAAGACCTATTTGATAAGCTACAAGGCTCCACCTACTTCAGTAGGATTGACCTAAAAAGCGGCTATCATCAAATAAAGATAGTTGATCAAGACATTGTAAAGACCACATTTCGCACTACCTTTGGTCTTTATGAATACATTGTCATGCCTTTTGGCTTGACCAATGGACCAGTCACATTCAACCGCTTGATGGAGAAGCTGTTCAAGCCTTATCGAACCTTTAATGGAATGTTCTTTGATGATATCATCATCTACTCTAATTCATTAGACGAACACAAGCAACACCTCCATGTAATATTTCAAGAATAAACTTTATGTTAATCAAAAGAAAAGTGAATTTTTCTTACAAGAGATTCAGTATTTAGGTCACATTATCTCTCAAGATGGCATCCACATGGATCCATCAAACTTAGAGGTAGTAAAAGGATGGCCTAAACCAAGGAATCTTCATGAGTTAAGAAGCTTTATAGGTATGTGCGCATACTATAGACGCTTCATAGGAAAGTTCTCACTAATAGTAGGACCATTACCTGACCTAACAAAGAAAAACGTTAGGTACACATGGTCTGCCAAGGAGAACAATGCTTTCGAAAAGCTTATCTCTCAACCTGTGCTTACACTACCGGATCTCTCAAGGCCATTTGAGGTCCAATGTGATGCTTGTGGTGATTGCCTTGGAGCTGTTTTGCTTCAAGAAGGGCACACCATAGGCTATGAAAGTCGAAGGCTCGACCCTGTTGAGCAAGCTCTAGGCATATATGAAAAGGAACTCCTTGCAGTTCTACATGCCTTAGACTCATGGAAGCACTATTTATTGGGGACTCCTTTCATTTTGAAAACAGATCACCAAAGTCTTAAGTACTTCATGACGCAGACCAAGCTCTCCGACAAACAAATGAGGTGGGCAAATTTTCTTTCGCAATTTCATTTTCATATTGCTCACATTGCTGGCAAGCATAATCAAGTAGCCGATGCACTCTCAAGATGTCCGAGAGTGAATGCGGTTTCCATAGCAACTCACAATGATCTATCTTCTATGATAAATGAGTATGCTATTGATCCCAATTTTATAGATGTGATTTCAGCCCTTGCACTAGGGAAGAAAGAGGAACCATTTACTTTACAAGATGGTTATCTTCTCTATGGCAATAGACTATGCGTTACTAGCTCACTACATGACAAAGTAATGTATGAATATCATGATCCTCCTTATGCAGGACATAGAGGGATTCTGTCTACCCTAAAGGGCATTGAAACATATTTCTATTGGCCTACCATGAAAGAAAACATACAAGAGTTTGTTTCTAAATGTGTGGTATGCCAAAAGACGAAGTTTGATAGAGGGAAGCAACTTGGATTGCTTCAACCTTTGCCAATCCCTAATTCACCATGGGAGAGCATATCCATGGATTTTATCTTTGGATTGCCTAAGTCTATCCATGGGAATATGGATGATAGTAGACAGGTTTAGTAAACAAGCTCATTTTATACCTGCCAAAAAGACTATCAAAGCCCATCCAATGGCAACCCTCTTCATTTCACAAATCTTCAAGTACCATGGCTTGCCAATGTCCATAGTGTCGGATAGAGATCCTAGAAGGACCAGTAATTTCTGGAAGGGTCTCTTTGAGAATTTAGGAACAAGGCTAAACTTCTCTTCGGCCTATCACCCGCAAACAGATGGCCAAAGTGAGATAGCTAACCTAACAATTCTCGATCTAGTAAAAGCCTATGTAACGGAAGTAGATAAATATGCCAATGGGAGAAGTACTTACCCTTAGTCGAGTATGCCTACAATAACACTGTACATACTTCCATGGGAAAAGCACCTTTTGAGGTAATTGAGGGAAGATCAAAAAGTCCCTTGCTACTTAACGTACACGGGAAGATCTTTGCTGCAGATGAGTATAGCCGAGACCTACAAGAATCTTTCCAAAAGATTAAGGATGCTATCTCTATCTCACAGCAAAGGCAAAAGGCTGCCGTTGACAAGCACAGAAGAGCCCAAGCCTTTAAAGAAAATGATTGGGTCTTATTAAAATTTCCCAAGGCTCGATCAAGGCACACGGTGGGCAAGAATCCTACGGGACACCAAAAGTACTATTCTAAGTTAGCAAAAAGGTACTATGGTCCCTTCCAAATTCTTAGGCCAATAAATGAGATGGTCTATCAACTCAAGTTGCCCAACCATTGGCTCATACACAATGATTTCCATGTGAGCCTACTAAAGCCTTACAAAGGAGATCCACCACAAGAACTAACAATTGAAGATCCACCGGAGATCGAGGACCAAGAAGAGGTGCTGCAGCCCGAGTCCATTCTCTGACATGAAGACAAGGTACTAAGAGGCGGTAAGACTATCCGACGATATCTTATTAAGTTTAAGAATTATCCTTTTGAAGATGCTAGATGGATGCAAGGCATACAATTAAAGATAACCTAAACCTTGTCAATGCTTACAATGCTTCCCAAGAGTAATCAAATGTACAAATGTTAAAAATGAACAAAACTTTTGTCTTATAAGACTCTCTTTTTCTTTATTGTGCACAAAAATGAAGTAGTATGCATTCTTAGATCAAGTTTGCGGAGATGACGTCTCCCGAACACCAAGTAGAGATTGTCAGTCTACTATGGAAGATGATAGGACTAATGTGCAGACATGCTTGCGGCAGGCTCTCAAGCTCCAAATGGACTAGTCATCCATTGTGGAATGATGTTGTAGGGTAACATAGGGATCCTCTACCCGCTAAGGAAAGGACTAATGAATATGATTTATCTTCTCTACCCCATAGTCGAGGACGGCTATGATTTCAAGAGAGAGGTAATGTCGTAATAATCAATATTTAATTCTCCTAAATGGTTTTCTCATGTTAAATTGATCATTTCATATGAGGAACTGCCAGGGTCGAAAAAGCTAGATTATTGGTTAAGCTAGCGACCGGCCATAGTAGGGATCCAAAGGAGGAAAAATAGGGATCCAAAGTGGGGGCCATCTGTAAAAGAGCCATGTGCAACAATGGGCTTAAAAGACCCTAAGGTTTAGCAAATTCAGACTTCCAAAATGCTAAGGCTCCAAAATTCAAAGGTTGTGTCCAAAGGTCAAACATTGGGGGAGTTGGATGCTTTGTGTGTCGCAAAAGTCTTTAGCAATCCCTACATAGGAGGGGGCGAGCCTTGCAAGTAGGGGATGAGAGAGAAACTCTCTCTCTCTCTCTCTCTCTCTCTCTCACACACACACACACACACACACACACACACACACACACACACACACACACACACACACACACACACACACACACACACACACACACACAAGCTCCCTTCACACAAAGGGAATGAGGGACACATGTTAGCTCCCTAGCCCAGACGCCCACAAGGTGTACCCAATTCCTATTGGTTGGACTTGGAGGTGAACCAATGAGAATTAGGCTAAAATAAATCTAGTTTAATTAATTTAAAAATACTTAATAAAAGAACCAATAATAATTAAGCTCTCTAGAAGACTATTGGACAGTCTCCCAAGGGACCAATGAGCATTCAACAGCCCAATGGCTTGCATGATTCCTATTGGCTAGGAGGCAAAGGGGTCCAATGAGAGTTCAAGTGAATTAAATAATTACCTAAATCTCTCACGAAAGGGGAAAGGGGGACACATGTCAGAAGGCTATCACTTATGCTGCTTAATTACCATTGGCTAAGCCTGCGGAGGTCCAATAGGATGCTAGCAAGAGCAAATAGCAAGAGGGGTCGACCAAGAGAGAGAGGGGGCTGACTTTTTAAAGGCATTATCACCTACACACTCATACTAGCTCATCTGTGAAGTAAAGAAGACTCTATCTCCTTCTCAAGCTTTAATGGAAAGCTTATCACCTACTCCAAGCTTGTGAGAAGGAAGGCCTACACCAACAACTCTTGGCTTTGTGATGCAAATCCAACCAAGAGCCAAGCTTCAATGCATGCTCATCTCCTCTACCATGCTAATTACTAAGATAGGCTATGCTAATATGAGTGATTATGTGAGGAGATGTACATCTTTCTCGTAAGAATACTCCTTCTTTCTCTCAATCTACTCTCATACCCCGCTAGCTCTCACCATCTTCGAAGGTGTGTGAGGTCTTGGGTCTGAGACAGTGAGGGTATTGATGTTGTGTTTGATAAGTGTTTTGCATAGTGCATGAAGTTTCCATCTTCATTGCACTAGCTAGTATTGAAGGAACACAAGAAATTGTATTGTAAAATGTCTCTCTTGATGAAAGAAACCATATACAAAGCCTTTTGGAGGGGGGACCGGCTCCATGCAAATCCGGTCCTCAACTGTTGTCAATTTCTTAATTTCTCTCTCTTTTAAAGTATTGTTCATGCTATCTAACTAGGTGTTATGCGTTTTATTGCTTTCTCCACCCAAGTACTCTTGTTAATATCATTAGGAATCTATTCCAATGAAATGCTCACTATGTCCATGCTATTTTCCACTACACACAAGTTAGTAGGCCATTAAATGTTACATTGATATCAGAGCACAAGGTTTCTCTTTTCTTGCTCAGGAAGGGAGGTCCTCATGCTAGCTATAAATGGTTGGTACTATTAATTGCATGTGAGTAAGTAGAATAGGGATTTTTCAGCCTTGCAATGCGCTTGCCTTTGTGCAGTTAACGGGGCATCACCGTCGAGAGCTATGGTCTTAATAGTGGAGTCCTATGGGGCTTGCCTACGGCTTTGCCTACGGCTTAACCACTATTGAGCTATTAGAAGCTTGACAAGAGCCGGTGCTGTTTTGGTGTTGAACGGCCCTCTCTTCTATTCCTTGCAATTAATGGTATTCGAGCCACGAGTATAGTAGCTTGAGTGCTTTTTCTAAAAGGGTAAAGAGGAGTAGCAACTAAGGCTTGAAGTGCCAAAGTACACCTAAAAAGTTTATACCTAGGAGTTGTTAGAATGGCTGACAATACTAAAGAGAGTGAAATTAATGCTGATAACTTTGATTTTGCTCATGAGCAAGCTACTAATGATGCCCCGATGCTTGTTAACTATCTTGTTTCTAGGCTTCAATAAGCCATGGGCAATCCATCCCTCCAAAGTGAAGTGCAACGGCAGCTTCGTGCTCATGGGATTCTCCAAGCTCCTCACCATGATGAGAGAACAGCTAGGAAGCCTCCTTGTGAGACTTCTAAAAGAGGTCTCTCTCCAATTCGGTAAGAAGAAGAGGATCCCTATGAAGGGCTCATAAATTTTCTCCTTAATGATGCATCTCCTTCTCAAAGGAGAACTCAAGAGCCTCCATTGAAGGAACGAGAAAGAAGTGAGTCTCCCGCCACCTCGACGGAGATTGCTCCACAAAGACGACGCGCTAAACACTCTCCATCACCTCCAAAACAGAGAAGACCATTGCATACTTCTCCACAACATACTTCAAAGAGGGATGACAAAAAACAAGAGAAGAAAAAGGCGAGAAAGAGGACACCCTCTTCTCCATCTTCTTCATCCTCTTCCTCTTATGAAAGTGATGGTGGTGAAGACAACGAAGATCAAGGCAAGAAAAAGGGAAGAAAGAGGTCACCCTCTTCTCCATCTTCCTCAAAGTCTTCTTCTTCTGAAGAAAGTGATGGTGCATCCTTTGAACCATCAAAAAGAAGAGGCCATAGGGAATCCTATGCCACATGGAAGAGGTCGTCCAAGCTCAAGAAATTCAAAGAGGGAGGGAAGATCATCTCTTTCCTTACCTACAATGGCACTTTTGGTGCTACAGACAAAGTCTTGGCCTTTATCCAACAATTTGATGCGGCGTTCGGAGATGAGGGCTTCACGGAGTCCTCTAAGATACACCATGTAGCTATGCACTTTCAAAAGTCCGCCAGACAATGGTGGTCTAGTCTACGGGCCAACGGTGAAGCTCCACAAACATGGAAAGCTTTAATTATTAGCTTCCATTATGAAGCAGTTTTTTGGCCACCGATGCCAAAGACAAAGTACTCTCCAAATGGCGAAGCTTAAAGCTCTATCCCTATGAATCCATCCACAAATATGTAGACAAGTTTTGGGACCTACAACTCAAAGCCACTGTCTTCAAAAATTTGGATTTTGGAGAGCAAAAGCAACAATTTTGCGCGGGCTTATTTGAAGAAATGCCGGAGTATGTCAACTCCCAAAGGCCATGCACCATATCGGCGGTAATACATCATACTATGGTGGCCTCTCGAATCAGTTTCCAAACAGGGGCTAAGAGGAATTCTAAGCCCCCTGAAAACAAGGGTTCCAATGAGCCTAAGGGGAAGGACAATGTCCAAAAGTCTCCTAAGGGCAATTCCAACAAAGCTAAGGAGAAAGGAGTTTACAAAGGCAAAAATAAACTCTCTCCTTAAGAGCTTGAGCGTTATCGCAAGGATAACCGGTGTTTCAAGTGCGGCGAACAAGGGCATGCATACCGCGCTTGTCCCCAAAAGAACAACCGCCATGATCCTCCTAGAGCTACCTTGGTCGAAATCCAAGAGGAGGAAACTCACCACAAAGGATCTTCTCTATGCCATGCTTGGGGAAAGATAAGAGAACATGATGCTTTTATTCTCTTTGACCGTGGTTCTACTCAAAATTTCATAGCTATAGAGTTGGCCACCAAGCTAGGCATACAAGCCTACGAGATGGGAGATGTCCTACCCACAGATGGTGCTTTCAAGGGGCAAGAAGCTTCAGTCACTCCCTTAATGGGGAAATTGAAGCTCCGTGTCCAAAGCTATGTGGACAAAGAGGACTTCTTTCTCTCTCCTCTGAAGGATGAAGATGTAATCCTAGGGGCACCATGGTTTGATCGCATGGTTGCCAATGTTAAATTCCCTGAAAGGAGAAACTTCTTTAAGTTCACGGAAAAAGATATGTATATAGATGCTAAGGAAATGGGTAACACTATACCCATTGTACATACACAAGCTTCTCGAAACACATACATACTATGCCCGCACACACATGCACAGCTTGATTTGTTTGCATGCAAGCTTACTTTACCTTCACTCTTGCACACTTATGCATGATTAGAGGTCATAAGTAGTGTTTTAGGAAAGGTTGAAATAAGTTTGAATGTCTCATACCTTGAAAAGTATGGATCTTGAGCCCATTCTTACCCAAGACCATTCATACACCTCTCAAATCAAAATAATGCACTGGACTTTTTCTTAAGCCTAGATCAAGTCTACCACATGTCATGATGCTCCCTCCACATGCCCGTACAAACATGGCTATTTTGTAAGTCAACCATAAGAGCCTGTGTTCACATGCTACTTACTTGGAAGCCTTCTTGTAGCTAAACTTGAACAAATGCATGAGCACTTGCATCAAAGTGTACACAAACACTCTCTAGCTCAATCTCTACTCAAAAATTTATCCTCTACATGGAGAACCACTTACACAGAGGTAGTTCTGAATACCTTTTGAAGGTATCAACGATCCATTTTAGTTGTTATCCATGGCCATATAATTTAACTTAGCCTAGTTATTGTCCTAAATAGTAAAGAACTAATGGATCTAAGTATGCCATCAATTTTCCTTAGGTCATGACCTCTTAGGGGTGGCTGAAGTAAAAAATACTATCCTCAACAATACAAGTCTTTAAATTCTACAATCTTCAATTAACCTGCATTTCAGAGTGTTACCAAAAGAGATATTTTAGAGTGCTTGGTTTAAAAAGTGTTATGCTTGCTTATCACTTGCAAGGATACAAATAATATTTTCTATTATTTTCTTATTTTTCTTTGAGAGAAAAACATTTTCTTATTATTTTTGCTACTTACTTTATGACTTGGTTCTAAATTAGTCTAATGTACAAAATAGTTTCACTTGAATAAGTCAATTTGATTTCCCTAAGCTGCTCAATATTACTAGAGACATACAAAAGATAGGTTTTTTTCCTCTTCTCAGATCTTGTAAAATTTTTACAACTGTTTCAAGGCATACATCAAGCTATATATGAGTGGCATGACCCACACAACATGAGTGTTGTCCAACTTCTAATCTGCTCAAACAAAAAAAAACATCACAATTAACCGAATGAAAATAATATCATTTTTGAAGATCTACACAACTTTAATCCCTAATTTTATGCTAGTGGTAAAGTTAGAAAGGATACAAATACACATCACTCAACAAATGGAGTCACCAATATTCATATAATACATAGCTGAACGCTCCAACTTTTTGAAATTTATCACATGAAGAGGCAAACACCCCCCCCCCCCCCCAAAAAAAAAAAAAACCTCACAATGGTGAGTGGATTATATTGACAAACCCAAAAAATTACAGATTCTTGTCATGCTCATGCCGAGCCATGACATCTCCAATAGACCAACCATTGGCTAACAAAGGAGCCACCCTGGAAATCCACGATCTTATCCTTACGGACCAATATCTACGATGCCAATTAATCTGTTCCACTCGTTCGAGTTCTTCCATTTCCCAAGGGCTAACATGGGCCCTCTGCTTTCTTGTACTATCTCCATGAAACTAGCTATTTCCATAACATTACTTAATACCCGATTATTCGTGGACTTCCAAATTTGTTTGAAGTAACAAAATCTAACAACTTGAGTTGCAATGATTATCTCGTGCTCTTGTAGGCCTTTCCTCCCAAGAATAGATCGTTTTTAAAGAAGCCTATCTTCCAAGTCCTTTGGACCCGCTTGCAGACCTTCCCTGCCAGACCGCTAATTGCTGGGCAATCCTTGAAGAGATGTGAGAGGTCTTCACTGGCCGTTTTACATTGAGAGCACGTATCAAGGCCAATCCCCCTGGCTACGACCTTAACCCCAGTCAGTAAGGCTCCCCATTACTCTTACTCTCATCGGTGGATATCCCGTTCTTGGACACTATATGCCCTAGAATGACTCCATGCTTAACCCAAAATTGGCATTTGAAAGGGTTCAATGAGATGCGATAAAATCTGCACCTTTCAAATATTTTTCGTAGATATAACAAATGCTTCTCCCAAGAAGAATAAACACAAAGGTCGTCTAGGAAAGCTTCACAAAACTCCCTTAGAAATTCTTTAAACGCAGTGTTTATTGTGCAATGCATCTATAATCCTATTGTCCATGATGCATGCATGTCACTTGCTACAAATTCACATGTGTGGTAGTTTGACAGTGGTGCTACAAAGCACATTACCTCACATCGTGGTTTGTTCACCTCTCTTGAGTGTTCCTCATAGGAATTCAGTTACTTGTGCCAACAATGCCTCTTATTCAGTTCAAGGGAGTTGGAAAGATTGTACTTACTGCTGTATTTATGTCGTGGGTTGTATAAGCTCACTTTGTATGACAAGTGTCGGCAAAATTTTGCAAATGCAGTTGTGGATTCAAAGGCTATTTCAGATGCAAAACTTTGGATGCACGTTTTGGACATCTGACTTTTGCCAGCTTGCTGCGTTTGCAAAATCTGATATGGTTGCTTCTTTGCCGCCTCCTGAAGCACCTGTCAAACATGTTTGTGAAGGCTCTATTTTGGGTAAGATGCAGCGTTCTAAGTTTCCAAAGAATGGTTCAGTTAGGACCACATGCAAGTTGCAGCTTGTGCATAGTGATGTTTGTGGGCCCATGCAAACTCCGTCCTTGCAGCTCTCTCTCTCTCTCTCTCTCTCTCTCTCTCTCTCTCTCTCTGCCTATGCAAGCGGGAAAGAGTATATTCCTCTCCATCATATCGAGTGTTTGCTTAATATGAGGGAGGACTATTGTATTGCAACCATTTCTGAAGCTTCTGAGGTGGCCAAAGATTTTATTGACACAGAAGAAGAGTCAAAAGAGGAGTTTTTGGCACTTGCGTGGGGGTCGTGTGGACGCTCAGGCAGACATGCCCTTGGACGAGCCACGGGCGCAAGTTGCGTTCAAAGACTCGATGATTCGCGGAATTCTGCAATTCACACTACGTATCGCATTTCGCTGCGTTCTTCATCGTTGCAAGAGCCAAGATATCCGTTGCTGAGAGTCGTTTGCTTTACGTGATTCGCGGCCCCCCGGAGGGAGCCACCTCAGTCCAAGATTTCGTTGAGCTGTGTGCGTCGCCCCTCGGCCCCCCCTTCCCCTCCGCGGTGCGGGGAGGGGGAGGGGGGTGCGTTCGTTTTCGGGCCTCGGTGGGAGGGGGGACGGGCGCTCGTCCCCTCCCCCCCCGCTCCTCGGCCACGGAGCCCTTTCTCGACACAGCGGCATCGGCCACGCCCCGGCCGCAGAAGCCGATCCCCGCGGAGGACGTGCCTCGTACTCGGGGAGCGTAACCACCCTTGCGGCGGGGGTCGTCGCACGGTGCCATCGATGCATTTCAGCCGACCGTGGCGACGCGCTCGCTCCTCGGCCGTCGCCCCCGCGAGGGGGGGCGACGCGTCGGGGGAGGCGCGCTCGGACGGCCATCTCCGCCGCACGTCCCCCGCCATCCCAGGGAACGGCACTCGAGGAGCATAAGCAAGTGGTACAATTGGAGGTGTGGGGGCCATGTGTGCATAAGGGGCTAGAGGCATATATGGTCGAGGCCCCATATTAGGTACTACGACACTAGGTAGTGGCACTGCGCTAACCGTAGATGTCATCGGTACTACGACACTAGGTAGTGGCACTGCGCTAACCGTAGATGTCATTGGTACATTCTCTGTCAGGCTTATCCCTGGAGTGAGCACTGTGTTTTCCTTGATAGAGGGTTGAGCCAAGTTAGGGAAGCTAAAGCTTTCGCTCGGAGGCTAAGATTGCATAGAGACCCCAGGTGAAATGACGTAAGATGGGTCCATGGGGCTCATTAGAGGAGTCTCCATTTGTGATAGAGTAGGCTGTTGAGCATTGCTCGTATCCAGAAATCTCATGGTGCCAGTTGAGAAAGAATGACTACATTTATAATAAGGTTTATCAATATAATACCTAATATTCTTAAAGATGATTAGGATACATTTTTCTTTTCTTTGTAAAGGTGAAAACCTTATATTCACGCCAACTCAAAGAATTTGTAATGTTCTCATCTCAATCGACATTACGAAAATCTTTACAAAGGGAGACTTCATACACTTATGTAGCGTATTCAATGGGATATTCTTGCCATTTTGACTAGGTGCTCTTTGATCACTCTATTTCTAAGCCTCATATTCTTTTTTGGTTTTGAGAATACAACATGGTTGACGTTCAAGGCTCATCATCTAGAGCATGATTGGGATTCAAGATATAAGGCTTCAAAATCTTGATATGGACCACATCATGAGCCTTGAGGTGTTCAAGTAGATTATGATCTTGTATGCTTGGTGAGTAAGTAATTTGACTATTTCATAAGGACTACAAAATGTGGAGCTAAGGTTTTTAACCTTTCCTAAGGATAGATTTCTCCCTTTTGGTCGAACCTGTAGAAATACTTTATTTACTTTCTTAAAGGTTCTGCTGGTTTTCTTTTGATTAATGTAGTGTCTTTGGTGGTCCTTAGTAGCCTGAATATGTTGCTGCAAGAGAGAGAGAGAGAGAGAGAGAGAGAGAGAGAGAGAGAGAGAGTCAACACTATCTCACATGGGCATTCACACAGGAGGGAATCAATGGCCCAATTTTGGGGAGCGGGGGCATCGTGGGCTAACGATCTTGTGATGCTGCTTGAATTTACCGATACGACGGCTTCATTATGTCTCCCAATGCTTTCAACAAGCACACGATGCCTGAAATAGATGTGGGCCATTGATCCCCTCATGCCCATGCCTGTGTGAGATAGTGAGGAGGGAGAGCGAGGGGAAGAGGAGAAGTTTTAACGTCGTAGAAACGTAATTTATTGTAGGGATGGATACATGATTGATTGGCTTTAGCATAATATATATTGTTTGCCAAGAATATGGAGTCTCATATAAAGCACAACACACAAGAAGTTGGTGCAACTAGCCTCGACTGTTGAGTTTAAAAGGTGAATAGCTCCATTGGCATGTGCTGATGCCCGAGCCCGACAGGGGGTTGATAAGAAAACCATGAAGCGCACCAACTGGGATCATCAGTTGCTGCCCCCTCCTGGTAGAGATCTCTTTTAAGAAGACCATAGTCAGGACGATTGCGGAGGCGGATGCTGAAGCGAGCGGGCATAAAGTGGCCGGTGGTGGTCCCGTCGAACATTTGCGCCCTCGTCGGTGGCCAAAATCCGTCTAAGTGCATTGCACACTCCCGCTCACCTCCCTAATCTCGCCCCCCACCACAAGGAGCTCTTTCACTTCCTTTATCGTGGCCTCCACCCTTAATTATAAGCAAACTGAAACAACCATTTCTTACCGTAAGCGGCATATCCTAAACGGCTTACCCTAAGCGGCTAGCCCTAAAGCGGTCTGAATATGCCCTAAGAGGCTAAGCGCGGCTAGCTCTAAGCGGTTAAGCAACTGAATATCTAAGTGATTATCCAATCTTAAGAGACTAATCCAAAGCGACTAGCGCTAAGCGTCCAATTACGTACGATTGACATAAGAACTCAAGCATAACAACATTGATAGATTTGTCCTAAGTGGTCGACATAATAACGTTGATTTTCCATAAACGACCGACATAACAACGCCGATTTGCAAAATGCATAAGGTTAATCAAAGGTAAATAAAACTTAACACTAAATCTAAACTAAAAATATTCTAATTAACATTTACTACATTCACAACACCCTACAACAGGTCACAATTTTAAAAAACAACATAATTTATTAATTTTTGAATTAATTTGCATAAAAGTAACGAAACTAATTTAAAAATTACTAAAATCTAAATAACTCTTTTTCTTTATAATCAAATTCTATTATCTTTCTTTGTTAATGATGATTTATATTTATAAAATTTATAAAACATAAAAAATAATTATTTTTTTTCAATTTTTTCTTGGTTTGAGAAAGTGGGTGCGTGCGCGTGCATAATAGTGTTGACAAATTAATGTGCATTTTTATTTGTTTGCATGCATGTTTATGTGCATGTGTGTGTGTGTATGCAAAAGAAGAGAGTGATAGAGCACTCACATGCGGCCTATTTGAGCAAGCAGCACTTGAGAAATGTCACTAAACCTGCAAACACACACACACACACACACACACACACACACACAATGTTACTCCCACACACACAAAAGGAAAAAATCCTACCCTAAATCTTGAAAAGAACCTTACCTTGTTGATTGAGGGGAGCGTGTGAGTGGGGATCTCGAGTCTGGCAAGCCTTAAAGCACTAGATCTGCAACAAGTGAGTAAGTGGAGAGCAAGGCAGGAAATAAAATGAGATGAAAACGCGCAGAAGAACCCACATATTTTGTTTTTGTAGGTTTTCTCGGTGCAAGCATCGGTATACAGGTGCCAGAATGTGCATCTAGGCATGCATCAAAATTAACATTGAAAGAGGTGTCAGAATGTGCGCTGAAATCAGTGTAAAAAAATTGAAATTAATATATATATATATATTTTGGCCTCCCTCTTGATTTACCTACACATATACCGACGCCCGTCATTGACATCATAATTTAAGCAATCTCTTGTAGTGATTCCCTCCTTATGATCCTTTCTCACAACATCATGGACTCATCGATACAAATTCTGCCATAATTTTGGCATCGTGCATTCTCAAAACTCCTCATTGATTTTTAGCTGAAAAATGTTTTTTTTTCCCACTTGTTTGTTTTCTATCGACCAATTTTTTCACGATTTTGTCCATCTTCCTTTCACATCGAGTCTTCATTCAAGAACCTTTTAGGAATTGATAAGTTCTTCAATTTTGTGGGTCGGCCTTAATACAAAGGTATTGTTTTAGACTACTGGAGTTCATTATTTTTGATATTCCAGCTTGTTTTGGCAAAAAATTTTTCAAAGTTATTGGATTTGTGAAATTTCTCATACTAAATTATTATGGCATTATCACCCAAATTTGGTGGGGAGAGAGAGAGAGAGAGAGAGAGAGAGAGAGAGAGAGAGAGAGAGAGAACACTTAGTCTATCTTACACGGGCATTCAAAAACTGGTGGGACCGTGGCCACAAGCCCATTCTCATTGGTGTAGAGAGTATATTCCAAAAGCATCTTTGACCCTAAAGGGACCTTTTGGGGTTCATATTTTTCCTAATTCTAGGGCCGACTGTACCAGGTCTAGTAGAGGGATCATCTCCCCAAATGTTTTGTGGTACGGAAATCTAGTCAAGTGAAAACTGTGACAGAAAAGCACCCGTTTTTTTTGGTGACATGCCGACAGGGGTGATTGTAAAACTAAAGCTAGGGGAATATGTATAATCGTCATCATCGGACATGAATACATAAAACTTCATTTCATAAAATAAATACAACACGTTAGTTCACATATCCATAAAAGAACAACTTAAGCAGTGTAAATAACAAAAAACCAATGTTCTGAAATAATTAAAATCCGTCATAGGTAATTGCTCAATACAAAAGAGTCTCTAGCAAAAATCAGTAGTCAATCTCTCATCTTCAATGAGAGCAGCAACACCAAAGATATCTATCTCAATCTGTACTTCTACATCTTCATCATCAAACTCAACTTCTACATCGCTCTGCATCAACTTGCGTATTTGAGAGCTCTTCTCTAGGTTCAAGCATGTGATCACCCATTGACCTCTAGCTCAAAATTGTCAATTACATCATCCGTCGGCGGTGCACTTTGGTCATGAAACTCTTCCACCTCAACCTCCAATTCTTCACATACTTGTTTTCTTCGTGGAGAAACTTGAACAACATAGAGCCACCGCGGTTTAGACAAATATTTTTCATCCTTATCTTTCCATAGTGGATCTATTGTGAACACAACTTGTTCACAATGCTGAGGAAGGATGAATGTATCCCGCACATCTATCCACACTTGCCTAGAGTTCACTTGAAGCAATCCACTTTTGTCTTTGTGCATAGTTGCATTAGGCCCACTAGTAATAACTTTGAACCACTTGACAACAAAGATAAAAGTATAAAACTTCCTAAAGCTAATCTTCAAGGTGTCTTAGATGTAGCCAAAGTATTCAAGCTGGCTAGTCTCTGTGTTCTCTTCCTTGGCACTACTCTGACTTTCTTGGATGAAACTTGCCCTAACCCCACTGTTGAAGGGGACCCTTTGTTCATCAAACCGTTGCACTCTAAAGTGTCTCCCATGCGACTACAAAGCTCCGTATTTGTGATACTGCAAGCATATAGATTAAACAAATTTCATATTACTAGCATAATGTGGTCATGTAGATTTGCAAAAGAAAAGTTGTGGAAATATTTACATGCCAATTGTAGCCCCTCGTTATCTCCTCTTCTTCTTCAATAATCAACACTCCATTCCTCTTTGCCTTGTCGTATCTAGCCACCGCGACCAATAGGAGAGTCTGGAAATTTCTAAAGATGATATGGAAAAGGAAGGTTTCTAGTGGCATGATTGTGCTTGAATTGCAAGTAATTTGTCAAGCATTGTTGCTTTTCCTCTTTGTACCTCTCTTGCCACTTTCGCATGACTTATGAGTTTAGAAGACAAAATCTCATAACCTTTTCCTGCATTGTGGTCTCCATCTTTCTCATGATGCCTTGTCCTTGTGGCTCGTCCCCTGTCACCTTGACATTGACCTCACTAGTCCACATTTGGGGCATCTCTGGATCAATTGAACCCCAAAAACTCATTGATGAGAACAAGAGACTCCTGCACAAGCCATCCTTCAGCCATGCTACCCTCGGGGCGAGCCCTTTGACGGATGAACTCTTTTAAAGTCTTCATGAATCTCTCCAAGAAGAACATCCAGCAGCTATGGACTACCCCCACAATTGCAACTTCATTGAACACATGCACAAGTAAATGCATTTGGATGGTAAGAATCCTTGCTGGAAAGTGCTTCTCCACCATATACACTGCTTCGATAGAATTTAAGTGAGCTGCATCTATGTTGTCTTTTCTTATCTCTTTTGATGAGATCCAACACATTAACTCACTAATTTTATAGATTGAGCTTCTAATGTCATCTGTTTTTTTTGAAAATGGTTAAGATAAACTGTAAAATTTGAAGCTCAATATACTTAAAACATTAGGTGTCTTTAATGTGTTGGTTCTAATCAAAAAGAGAATAAGAAAAGTCAAAACATAGATGCAAGCTCCTTAAATTCTTCGACCCATGTATATGTGGTAGAAGCAAACTTTCCAGCAAAGGATTCTTACCATCCAAATGCATTGTACTTGTGCATGGTTCAATGAAGTTGCAATTGTGGGGGTAGTCCATAGCTGCTGGATGTTCTTCTTGAGAGATTCATGTAAAGATTTAAAGAGTTCATCCGTCAAAGGGCTCGCCCGAGGGGTAGCATGGCTGAAGAGATGGCTTGTGCAGGAGTCTCTTGTTCTCATCATTTGAGTTTTTGGGGTTTCAATTGATCCAGAGAGCCCCAAATGTGGACTAGTGAGGTCAATGTCAAGGTGACAGGGGGACGAGCCACAAGGACAAGGCATCATGAGAAAGATGGAGACCACAAAATGCAGGAAAAGGTTATGAGATTTTGTCTTCTAAACTCATAAGTCATGCGAAAGTGGCAAGAGAGGTAAAAGAGGAAAAGCAACAATATGCTGACAAATTACTTGCATTCAAGCACAATCATGCCACTAGAAACCTGTCCTTTTCCATATCATCTTTAGAAATTTCCAGACTCTCCTATTGGTCGCGGTGGCTAGATACGACAAGGCAAAGAGGAATGGAGTGTTGATTATTGAAGAAGAAGAGGAGATAACGAAGGGGCTACAATTGGCATGTAAATATTTCCACAACTTTTCTTTTGCAAATCTACATGACCACATTATGCTAGTAATATGAATTTTGTTTAATCTATATGCTTGCAGTATCACAAATACGGAGCTTTGTAGTCGCATGGGAGACACTTTAGAGTGCATCGGTTTGATGAACAAAGGGTCCCCTTCAACAGTGGGGTTAGGGCAAGTTTCATCCAAGAAAGTCAGAGTAGTGCCAAGGAAGAGAACACAGAGACTAGCCAGCTTGAATACTTTGGCTACATCTAAGACACCTTGAAGATTAGCTTTAGGAAGTTTTATACTTTTATCTTTGTTGTCAAGTGGTTCAAAGTTATTACTAGTGGGCCTAATGCAACTATGCACAAAGACAAAAGTGGATTGCTTCAAGTGAACTCTAGGCAAGTGTGGATAGATGTGCGGGATACATTCATCCTTCCTCAGCATTGTGAACAAGTTGTGTTCACAATAGATCCACTATGGAAAGATAAGGATGAAAAATATTTGTCTAAACCGCGGTGGCTCTATGTTGTTCAAGTTTCTCCACGAGAGAAAACAAGTATGTGAAGAATTGGAGGTTGAGGTGGAGAGTTTTCATGACCAAAGT
Organism: Adiantum capillus-veneris; assembly: GCF_014529385.1. NCBI lineage: Eukaryota > Viridiplantae > Streptophyta > Polypodiopsida > Polypodiales > Pteridaceae > Adiantum > Adiantum capillus-veneris. The sequence goes on along the minus strand of NC_140960.1, from coordinate 1,856,948 downwards.
GCACCGCCGACGGATGATGTAATTGACAATTTTGAGCTAGAGGTCAATGGGTGATCACATGCTTGAACCTAGAGAAGAGCTCTCAAATACGCAGTTGATGCAGAGCGATGTAGAAGTTGAGTTTGATGATGAAGATGTAGAAGTACAGATTGAGATAGATTATCTTTGGTGTTGCTGCTCTCATTGAAGATGAGAGATTGACTACTGATTTTTGCTAGAGACTCTTTTGTATTGAGCAATTACCTATGACGGATTTTAATTATTTCAGAACATTGGTTTTTTGTTATTTACACTGCTTAAGTTGTTCTTTTATGGATATGTGAACTAACGTGTTGTATTTTTTTTATGAAATGAAGTTTTATGTATTCATGTCCGATGATGACGATTATACATATTCCCTAGCTTTAGTTTTACAATCACCCCTGTCGGCATGTCACCAAAAAAAAAACGGGTGCTTTTCTGTCACAGTTTTCACTTGACTAGATTTCCGTACCACAAAACATTTGGGGGAGATGATCCCTCTACTTAGACCTGGTACAGTCGGCCCTAGAATTAGGAAAAATATGACCCCAAAAGGTCCCTTTAGGGTCAAAGATGCTTTTGGAATATACTCTCTACACCATGAGAATGGGCTTGTGGCCACGGTCCCACCAGTTTTGAATGCCCGTGTAAGATAGACTAAGTGTTCTCTCTCTCTCTCCTCTCTCTTCTCTCTCTCTCTCTTCTCTCTCTCTCCCACCAAATTTGGGTGATAATAATGCCATAGTAATTTAGTATGAGAAATTTCACAAATCCAATAACTTTGAAAAATTTTTTGCCAAAACAAGCTGGAATATCAAAAAATAATGAACTCCAGTAGTCTAAAACAATACCTTTGTATTAAGGCCGACCCACAAATTGAAGAACTTATCAATTCCTAAAAGGTTCTTGAATGAAGACTCGATGTGAAAGGAAGATGGACTAAATCGTGAAAAAATTGGTCGATAGAAAACAAACAAGTGGGAAAAAAAACATTTTTCAGCTAAAAATCAATGAGGAGTTTTGAGAATGCACGATGCCAAAATTATGGCAGAATTTGTATCGATGAGTCCATGATGTTGTGAGGAAAGGATCATAAGGAGGGAATCACTACAAGAGATTGCTTAAATTATGATGTCAATGACGGGCGTCGGTATATGTGTAGGTAAATCAAGAGGGAGGCCAAAATATATATATATATATAATTTCAATTTTTTTACACTGATTTCAGCGCACATTCTGACACCTCTTTCAATGTTAATTTTGATGCATGCCTAGATGCACATTCTGGCACCTGTATACCGATGCTTGCACCGAGAAAACCTACAAAAACAAAATATGTGGGTTCTTCTGCGCGTTTTCATCTCATTTTATTTCCTGCCTTGCTCTCCACTTACTCACTTGTTGCAGCAGATCTAGTGCTTTAAGGCTTGCCAGACTCGAGATCCCCACTCACACGCTCCCCTCAATCAACAAGGTAAGGTTCTTTTCAAGATTTAGGGTAGGATTTTTCCTTTTGTGTGTGTGGGAGTAACATTGTGTGTGTGTGTGTGTGTGTGTGTGTGTGTGTGTTTGCAGGTTTAGTGACATTTCTCAAGTGCGCTTGCTCAAATAGGCGCATGTGAGTGCTCTATCACTCTCTTCTTTTGCATTACACCACACACATGCACATAAACATGCATGCAAACAAATAAAAATGCACATTAATTTGTCAACACTATTATGCACGCGCACGCACCACATTCTCAACCAGAAAAAATTGAAAAAAAAATAATTTTTTTTTATGTTTTATAAATTTTATAAATATAAATCATCATTAACAAGAAAGATAATAGAATTTGATTATAAAGAAAAAAGAGTTATTTAGATTTTAGTAATTTTTAAATTAGTTTCGTTACTTTTATGCAAATAATTCAAAAATTAATAAATTATGTTGTTTTTTAAAATTGTGACCTGTTGTAGGGTGTTGTGAATTTAGTAAATGTTAATTAGAATATTTTTAGTTTAGATTTAGTGTTAAGTTTTATTTACTTTGATTAACCTTATGCATTTTGCAAATCGGCGTTGTTATGTCGGTCGTTTATGGAAAATCAACGTTATTATGTCGACCACTTAGGACAAATCTATCAATGTTGTTATGCTTGAGTTCTTATGTCAATCGTACGTAATTGGACGCTTAGCGCTAGTCGCTTTGGATTAGTCTCTTAAGATTGGATAATCACTTAGATATTCAGTTGCTTAACCGCTTAGAGCTAGCCGCGCTTAGCCCTCTTAGGGCATATTCAGACCGCTTTAGGGCTAGCCGCTTAGGGTAAGCCGTTTAGGATATGCCGCTTACGGTAAGAAATGGTTGTTTCAGTTTGCTTATAATTAAGGGTGGAGGCCACGATAAAGGAAGTGAAAGAGCTCCTTGTGGTGGGGGGCGAGATTAGGGAGGTGAGCGGGAGTGTGCAATGCACTTAGACGGATTTTGGCCACCGACGAGGGCGCAAATGTTCGACGGGACCACCACCGGCCACTTTATGCCGCTCGCTTCAGCATCCGCCTCCGCAATCGTCCTGACTATGGTCTTCTTAAAAGAGATCTCTACCAGGAGGGGGCAGCAACTGATGATCCCAGTTGGTGCGCTTCATGGTTTTCTTATCAACCCCTGTCGGGCTCGGGCATCAGCACATGCAATGGAGCTATTCACCTTTTAAACTCAACAGTCGAGGCTAGTTGCACCAACTTCTTGTGTGTTGTGCTTTATATGAGACTCCATATTCTTGGCAAACAATATATATTATGCTAAAGCCAATCAATCATGTATCCATCCCTACAATAAATTACGTTTCTACGACGTTTAAAACTTCTCCTCTTCCCCTCGCTCTCCCTCCTCACTATCTCACACAGGCATGGGCATGAGGGGATCAATGGCCCACATCTATTTCAGGCATCGTGTGCTTGTTGAAAGCATTGGGAGACATAATGAAGCCGTCGTATCGGTAAATTCAAGCAGCATCACAAGATCGTTAGCCCACGATGCCCCGCTCCCCAATTTGGGCCATTGATTCCCTCCTGTGTGAATGCCCATGTGAGATAGTGTTGACTCTCTCTCTCTCTCTCTCTCTCTCTCTCTCTCTCTCTCTCTCTTGCAGCAACATATTCAGGCTACTAAGGACCACCAAAGACACTACATTAATCAAAAGAAAACCAGCAGAACCTTTAAGAAAGTAAATAAAGTATTTCTACAGGTTCGACCAAAAGGGAGAAATCTATCCTTAGGAAAGGTTAAAAACCTTAGCTCCACATTTTGTAGTCCTTATGAAATAGTCAAATTACTTACTCACCAAGCATACAAGATCATAATCTACTTGAACACCTCAAGGCTCATGATGTGGTCCATATCAAGATTTGAAGCCTTATATCTTGAATCCCAATCATGCTCTAGATGATGAGCCTTGAACGTCAACCATGTTGTATTCTCAAAACCAAAAAGAATATGAGGCTTAGAAATAGAGTGATCAAAGAGCACCTAGTCAAAATGGCAAGAATATCCCATTGAATACGCTACATAAGTGTATGAAGTCTCCCTTTGTAAAGATTTTCGTAATGTCGATTGAGATGAGAACATTACAAATTCTTTGAGTTGGCGTGAATATAAGGTTTTCACCTTTACAAAGAAAAGAAAAATGTATCCTAATCATCTTTAAGAATATTAGGTATTATATTGATAAACCTTATTATAATTGTAGTCATTCTTTCTCAACTGGCACCATGAGATTTCTGGATACGAGCAATGCTCAACAGCCTACTCTATCACAAATGGAGACTCCTCTAATGAGCCCCATGGACCCATCTTACGTCATTTCACCTGGGGTCTCTATGCAATCTTAGCCTCGAGCGAAAGCTTTAGCTTCCCTAACTTGGCTCAACCCTCTATCAAGGAAAACACAGTGCTCACTCCAGGGATAAGCCTGACAGAGAATGTACCAATGACATCTACGGTTAGCGCAGTGCCACTACCTAGTGTCGTAGTACCGATGACATCTACGGTTAGCGCAGTGCCACTACCTAGTGTCGTAGTACCTAATATGGGGCCTCGACCATATATGCCTCTAGCCCCTTATGCACACATGGCCCCACACCTCCAATTGTACCACTTGCTTATGCTCCTCGAGTGCCGTTCCCTGGGATGGCGGGGGACGTGCGGCGGAGATGGCCGTCCGAGCGCGCCTCCCCCGACGCGTCGCCCCCCCGCGCGGGGGGCGACGCGCCCGAGGAGCGAGGCGTCGCCACGGTCGGCTGAAATGCATCGATGGCACCGTGCGACGACCCCCGCCGCAAGGTGGTTACGCTCCCCGAGTACGAGGCACGTCCTCCGCGGGGATCGGCTTCTGCGGCCGGGGCGTGGCCGATGCCGCTGTGTCGAGGAAAGGGCTCCGTGGCCGAGGAGCGGGGGGGGAGGGGACGAGCGCCCGTCCCCCCTCCCACCGAGGCCGAAAACGAACGCACCCCCCTCCCCCTCCCCGCACCGCGGAGGGGAAGGGGGGCCGAGGGGCGACGCACACAGCTCAACGAAAATCTTGGACTGAGGTGGCTCCTCCGGGGGGCCGCGAATCACGTAAGCAAACGACTCTCAGCAAACGGATATCTTGGCTCTTGCAACGATGAAGACGCAGCGAAATGCGATACGTAGTGTGAATTGCAGAATTCCGCGAATCATCGAGTCTTTGAACGCAACTTGCGCCCGTGGCTCGTCCAAGGGCATGTCTGCCTGAGCGTCCACACGGACCCCCACGCAAGTGCCAAAAACTCCTCTTTTGACTCTCTTCTGTGTCAATAAAATCTTTGGCCACCTCAGAAGCTTCAGAAATGGTTTGCAATACAATAGTCCTCCTCATATTAAGCAAACACTCGATATGATGGAGAGGAATATACTCTTTCCCGCTTGCATAGGCAGAGAGAGAGAGAGAGAGAGAGAGAGGAGAGAGAGAGAGAGAGAGCTGCAAGGACGGAGTTTGCATGGGCCCACAAACATCACTATGCACAAGCTGCAACTTGCATGTGTGGTCCTAACTGAACCATTCTTTGGAAACTTAGAACGCTGCATCTTACCCAAAATAGAGCCTTCACAAACATGTTTGACAGGTGCTTCAGGAGGCGGCAAAGAAGCAACATATCAGATTTTGCAAACGCAGCAAGCTGGCAAAAGTCAGATGTCCAAAACGTGCATCCAAAGTTTTGCATCTGAAATAGCCTTTGAATCCACAACTGCATTTGCAAAATTTTGCCGACACTTGTCATACAAAGTGAGCTTATACAACCCACGACATAAATACAGCAGTAAGTACAATCTTTCCAACTCCCTTGAACTGAATAAGAGGCATTGTTGGCACAAGTAACTGAATTCCTATGAGGAACACTCAAGAGAGGTGAACAAACCACGATGTGAGGTAATGTGCTTTGTAGCACCACTGTCAAACTACCACACATGTGGATTTGTAGCAAGTGACATGCATGCATCATGGACAATAGGATTATAGATGCATTGCACAATAAACACTGCGTTTAAAGAATTTATAAGGGAGTTTTGTGAAGCTTTCCTAGACGACCTTTGTGTTTATTCTTCTTGGGAGAAGCATTTGTTATATCTACGAAAAATATTTGAAGGTGCAGATTTTATCGCATCTCATTGAACCCTTTCAAATGCCAATTTTGGGTTAAGCATGGAGGTCATTCTAGGGCATATAGTGTCCAAGAACGGGATATCCACCGATGAGAGTAAGAGTAATGGGGAGCCTTACTGACTGGGGTTAAGGTCGTAGCCAGGGGGATTGGCCTTGATACGTGCTCTCAATGTAAAACGGCCAGTGAAGACCTCTCACATCTCTTCAAGGATTGCCCAGCAATTAGCGGTCTGGCAGGGAAGGTCTGCAAGCGGGTCCAAAGGACTTGGAAGATAGGCTTCTTTAAAAACGATCTATTCTTGGGAGGAAAGGCCTACAAGAGCACGAGATAATCATTGCAACTCAAGTTGTTAGATTTTGTTACTTCAAACAAATTTGGAAGTCACGAATAATCGGGTATTAAGTAATGTTATGGAAATAGCTAGTTTCATGGAGATAGTACAAGAAAGCAGAGGGCCCATGTTAGCCCTTGGGAAATGGAAGAACTCGAACGAGTGGAACAGATTAATTGGCATCGTAGATATTGGTCGTAAGGATAAGATCGTGGATTTCCAGGGTGGCTCCTTTGTTAGCCAATGGTTGGTCTATTGGAGATGTCATGGCTCGGCATGAGCATGACAAGAATCTGTAATTTTTTGGGTTTGTCAATATAATCCACTCACCATTGTGAGGTTTTTTTTTTTTTTGGGGGGGGGGGGGGGTGTGTTTGCCTCTCATGTGATAAATTTCAAAAAGTTGGAGCGTTCAGCTATGTATTATATGAATATTGGTGACTCCATTTGTTGAGTGATGTGTATTTGTATCCTTTCTAACTTTACCACTAGCATAAAATTAGGGATTAAAGTTGTGTAGATCTTCAAAAATGATATTATTTTCATTCGGTTAATTGTGATGTTTTTTTTTGTTTGAGCAGATTAGAAGTTGGACAACACTCATGTTGTGTGGGTCATGCCACTCATATTATAGCTTGATGTATGCCTTGAAACAGTTGTAAAATTTTACAAGATCTGAGAAGAGGAAAAAAACCTATCTTTTGTATGTCTCTAGTAATATTGAGCAGCTTAGGGAAATCAAATTGACTTATTCAAGTGAAACTATTTTGTACATTAGACTAATTTAGAACCAAGTCATAAAGTAAGTAGCAAAAATAATAAGAAAATGTTTTTCTCTCAAAGAAAAATAAGAAAATAATAGAAAATATTATTTGTATCCTTGCAAGTGATAAGCAAGCATAACACTTTTTAAACCAAGCACTCTAAAATATCTCTTTTGGTAACACTCTGAAATGCAGGTTAATTGAAGATTGTAGAATTTAAAGACTTGTATTGTTGAGGATAGTATTTTTTTACTTCAGCCACCCCTAAGAGGTCATGACCTAAGGAAAATTGATGGCATACTTAGATCCATTAGTTCTTTACTATTTAGGACAATAACTAGGCTAAGTTAAATTATATGGCCATGGATAACAAACTAAAATGGATCGTTGATACCTTCAAAAGGTATTCAGAACTACCTCTGTGTAAGTGGTTCTCCATGTAGAGGATAAATTTTTGAGTAGAGATTGAGCTAGAGAGTGTTTGTGTACACTTTGATGCAAGTGCTCATGCATTTGTTCAAGTTTAGCTACAAGAAGGCTTCCAAGTAAGTAGCATGTGAACACAGGCTCTTATGGTTGACTTACAAAATAGCCATGTTTGTACGGGCATGTGGAGGGAGCATCATGACATGTGGTAGACTTGATCTAGGCTTAGAAAAAGTCCAGTGCATTATTTTGATTTGAGAGGTGTATGAATGGTCTTGGGTAAGAATGGGCTCAAGATCCATACTTTTCAAGGTATGAGACATTCAAACTTATTTCAACCTTCCTAAAACACTACTTATGACCTCTAATCATGCATAAGTGTGCAAGAGTGAAGGTAAAGTAAGCTTGCATGCAAACAAATCAAGCTGTGCATGTGTGTGCGGGCATAGTATGTATGTGTTTCGAGAAGCTTGTGTATGTACAATGGGTATAGTGTTACCCATTTCCTTAGCATCTATATACATATCTTTTTCCGTGAACTTAAAGAGTTTCTCCTTTCAGGGAATTTAACATTGGCAACCATGCGATCAAACCATGGTGCCCCTAGGATTACATCTTCATCCTTCAGAGGAGAGAGAAAGAAGTCCTCTTTGTCCACATAGCTTTGGAACGGAGCTTCAATTTCCCCATTAAGGGAGTGACTGAAGCTTCTTGCCCCTTGAAAGCACCATCTGTGGGTAGGACATCTCCCATCTGTAGGCTTGTATGCCTAGCTTGGTGGCCAACTCTATAGCTATGAAATTTTGAGTAGAACCACGGTCAAAGAGAATAAAAGCATCATGTTCTCTTATCTTTCCCCAAGCATGGCATAGAGAAGATCCTTTGTGGTGAGTTTCCTCCTCTTGGATTTCGACCAAGGTAGCTCTAGGAGGATCATGGCGGTTGTTCTTTTGGGGACAAGCGCGGTATGCATGCCCTTGTTCGCCGCACTTGAAACACCGGTTATCTTTGCGATAACGCTCAAGCTCTTAAGGAGAGAGTTTATTTTTGCCTTTGTAAACTCCTTTCTCCTTAGCTTTGTTGGAATTGCCCTTAGGAGACTTTTGGACATTGTCCTTCCCCTTAGGCTCATTGGAACCTTGTTTTCAGGGGGCTTAGAATTTTCTCTTAGCCCCTGTTTGGAAACTGATTCGAGAGGCCACCATTAGTATGATGTATTACCGCCGATATGGTGCATGGCCTTTGGGAGTTGACATACTCCGGCATTTCTTCAAATAAGCCCGCGCAAAATTGTTGCTTTTGCTCTCCAAAATCCAAATTTTTGAAGACAGTGGCTTTGAGTTGTAGGTCCCAAAACTTGTCTACATATTTGTGGATGGATTCATAGGGATAGAGCTTTAAGCTTCGCCATTTGGAGAGTACTTTGTCTTTGGCATCGGTGGCCAAAAAACTGCTTCATAATGGAAGCTAATAATTAAAGCTTTCCATGTTTGTGGAGCTTCACCGTTGGCCCGTAGACTAGACCACCATTGTCTGGCGGACTTTTGAAAGTGCATAGCTACATGGTGTATCTTAGAGGACTCCGTGAAGCCCTCATCTCCGAACGCCGCATCAAATTGTTGGATAAAGGCCAAGACTTTGTCTGTAGCACCAAAAGTGCCATTGTAGGTAAGGAAAGAGATGATCTTCCCTCCTCTTTGAATTTCTTGAGCTTGGACGACCTCTTCCATGTGGCATAGGATTCCCTATGGCTCTTCTTTTTGATGGTTCAAAGGATGCACCATCACTTTCTTCAGAAGAAGAAGAATTTGAGGAAGATGGAGAAGAGGGTGACCTCTTTCTTCCCTTTTTCTTGCCTTGATCTTCGTTGTCTTCACCACCATCACTTTCATAAGAGGAAGAGGATGAAGAAGATGGAGAAGAGGGTGTCCTCTTTCTCGCCTTTTTCTTCTCTTGTTTTTTGTCATCCCTCTTTGAAGTATGTTGTGGAGAAGTATGCAATGGTCTTCTCTGTTTTGGAGGTGATGGAGAGTGTTTAGCGCGTCGTCTTGTGGAGCAATCTCCGTCGAGGTGGCGGGAGACTCACTTCTTTCTCGTTCCTTCAATGGAGGCTCTTGAGTTCTCCTTTGAGAAGGAGATGCATCATTAGGAGAAAATTTATGAGCCCTTCATAGGGATCCTCTTCTTCTTACCGAATTGGAGAGAGACCTCTTTTAGAAGTCTCACAAGGAGGCTTCCTAGCTGTTCTCTCATCATGGTGAGGAGCTTGGAGAATCCCATGAGCACGAAGCTGCCGTTGCACTTCACTTTGGAGGGATGGATTGCCCATGGCTTATTGAAGCCTAGAAACAAGATAGTTAACAAGCATCGGGCCATCATTAGTAGCTTGCTCATGAGCAAAATCAAAGTTATCAGCATTAATTTCACTCTCTTTAGTATTGTCAGCCATTCTAACAACTCCTAGGTATAAACTTTTTAGGTGTACTTTGGCACTTCAAGCCTTAGTTGCTACTCCTCTTTACCCTTTTAGAAAAAGCACTCAAGCTACTATACTCGTGGCTCGAATACCATTAATTGCAAGGAATAGAAGAGAGGGCCGTTCAACACCAAAACAGCACCGGCTCTTGTCAAGCTTCTATAGGCTCAATAGTGGTTAAGCGTAGGCAAAGGTTAAGCCGTAGGCAAGCCCCATAGGACTCCACTATTAAGACCATAGCTCTCGACGGTGATGCCCGTTAACTGCACAAAGGCAAGCGCATTGCAAGGCTGAAAAATCCCTATTTCTACTTACTCACATGCAATTAATAGTACCAACCATTTATAGCTAGCATGAGGACCTCCCTTCCTGAGCAAGAAAAGAGAAACCTTGTGCTCTGATATCAATGTAACATTTAATGGCCTACTAACTTGTGTGTAGTGGAAAATAGCATGGACATAGTGAGCATTTCATTGGAATAGATTCTAATGATATTAACAAGAGTACTTGGGTGGAGAAAGCAATAAAACGCATAACACCTAGTTAGATAGCATGAACAATACTTTAAAAGAGAGAAAATTAAGAAATTGACAACAGTTGAGGACCGGATTTGCATGGAGCCGGTCCCCCCTCCAAAGGCTTTGTATTATGGTTTCTTTCATCAAGAGAGACATTTTACATACAATTTCTTGTGTTCCTTCAATACTAGCTAGTGCAATGAAGATGGAAACTTCATGCACTATGCAAAACACTTATCAAACACAACATCAATACCCTCACAGTCTCAGACCCAAGACCTCACACACCTTCGAAGATGGTGAGAGCTAGCGGGGTATGAGAGTAGATTGAGAGAAAGAAGGAGTATTCTTACGAGAAAGATGTACATCTCTCACAATAATCACTCATATTAGCATAAGCCTATCTTAGTAATTAGCATGGTAGAGGAGATGAGCATGCATTGAAGCTTGGCTCTTGGTTGGATTTGCATCACAAAGCCAAGAGTTGTTGGTGTAGGCCTTACAAAATGCTTTTCGAGAGCCCAACTTAAGTGTACACAAAATTCCATGTCTGGGAATCTTAATGAGTGATATGATGTGCGATGAGAGAAAACACATAAGAGTTGTTTTCAAAATACAAAAATAATGCCACGGAATAGAGGCACAAGTATCAATCACCTTTTTATGAAGTGCTCGCAATTTAAATTCGAACAGATTGTACTTGATAGTGATTGATAGGTACTATTTAAGACTATGAAGGAGTCAGAACCAAGCGAATAGAGGCGCTTGAGGGGTCTCTGGGACCTCTATTCGCTTGGTACTGACCTCATGAGGCCCTAGGCTTAAAAATGCTATATCTTGAGCTAGAGACGTCAGATTTCAGTGTTTTAAAGAGCTATCCTATGGTTTTTGGACGTTCCGGATGCATCCCTCAAGGGCCTCTATTCGCTTGGTACTGACCTCATGAGGCCCTAGGCTTAATAATGCTATATCTTGAGCTAGAGACGTCAGATTTCAATGTTTTAAAGAGCTATCCTATGGTTTTTGGACGTTCCAGATGCATCCGTGGGCTTAAAAAGTGCTATATCTTAATCCTAGGGCCTCATAAGGTCAGAAACAAGCGAATAGAGGTCCCAGAGACCCCTCAAGCGCCTCTATTTGCTTGGTTCTGACTCCTTCATAGTCTTAAATAGTACCTATCAATCACTATCAAGTACAATCTGTTCGAATTTAAATTTCGAGTACTTCATAAAAAGGTGATTGATACTTGTGCGAGATGCACAAGTACAAGTACTTTACTTTATATGATAGCAACAACGGGTCATAAAAAGGTGTTCGACGCTTGTGCCATATGTCATTATCAAGCGCCTTACTTTTCTGATGATAGTGACAATTTCACCAAAATGGTTTTCATGGACATTTTCAAAATGAGAAAAAATGCTTTTTCAACGTAACGTTAGCCTTCTTCCTATTGGCTAAGGAGCATTCTCTCACTAGAGTTGAAAGGCCCGAAAATGAGTCCATTTCTTTCCTAATGAGGCAGTTGGTGCAGACATTGCCATGGCAGTGCTACAAAGTGTGAGGTATAATGCATATCTTAAAGGTGTCCGTACCTTTGTGGTTCCAAGCTTAGAAAACTTGGGGGAGCACTTCATGCATCATACTTCTTGTGTATCAAGCGCAAAAAAAATCCGATTTTGACAGTTTTAGAGTCCCTTTCTGACTGTTTAGAGCCTAACTTATTAATTGAGTGTACAAATTTGATTTTGAAAAGACCATTGAGTTTCTCACACCAAGGCCTATGAGCACAGCAAGTTTCACTTGATTATAACTATTTTAAAAACCTTCACGAAAAAAATCTTCTCCTTAGGTCAACCTTGATTTGTCAAAATGAAGCTTTTTCTATTGTTCCCCACTCTCTGTAGACCTCACCTACCAAATTTGGTTCAATTTTGATCTCTTTTGAATGTTCTAAGCCAAGTTTAGCATTTTTTGACACTTTCTGACTAGGGTTTTGTCTAACCTCATTGCAAATGTCCAATTTCAAATTTTTAGTAATAAGTGTGATCCTTTCATCAAGCTCCCTATATGGTCAAAAACTTGGCAAAATTTCTTCTTCCTTTCAAGTAGCTGGGAAAAATCACGATTTCTCTCTCTATTACTTTTGACCCCTTTTTTAAAAATTTGACTTGATAGGGGTGATCCTTGTATCAAGGTCTACCATTGAACCAACTATCAGCCAAAACTTATTTTTCAAATTGGTGCCTGAGAGGACAAAATCGTGATTTTCTCCTTTGCTACTGCTTTGGGCAACTTTTTCCAATTCCCAAGTTATCCAATTTTAGCAATTTCTGAGTATGAAAGTTGAGATTTGACCTCACTCTCACACTATGTATCCAAATTTAGTTTTGATTTGATGGCTTGCTTTCTTAGATCAACTAGAACCCTTGTCCCAAATGTTGTCAAGTTTTGACTCCTGTAGCTAGTAGAAGCTGGAAAAAAAAGCAATTTTCTTTCTCTGCTATTGCTTCTGGTAACTTTTTTCAACTTTGACTTGATAGGGGTAGTCCTTGCATCAAGGCCTACCACTGAAACAAATCTTGGCCAAAAAACGTTTTTCTAGCTAGTAGCTAGTGCAAAAATTGCAATTTTCACAAAAAGTGAACTCCTTGGGTAAATTTCCCTCTTCCCTTACTACTTTTTGCTTAGTTTCTCATGAAGTAGAAACTAATACATATGGATACAACATCATCCAGAGATGCATCTACTTACCCTACTCCTAAAATAAGAGAAAATAATGCTAAAAAATAATAGCTTACTACAAAAACTCAAAAATTTGTGTTTTTGTTGCGTTTTTTGCATTTTTTAGCATAGTGAGAACTTCATTGCTCTAATCACCAACAAAGCCACAGACCAAGCTCTACTTCTACTCTCAACACTTTACTCTATCTACGAACTACTTTTAAAGCAAGAAACTCACCACTAAAAACACAAAGACCAAGGATTCCCCGATCTTCACTTCTACTCTACTCTATCTAGCTAGTCTGTTTAAGGTAACTTTATCAGACTTGACTGTGTTCACACTAGTTTAGGTACTCCTTCCCTGGAAACGGTGCCATTCCCACAATGGTCATCACCTATCACATCTCAAAAAGAGACAAAACTAAGACTAAAATGTCAATCCTAGAAGCGACTCGACTAAGGCATGGAGACATGCCAAGATTCGAGGCACACCAAGAGGTCATCAATTTCTTGTTTGAACACAATACACTCCGTGAAAACAATCTATGAACTCTCTAACTGTGGAAACCTGATTTCTACCTCTCCGATCAAATCACACATGCACATTCAAAACCAGTGGCAAACCAACTCCGATCAACACCAAACTTGACATGCACATTCCTTACTAGGTCAGAATCAATTTTAGACCAGCAAACCTCAAATTTGTAGACCTGTGAAAATTGTGATTTTCTCTAGAGTCAAAATTACAAGTCATGAAAAACGGTTCCACGCACACCTTCTAGGTACTCCTAAGCATTGGGAATCCAATGCAACTGATGAAATCTCAAAAAAACGCTTGGATAGTGATTCGGACCTTGTGAGATGCTTGCAATGTAGATACTGACGCAAAGAGCTCTTGGAGGCTAACACGATGATGCTGTCAGTTTGTAAATACGGTAACCATGCAGTGCGATGCAAAGAGATGAAATCGTAATAGTAAGAGAGAGATCACGACGTATAGAGAAAACCTTCTCATTTTTTAATCAATAATGAACTCTTATCCAAAACCTTACAAAGTTTCCTGGCTATGGGTCTTTTATGTACAAGGCCAAAACTACTTCAAAAATAATTGACCTATCCTAGAATCTTGTCTAACTTATGATACATCTTGGAAGCTCATAGCCCCCCCGATTTCGCATAAATGAAAAGTGATCAAAGATCTAATTGTTTTTTGATGGGAAAATTACAATCACTTTTTGTTTACAAGGGCTTGAACAACCTCTCAAGCATCTTCTTCTCGTAAAATGGTATCTTTTGTTACAATCTTCCAACACCATGTAAAAAAGCTCTCCCAGGATCGCCTTCTATTGATGGGACAAAAGTTTGGGTTGATCCTGAGGTGCTGATGTGGATTTTTGAATAAGATCTCTTCTTGTGATATCTTTTCAAACCACTTCTTGTGATATCTTTTCAAACCACTTCTTGTGATATCTTTTCAAACCACTTCTTGTGCTAGAGGGGTTGATTCTCTAAAACAACTAGCGCCTACTCTGTTGTTACATGCATATATTTGTAGTCCCCCTTAGTGTTTGGCTCAAGAGCGGGCAATAGGTCTTTCTTCCACATGATGACCTCTTGCTTCATGAGCGGTAAAGGAATCATGTCATGGCTAAAATTTTGCACGACTTCATCTGGCTTGATCATTAAAAGGGCCATTGATTTCGGAGTACCTTTAGCTCATTCTACATGTATTCTGTATGAGAGGGATCCTAGACTTCTAAGTTCCCTTTCTTGATTTCCTCTCTTGCATTAATAGTCTCCTTTGCTGCTTCAAAATCATGGAGACCTTCCTTAGTAGATGTGTATAGAATATCTACTAGGGGTAGGTCTACCCTTGTGAACATTGTTTTTGGTGCAGGTGTTTGGTGAACTGACATAGTTGCTTTGTCTTGGATGGCACTGATTGCCATATCCTTCTTTTGAAGCTCTAAGGAATATTTCTGCATGAGCCTTCACTAGTTGTTCCTTTTGATGTAGGATCTTGATCTTTCTGAGCTTGGATAGCTCGATGACCCGCAGTCAAGATCTATCTATCGTATCTTTCATGTGCTAGCTCATCTTTGATTGCCTTGAGCTCTTCTAACATTGCAATTGGAGCCTATGATATTGAAGCCGAGGTGTCTTGCATGGCTAAGAGTAAAGTTTTCTTTACCACACCGTATGTCTCCCCTAGCTTTACGTTCTTTTTTTGCTCCTTCTATAACTCGTCTTCCAGTTTTTGTTGTTCCACCTGCATTAGATTGTTTTCCACAATATGCTCTTGCAGGGCTTGATAGTGTCTTGTGGTATCCTTTATTTTTTCTTTTAGGTATACCTTTAATTTTTTCTGGCTCCCTTGCAGATTCTCTATTTGTTGCTGGAGCTTCTGGTTGGTCACTTTCAGTGCTTGAGCTTCCGCTTTAGCATCTCTTGCATCCAAATCCCTTAGGTTGGAAATTTCTCTTTGGCACTAAAATTGTAGCTTGAGATGTTTCAAATGTTCATTCAAGTTAAACTCGTTGATGATCCCATCACCATCTTCAAGTAGAGCTCTGAAACGCAGTCAGACTGGTCCTCTTTTTGAAGTGATTGGTTGTTGAGAGGTACCACCTTCCGTCTCCGTCCTCTTTGGTTTCTCTCTTGACTCTTTCTTTGTTTTTTCCTTTTTTTGATCAACTTGCTTTGCAAAATCTTTTGGTTTCGGTGGAAACTGTTCTAGCTCAGTTTCTTTCCTTTGGTCAGCTCAAGGCGGGGTTGAGGGATTTGACAAGGATGGGTGCTCCGTATAGTTGTCTGACACCTCATTCGTTGTTTCTTCCTCTTGATGCTACTGATGTGTTACTTCAGTTCTGATAAATTTCTATGATTTTCAACATACTGAGGAGAATGAATATGCCATTTTTGTGATTAAACTAGATGAAAGTGGCATTTCAAAGGGAAGAAAACTTGAAAGAGTGTCAATAATCTTCATGAATAGAGCACTTGATACCACATAGGGACAAAAAATCCTAAATATTTGAGTCTCCAATTGAGATCCAATATTCAGAGTAGAATCATTGAGAAGATTATGCACCTTTATCAACTAGGGAGACTTCCATCAAAGATATTGAAAGAGTATTGACATTGGACCTCATAGGAGGAAGGTGGTGATTGAGACAAACACAACATGTCATTTGGTTGAAACAATGTTCCTAGAAGGGCTCCTACTGGTAGGGTGAAGGCCAAAAACTTTCTTGAATTCCATGGAAATTGGTAAGTGTTGCCTTCAAAGTCAAATACAACCAATGGAAGGCCCGGCATAATGATGTGAAGGACCATAATGTTGATAGTAGAGAAAGAAACCAAAAGGTAGAAGTGTGGGAAGCCTTGGATGCAGTCTTCTCTTACTCTGATAAAATTCATTGGGAAAAGAGTGAGCTCTCCAACTTCAGGAGATATCTCAATAATATTAAGAAAGCTATAACAAATTCTTTGAGCTCGTAACACTTCAGACACTACATAGTATAATTGTTAATTATGATTTTGCTAATTTACTTCAACACTTTTGCATAAGTGGCTAAATGAATTCTATTTTCTATGTAGCATATTATCTACAATCACACTCCTTGGTTTATAAAGAAATATGGAAGCTTGTTAATATGGTCTACACAAGGTATGGAGAAGTCTCATCACCAAACAAGAACCAAGTTTTTCAAGCACTTTGACATGGTCAAAAGGGTAATAGCTTGCTTGAACTATTTGAGTGGTGTTATAGAGAAGTGTGACATAGGACAAGATCATAAGACTATCCAAAAAATTATTAGAAAATTTAGATATTGCTACTGCTATACAAAGAGATATGCAAAAAAGGAAAGATGTGTTGAGATGTAGAGACAAAGAGAGAGAGAGAGAGAGAGAGAGAGAGAGAGAGAGAGAGAGAGAGAGAGAAGATAAGAGACACACCATGTATGCTCTCAAAGATGGATTCATATTGAGGACAAGATACATGTATATAGGTGAGACCAATTTGAGTAGAGTGAGCCATATATATATCTCCAACACCCCTACTCAACAAAGGTCTTTAGCTGTGGATGAAAAAACCCTTGGGGAGTACAAGGGAAAACCCAAGCCCCTATACAAATGTGAAAATATGAACCAGTAATAATGATGAGAAAGTGCACTATGTATCTATGTTCAAATATACAAGTGACAAGAGGTCACAATGTGCAAATGTGGAGTGTGCATTGTACCTATAGAATTACAAAATGCCATCTGTACAAAGACACCATAATAGTAGAGAGGCTAATCTAGAAAGAGTTGGGTTGAAGCAACTCCAAGCTTCGAGTGCAAGAGGATGAAGCATGGCCCGTTGAGGCCTTTGGTGAGAATATCTACAATCATCTGATCACTTGGACAATGTTCAATCATAATAGTACCTTTGCATACATCATATCGAACATAATGACAATGCACATCAATATGCTTTGACTTGTTATGTTGAATATAGTATTTTGCAAGATTAATATCACTCTGATTATCACACTGCAAGGGCATGCTAAAAAGAGAAGAATGAACAATATCAACCAACATTTGTCAAAGATAGATTAGCTCATGAGCTGCAAGTGATGTGACAATATATTCAGACACAGTGGTAGAAACTACAACACAACATTGTTTCTTGCTGGTCTAAGAAACAAGAAAACCATTAATGAAGAAGAAATTGCCCCTAGTAGATCAAATGGATAAATGTGATCTTGCCCAATTTGCATCTATGTAACTCAAAAGAGAGAGAGAGAGAGAGAGAGAGAGAGAGAGAGAGAGAGAGAGAGAGAGAGAGAGAGAGAGAGAGAGAGAGAGAGATATTTCATAGAGCCGGATGTCAATTCTCGCAATAGACCAAACCAAAATATGTAGTACCTTTAAAGTATTTCAAAACACCTTTTGTTGTAGACCAATGCTTAAGAGAAGGATGCGCATGATGTTGCCCAAGACAATTAGCAAAAAACAAAATATCAAGACCAGTATTCATGCCAACAAATTGAAGACATCCAATCAAGTCAGCATAAGGTTGATTTAGGACAAGGTGGCCGCCACTTTTAGAAGTGTTTTTCATAGAACTCACAAGACAGGGAATATTGGCCAAATGTGCAAATTCCAAACCAAATTTTTGAATGGTATTTGTAATAAAAATTGATTGTCAAAGTAACAAAATACCTTTTGTGTGGTTCTTTTGAACTTGAATACCAAAGAGGAGTGAAGCTCTCCAAGATCCACCATATCAAATACTAAAGACAACAAGATTTGGCTTGGTGAAGAAATCCCAAATCATTAGAAACAAGGATGGTATCATCCACAAAAAGAGAAAGAATCACAAAAATACCACCTTGGTGTTTTATATATATGTTTGAGTATGAAGCGCAAGAGATAAATTCTTTGGAGGTAAGAAAGAGATCAAACTTTGTATAACAGGACCGAGAAGCTTGTTTGAGAACATATATTGCCTTATCAAGCTGAGCAAATAGGTCTTCCTTACATGGAATAACAAACCCTTTTGGCTTCTCCATATAAATTTTCTCATCCAAATCACCATTCAAAAAAGCAGTTTGCACATCCATTTGATGAGTCTCTTAATCAAATTGAATAACAAATGCCAATAAAAATTGAACACTTGTAATGCAAACAACTGGTGAAAAGGTCTCTTGATAATCAATACCACAAACTTGAGAATAAATTTTGGAAACCAAACATGCCTTGAATTTGTCAAAAGATCCATTTGCTTTTACTTTTGTCTAATACACCCACTTACACTTAATAGTTTTACGACAAGGAGGAACTTCAATTAGTATCCATGTACCTTTAGAGATAAAAGAATCACACTCTGCTTCTATAGCCTCTTGCCATTGATCGTTTTGTGGAGAAGAGATAGCTTCACTATAAGTTACAGGATCTTAAGAAGTAGAGAAAATATTATCAACAATATGGTCATCATAAACAAGAAATGAACCATGTTCAAAATCAATAGGCAGATCAACAAAAATGTTAATATCATCATTGGTAACATTTGAAATTGATGGTTGTGAAGAGGTAAGCTGCCCTTTAGGAAGATGTTCATCAAGAAATGGAAAAGCCCAAAGCAAAAATTTAGTATCATTGACATCATCCATGGACCATGAGTCTCCCATAAGCTATTCATTAGAAGTAGCTCATGATTCATGAATAGTTTCTTGGAGGAGGGGTCATAGAATTTGTAGCCTTTAGCTTCAGAATATCCAATAAAGATAACTTTAAGACTAGGAGCATCAAGCTTTGTTTGTGTTTCTTTGGAATACATCCAAAGGTTTGAAAATGAGATACAGAAGGAATTTTGTATCTCATTTTGTGTGTTCATGCTGTGATGGATATCTTACCTAAAGGAGAAGTAGAAGGAAGATGATTCTAAACAAATCGTGTTGTCAAAGTAGCTTCACCCCACAAAACATGAGATAAATTAGAATGAATCAATATACATCTTATAGCATTGAGAATATTGCAATTCTTTTGTTTAGCAATGTTGTTCTATTGAGGTAAATATGTAACAGTGTATTTATTATGAATGCCACTATCAGCACAATAACTCGCAAACTCTCGAGAAACATATTTGTCTCTATTGTCAGTACAAAGTTTCTTGAGGTGATGACCAATTTGAAGTTTTGCAACCTTGTGAAATTGTTTGAAAACAAATAAGGCCTCATATATTTGTCTACGCAGAAAAATAGTGGTATACGTGAGTAGTCATCAATAAACATAATGAAGTAATGATATTGTGATCTCAATGAAGGTTGAGATCCACATATCTTAGTATGAATAAGATCCAATATATCATGAGAATGAGTTGTATTTGAGAGAGAAAGGGCTTACAATTGTGTTTCCCAAGAGCACAAAACTCACAGATTCCATTTGGGGATGAGCTTTAAGATCCATGATGTCATGAACAAGATCACAACCATGAAGATCAAGGAATTTTGAGAAATCAGTATGAACAGAGCGGTGATGCCATACCTTGCAATCATGATCACTTGGATCTCTCTTTTTCTAGTGATGGTCTTCCATAGGATCTCTCCTACATTCTTAAAAATGTGCATTGGATCGAGCAGATGATTAATAAGCAGGTCACTCCAATACGAGAGTTCATGGAAAATAGAAAGTCTCTTCATGTCGGGTGGCTTGAAATCTCCCCTCTCTAGACGCATGTTCTCCCAATTGCTCAAGCGCTTTCAATGGATGCATGTCTTGTTTGCATATGTTTGGTCCACGTAGCTCATGTCCTTCAGGAAAAAATCTACTATGCTCCTCATTTATTGTCTTGCTCAAATGGTCCAAAGCACAGTTAGATACAATACAATACAATTTTTACTGGTATACAAAAATGGCCAGTTGAGGGAATAAATGATGAGCTGTGATTACAAAAATTGTAGCCCTTGGCCCAATAGACAGGGGTAAAGTGAGCAAAGTGCTCAACCCGAAGATTGAGTCAGCTCATTGAGTAGTTCGTCTATGTCAAACTCAGCACTTTCCAGCGTAGGAGATGTGCATGGAGGCCCTTGCTGCGAAGAACCAACTTGATCTGGCAATGGATCGTAGAGTTCTGCATACTGTTGGAGCTTGGCTTGGGCCTCTATTAGCTCTATCTCAAGCTCAGGGATCCTGCCGTATAAAATATCAGGTGTCTCTCCTGAGCTTGCAAGATCTTGCCCTTGGCTTGCCAATGCAACGAGTGTGTCTGATTCTTCAGGAAGCAGAACTATGGGACGTTTGCGTGGAGGCATTGGATTATTGGCATGACTTGCAGCCACTTTCTCTACAATCTTTGCCCTGCAATCTTTGCCATCTATCCAATAGACTGTTTGACCATGTTCGATAATGAGCCTGAGGTCATTAAAGATATGTCAAATGCATTCTGGGGCGTAAATGCGTATTGAAGCTGCTCAAAGACAGACTTTGATAAAGCCTCTGTGAACTAGTAATACTGTTCCAGAGCCGAGGGGTTTAGGCAACGATGAAGCTCAAGCTCTGACATGCGATGAAAGTGACATATTATGGGCATAATATCACTTTGAAGACAAATTTTTGGTGATGTTTCGCCAGCTTAAAATCCACCATATTTGCAAGATATAATTTTATAACATAAATGTTCTCAGAGAAGAGGAAAAACTATCGAATTCGTGTCATGTTTGTTATTCCAGATTTCATACACAGTTTGACTTATTTCATAGCAAAAAATGATATATTATGATTGCAATACATACATTGTACAATAGAGAGGAGAATACACAAAGAGAGACATGGAGAGAGGTGAACATGCCAGGAGTGTGAGGTATGCTCATCACAAGAACTGGACCGTGTTATGTGCGCTACATTAATACACGTAAATGATCGGAACGTGAATGTGAACAACCCAGCTAGTGTGAGGTACACTCAACACAAGTCTTAGACGTTTTTGTAATGTTGATTGATAGTTTAATCAATCTAATCCCTGATGAAATGTGTGGAACGCACACCACAACCATCAGCACACAATTTAAAAATCTCGGATTGTGATCAAACATCGTATATATTTACATCCAAGACAACACCAAGTCATCTAATGATAAGTGGCGTATCTACAGATCAGAATATACAAGGCGTGTCATGCTAAGATGAAGAGGGCATAGGTATGCATCTCTCCACTCTTAGGTAGACAAACGTATCCCTCATATTTCTATGTAGTAAGAACAATGATGTGACTTAATCCAATCCGTGATGAAGTGAGTGGAACTCACAACAAAAACATCAGCTGGACGACTTAACAATCTCAGTTGTAGGCCAAATATCATATGTATCCACATCCAAGACAACACCAAGTCATCTAGTGTGATGAACAATGATGTGTCTTTGGAGTTCAAAACACAAGAGTAACCAATGTGTCACACAAAGATGAAGAGGGCATAAACTATGCATCTCTCCACTCTCTGTTTGACAAATATAAATTCTTGTGTGTGTGTGAAACAAACGATATTTTGAGCTGATCTAAAATTGAGCAACCTATAGGCCACTATGGAGTGAGAGGTGTAGCATCATGCCTACTGCACACCCCGAGTCAGCCACTAAACCGTAAACTCAGTCCTATGGTGAGAGATAGACAACTGCACCACATGAGTGAGAATCTAAGTCTCTCCTAAAAACCTTCTCTGCAGTGAGCCAAGTGGATGCACAGCACGAGAAAAGTGACTAATTTCTACACACTTCTGGAGTGATCCGGATGGCTACACACCAGGAAGTGGCCTATAACCTGCAAGCCAACTCTATGGTGAGAGTAAAACAACTGCACCACACGAGTCTGGCACAACACACAAAAACAAGTTAGAAAAAAGCAATCAAGTTAGGGAAAGGCCTTATCAACCTAACCTACAAAACCATCCTAATCTACCAGTGGATCTTGAGTATCAGCATAATGGACGACCAACACCACTACCAAGATATGCTTTTGCACCAATGAATCCTAAGCTAGGAGTTGAAAAACTGAGACTAGTATTGGAACATCAACCGCCATTGCTAGCCCAAGAAGTTGTGAGGTATGTGTATCCCGACCAATATCTAGAAAAGAATGGCTTAGTGCAAGTATACAGATATTACAAAGAGGAAAGCCAAAGGAACCACAAGGCATACAATCCTAACCCACCATTGATCATGGAGTCATTTGACTATGAGAATATCACTTCGTCCTCTAGTGATCCTCAGTCAAGAGTAGAAAGCGTGTCTCCAAGAAAAGGGCTTACATTAAGTCGGGGAACACTAATGATCATAGCCATCAAGATAAAATGTGTATCCTCGGATATCATCTAGCCAACAACCGAGAAAACAAACAACCCTAGGACCTAGTTTCAAATGTCAAGGAGACCATTTGGCTAGAAACTGCCCAACAAACCAAATCAATGATCCAAAAATAGTTCCTAATGTGACTGCTAATGCTTTGCGAGTATCAAGCAGTTCTTCACATGGATATTGTGATGAGGTTGAAATTAAAGATTTGTATCTAGATTGCACTCAAACCTAGAGAAAGAAGGAAAAGCGACGGTGAACATTGTAGAGGTGGTGCCCTCTTCAAGTGGTTCTGATTCAGATGCAACAGTTCTATTGAAAGCGGTAACGAGAGCACAAACGAAGAAAAATGCAACAAGTGAGAAAAGTAGTGACAACTCTAACAAATCCTTGAGTGTCAAATCAACAAAGAAGACTGCAATAGACAAAGTTAGAGCCTAGTACCATAGGAAGCCAAAGGTTATTATAAATGAGTTCTCACAAGCTTGAGAGCAATACAACAATCGACAAAGTCTTCATCTAGTGTGATACTAGAAGACGTACCCAAAGCAGTACCAAAGCCGAGTGGGGTAGAGCCAAAAAATGTCCGTTCAAGAGATTTGGCCCTAGTCAAAAAGAAGTTT
The DNA here is from genome assembly GCF_014529385.1 of Adiantum capillus-veneris. Lineage (NCBI taxonomy): Eukaryota > Viridiplantae > Streptophyta > Polypodiopsida > Polypodiales > Pteridaceae > Adiantum > Adiantum capillus-veneris. The sequence goes on along the minus strand of NC_140960.1, from coordinate 1,833,567 downwards.
GAGCCATTAGAAGCAATTATGAAGGCATATGAAGCGAGACTGGATAATTGTCAAACCATGGAGCATCGATGGATGACTTCTTCTAATGTAGAGATAGAAAATTTGAGGTTGGAGATGTGCAAAAAGTTGATTAAGACTACACAAGTGCTTATGGAACCTCCACTGGACATGCCATCTCAGTCTAGTACCCAACAAAGATAGGTAAAGCAACGGATGATTTTGGTCAAGATACTCAAAGCACAAACATTTCTTGAAGGTAACACTCAAATTTGGTTACCAAAAGTAGTAGCTCAACCTAGAACAACAATGATCAGTAAGGTAGCACAAGGATCCACCCAAAGGCAAGAGGTAACAACCAAGAGCCTACATAAGCTAGACATAACCAAGGGTGATACAAACTCTAGATGGATACCTCATCATCTACTACAAAATCTAGGCTTTTATAATGGTAATAGCCAAATATGGATACCCAAGCGTAGTGTCCATCAAGTCAGAGCAAAAGAGAAAATGCAAAATACGGTCACACAAAGACCAAAGAAAAGTTTGGTTTTAAAATATCTATTGGAAACTCCATCACAGAGAACCCACACACATCTAAAACCGCTTCTCATGGGAGATAAAGCGAAGGCTTCATCAAACCCTACTACAACACCGTAGAGCCTATTTCACAAAGCGAGATCAACATATGACAAACAAGTCAATAGGAGCAGAAGTATGCCAACCTATGAGACAAAATGGTGGCATCCAAAGACCAAAACATCAATGTAAAGAACATATGGAATTGGGTTTCTGGCCTTGAACAGGTACTTCCAAAGTGCCATTAAAAATACATGGCATAAGAGTCAGAATCGAGAAGTTAAGCCAATATATGAACGAGGTGCTATTCCCAAAGATTCAAGTAATATTTTATGTGGTCTAAGAGTCTTAGTTATTCTAGGTATTGCTCAAGCTAGAAGAGTTGAGCATATTTATGTTGTGTCGCTCATGCTAGTATAGGTGAGCATAAGAGTTGAAGTCTATGTATTTTATGTTTGTGCGAAGTGAAGGAGGAATTACAAAAGACACTCAAGCACAAAGCACATTGAGGTATGAATGGAGAAACTTATACATAAAAAACCCTTCTTGGAAACGTGGAAGCTATTGAGACATTATTTGATGTCACTTGCTACACTTGTTCCTTGAAGCAGCCATCAACTCCATCTCTTACATTGAATGCTTTTGTTTAATAAATTTGTCATTTGCATATAGAATGTCCCATAATTGGCACTTGCGTTAGACACTCTTCATTTGTTTCTCACTAGCACTCACTTTGCATGAAGAACAAGTACTTCAAGTCCAATTGCTCAATTCCAGTAAGAGCGTATACCAAAGGTGACTTTTTTCCATTGGGTTTTTTTCCCTTTGTTCATCTCAGTTTTAGACCCTGACCAACAGCTACTCATCACTATCCTCTTGTATATATTCCTTCTACATCAGCAATAAGGATAATTCTACCCACATCAATCGTAAAAAAATTGGAGAAACAGATACAACAGATCTCGACCATTCTTGTTGCGTGTACCTCAACAAAGCTTATCGAACAATGGTTAGTCAAAGAATGGCGTGCAAAAACAAACAATGTCAAATTCAGCAAGAGAGATACCAGGAACAATTGTATGTAGCTCACACAAGGATTCAAAGGTGGTGAAATGTTACAGAGGACTCACATTAAAGTGAAACCCAAGCAAGGTCAATCATAAAGTTAACCATCCACAGAAGATCAATTCCAACAAAGGTAGGCAAGCCAAACAACTATCTTCACAGCCTACCTTTGTGCAACAAGATGTAAAGTTTCCTCAACAATCGAAGTCCAACATATGCATCAAGTAGCACCCAACAGATATGAATCACTCAAGGAGGGGGGGAGCTCGTCAACTAGCCGTGAAGACAACCCTAACAACAACATTGCACATGGTCATGTCAGGGACGACATGAAGTAGGAGGGGAAAAGTGTTCAAAGATTCCAACAATAGATGCCATTTCACGAGAAGAAGATGCTTGAGAGGTTGTTTGAGCCTTTGTAAACAAAAAGTGATTGTAATTTACCCCTCAAAAAACCATTAGGTCTTTGATCACTTTTCATTTATGCGTCAAATAGCACCCAACAAATATGAATCACTCAAGGAGGGGGGGAGCTCGTCAACTAGCCTTGAAGACAAAGCTGAAGACAACCCTAAAAACAACATTGCACATGGTCAAGTCAGGGACGACATGAAGTAGGAGGGAAAAAGTGTTCAAAGATAACAATAGATGCCATTTCACGAGAAGAAGATGCTCGAGAGGTCGTTTGAGCCCTTGTAAACAAAAAGTGATTGTAATTTACCCCTCCAAAAACCATTAGGTCTTTGATCAATTTTCATTTATGCGGAATCTGGGGCTATGAGCTTCCAAGATGTATCATAAGTTAGAAAAGCTTCTAGGATAGGTCAAATATTTTTGAAGTAGTTTTGGCTTTTGTTCATAAAAGACCCATAGCCAGGGTATAAAAGCCAACTTAATAAGGTTTTGGAGGAGAGTTCATTATTGATAAAAAAGAGATAAGGTTTTCTCTGTATGTCATGTGCTCCCTCTTACTGTTACAATTTCATCTCTTTGCACTACACCACAAGGTTATCGTATTTACTAACTGAGAGCATCATCATGTTAGCCTCTAGGAGCTCTTTGCGTCGGCGGTATCTACATTGCAATCATCTTGCAAGATCCAAGCATCGACTCCCACGACCTTCGAGGTGACATATCTCACTATTCGAGCATTTTTTTGAGATTTCGTCAGTTGCATTGGATTACCAATGCTTAGGAGTACCTAGAAGGTGTGTCCGACACCATTTTTGATGACTTGTAATTTTGCTGCTAGAAAAAATTACAATTTTTACAAGTCTGCAAATTTGAGGTTTGTTGGTCTAGAATTGATTCTGACTTAGTAAGGAATGTGCTTGTCAAGTTTGGTGTTGATCGGAGTTGATTTGCTACTGGTTTTACACCTGGATGTGTGATTGGATTAGAGAGGTAGAAATTACATTTTCCACACTTAGAGAGTTCATAGATTTTGTTAACGGAGTGTATTGTGTTCAAATTAACAAGACATTGACAACCTCTAAGTGTGCCTCCATGCCCTAGGCGAGTCACTTGCTTCCAAGATTGATGTTTTAGTCTTGGTTCTATCTCTTTCTGAGATGTGATAGGTTATGACCGTTGTGGTTTCCCGACACATGGCATCACAGAAGGCCGTTGGTACTCAACTACCTAGTCTTATCAAAGCAGTTCAACAACTTCCTGCCTACATAGCATCACATGGTTCACACCTTATAGGTGCTAGTAAAACAGATGAGAGATGTCCCGGATCTTACATGCCAGATGCTTGTGAAGATAGCTAAAATGATCATCACTTGCATCACAACATTTCAGGACATTGAAGTAGCAGAACATCCTTCGCAGGTATTCCTTGAGGGAACAAGAGGCGCCTGTGAAAATATGGAGACAGAAATTCCCAACCGCAACGTCCTCATGAGGTTGTATGCGGGAGTCATGTTTCTACCTTCACATGCATCAACGTTATCAACCAGTACCGCTATTTCCCAGATTAGCCATCAATGTTTTCAGCCGTAGCCTCGTAGAGCCCGTACCGCATTCCACAGCAGATCCTCACCGCAGCCGAGACAACATTTCAATTTTTAGCCAGCAGATCAATTAGAGTTTTTCAATTTTAAGCCATCATTGTCATCGACAATAGCAGATCAGCACCGCAACACAAGTACCCCTCTTCGTCGTCGGCGGCATTAAATACCCAAACATCCAGTCCCCCTTGCATTTTGGTTTGGCTCATGCCTAGCTTGGCATAAGGATCATCAAGACCTCTGTTCCCTTAGCACTCAAGTACCTTCCGTATGCAAAGTACCTGCAGTATCAAGCACCAGTAGTACTAAAGTACCCCTCAATATCAAGCACCAAGTATCTGTAGTATCCAACACTTATCCTCTCAAGTACCAAGCGCTTATGGCAATACCTTTCAACAGTTCAATAGTACTCAACATCAAGTACCCATCTCGGCATCTCGACATCTTGGCATCTCATCATTTAACATCATTGTATAAGCATTTTGTGCAAGAAATGAAGCAAGTACTTGTTGTGGAAACAGAGCAAGGGGGCCCTTTGAGGGTGGATGGGACACGACATCCTGTGTCGTGTCTCTTTTCTCTCTCTATGCATCTCTCTCGTTCATTGTGTTCAGTTGATTTTCTCTTTTCAAGTATAGTAAAGTAAACTTGTGTTTGTCTGGAGTATTAGATCCGAGCTAGATCCTTAAACCCCTTTGTTGTCATGTTAGTGGGTCGCCGCAAGGACGTCTATAGCATAGCTATTTGGCACTAACTGAAGCGACTCAGATGGGGCACGGAGACTCTTTGAGGGTGTCAACTTTAATAAGTGAACCTACAAAACAAAGCTATCTCTAGCACCACCAAATCTATCACTCTCAAACTTGGAAAACTACATATGTCCTATGTCACCGCTCTCTAGATCGTCACACCATTTTGGCACTCAAACAAAGTCCAAATGCAACAAAAATTTAAGAGGAGGTTTAAAACACCTAGGAGGGAACTATCTTACCAAGTCTACCGACAAGGTATTAAAATCAAGAATTATCATGCAAAAGGTCCTGAAAATTACAACAAAACACTCCCAAAATGTTTCCCTATGGCCTAGGAACACTCTCCTATGGTCGAAACGTAAAAAAATAACCATTAATACACTCTAAATGGCAGATTTAGCTAGCAAATGTGTAGTCACAAACCATCACAAAATCGACAGTCATTACACTTAAATTAAAGAGCAGTAGACAAGGAATACAATGCAAGTGTCAAAACAAATTTAGATTATCAGAGCTCAAGAAAAATGGATTACAATGCACGAGCGAGTAGTCACTCTCAATCGTACGCTCTAAAACTCCAAAAACCTAGACTTAAAATCAGATTTTACATAGGTTGGCTCTGAGATTATCTTGCTAAAATCAGAGACTCATATAATTACAAGGTTTTTTTGGAAAAATAACGATGAGACGTCCAAAATTTGTGACTTCATGAGGAGTGGTCGTCTACGAGGACGTCTGTCTTGTTCGACTGCCAACAACCTTTATTGAATTTTTTAGATCTTAGAGGGGCTCAATTGAAAGCCATGCAGACCAGGTATTTGTAGAAAAAATTCATGATGAACTTCCTGACAAGATGATGAAGGTCAAGTTGTTCTTCGTATTCTTGTGTAACAAAAACATGCACAAATGGGATGACCTCCAAGGGAGAGTTTAAAGGCAATGGACGTAGAAAAGTGATTTTTTGGTAAGCATTTCATGGTGAGAGCTTTTTTGGAGTCCGCCGACAAGAAGATTCCAAAAATTTCTTTTGTTCAAGTAGATTTATATCCACTTTGTAACACATTGAAAAATTTATAGTAAATGACATTTCTTGTCTAAAAAAACTTTAAGGATGCCATGAGAATAGAACACCCCTTTGGGGGAAAATAGCATATGTGATATTTAGAACATCAAGTACGAGGAAATTTCTGGTTCTGCAGATTTGTTGATGGTGTAGGGGTCTCAAGGTTTGTCGAGATGTTTGTGGGCATGCAACTAGCATGTGTGAGATGATTTGCTCCTTGGTGAGAACCGTGTTGAATGGTGTGTTCATTTGACTTTGTGGTTTGTGGAGTTCTACTATGGATGAGTTTTGGTGTAACTTCTTGGTAGCCGATGATGGAGTGACCAAACCCCCCTCTTGTGGCCTGTATCAGTCAATTTTCTCTCATGTCTACAATTTGCAGGTATTCAAGTGTGGGGTGGCCGACACCCTTGGATGGTGGCACCCCATACATTCCATCCTTCTTAGTTCTTCTGAAATTTAATGGATTCACCAATTGATTGGTATGCAGGGTGGATCCCCTCCTAGTGTGTTATATGATCAGAGTATTGTGTTGACCCTTAAGTTATTCTTTTTGTGGCTTGTTCATGGTTTGTGAGGAGGAGCTTGTATGCTATTTTTATGTTCTTCTAATCTATTTTTCACTACTCATAGTTGTGAGTTTTCCCAAAAAAAAAAAACTTTCACAACCCTCAATATATGCATTAACAACATTAGTTTGACATTGAGATGGGTGAAACATACCATATAGTAAATACCAAAAGGCTTTAAAGTAAATATCTTTATTGAAACATCAATGGTAGAGGGATAAGTATTGCGCGAAACAAGTTGATAAGATAATTCCAGATGTCTATAGGGCTCACAGGGTTACTTATCTAACACTAGCTTCCGGTTACAAAATCTAGTTGTCGTTGTCATCATTAGTATCATTGTCCTTGTCTTTGTCATTATCGTTTCCATTGTTGTCTCCACTAGCCTATCCATGTGAAGAAAACTATTCCCTCCACAGTTATACCAAAGCCTACATATGCCTCTCAAGCAAAGGATGTAGACTCGCTTGCACTACAATATCCAAGATCTATCCAGTTGATAGTTGCATTGTGGGGAGTGTGTTCTTTTAGCGAGAGTCTAATTTCAAGATTTTGCAATGAAAACCATTTTTGCGAGCTTTTTGACATTTAATTTGAAGCCTTTCTAACGGCATAAAAATGTTAACCAAAAAAATTGACATTACTCATATGATACACATCAAAAGACATGTGTAAGTTTCAAAAATTCCTAACTTTGAGCTTGAACATCTAGCAAGATATGAACCGCAAAGCATACATCTATATATATATAACTATACTATATAGAATTATATAAATATACAACATAGAATAATATATAACTATACCATATATATATAGCTATACTATATATCATTATATATATATATATATATATATATATATATATATATATATATATATATATATATATATATATATATATATATATATATAAAACTATAAATATAATATATCATATGTATAGCTATACTATATATAATTATATTGTATAACTATATATGCATGAAACCTTGCATATGTACCTATTCATGCTCATCTCTGAGAAGACTATCATTGTCCATAATGTTGATGACACTCAGAGGAAGATGAGAACACATAGTCATGTTCGCAAAAAGAAAATGATGTTTGATCAACCATTCAAAGCAAAAGATACAAGAAAATGTTAATGAGAAGACCAGCTTACGGTTCTTCACAAGGTGTGTGAATCATGATGGTGTTAATGGCCAAAGCTAATGGTGTATTGAATACAAACAGCTACTTCAAGTCGTGCATGTTGGTGAAGGAAGTGTAAAAACCGATATCATGAAAGTAAGCACAACCCTTCTCATGTTTAATGGAGCCCATACATTTCAAAATTTTCATTCATAAGTTTACACATCTTGCAATAGCTTCCAACTGCAAATTTCTCCCAGAGGACAATCCATGCTTAGACATTGTTCATTGTTTCTAGCCTATATCCATAATAAAAAATAAAAAAAGGTCTTCTTTACTACTCACATTGTTAGATATTTTGATTCTAGTTAATTCTCGAAAACATTTCAACAATAATAAAAATAATTATCTTAAGAAAGAATGCATAAGGTATGCTACAGTACTCCCTTTGAATTTCTTATCTTACAAAGCCAATCATGCTACATATAGAGGTTTAAAGAAGAGCGTGATTTAAATCAATCTCACATGTATTTATCCCGGTTTTAAGAAATCTTGGTCGGGCCCATGTTTAGTACAGAGACCAGTGGCTATGTTTAGATTGCCAATATCTTGCCATAATTCATGCCGTGTCTTCAATAAATTTGCTAAAGAAAGAACACACATGAGTATGACTGACATTACTAACAAGCTACTAGATCCAATTCATTTGGATCCACCATACTATTGTTGTTGATTTCAAAAACCTCCTAGGCTGAAGTTCCTACCAATACCTACTACTGGTCCCAACCCCACACCAGGTCTCCTTGAATCCAAACCCATGTGCATCATGGGTCTGTTGCTTGCACCTACTTCGATGCTCCTACCCATGCCCATGCTGGGAGCAATCCCCATTGGCATAACAAGAGAAACTATCACACTCACACCCACCACCCCAAGTTTTAAACAGGAATCCATCGCTTTTCCCATGTTTGTTGTACTCTTGCCTATCCACAAAGTGTCATCCTTTATTTTTTTACTTCGCAAGCTGATCAAAATCGATACCTATGTCTCCTCAAGGATTGATTTCAGCTTCCAAAATAGAGAATAATGTGAGTAACCAAGTTGAAACTAGAAAATTACACCAGTAAACGAAGTATCAAAAATCTTGCATCCTGCTATGTTCAAATCAATCAAGTCCTTGCTAAGTTTATCAGCCCAAACAACCGATTTTGTTTCAAACTATTTTTCGTGTTGCGATCTTATGCTCCCTGATTTTCCCTCGTTGGAAACCTCACCAATTGGCGTTGAAGGTTTAAAAGATGTGTACAAGGACTCGCCTATATGAAAAGCCCTTGAAGAAGCAGGTTGAGAAGGCGTTGATGCATTTGATGAGAAATCTAGATAGAATTATTAACGCATTCTCTTATGAAAGCTCGCAACTTGATTTTTTGAATGCGGACAATGTGTTAATGTGTCAAAGGTGGCACTAGCCACGATCACCGGTACATCTCCTTCGAGTCAATGCCTAGAGGTGTGTAGTTGGGTGGTGGCTTGATGGCCACCTTAACATCTGTTGAACTCGTAGAGCTTGAAACTTCCCCTTTGAATGAAGAATTTCCAAAAAGATTCTTGCCAAGATTCTATTGTTTGGAAAGGCAAAATAAATCTATTGAACATGATCCAAATGATGCAAGCAAGAATACCTATGTGTTGTTCGTTTAAGACGGTTTTTTTTTTTTTGGGGGGGGGGGGGGGGGGGGGGGGGGGTTTATATAACTTGTACAATGTTTGGATGCATGACATTTGAAGATACAAAGTCTCAAGAAAGATCACTTGTATCTTCACATAAATTTGAAGCAACACATCTACAACTCCATTTTGAATTGAAAAGATCGTCCAGCTCTGCAGTTTAACGATCTGTACCTAGAATTGGTAGAAGCACCCCAACACACCATCTTAACTTGAATTACCACATGTCGTCAAGATGCAAGCATAGGTGATTGCATTTGGAGAGACACCCTCGCTTTTCATCCGCTCAAAAAAGCCCAGAGCTTCTTGACCTCATCCCTTTAGGGAATATCCCCCAATCAGTGCATTCCAAGAGATGAAGTTGCAGATAAGAATCTCCTCAAGCACTTATTGTGCTTTCTAAAGTTCACTATACTTAATATACATCATATAACCTTCACAAACATGCTTAACAGGTGCTTCAAGAGGGGGCACATAAGAAACCATACTAAATCTTTGCAAACGCAGCAATCTGGAAAAATTTAGATGTCCAAAACGTACATGCCAAAGTTTTGCATCTAAAATAGCCTTAGAATCCACAACTGTATTTGCAAAATTTTGCCCACACTTGTCATACAAAGTGAGCTTATACAACCCACGACATAAAGTACCGGATGCAACAATCTCATCACCAAAACTGAGATCGCGAACCATACATCTATTATCCACAAATTTTATAACAAGGCCAAGTCTAGCAATTGCAAATACATACCAAAGGTTCTTCTTGATCCCAGTAACATAAACTGCATCAACAAGTGTGAAAGAATTGCCATTCGCAGCACTCAACACAATCTTTCCAACTCCCTTGACCGGACAAGAGGGATTGTTGGCACAACTGACTGAATTCCCAAGAGCAACATCCTTGAGAGAGGTAAACAAGTCATGATGAGAGGTAATGTGCTTTGTAGCACCACTATCAAAGTACCACACATGAGCATCTACAACAAATGACATACATGCATCATTGAAATAAAGATCATAAGTGCACTCTGCACTAAAAGCCCATTTTGCATCAACATCAGCATCACAATCTCCTTTCACAGAAGACTCAATAATAGCTGCATATTTGGTGGAACGAGCCTCTTTCCTCTTAGCCTCTTTTGCCTTCAACTTAGGACAATGCATGATCACGTGATCCTTAGCTTTACAATAATGGCAACACATCTTCTTTTTGCCCTTTTCACCATAATTTTGAGACAAATTGTGGCCAACACAAGCATTAGGAACATGTGATTTTCCACTCGTAGAAGAACCATGATAAGTGGATGCATTGCTATTACCATATTTCCTTTGAGCAGTGATAAAGGCTTGCTCAACTGCATGCTATTTGGCCTCGTTTTTTCTTTTTTGAAAAGTGACTCTTGAAACAAAAATGTGCATAGTGCGTCAAACTTGACAACTTTTGGATTTCCTTGGGTCATAAGTCTCCAAGTACTAGCAAAAGTCTGAAAAGAATCTGGCAAAGTATCAAGAACATTCTGCACAAGTGAGTTGTCTGAAATTTTTGCTTGTGGAAATAAGTTTCTCATTAATATCCTAGACACTAGAAAGGAAAGTGTCCATCTCATCTTCCTCATGCTCTTCACAGAGTAATTAAATTTTAGCCTCATTGGGACTTGCATAAAGAACAACCAGAATATCCCAAGATTGTTTTGCAGATTTTGCTAAGCAAATATGAGGAGTAATAGTGCGCTTAACAGAAAATGCAATGAACTTTCTCGGTCGTAGGCAAAACAACTATGGCAGCAACAATCCTATCACCAAAACCTACAACATCCTCAACATTGCCTACATCCTTAGAATAAGGACGTACATCAATTTCTTGCACAATATTCCAAATGCCCTTTGACACAAGGACATGTTGCATCATGTTAGCCCACATAGGGTAATTATACCCATCCAACCTATCATGAGCAACAAACATCTTGAGCACATATGTGTTGTTGTCAACCATGGTGAATGCTTGCAATTGATGTTAAAACTACCCGGAAAGAGGAGAAACAAAGTGCCATTAGGGAAAATTTGGAATCTCAAAGGGGCCCTATAAGGAGTTTCGACTTTGCCTCTCTTGTCCAAAGTGGATAACTTGGTGAAGTACATAAACGCTTTGTCAAAACCCTATCAACCAGCATATCATTGGAAAGATCTTAGAAAGTAGACTCTAAATCCCCAAACTTCAAAAGATTTGGATATGATTTGTAGAAGTTATGGCCTCCCCACTAAAGTTGAAATGTGGGGAGAGATTCCATTTATAAGATGGAGTTGTCACATCAAAAAATGAAATCTTTTAGAATATAAGGAATTTGATGGCATGCTATATATCATTGGATAGATCTCAATGAGTACATTCTAAATCCAAAAGGTTCAACAAGCTTTGATTTCATTTGTAAATTTTTTATCTTGGGCCTGTTTTGAACAAGAGGGAGAAAGTGAAAGTCCTTAGAGGGCCCATATGAGAGTCCAAAATTTCCCTAATGCAGCACGTGCTATATAGCACAAGCCATAGAAGATTAAAAGGGGCCTGCTATGCAAAAAAAGGCATTGACAAAAAAATTTCACAAAATGACAAAATTACCTAGAGAGCATTGTCAGTAGTGGAAACGGAGGCCAAAATGAGCTTGAATAAAAAAGTTGAGCACACTAAGCTCTACAAGATCTCCCAAAGTATTCGACAACCTACTGATGCTCACCAAAGCTCACAAAAAGTGGAGAAAGTGAGTAGGCATGTGTTGGAGCTACTACCGACTAAGCCCGAGAGGACGCAACCTACTATGATACTAATTGGTGGAATTAGGGTTGCAGGGAAACACACAGAGCTTGGAGAAGACAAAGGAGCTTGAGACACACAATAGATAGTGTATTAATTAGTGTGTAATCAAAAGATAAGATAGTCCTAGAGTGATGGGAATATATACAATGCACGGGGAAAAAAACCTCCTAGTGAGGGAAAAAATGCCTCAACAATCCTAAGTGTGTTCACATGCATTACTATCACATATGTATGGTAACAAATACCCTTGTAAATGAGGTTTTGACACATGCTAGAGTGGTGGCTTCATATGCCAATGACAATGATGTCACATTCCCCTTTAACATTCCTCTTGCTTGCATGTCTTTGAGAGGTGACAATTCTCCACATTTGTTGGGATGCAATTTTTCATGTCACACCACATTACAACTGGTTAAGCACCTGCTCTAGTGGGAGATTTGGTTGTTTACACTTGGCCAATGGTTTGATGTTTGACATTTCAGGTGCAAGAGATGTTTGCTTGTCATTTCCCAGTGATACATCATATACACTACAACATGCATGCTATGTTCTTCAATTAGTGAGACAGTTAGCAGATTGTGGGTGTCAGATTGTGCTCATAGTGATTGCCAGAGGAGATCACAATGGCTTGGTATGTCCTATGCATGTATTTGAGGTACGAGACAACATGGTCTTGGTATTTTTGTTCGCATTCATTGAGTGAAATATGATACATGTCTCCTTCTAGGGTGAGCTCCACCATGCTCATGAGAGAGAAAATTTATATGTGATGGATGTGCTAATGGACTCAGAGGGATAGAGGTAGAGTGTAAATGCTCAAGTGAGACACATCATTTGTTGTTAGAGTCTATGCAGGCAGAGGTAGCACATGTCTACTCCCTAGGGACACAGGCAAAGATGACAGACATGGAGTCCTTTGATATGCTCATGCTAGAGGCTAATGAGTTGGTGCCAAGACACACAGTTCCACCTATGGGTGAGAGGATGTAGCCATCCCAATGTTGTCAATGACACATCCATACACAATGGGTAGTCTTGATGATATGGTACATGCAAATAGTATAGGGGAGGCTAGGATAGATAGGTTTGCATAGATTTTGTCAGCGTTTGGGTATCTCATGTTCTATTTTCTAGTGTGTAGGCCCAACTTAACAGCTACAGTAAGAGCATTTGCAGTAGGGATTTTCAGTCATACAATGACTGACACTAGCATGATGCATATTGGAGTTTTGCAGACCATACAGAGTAGTTTGTGGTACTTGCATGTAGGATCTAGCATAGATACACACGCTCGTATATCCCTAGATCCAATATGACTGCAAGTAGATCAATTGAGCAAGCCAGTGGATATATGTTAAGAGAGTCTCTCACCTATTTTCTTGTATATACTAGTAGTTTAGCTAGTAGGACCCACTTATTTGTACATACTCCTTTAAGTGGGAGATTGTTGGGGTAAAGGCCTCTATGCCCTACTCGGAGGCTCAGGCTACGGGTGCCAACCCACGGACCATGATCTTATTCTTGTACATATACCAAGAATAAGGAGCTCCTCACTTTGAGGCTGACTCCACCCACACAAAAGTGTTCTCAACTTCTCCTTCTCTTCTTTGCATGCACCACACAACACTGCACACCGCATGGCATGCATTGTGCACTACACATCCAACATTCCATGCCCATAACCTCAATTGAAAGAGATCCCGAGTCAAGAAGTAGGAGCATATATGGTGTTTGTGTATTAACTTGGAGAGAGTTCGTAAGAAAATGCTTATGGACATTCTTTAACTCTTTCCAAGTAGACTTTGAGATGCTCCCCGCCCCACACTTCAACTTCATAAAGGAAGAATCGGTGTCACCAATGTGCCAAAAAGATACTTCTTGAGAACCCAACACTTGATGTTTTCCGCATGCACATGTTCTCAAATGCATAGTATGCTCTCTTTTTGGATTCTAAATGATGCGTAGCACATTTATGCCTCTTTTGATTGGATGGAACTTCAATGCCAATGTACTCAAATCTCTCAACAACTTCAAGTGTCTCATTTTTGTACACACAATGCAGGGCTTCTCCTAATGGTTGGTGTTTACAAGCATAACTTTTGTTTTGGCCTCATTGACAATCAGCCCACTATGCAAGAAAAAGTTCTCAAAGACAACCATAAGCTTTTGTGCATCCTCTAAACTTTGTACGCGAAGCACTACATCATCCTTCCATCATCTACATACAACAAAATCATGACTACCGCATTGCAAATAGTGTCATCTTCAATGCCTTCTTCTTGCATAAATCAAGTACTAAGTTTGTTCCAATTGATCAATGCATATACCAAAGAGAGTTGGTGACAATGGACGTGCTTCTTTGCATGCCCTATAGTTTCCATTGCTTGTCCAAGACTTTGTCCCCCATATCTTCCCAGGCCAGCAACTCATATCAAAGCTTTAGATCAAAGGCTTGTGTTCGACAAGCATCACGGGAACACCTGCGACAGAATGCCTTCATTGACCTGCATGGTTTTGATCATAATCGACAGAAGAAGGTTTTCCATGGCATAAGGTTGCTTTTGCACAATCTTATTTTTTCCATACAAGTGAGGGTTCACACTCACAATCCTTGATCTAAATCCCCAAACCTTATTTGGTCAAGATTATTCCCACCTTGACAATGAATTTTCTACTCAAATTTTTTGAGCTCGACTACAATAAGGTTATTTGTAGATATTCAACAACCATTTGATATCATTTTCCATATTTCAATCTCACTCTTATTTTTTAAAGATTTGGATTTTACACTGTTTTTTTACTTGATTTTGCATTTTCAACTTCAACGATAGCGGTCATAATATAAATTATATCGAACATGGCATTGAAAGTGGATAAATTCATTGGGTCTTGCTTTTACACTTGGAAAGAAAGGCAAAGGGTTATCTGATGCACAAAAATCTATGGAGTGTTGTAAAGCCCCTATCTACCAACAAAGTAGGCACAATAATTGAAATTACCAGAGCATTATCTGTCGAGAAACAACAAAAGGAAGACCAAACATTTTTATTTTTTTTTGGAAGAAACCTTTATTCATTATTTGGATGACATTAGTTCTTTTAGTGCTGCCTTGATAGAGACTCTTTTTCATGCTAAAGCCAAATATTCCATGATGAGTCTCAAAATGGAATTATATTCTCTTGCTATGCATGCTGATGAGAACATAGTTGCATTAGCCTATAGATTAAAGAGTTTGAGAACTAAGTTAATGTATATTGAAGCCATAGTGTGGATGAATATCTCATCGCTATTTAGCTAAATACCTTAGTTGTATAATTTCATCAAATTGTCGCTGTTTTAAAAGAAAAATATATGATACTCTCCTTGGATGGTATAATTAATTCCTTGTTGGAAAAAAAAAGAGTATCTCATGCCAATTCCTCCATTGCTTCAAGTGCATATGCAATTAGTGATTACACTTTGATCGTAGCTTCAACCAAACCAACCAGCAACATTAGACCTTGTGCGATTTGTGGCTGCAACAATCATCAAACCAAGGACTGCTTCAATAGAAATCCTTGTATTCACTGTGGAAATACTAATCATCCTTCAAATAGGTGTTCTAAGAAGAATAAATGACAACTCAATATGGTTGATGGTGATGCAAAAGCACCGATGCTTCTCATGGATAGTGATGTCATATAGTTCCAATTTGTCTTTATGTTAATAATTGTCAATACATTTCTAAGCATTATAGACACTGCCACATATAAGTGGTTAGACCTCTTAATTATGTTTGGTTTTGAGTTCTTGTTGTATGATTATGATTGTTGTCTGAGGGAAGTGCACACACACAAAAATAGAGGGAATTATATTTCTAAGATTGTAGAATGATTTATATATGTACCACTCTAGGTCCCTATGGATATAGGACCTAATGGAGTACCTTATATAGAAAGTAGAATAAATTTATAGCCTTCATGCCATAGGATAGATTTTGGTGATCTCACCACAATCCCTTAATCTTTTTACTCAACATAACATATATCATAGTGCCAAAGGGTTCCCTCTATGTTAGTTGGGCAAACCTATGGACTTATGGACAAAGAGTGGTGAAGGTTCCCTTCAACATCTTAATGTAGTAAAAACAAAGAGTACTCAATGGCCTCAAGGCTATTGGTGACCTAATTGTATCTGTATAGGCTCTATATTGGGACCCTATGGCCCAAGGGCAATAGGGTGTCCTTTGTATGGTTCTATAATGATAGCATGGTATCTCGTAGTGTTACATAGATCCTATTTTTCTTGGCTTCTTAAGTGTCACTTGGACCATCTCAAAAGACACCCAAATAAGCTAAAAACATGTGATTCTCTTGGTACGCAGCTTGAAGACTACATAAAAACCTAAACTATGCCACCCTTATGGCCTTAAGACCATAGGGTTCTTTGAAAGTGTAGACTAAAGAAGGAATCTGGACTTGGAAAATAACCTATGGCCTTATAAAAATGGAAAAGTACAAATAAAAAAAACAATAGCTTTCAAAGTTCAAATGGGAGCAATGGAAAAAAATCAACAATAGCTTTGTAGGTGCTCATTATAGATGATAGATAGATTTCCAAGTCTTCAATTTCATGGTTTTCTTGATTTTGAAGTCACATGATCACAAAGAACTCTTTTTATATTATTAAATTCAATGACACATTTACTTATATCAATTTATTTAATAACCATGTATATGTAAATTTGGTTGTCTAACAAAGTCTTCAAAAATATAGGACATTGGAAGTTTTAAAAGAATTGAAAGGGTGGCATGTTTTTAATATGTTAGAAAAACATGCTCAAGAAACTAATCAAGGTCACAAAATTTAAAAGGAGCATTTTTAAAAGTGAAAACACATCCACAACGTTCATTAGTGGGTTTAAGCTTTGTACTTCAATACATTTGGTCCTCTTCGATTTAACTACTAAATATACAATCCAATTTACAAACTTAAACAATTGTCATCCATAATACAATCATTTCTTTGAAATAAACCTTGATACAATGTACCCATTTCTATATAAAAAGATTAAAAATTATGCTAATCTTAGCCTACCTCTATTAAAACAAATTCAAGATATCCATTCCAATTCTTTGCATCATTTAAAAGAAAAACAAAATCATAATTTAGACCAAAATACTCACAATTTTTATCTTTGAAAAAAATCTTGTTGCAATGGAAGAATTAGATCTTCACATAAACCAAATGATAAATGCTTTATATATAAACCATTTTTACTTTGATACTTGATGCTCACTGTCTAAGCAAGTATTTGACATTTACAAAAATATTGAATATACATTTAATGTAGTTATTTGCAATGTAAAGATAATTATTTCAAATGCTCACACCATCAATTCACAATAGAAGAACTTGCACTCAATCTAAAATATGATATAAAATGATTACAATCAACTATTCACACTCTCATTTTGGATTTTTTCACAAACAAAACTTTTGTGTTTTCTCTAGCTTATTTTATTTTGAAAAGAATATTAAACCTTAATCACAAGTTAGGGAATCTATGTCCCTATTGTATATGAAACCTATGATTCCAAGGCAATAAGTTGGCATATGCTCTCCCATATCTTCTTCCATAAGTTTGGTCTATAATCAACACACTATGACCCTAAGATCTTCACTAAGATAGCTAGGCTCAAGGAAAAAAAACTTAAGACTCTTAAAGATTCTTTAGGTGACCTAGAATAACCACTCTATGGCATGAAGGCCATAGGGTGTCATGTGATATTTTATGAGATGTGTCCATAGAGAGCCAACTTGTCCATTTGCTTGAGGGTAGTATGGTAACAATTTTTTATGGATTGCAAAAAATTGATCTAAAGATACTTGATTGTTTAAGAAATGTGTCACTTGTGATTGCTAATTATTTCTATGGGGAAGTTATTTGTTAAAGACATCATCATACAAGAATAGTGGGTTCCTTCTTGCATCATTTTTTGTGTGGCTTTGGATTCTACCCATTTGGTAAGATAATCCATCAAAACAATAATGTACTTGGCATGCATTCAATATGCAAGTGGGCCTATGGGTCTTACAAAATCAATTACCCACTTGGCAAAATATCTTGCTCCCATAATTCATCTTAGGGACATTTCATCTTTTTTAATTGGTATTTTGATTTGTTGACATTCATTTCACAATTTGAGATATAAGCTTTATCATCCATTTGTAGTGTAGGCCAATAGAGCCTAACAACTAGGATTTCTTTGGCCATTTTTTTAGTGGAGAAAGAACATCTGGCTTGTCCATGCTCTAGAATGGATACATACTAAGTTTCTATGGTGCACATCCCAAGATATCCATCTCTTCCCCATTTTTAGACATTATTTGATATGATATCAAAATCTCTATCCTTCAGGGACGAATGATCGAGTCTTGACATACTTGACAATGTATTTACTCCACTCAGGTGCTACCATGACTCAACACATGGGCAATGAATCTTGTATCTTTGTGATACTGCAAGTTTCACACTTTTTGACATACTTGTGTGAATGCTTCTACATATATGTGTGGCTAGCACACATGAGTGTCATCAAGCATTGATAGGCCTGTTCAGGTCCATTGTGGAATTTTATGCTTTGAACATGGGCATGAGTTAAGTACATTTGTCATTCCCATGGTTCAATGCATAATCGTAATATTTGGTAGTCTCTTTGTTTATAGAGACACCCGACCAATAGAAAGAGAGATTTTCTTTTTTCATTCACCTTTCTATCATCCTCTATAAGTTCATTTCCTTGGGCTAGAAGAAGAATCACTTGTTCACTCCATTTTTGCACCATTTCAATGTTGAATAGATAGGAATCGGTAGCACGGAGGGTGACTCAAAGGACGTCGCCCTATGGTATTATCTCCCAAGCTTCAATGAAGAGATGATCTGGGTCATCCACAACGGGTATATGGACTCTGCAATAGTAGAGATGTATAAGTATAGAGCACTAAGCTCTATTTTGGCCGAGTTTCCTATAGCCCTAAATGCCCACAAATGTATTCTTGTAAACAAAGAGGCAACAATCCATAGTTCTGGTGAGAAAGGGGCCGGAAGCCTTTTAGGATATTGTGGTGTTTGCCTCGAGCAAGGAATAACAAGCAAGGAAGATATTGTATCATGCATTGGTGAAAAACCAACTGGTTTAAGTGGCCCTCTGGAGACTCTTTGTCAGCCTCCTATGGCCCTGAGGCCATAGGATAGCCCAAATGATCTTGGGTGGCTTATGTGTCCTTCTAGAGATTCTATGTTGACACCCTATGGCCCTAAGGCCATAGGGTAGCTGAAATTCTTATGTACCCTTCTAGACATTCTCTGTCATCACCTTATGGCCCTAAGTTTTTAGGGTAGCCCAAATTCTTTTGGGGAATCCTATGGCCCTAGCGCCATAGAGCAACATGTCTACAAAGAACTCTAGGATGATCCTCAAGTCATAGTTTGAGTGGTGACCTGGTAGTTTCCTCATCACTTCTTTATTTTGATATTGATTTCAATTGTATGGAGAGGGAGCCTCTAGAAAATCTTGAGCTGAAATAATTACCCAATATACAATTCTTGTTAGTATTTTTGGAGCTACTAAGTAGGTCAACTTTGTGTGCTTCTCCTTTTGGGTTAGAAGCTCAAGGATATATTGGGCATGGTCAATGGTTACTAGTACATTTTGTTGATAAGCCCAGGTATATGTTGTAGCTACTATGTGATGTGGCATTGTGTAGTGGCCTATTGGTCTCTTATCATCAATATGGAAGAATTGCATGAACATCCAAGTGGATAGTTCCATTTCTCAGCATGTCATGTCAGAAAATGTCGCTGACGTGCCCTTCTTTACAAAGGCTTCCATCTCTAATATTTTTTCCCTTTCATCATTGATAGTTGTAGCACTTCAGAGATACTCACTTGAAGTTATCATTCTCAAGTGTTAAGATTTTTGTGGTGCCATCCTTTGTGATGCTTGTGTAGAGCTCATGACCTCTCTGAATGCCAATTTTGCATGGCAACAACTAGAAGTAATTTACGAGTTTATAGTTTTCATCATTGATAGTTGTAGCACTTTAGAGATCACTTCTGAGGTGATACTCACTTGAAGTAATTTATTCCTTTCATCATTGATAGTTGTAGCACTTCAAAGATAAATTTTGAGGTGATCCTCACTAGAAGCTATCATTCTCAAGTGTCAAGATTTTTGTTGTGACATCCTATGTGATGCTTGTGTAGAGCTCATGACCTCTCTGAATGTTGATTTTTCATGGAAACAATTGGAAGTAATTTATAAAATCTGTCTTTTCTAGATCATCTTCAATAGGCAGCTTTTTTGCAAGGTTATAAGCCTCTCGAGGTATCATTGGTAACATAACCATGTTACTGTCAAAATCCCTGTAGACTACTTCATAAATTGTGAACATTTGTAGCAATTCAAAGAATAATTAGAGCTAGAAGTGGCATTTTTGTGTTTCCAAGTATCTGTTTGGCATGTCAATTAGCCTTGTTTAAAACACTCATATGAACCATGCAGAACTTCAAAAAATTGAAAAAATCTTATTTCATGCAAAACCAAGAAAAAATTGCATTTTTCTTTTCCTATACTTGTGATCAAGCTAGCTTTTTTCAAGCTACAACTTCATGGGCTTGATGTGTACTACGGGTTGAGAATCTTGTCAAATTTGATGAAATTTGGATAGGGAAATTAGGTGTAGTTGAGGTTTTTGGCATTTGCTTCAGGCTTATTGGGTCCTGTAAAACACAGATGTGACTTTTTCAATTTTAAACACATTGGGGTGATCTAGAGACTTGTATTAGCGTGTGCATGAGGTCAAATTTGTTTTTGGGTTCCTTGTTACACTTTGTGGGGGAAAATCACGATTTTTTTCCATTTTTTCTCATTTGGCTTTTGATGCTCCTCTAACTTGGTATGCACATTTCCCTGAGTGTTTACAAGCTAGTTTCCCACCTATAGCATAACTTTGAACTACTAGGCAAGATGTAGGCCATTTTTAGTCTCCCAACCAAGTGGAAAATTTAGAAAGGTAATAGGTAGACTTCCAATGATTGCCGAACCTCTTGGGTAGGGTTTAAATACTTAGAGTAGAAAATGGGTAGCTTCAAAAATCAATTTGGTTTCATATTGGCTATAGAGAAGGAAAAAATGAAATTTTTCCTTTGGATGTCACATATGGACTTTGATTGGAGTGAAACCTGGTTAGCCTCTGTGACATGATGTTTTAAGGTGGCCTATCACTTTGCACTATAGTTTGGATTTCTTACACAAAGTTAGGACTAGTTGAGGACTCTGAAATTGTGAAAATTCTATCCTATGGAAAGTGTAGACTTTCTTTTCATGGGGAAACTTCTTAGAGATTGTTTTTCCCATAGTATGAACATGGGTGATACCTTCATGGCCCACTTTACTCAAAGATGTAGAGGGAAGAGAAAAAAAAATGATTTTTCTTCCTACTTTACATGACAACAGATTTTCTAAAGGGTAAGGGTGCAGAAATTCCAACATATTCATAAATCCCTTTGAAGCATTTCTAAGGTTTCACTTTATCAGTTAAGTAGCCACATTAAGTATGGGACCACTTTGCCCTTTGGAGGAATATCAAACTCTCAAATTTAGTCACCGGCTATCATTTAGCACAATGTACTATTGCTGAGTTGGTAAGAGTGTTCCTTAGAAACCTTGTATGAGGTTTCTCCCCATTCGGACATCCCTTTAGTATTTTATGTCAAAACGATGGTTTCTTAAGCTATGGGTGTTTTTTTGCAGTCAAAACCTACTTGGGAAATGCCATTACTAAGATGCTCCTTTAAAGGGCCTTTTAGTTCAATGTAAATCATCCAACATGTGTACATGAATTCCACTGCTTCTTATAAACTTGTTATCACTTGCAGTCTACTCAAGATTGTGTTTATAATTCCAAGCTAATCTATCTTGGAGCCTAATTCACTTAAGTCATATTATTCAGACACCTCTTGTGATCATGCAATATGATCAGGAATTACCCGCCCTAGCTCCCTTGGATGCATGTATCTTAACATGGTATCAGATCCATTGTGAGGATAACTAGGGTTGTGCTAACTAGGTCTTAACTCTATTAGGGGTGGTTATGCTGATTGTGAGCCACTTGCCACACTAGGAGGATAAAGAGCTGACGAGAGAGAGAGAGAGAGAGAGAGAGAGAGAGAGAGAGAGAGAGAGAGAGAGAGAGAGAGAGAGAGAGAGAGAGATGCTATTCGCATTTCATTTGATTGACAAAAGTTCTTATTCTCGCTGCCCTAATTAATCCTCCAACCTCCATTTTCATTTGTTTGTATGAGTGTATGTTGTGACTATGAATTTGATACATAGTACAACATTACACCTTACTACACACTTTCCTCACCCTCATTGCATAGTTACAAGCCATTTTTTTGAAGGATATCCTCCTTTGTGTATTGACTCCACCTGCGAAGCTACCAACTACCACACTCGACTCCTCTCATGGGACTTTCCCTCATAGCCTTGATAGAATCTGCACCTTGCGGGCATGCATCTACTAATCTGGAAATTTTTTCTCTAAACGAGCTATCATCAAACACTATGGAGTGCAAATAAGTAAGGATTCTGTAGTGACAATTACGAGCTCGCCGACTACAGGCTTGTCAATTGTAGGCCTCCTTCAAAAAGCACCTGTGAGGTGAGATGTAAGTACCCGAGAAGTGGGTAGTGTTCATGACCTAGCCTGGTTTAGCACAATGGAGAGATATCTGGTATATCTACCTCAACAAGCATCTCATATACAACACAAAGAGGAGCCTGTTGATGTGTCGGGAAAGAAACCTGAGGAAGGTGGAGTCTACAGAGAAGAAATAAGTCAAGGAGGAGGACAGAAATGACTCTTGAGGAGTATGAGAAAGTTGTGGTAGAATAGAGAGAAGTCTCTGATGGCATGAAGCTAAAGCTGAGAAATCAGGTGGCGGTGGTGTGCCAAGAAGTCAAAGAGAAGATGGGCTTTGCAACATGATCCACGTCTAACTATGCTTCTCTGCCTGTGGAGATTCGTGGAAAATGCATATCTTTGATGCTTCCTAGCCTTGTTCAATCCTTACTAGTGATGTCTAGTAAGCTTTCTCCCTGCTTGGTTGAGGCAATGCCATGACAACACATCTTGGAAGGATGATAAGGTGCCCTACCAATAACTTTAAAAGTGCAAATTTCATTAAGCACTTTTTCCTACATATTTCTTTTGGAGATTGTCTTAATGCATGAGTTGAGCAAGATTGTATGTTCTCTCTTAAAGAGCTCACTTTTTGCATTACTCACATAGGATATTATTTTAAAAAAGTAAAAAAAAGAGCACTTTTCATTTACTCTAGTAGACAAAAGTGTACTGCTTTAGGTGAGAAGAAGCACCGGCCAGAGAGAGAGAGAGAGAGAGAGAGAGAGAGAGAGAGAGAGAGAGAGAGAGAGAGAGAGAGAGAGAGAGAGAGAGAGAGAGAGAGAGAGAGAGAGAGAGTATTGCTCAATAGGGGAGGCTTTAGAGGATGCCAAAACAACACATTTTGTGGATGAGGATGAGGAGAATCTAGAGGATGGGGTCACATCATTTGTCATTGATGTGGAAAAAGTGGACACTTTGCACAAGATTGTTGGGAGCAACAAGAAAATGTAGCAGTTGTACAGGAAGAAGAAGAAAGAAACAATCGTTTATTCTAGTTTTATTTTGTGCATTTGTTAAGGCTTGGGCTAGCCATTGTTGGCTTAAAGGATCATGTGCGGGCTATGCTACTACAAGAAGTAGGCATATAGGACATGGAAGTGCAAAGATTTTATCTTTGGGGGGGTGTTGAGGTTTTGAAGTCAAGTTTGGTAGAGTGAAGGAGAGCATAGGGCATTTATCCCACATGCAATGTAAGGGTGTATGGACAAGTATAAAAATGTCTTTGTACTTCAATGCAAATAAGTTGTGTACATGAAGCCCATTGCTTCTTATAAACTTGTGAAACTTTGCATTCTATTCAAGATTTTGTTTATGAGTCCAAGCTAATCTATCTTGGAACATAACGCACTTGTGTCATATTATTCACACACCTCTTGTGATCATTCAATATGTTTGGCATTATCCACCCTAACTCTCTTGGATGTATGTATCTTAACACTTAGCCAACATAGAAGCAGAGACTTCTCCGAAAGAGCTTGACATGGAAGAGTCAATTGAAATACCACCTGTAATGGTGTAATGCTCAGATTGTGCAAGAAAATGAGGACACTTCCTAGAGGATTGTCCCAAAAACCCAGACAATAGGTGCATATCAACTGCAAAGCAAAACACGAAACAAATTGGAAATTCAAATTTTGATGTAAGTGCATTTAACTTGTTATTTTGATGCATTCAAATGATTCCACATTACCATTAGAAGCACTTGTAAAAGCATTGCAAGTTCAAAATCTGCCTAAAGATACATGGGCACTTGAAACACTTATATTAAACCATTCAACAACAAGTTCTTGCATGAATTTAGTAAAGTCTCCACTTATCACAAGAGCTCAAAAAGAGTGTTAAATTTGTAAATGATTCTACATACACATCCACATCCAATAGTATGCAATCCTTTATGAGTCTAAGATACACATCAAAGTGAATGCTATTAGCATTGTATGGCACACATAATTCATATGCACACAATGTAGACCGAGTGTTACAAGATTGTTCACCCTCCTGTTGTAATGGTTAGCTGAAATTGGGATAGCTGGCGTAATGGTGAATTATGTGATGTCTATTTATTTCTCTTGCAAACTCCTTGCAAAATTGTATTTTTTTAGTATCCTCTATTTTAAATTTCTCGTCGGCTCAAGGCTAGCTAAGATATATTGTTCTCATGACATGGTTATAAGCTCTCTATTTTTTTAATTTTTTTTTAGAGTTTCGCTTTGCCCAAATATCAAAATAGCCAATGGTCTTACCGTTGTAAATAACCAAACTATAGTCTTACCTTTTGGGAATCATATTTGAAAAGGTTTTCCATGTAGTGAAATTCACCAAGCATCGATAAAATGTGTTCTCTGTGTAAGCTCCTCTAAAAATGCTATGGAAAATATCTTTGGCGAGCACAATCATGAAGAATTTCCTTGATCTTGCTTTTATTCTGCAGTCTTTGATCTTAATAGAAAATTTACATAACAACTTTAAATTTACCTCGACTTTCTCAATGATATCTTCTTGATTGCCAAGATTGAGCCTTCATGCTCACATAATTACTCCTCGTGAAATGAAACCTTCGCTCTGATACCACTGTTGGGCGAAGAGGGGGAGACCAATTGCTTAAACTATTCAACACATGCTTACAAACATCACCATCAACCTTTCCACCTCTTTTCCCAATTTTCCAAGTGCGTGCACACACACACACACACACACACACACACACACACACACACACACACACACACACACACACACACACACACACACACACACACACACACACACACACACACACACAGAGAACATGGAATTGACATAGACAAAATTGTAAGAGTGTGTAAGAGAATTGTAAGGGATAGAGGCTTGATTAGAGAGTACACAACAAATAGAGCATAGCATAAGAGAGTAGAGAAGAGAATCTGTAAGAGAAAGGCTTAAATCTAGCCCCAAAAACTACACCGCACCTCTCTTGTGGAGTTGGTATTTAATATATTATCTGTGAGTTTAAGGTGCCAAAAATTGAGGCCCCTCTTTTTACAACCACTTCACTTTTGTAAATGAGTGAAGCTCATTAGTTCTTGCATGACCCATAAGGGGAGCTCCCACTATAATTCTTTATAGAGCCATAGTGGTTTATTGAAATGAAAATTTTAAAATACTGTGAGAATATAAAATGGCCAAGAGTAATTGCCGGCGCCTCTTCATCAACTCCCTGCATTCCACTCTGCAAAATCATCATCATCAACTCAATTAGAAAAATAAATAGGCAGCACATAATTAACCATACGCCAGCTATCCCGATTGCAACTAACCACTACAACAGGAGGGTGCCCAATCTCGTAACACCGAGAAGGGTAACTATACAAGAAGAATCAACCAATGTTTGAAAGGTCTACATACCATCTCATAGAATTATGCCTAGTGATAGATTAGAAATGATGGTTTATCTCCAAAGAAAGAATCTATTATAGCATATTCTCTCTAGAGCTGAATGACATTACCCAAGTGAAACCAAAAATCCGTCCAAAGCAAAACTCTCATCCATCAAAAGTAAAGCTTCAATGTTGTGACTAGATGAGTGTATACTTTGAACAAAATGGACGTAGATATAAACGAGAGTTTAAAATCTATTATCCCCTGAAACCATAAAAGCTCATGTCATAGGACAAGATAAACAATATCAGGATGAAGATAATGCCATCTACAACTTGACTTGGGGAAACATAAGCCATGTTTCAGAGAGGTACATAGGAAACTATGCAAAAGATTTGTAGATGCCAAACATCAACAATGCTATACACAATTTTTCTTCACAATCCCAAAAGGTGTGATCAAAATAGAGTCAAATAGTCTTAAGCCCAACTCTTGGAGAAAGCTTCAGTGATCACCCTAGGAAGGGGGGGATACAAGCCCAACAAGCCCAACAAGCCCAACACTTGAACCAACAACCACAACATTAGCTAGAAGCCGTAGCCCTAGAACTTCTTACCATCCCTCTTCAAAGTAGAAGCCACTAAAAGACCATATGGCTATTGGAAGTTCCCAATTGACCCAAATTCCATCAAAATCTGTTGACAAATGCCTATATGAAGATCATATGAAAACTATCCAGGGCTTCTTGATGCAACTATTTTGGATAACATTTGAAAATCCATTCAGACAGCATCAAGAAGCCCTGGAAGCTGTCCTTCGAACAAGAAGCTTTTCAGCAACACTTGCTTCATTGGAGCCACATCAACGGCCAAAGCACTGAACATGCACGAGGGCGTGCAAGGATAAGGAAGGGGGGAGTGTTTGGCGGACGAAGCGACAAGCGGTTGTTTCCAGAGAAGGATCATATTTTTATGAGAAACCATTGTAAAATTATTTTGTAAGGAAGCATCTCTAAGCCGAGAACTTGTCAAAGGATTTATAATTATTCTTCTGGGAGCAATTGTATATTAGAGAGCCAGTTAGAAGTTTAGGAGCTTTTGGCCGGACAAGCCATTTGTAAAGACCTAAACTATAAAGGTCATTTTTTGTAAGTTTGAAGATGATATTTTTGGATGGAAAACAGAGAAGACAACATACATTTGAGAGCTCCTTCCTGCTCCAACTTGTAATCTTCGCCATTGAGGCTACGGTAATCCAAATTCAGATTTGTTCATTGCATTGTGTTCCTCTTACCTTGCTCTTCCATTCAAGTGTAATCATTCAAGATTCGGTGTAGGCTTTCAACTACGAGTTTGAGACCTTAAATCGCTGTTTTGAGTGTCTATATGCGCGTTTTATGTTGTTTTGACCCTAGGAGGGGCTTTAGGGACCCTAAAACGACCCATTAGGATCATATGTTCGTTGTTTTTGCTGACTTTGGGACGAACGATCGCGATCTTTGTACCTCTCGTGAATGCTATGACAATGATAGGATATGTTCCTGATAGTCCCCTGTAGATTCCCTTCAAGTTTCGTACGATTTTGATATGATTTGCATGGTAAACGAGCGTGATGACTGTAGAGCTGTGTAGAAGGACATAGGCAGATTACTTGGCTTTAGTGCGTTTGATGTGCTTGTAGAGTAGTAGTTGCATCTCTTCGAGTTCACTTCATTAGGGTTGACATCCTAATGAGTTTCCATGCCTCATCCGAGTCGCTTACCCTGTATCGATAATTGTATGTTGATGCTTGAGAGCTTTGCTATGGATGTCCATCGCGACGACCCGCAAACATTGGCGCCGCTGCCGGGGAATGCACCTTAGGTGATGAGTGACCGAGTGCACAGATAGATTCCTTTAAAAAAAAAAAATCAATCCAAAAATCCATTTTACACCTCAGTTAGGTTGCTAGACAATTGTTTAGAGCTTAGTGGACTCTAGAGCCAGTGGAACGGCTAGATCCTCTCTTAGGAGATTTAGGGAGCTGTGAGTGAGAGTGTTAAAGCATTTTTGCTCTTCAATTTCTCTAATTCGATTGAGTACTGAAATCTCACCTGAAATCCGTCGTGTTTGTTTTGTTTGATTCATTTCCTTATGTTTTTTCATTTCTGTACTTAGGAGTAGGATAAGCAAATCACATTCCAATCAAATTTGGGGCAAAAGTCAGAGTCGAGAAACTAGTAAACCATAACTTTGGCAAAAAAGCCATAAGACTCTGAAATTTTGAAAATCTGACCAAACAGGGTTGATATTGATTCAAATCACAAAGTGGTAGCACAAAACACTAGGAAACACTTGTCAGAGGGAGCAGACAAAATTTCATCAGATTTGGCCCAAGTACTACGATCGCGATCGGTGTACCTCAATGTCAGAATTGAACAAGATTTGACATGTGCCTTCCTGATAAGATTCTAAACAAGTTTGTCTAAAGCAACCACACCCAAAAACATCAAAAATCAAGCCACTTGGGTAAAACTAGCATGACAGACCCAGAAAATGCAAAATCTTGGCTTTTGGTGATCCAAATGCAAAAAGACTTGGGGGATAGCCTTAAAACATCAGTGTCTACAAGTATGTCAAATTTGGTCTAATTTGGGCTCAGAACTACGATCGCGATCGGTGTACCTAAGTGCCAGATTTTGACCAGATTTCATCTGTGGGATCCCGAGGTTATACAAACATAAAATTCTAAAGGACCTAGAGCCAGAAACCTCAAAATACCTGTCAAACCATCTGAATACAGATCCAAGTCAAAAATTGCTAAACTGTCTTAGAAATTGACTTTCAGTAGACCAAAACACATCAAAACTGGGAAGGAAACATACAGAGGGATAGCCTGTACACAGGACAACCCCAGAGAGCTTCCAAATCCCTAATCAAGCACTAAAGTCAGATCAAACTGACAGATTCTAGGAAATAGACACTTCCAACCAAGAACTGGTAAAAGCTTGACTTTTTAGAATCTGGTTACAAAAGTACGAGAGAGGTAGCCTTAAAATAGCCTAGTGAACAAGCTGATGAAGTTTGGTCAAATTTGAGTCCATAAGTACGATTGCGATTGATGTACCTTTGGCCCAGATCTAACTCCTTTTTGACCTGTTCATAGACCTAGGCTATTTAAGATATCAGGAGTTGTAAAAACTCAAATTGGACATACTGTCAATAATCTGCAAGCAAAATTGTGTTGAAATCATTGTGAAAGTGTTGAACCTACTGACAGTTGGAATGATACAGTGATCTCATAGCCATCAAGTGTATTCATTTGCAGAGACCGATCAAGTAACAATCCATGCAATCGCAGGAGTTGGAAGATCAATCCATCTCCAGGTAAAAGGTTTGGATTCAGTCAGTCAATCCCACTTTCTTCATGTTTTTGAGATCGCGAAAACAAATCAACACCAGACACATAAATTAGCGGATCAAGCAAGTGTTGTATCAATGGAGGAGAGTGTAAACCAAGGGATACTACGACCGTTAAAGCCAATCCTTGAAGAAGGCATCTCCGATACTTCTTCAGAGAGATCTTCCGAGTATTTCATAGAACACTTGGGACAATTAAAACTAAACGGAAGAGAAAACATGGCAGCAGGACCATCAGACCCCTTGGCCACATTAAAGCTATTGTTCATCAAGTATCAATATGACAACAAGCAAGGTGCCAAGATATACAAAGATGGAATGGACCGCTACTGTGTGAAAATAGAAGATAGACCAAGTAAGTTCAGGGACTTAGTGCCTGTGAGCTATAGCGGAGATAGGTACCTAGATGACGAGGGTATCATGTACTTGGTAGTCCTGAATCCTAACATTGTAGACAAGTGGGGATTGATGGGCACAAAAGCCAAAATAGACGAGGAACATGAGGAAAAGGCACCAACAATGAGCTTACCTAATGCGAGGTTAAGCCGAGAAAACAAAACGTTGAGATTCAACACGGATAACGTCTACTTGGGGTTATACAAGTTTAATAATGGAGAGCAAGATCTCTATTATAGATGCGAGGAAACCTACGTCGGAGAGATGACTGAGCAAAAAAGACTTTATGTCTTCACCTACACAGAGGGAGTGGAAACGAAAATTGCCGCATACGACAAGTATGAAAGACGATATGCAACAATCGATAAAAAAGATTTGGAAGGATATACGTACTTTGGGGGACCACTTCACCAGTAATATGTCACTCCAAGCCCACTAAGACCAGCACCTACAACTGTCATGCCAGAATCGGTGACCACAGGTGGAGGGACGACTCATGTAGATGATTCTTTCAGTCGACCTCATTATTCGATGCCAAGCCCCATGGGATGTTACATTCTAGAGAATCAATGGCTACGAATCGAGGTAGTGCGGTTCCTATCTCTACACATACGGCAGTAGGTCCGACATTTGTAGCCACCCCATCACATTTGCCTCCTAGTAGTAGATTCGGGGTAGGGGAGCCAACGAGAGAAACCCACGACATCCATGATGCCCGAGAACGATTAAGTCGAGACACGGGAGCAATGAGATTGATCGCAGACCATAGACGGGTTAGGCCATCCCAAGTAGCGAAGTGCATGCCGAAGAAGTATAGCGGATCGGGGGATCCATATGCCCATGTATCGGTCTTCAAGAAAGTCTTAAGAGCAGAACATATCACTGATTTCCATACTCAATGCGAGGGATTCGGGTTGACCTTGGAAGGGACGGCCTTAACATGGTTTCAACCTTTAAACCCTGAAACTTGTCCGAATATTGAACATGTATTGCGCAAGTTCGCGGAAGAATTCTCAAAACGGGGTATAAAGCATAATACTGTATCGCAGGTATATGCTTTTAAACAAAGGGAGAATGAAAAAGTGAGGAAGCAACCTTGAGATTCAAGCAATACATTGAGAGGTGCCCAAGGAGGGAATTACCGCAGGACAAGAGATTGTCTGTGCTCTTTGTTGAAGGACTTAGGAATGAAACCTTGAAAAAGGACCTTCACTTGAAGGCCTGTAGCACATTTCAACAGGTTACAAGGGAAGCGTTATATCTTGTTGTAATTGCAAAGCATATGGGGAAGTGTCAGAGGATACTGATTCAGTAACCAGTGGCTCTTCATCGATTAAAAGTAAACCCTCTACAAGAAAGATGCTCATGCATCCTTGATACCGACAACTGACCAAATGATAGAGGAGGTAACGAAGAGAATGTAGCAACATATGAGATCAAATCCGGTGATGAGACAGTCTCAGACGAGGAAGTGTGACATATGTGGGGGGGATCACCCGATGCCGTGGTGCACACAACAGCCAAAAGCACCAGTTGCGAATGGACGAGTACTGAAATGATGCGCCATAGAGCAAAAATGGACAAATCATGGCAAGGAAGAGTGTTTTTATAACAAAAACTATGTGAGGGAAAGACCGTATGGACCTCCAGCGGGACCACCCCAGCCACCTCCTCCAAGATATCAAGTTGGACCAAATATGAATCTGGTAGCAGGAGCAGACAGACCTCAACCTGTGTTGGATCAACAACCTCTATTACCACAGGAAAATAGAGCCATGATTAGGTATGCTCAACCTTGTGAAGCATCACCAGGAACAAATAGTACACTTCAAGTTTCTTATTATGAGGAACTGAATGAGCCTTACGCAACAGAACCTGAATCACAAATGTACGCAGACAAAGCCTATCAACCGTGGGAAAATAGCGAGGGTATGGCACCACCAACGTATGTAGCACAACCTTCTAGAGATCAATATTTGGTAGATGAAAGAACGCTAATGTTCATTGCGAACCAGAATTACAAACCAAGAGGATATCCTTATAGGGCAAGACAACCTATGGGACCACCTCCTCAAAATCAACCACCAATTGGACAATGCTATAACTGTGGAAGTATGGATCATTGGGAGCGTAACTGCCCTTTCAAAGGCAAAAGAGTGAAAATTTTTGGGTTTTGTGACGGATGTGGTGTGAATCACATATTGCTAGATTGCCCAAAGAATCCGGACAACAAGGGAAAAGCAACTATGAATATTGTGGGGGTGTTACCAAGTGCAAGCAGCGGATCAGAAACCGATCCCATGATCCAAATCAATGCGATAACCAGAGCCCAAGCCAAGGACTTAGAGAAAAACAAGCCCTTGGAGGAAAAAGTCGAGTTGCCTATACCCACAGAAAATGAGAGTTTATCCGTGAGAACCCAGCGAAAATCCTGGAAGGCGAAACGAGATAGGATGAAAACCCAAATTGCTATGCAAAACGAATTGCATGAAATGAAGGAGAAACTGAAACGAGAGAGAGAGAGAGAGAGAGAGAGAGAGAGAGAGAGAGAGAGAGAGAGAGAGAGAGAGAGAGAGAGAGAGAGAGAGAGAGAGAGAGTAAAACTGCTGAGGTTAACAACAAGCCGAGGAAAGCGTCCTCAGGGGGATCAATCTTGGTTGAGAAAGTGCTAGAGCCTTTAGATGCTCTATTACAAGCGTACGAAGCAAGGCTAAAAACAAACCAAACCTTAGAGCAGAGATGGTTAACTTATCCTCAACCAGAAGTGGAAACGAAGCGTTTGGAAATGTGTAAACACCTCATTGAAACAGCCCAGGCATTGATGGAACCTATGGTGGTTAGAACCCCAGAACAAGAAGTGCTGATTCATAAAGAGCGAGAAAAACTAAAAATCGATGAACCAAAACAAGTAAACGGACCCAGGCCTGAAACGATATTGTCATTGGATCACCGAGTGTTGCCGAACACCATTGATGATGCTAAGTCAATGACGATAATGCCAATTCCAGAAGTTGAAGAACAATGGCCGGCCACAACACTTATGGGAAACCATTAGAAACAGAAAGAACGGAAGCGCGACATTACAGTCTGCTCCAATTCCTGCGATTAACCTGGATAACGGATTTTATCCAGCCGAGATACAATTGCTGTATGGGGATGCGGGAACGGAGGTTTCGATGGAAAGCAAAGCTCAATTCTTGAAAACCCTACCTTCATTTATAGGTGAACACGAGGCAAAATCGGAGATAAGGTTAGTTCCATCCCAGATGAGAACTATTCCACATATGGTTGACTCAAAAAGTCTTCAAGAGATGCTGTCGTCGACACCTATAACATGCACAATCATGTTGTCAGAACTCTTGAGAGTTAGACCACACTTATGGGAAGACATGGGGAAACATTTGGAGCACAAAGGAATAAAGATTCCTCTTTAGACAAACCCTACGGGAGAAGAAAACAAATGGGAAGGTCAACAAGGTCGGAGATTACTGTGAAGGCCCATAAACAAGGTTGGATATTACTGTGAAGGCGAGGAGGGTAATACAACCTTACCTGTTGAATATCAGGATATATAAACAATAGCTATCCTAGACAATGGAGCGGGGGTGGTGATTGCTACAAAGCAAATCTGGGAGAAATGGGGCCGTCCAGCTCTCAGAAAAACGAGAATGAAACTGCAACTCGCAGATGGGTATGTAGAGAGACCATTGGGAATCCTGGACCAAATAGTTGTAACTTCTTGTGGAATTAACTATGAGCACACCTTTGCTGTGGTGGATTTCGAGAAAATGAATAACTTCGACATTATTTTGGGACGACCTTTTATGCGTCAACTTAAAATGATACAAGATTGGGGGTACGACCAAATTTACCTAAGGCACGAAGAGCTAATAACGAAAATCAACATGAAGGATCACAGCTATAGAGACGTTGCAAAAACACCAGTGCAAGAATTTAATTCAACCACTATAAATGAAAAAGTAATACCTGCATGGATGCAAACGAAAGCGCATGTCTGGATGTGTGGAGCATCTGATTGTGGAGACATAATCAAAGAGGAATGCGTATTGGAAAGATCCGTAGAAGACGAGGCTTATCTCCCAGAAAGTTTCCCTGAACATTTATTTGAGCCATTTGGGTGGACTCAAATATTGTCAACCTTGGACGTATGTGTTAACGAATGCACGCCTACAAAATTTTGTGATGAAGAAGGATACGACCTAGTAACGTTGCAAATGGCTAGCGTCATCCTTGAGTCAGGATCAGAGAGTGAGGAACAAGAAGAACCACCACGTGAGACCGAGTGTAAAAGAATAATTGATGAGATATCTATAGTGAACGATAGGA
Organism: Adiantum capillus-veneris; assembly: GCF_014529385.1. Lineage (NCBI taxonomy): Eukaryota > Viridiplantae > Streptophyta > Polypodiopsida > Polypodiales > Pteridaceae > Adiantum > Adiantum capillus-veneris. The sequence goes on along the minus strand of NC_140960.1, from coordinate 1,799,630 downwards.
ATCGAATCAAGGAGGAATTCACGGATTCACTAAGCGGTGACCTTCCATCACTGGATGATGAAATCCAAATGATAGAGGCTGATGATGAAAGATCAAGTGGATCAGAGACGAATAGGAAATACAGGTCGAGACAGGATAGGTTTTACGAGTTTCCTAACCAAAAACCTAGTCTACAAGAGCGGTATAAATCCAAAAGAATAAGAAAATCAAGGGCGAATAAGCATAATCCGATGCCTCTTGTCAATGATAGAATGGGATATCTAAAGCTTGTAAAAGCTGATGATTGTGTCAAAGACGAGGTCACTGGCCGGTTTATCAAAACTAAACCATGGAAAAACAACAAGAAGAACAGACACGAAAAGCGAATGACTAAGTCGCATAAAGGGGGGAAAATAGGGTCTGGAATGACCAAAACAGAGAAGAAAACGGAGTACAATAAGCTCAAGTGAACCCTCAGAGACATATGGACGACTGACTTGGAAACAAATGAGGACGCAAATTCTGACAAGATGGATGCACCGTCCCATTATAAGAAGTATACCATACAAGATAGGAAAATCATAGTGCAACAACCAATGAGGTAATTGAAGGAACCGGGTACATCGTGCGATAGTCCTGAGAAAGCCAAATGAATAGATCTAGCGGAGCCGGGAGAAGATCCAAAACCTGCATATATTGCCACGGATCTTACTGAAGAAGAGGAAAGGCTTTTGGTAGCTACTCTTAAACAATATAGAGATGTGTTTGCATTGTCATACAAAGATCTTAGGGGGTGGATCCAAGTATTTGTCAACACAATACCCCTTAAGAATGACGCCAAACCCAGCAGATAACGTCCCTATACTTACAATGAAACGTTTGCAAAAAAGATCCAGGAGGAGATAGATAAACTTAAAGAGGCAGAGTTTATTTACGAAATTGAGCACACTGATTGGGTTTCACCGATTGTGGTGGTCTCGAAGAAAAATGGAAAGTTAAGAGTGTGCGTCAATCTCAAGAAAGTAAACGCTGCTACAATTCGGGACAACTATCCCCTATCCATTACTGATCATGTAATAGAAAGAGTGGCAGGAAAAGAGGCTTATAGTTTCTTAGATGGCTTTTTGGGTTACAAACAACTTGCAATAAAGCCAGAGAATCAACACAAAACGGCTTTCGCAACTGAATGGGGTATTTTTGCATTCCGGGTAATGGCTTTTGGCTTAACAAATGCACCAGCCACATTTCAGAGGCTGATGGGTCATGCTTTTAAAGAATATCTAAGACAGTTCTTAGAAATCTACATGGATGACTTGTGCATGCACTCTCTTGTAAGATTGGAACACATAGAGCACTTGACCAAGGTGTTCGAAAAATGCAGACTGTATTGGATTTGCCCGAATCCAAAGAAATGTGTCTTCATGGTAAGACAGGGCAAAATATTGGGACATATAGTGTCAAAAAACGGTATTTCGACAGACATGGAGAAGATCAGCGTCATTGTTGATCTACCACGACCAGTAAAGGTAAAGGAGGTACAGGCATTTATGGGCCATTGTGGATATTATCGCAGATTTATCTACTCATACGCTATAATTGCAAAACCACTTTACGCACTGATAACTAAATTTGAGTGGACGGATGAGTGCGAGAAAGCTTTTCAAACTTTGAAGCAAAGGTTAATTTCTGCTCCAATTTTGAAGGCTCCGGATTGGGAAAAGATATTCTACATCCACGTAGATGCATCAGCGTATGCAATAGGATGCATACTTGCACAACCTGGAGAGAACAACATGGATTTTCCAATAAGTTACTCCAGTAGACAACTGAACAATGCAGAGAAGAATTACACAACAAAACTAAGAGGGAGGGTTTGGGTATGATCTATGCGGTGAAAAAGTTTAGACACTACTTACTTTTCAATAAATTTGTATTCTTCGTTGATCACCAAGCACTGATGTACTTAGTAAACAAACCTTGCAGTACGTGAAGGATTGTTCGATGGTTCATCATACTGCTTGAGTTTGACTTCACGGTAGTAGTCAAAAAAGGAACTACACACCAAAGAGCGGATCATTTATCTAGAATGATGCATGGAGAAAACCCAGTAGGGGTTGATGATGATTTGCCAGATGCATATCTTTTCAACATAGAAATGGTTCCAAGATGGAGCGAGGATGTAATTCCTTTGCTGACTATCGGGTCATTGAATGTGACAAGACAACCATCTACCATTGCAGCATCTAGATCATTGGTAATGTTGGCGGGCAAGTTATACAAATAGGGATCGGATCAAATCCTTAGGCTTTGTGTTGAATCGAGTGAACGGGAATTGTACCTAAACCAAGCTCATGTACAAACAAAGGGGATTCACAATGGCATGCACAAATGTATCAAAGATTGATGAGAATGGGTGTGTATTGGCTGAAAATGCAACATAGTGTTCATACGCATATCAAATCATGCGTTAGATGCACGCTTCAAAAGGCAATAGAGCATGCAACTCTATTCAGATTATCTATAGCACCCCGATGGAGTAACTACATTGTTGAACACCTCACCACCAGGATACTGCCTGAAGGGATGAGTAGATCACGTATCAAAACGATCACGAAAGAGACAGAAAACTATGTACTGATTGAGGACAATCTTTACAAGAGGGGAAAAGACAATCAATTGAGAATGTGCGCGCCTGAAGAGGAATACATTCCTATCTTAGAGCAAGCACACGGCGGACAAGCTGGTGGACATTTCTCAGCTGACAAAACGGCCAAAGCAATTCTTATTGCAGGCATATGGTGGCCTACATTATTCATGGACGCTAAAGAGTTTGTGAAATGATGTGAAGATTTCCAGAAAACAAAAATTCCTAGAGCACGAGATGATATGCCCTTGAGGCCAATGACGGGGGCCAGAGCGTTTGCGAAATGGGGAATATTGTAGGACTGATAGCGTCTCCGGGATATAAAACGCACGCTCAATACATTATTGTGGCAACATATTATCTAACAAAATGGGTGGAAGCTAAAGCAACAACCAGAAATCATGCAAAAACGACAACACAGTTTTTGTATGAGAACATTTTCACCATATATGGCTTACCAATAGAGCTAGTGAGCGATAGAGGAACTCACTTCATCAATGAAGTGATCGAATTCCTATTGGATGAATTCATGGTAATTCACAGGAAGTCAGCTCCCTATCACCCACAAGCTAATGGCCAAGTAGAAAGTACGAATAAGATTATGGTGACAATTCTCACCAAAATTGTTGGCGAATCGAGAGCTGACTGGAATCAAAAGCTACATTCAGCTTTATGGGCATACAGAGTAGCTTACAAAACATCAATCGGAACGACTCCATTCAACATGGTTTATGAAATTCAAGCGATTTTTCCACTTGAATTTCTTATCCCCACGCTTCGGATCGCTAAACAATTAGAATGGACGGGCCATGAATTATCCAATCAGGTAGATGTCCTGAAAAAACTGGATGAAACTAGATTGAGAGCCGTTGCATCAATCTACGTGCAAAAACAAAACATGAAATCATTCTTTGATCAACATGTTATCAGCAAGGAATTTGCTACTGAGGATTACGTCTTAATGTATACCCTGAAACAACATTCCGGAAACTCAAAAAGCGAGGCAATGGATCCTATGTGATTCATGACATATCATCTAGCGGTGCCATTAAACTTGCGACATTAGAGGGAGAGGAAATGCCTAACTGGATTAGTAGTTGTAGACTAAAGAAATACAACCTACCACTGACCTCAGAGATGCTTGCCAAAATACACGCTGCAAAGGAGAGCAAGAACAAAGCAAAGGAGACAAAAGCTCAAGCGCAAGAGGAGGCCAAAGTCAGAATTTTAAAACGAAAACAAAACTTACAACAACAAAGACTTCCTCAACCAGCAGATGCGGCTCAAATTCCTTTTTCTATAATTCAAACTAATGAGCAATGAAAAACAGGAATCGATGTTCACATCAATGTAAGACTTCCGCATGGCAGATATCAACGAGCATTGATTGACACAGGAGCAAGAGTCAATGTGATCAACTTCTCCACTTACAACATGCTTACAGATGAACCCCTAGTGCAATCGACACGTGATTTACAAGCCGCAAATGGATCAACAATGCCAACATTGGGGATAGTAAACTTACCAATCAGTATTGATGGAAAGAGTTGTCCTCATCAATTTTTCGTAATGAAAGATGGAGAAATCAGAGAATCACTATGCTTGGGAGTTCCATGGATGAGAACGTACAATGCATTCATTGAATGGTCAGAACATGCGTTAATGTACACACATGACTCTAACACGTACATGACTCCATTCACCAAAACAAATCACTCATGGACGAGTATCCCCATCGACAAAAAGCAACCGGCTCTCATCAGCCAAAAACACCACAAAAGGTTATTCGGAGAGTATGGATAAAGAAAAGATTGATGCCCAACAAACCAAGCAAGGTATGGCTACCTAAAGACAAACTCCAGACGGAAGCAGAACCATCTCAAAGACCTTCAGGAGTTACTCCAGAGTGGAAATGGCAACCAAAACTGGAGAAAACTAAAGATTCGGCGACAGAGCTCGAAAGGAAACCCAAAACTCAAAACAAGAAGCCCGAACCTCCAAAATGGCACTGGAAACCTGTGAAAACTAAAGTCGAATCTCTAAAGATGCAAAAAACCTCATACAAATGGGTTCCAAAAATAGTTGCCATCACAACACCCACAATCAGGGAAAGAGCAATTCGACTGCAAGCTCTTCTGTTCCATACATAGCTACCCTTGCCATCAAAAGCCACTGAAAACTACATTCAGTCTTCGCATCTTGCACAAAACCTTGTTACCCAATGCATTGTCTCAAACATCAGAATAGGGCCACATTACACGGCCATGCATAGACACAGATTCCAAAACCCATGCACATGCACCCAACCTTCGTCCGGGATGACTCAGACAAGGAAGGGGGGAGTAATTCATGAATCTAGCAGCATTCAGGGCCATTAAGGGGTCCAACGTGTATATATGTACATAATGTGTGTGTTTTTTCATTAATTAGAGTTCCATTTCAAACATATTCGATCAAAACCTGGCATTTTTAGCGTTTTGTATCATCCGACCAACATAATAATGAGCTATAATGACAAAATCCGGAGCATTGGGATGCTTCTAGAGAAAATATATGCTTAATGGTGAGTATAATAATTTTGGCTAATTTTTGCCAGTTAATAAGTATTTTCAATTTATTTTGTTTGATTTTCGTTAATAAAACATCAAAAATTAAAAAATATCGCTCATGAGTGTCGGAATCAAGTTGTGGAAGCAAACGCCGAAGTATCATGATAAGGTTATCAAGCATGGAAGATATGAAGCTAATCTGAAGATGTTGAATTTCAGCCTTAATGATCATGACTACATTTCGCCAAAATCGCATCAAATGGTCATACAACGCCGGAATGACAAGCGGTTCGACCCACAGGTGGTATGTAGATTATATCGAGATCAAAGGTGAGAAAAATCAGCCCTATGTCACGAAAACATCGGGAAGATATAGGTCAGGTAGGCCAAATTCTAGCTCATTGTTCATTTTCACATTTTGAGAGAGAAGAAGAGAGCCTCTTGACCTAGAGCGAGCTGCCACATTTCTACCCCGTATGGACGGTCGGAGCCATCATTTCATACCAGATTTCACAGGTATGTTCCTTATCAAGTAAAGATCAAGTCTATTACGCATGCAAGCGCGAATCATTGCACAAATGGACGAAGGGATCAAATCAAAGTCGGATCGGGTCAAAGAGGTCAAGGGCCCTTAGAGGCATCCAAACAAAACTTTTTCTAGGCACGCAACACATCAATGTGATCCCCACAAGGTCAGGAACAAAGCCATATGATCAAATCACATTTTGGTGGTGGTACACCGATCGTGATCGGTGTACCTCACTAACAAAATTTGGGACAGAATATGCAAAAAACCTTCCCTCAGCCTCGCCTACAATCTGCAGGTGTCAAAATTAATTTTGGCCTATGTGGTACGATCGCGATCGGTGCCCCCAGATGCAGGTTTTGCAACTTTTGATTTGGCCCAGGCTTGGAACTCAATTAAAAATACACTCTCTTGAATTTTCAAGGAAAATGCACAAATTTTACTCATGGAATGGGCCTAATTTCTCAAACACAACCGAAATGGAAAAATTTAACCTACAACTACCAAAATCCGGTTAAAAATAATGATGGATAGTTTGAAGGGCATACCTGTCCGACTAAGAGTCAGAACAGTTGTAGAAAACCTCGAATGGATCTCAAAATCTCCTACAAGTATAGATGTAATCATTTCAGTCTCGAATGACCACACAAAGGGAGAATTGGGGCCGAACCAATGCAAAAGACCAAAAGGCGACTTAAAGATGCTCAAATATCACATGGGTATCCAAGGAATGCCTGAAAAATGCACAAGTCTGGAAAATCTCCCAAGACGGGGTATAAAGTGCCTAATCAAGTCAAAATCAGACAGTGGAGTAGGCTGCTGGTAGCAACACATCATGGAAGCAGGGAAAGCTCTAAAACTAACTTCAACTAACTCCAAGCTCCAACCAAATTTCATCAAGAAAACCCAATATGGTTAGACTTAGTAAAATAAGGTCAAACAGTGGAAAATTGCTCTAATTTTTTCATTTTAAGTCCAAACTTGGAAATAAATCATCAGTGGGCTAGGTAGGCATAGGGGTCCATGCCCATCTAGTTTTCACCAAAAAAAGCTCAGGTACTACGATCGCGATCGGTGTACCTCAGCATTAGATTTTGACCAAAACCTAACAGATCCCTTGTATACATCTTGTTCAAGTCACCAACCAAGTTTCAAGCCATTTGGACATCAAAAACTCATGAAAAGACAAAGTCTAGTCCAAAACTCCCTTGTAACCCAAAATTGGGACCTATAAACTCAAAAGTGGTTCAAATGAAACACAGAGTGGACCAAAATGACCCTCCAACTATCAGCAACCCACTCATGTGATCAAATCTAATTTTGGCCTCTGTACTACGATCGCGATCGGTGTACCTCAGGTCCAGAATTGGCTCAGATTTTAATCAGTCATAGCTGTAGTCTTCCTAGTCCCACTGGAGAAATATGGACAAGAATGGATGAAATTTGTTCAAGCTATGATTAGTTTTAACTTTTGAACTGTTTTTTACTAAAAGTCTAAATGCGATTGATGGCGAAAGGAAAATCCTGACAGCTTGTGATTCTCCTGACACAGAATGCCTCGCCAAAAGAAAGAAAGGCAGTGGACAGCAGCACCATATGAAGTGGAGGAGCTCGCTACAAATGAAAAGGCTCACATCTCGGATAAAATACTAGCTCAAATCCCTGTCCACATATTCATCTCAAAGTTTAAGGATGCTGATGGTGACATGGTAAAGACCACTATCATGCCACGAGAGATATGGAACCTCCATCGAAGGCCAGAGGTAATAGAGGCAGTGCGAGCTATGCACTTGGAGTAATTTTTCAGATTACAGCCATGGGGAACAGATTACATGAGGGCCCACGAGATCATGAGCTCGATACAATATGATGGGTAGGCAATGCTCACGAACAAGGATAGAGCAGCAACTAGCTCAAGCAAGCGCGGAATTACAGACCCAGAAGCAGATCGGTGACACGCTGCTAAAGGAAAAAGAAGATCTGATTTTTCAACAACAAATCAGAGTAGACAAAGCCCAGAGTCAACCGCAACTGCTGCCCGGACAACAAGTGCCTGATTTGCCTGAAAAATCACACCAAGGGAAACAGGAGCATGAATTTGATGAGCCAGATCTGGATATTAGAGATGAGCTCAATGAGAGCATTAAGGACATGCCAGAGGGGCCAGCAAAGGAGTACATGCTCTATGAAAAGAAGATAATGGAGTCAGCGGACCTGGCCTACTTACAGCCAAAAGAGCAAGTGGAAGGGTTTGGCCATGAGTACCTCCCATTTCCTGCTATGCCATGAAGCAATTCTGTGGAAGGAAAAGATGCGGCCAGCCCTGCCACGAAACAAAGATGGGGGTTACGAAGACATTGCACTAATAGCAGAAGAAGCCCAGAGGCTTGTCGATGACCACCCAAAGTGGAGGTAGAAGTGGTTGGACAAACGGCCACAGGATCTAACTAACTACCACAACGCTCCTCAGCATATACAAATAGATCCTACTTTCTGCCCAGTCCCTAGAAGACGCACATGGAAGGATTTCGCCACATGGAAAGGCTCGAGGCCGCAAAAACTGAATTACCCAGTCTTGACAGCTCAGCAGCCCCCTATAGTAGCCTACATGATCAATACACTGAATTCGAGAGTCACCTTGCTGCGGGATGTCCCCGACGTGGCGTGTCAAATGCTAGTAAAGATAGCCCGGATGATCGTCACCTGCATCCAGGTGTTTAAAGACACTGAAGGCGACGATCATTTGTGGAATCTGTTCTTGGAAGGACATAGAGGGATCTGCTGGAATCTCCAGGATTCCTCGCCACGACACATTTTGATGGAAATGTACTCCAGGCTAATGTACCTGCCTTCACACTACTTGGAAACATTCGAAGAGGCCTTCGTCACAGGATTCTTCGAAATTGACTCACGGATTTTCCATCCTATGGCGAAGGACCTCAAGGCACGGTACGTAGCATACCAACACACGTTGGACTGAAAATCCATTCAAACAACATCAAGAAGCCCTGGACGCTGTCCTTCGAACAAGAAGCTTTTCAGTAACACTTGCTTCATTGGAGCCACATCAACGGCCAAAGCACTGAACATGCACGAGGGCGTGCAAGGATAAGGAAGGGGGGAGTGTTTGGCGGACGAAGCGACAAGCGGCCGTTTCCAGAGAAGGATCATATTTTTATGAGAAACCATTGTAAAATTATTTTGTAAGGAAGCATCTCTAAGCCGAGAACTTGTCAAGGGATTTATGATTATTCTTCTGGGAGCAATTGTATATTAGAGAGCCAGTTAGAAGTTTAGGAGCTTTTGGCCGGACAAGCCATTTGTAAAGACCTAAACAATAAAGGTCATTTTTTGTAAGTTTGAAGATGATCTTTTTGGATGGAAAACAGAGAAGACAGCGTACGTTTGAGAGCTCCTTCCTGCTCCAACTTGTAATCTTCGCCATTGAGGCTACGGTAATCCAAATTCAGATTTGTTCATTGCATTGTGTTCCTCTTACCGTGCTCTTCCATTCAAGTGTAATCATTCAAGATTCGGTGTAGGCTTTCAACTACGAGTTTGAGACCTTAAATCGCTGTTTTGGGTGTCTATATACGCGTTTTATGTTGTTTTGACCCTAGGAGGGGCTTTAGGGACCCTAAAACGACCCATTAAGATCATCTGTCGTTGTTTTTGCTGACTTTGGGACGAACGGTCACGATCTTTGTACCTCTCCAGAATGCTGTGACAGATATAGGATATGTTCCTGATAGTCCCTTGTAGCTTCCCTTCAAGTTTCGTGCGATTTCGATATGATTTGTATGGTAAACGGGCGTGCTGACTGTAGAGCTGTGTAGAAGGACATAGGCATTTTACTTGGCTTTAGTGCGTTTGATATGCTTGTAGAGTAGTAGTTGCATCTCTTCAAGTTCACTTCATTAGGGTTGACATCCTAATGAGTTTCCATGACTCATCCGAGTCGCTTCCCCTGTATCGATAATTGTATGTTGATGCTTGAGAGCTATGCAATGGACGTCCGTCGCGGCGACCCGCAAACAACCCAAATTCCATCAAAATCTGCTGACAAATGCGTATATGAAGATCATTAAGGACAAAAGTTTGGATTGACTTTTGAAAGTCAAAGTCAAAATCGAACCAATCCAATAGCGCTCAAGAAATTTCATGTGACCAAGCTCACATATCCATATCAATATGCAAATGGCCATGAATACCAACAAGTTCATGACTTTGTACAAACCCTTACGGATGGTAAGCTTTAAGTCAAAGATCTTCCCAAGATGATGCAAGAACTCAAGCTACCACAATAGGTAAAGGATAGCTCAAAGTTAATGGATGCTAGAGCTCAAAAATCTACACAAAGATCACCACCAAAATCTCCTTTGAAGAGACAAATTCTTTCAGAAAGTGCTATTGATCTTCTAAGATCAAAGGCTACTCAAATGCAATCAGATAATGCATAAAAATTGCAAGCAAAAGGTGCAGTATCATAGCTAAACAAGCCAACATTGACTGAAACATGTGCCCAAAACAAAGAAGATGCCAAAAGAGTTCAACCCAAGGATACCACCATAGCAAGACCAATCAATACAAAAAGAAAGCTTTAGAAGATCAAGTGCAACAGTACGAGTGAACATGAAGAAAAACTATTGTACTAGGTATCTACTCCTTTGTGGTGTACTGAAATGTAAAACGACATGGCATGGGGTATGGACTCTCTATCTTTACATTGAGAGAAATCATTCACATAATGATGAGTATCTCTCTTCATGGTAGGCTAGTAAACTCCCAACCAAGTTAACCATCGTAAGGTTTGATCTCGTAAAAAATGTAGAGCCACTATTGTGGTATGATCTTGTTTCAAGTAGGCTTCTTGTTCCTCAGGATTGATGCACAAGAGCAAGATATCATCCTTATTTTTGCGGTACAACCTTCCAACTAGCAATTGATATAGGGTGGATTGTTCAATCAATCGTGTTGTGATAGGTATTGGGTCTTGGGAATCTACCTGCACTATGGTCATTAAGGACAAAAGATCTTCCCACCATCTTGGAACCATTTTCACAAAGAACATATATGCATCTAGTAAGTCATCTTCTACCCCTTTTGGTGCTTCCCTGGTGGTGAGTCGTGAAAGATGATTTGCTCTTTGGTGCATAGTGCCTTTTTTTACTACAACTGTGAAGTCAAATTTAAATAAGATGATTTCTCAACTAATCGAGACCACCCATCCTTGACTGGCAACCTGAGCCAGCTCCTACTTTCCACCCCACACTCATACTTTTTACCACACTGTTTTACATATACAAACAATGTTCCTTAATTAATTCCAAACACAGGTTCTTTTATACAGCCCTTCAACAATACCAAAACAATTCAAACAAGGCCTAATGAAGACAACCTCGAGATTGCATCTAGAGATAAGAGTTGACTTTTGGGAAAGAAGGAGCAATTTTAAGAAAGGAGGAGTATTTTTAGGAAAAAAAGAGGAGGGAGTTAAGTTTAGAGTTCTTGTCTTGGAGCCCAAGCTTCTTCTAAAATTGGAGAACCAAAAACGTGCATCGGAATGCGTGTAATAGTTCTAAAGTCCGATTTTTGATTCGATCGTTCCATTAGAATGCTCTTCGACTTAATAAAATGCAAACCTCAAATATTTTCAAAGTAAATGAAATACTCTTATTGAAAAATGTTGGGTACATTACAACATTAGATTCCAAGCCTAGGGTTATCTGTGGGTATACGTTTCAAAGGTTTGGTATATATCAAGCTATATCCTTCTAATTTGAGTACAAGAGGTCCTTCTTTCATATCCTTATTATAATTAAGGTATTGACCTCCAATCCCCATTTGTCCACTAAATTAGGATCTTGTATCTTGAGGTATTGCACTCTGTTTTGGTCCATATAGAAGTTGTCCTATTTGTTGGCTCTAACCTCTTCTTCAAACTTAATGGTATGGTCATCAATCTTTACTAAAAACTCCACTACAAACTCCTTGTTAGGATCTAGATAAATCTAGGCTTCGTACTTGTTGGTTTTGAAGAAGGTCAAGATATGCTTGAACTTGAAATAGCTCCCACCTCCTCATCATTGAGTTGAAAAGCAAGAAATTTCAAAACTCGAGTCGGAATAAATGTCGGGTACTTCTTCCGTAATAGTTTCCAGTGGTCTCCCTTGGTTTATACTCTCTTCCGTGGACGCTCTACTCCTATTCTCTCCCCCGAAGGTACCCAAGTTTCCCAAAACTCTACCAGAACTTAAGTTTATATATGGGCTCACACAACTTAATTGGACAGATGCTTCAAACTTAGAAAGTTTTCCTTGGCTTCAAATAGAGTGCTTCACTCCTTGTATCACCTTTTTTGCAAAGTTGTAACTCCTTGCACACCAACACTTCAAACCGTATGTGATTTCACAATTGTCAATGTAAAGTCACAAAATATCTAAAAATCCCTTTTCCCAAGCACTAGACATATCCAATTTACTTGAGCTATGAAAATTGGCTCTGGCTATCTTAGGCATGCCTAAGACGACTGCACCTTTTTGTGAGGATAGTTTCAATTTTTATCATATAGATTGAGTCCCCATAACTTGAAAAATATTTCCTAGGTGTCAAAATGTCAAAATTGTCTTTCTAGTGAGGATTTTATCTTATGCTTGCCTAAGATAAATCTTCACTATTCAATCTGTTTTTGCCCAACGTGACTTGGGTTGGTCTCCACTTGTGATTTCAAACTTGTACAACTAGTATGGGACAGTTAGCTAATGGTTGAGTGTGAAGTTGTCATGTAGGATTAGATTTAATGTGAAATGTATACATTTTTGCAATAGATTACGTCTATAAAATATTTTTTTGAATAAATATTTCTAAAATCAACACTTTATGTTTATTAGAAGTATTTTGGTTGTGTATATTTTGGGCAGCTCTTAGAGTACTTGAGAGAGAGAGAGAGAGAGAGAGAGAGAGAGAGAGAGAGAGAGAGAGAGAGAGAGAGAGAGTTGCAAAGAGATAACAACCCTTTAAATTAAATAAGATCTCTTTTTTTAAGGCAATAATATTTGTTAAAAGAAGAAGGATTTTCGGAAAAAACATTGTATCCATTTGGAGTAAGCAATCTAAATTTCTTAATATAAAGTGTTTTTAAGTGATTTTCTTTGTCCTTTATTGTTGTTGAATCTATAATTTTGATCGTGAACTTTTTGTTGAACGGCTTGTATCTGTTAATGTCAGTTATCATCAATTTAGTAGGTTGTTTTTTATGTTGTAAAATCCTTCTTTTTAGATTATTCGTTTGTCCAATATATATTTTTTAATTTATTATACATTGTAGTTTATAAATAAAAATCTTACTTTTATTTTCTGGAGTTGTTGATTTTCGAGGAGACTTTGCTTCTATTAAAAAAAAAAACTCTTTTAAAATGATTTTGTATGAACTTTTATGAGTTTTAGTATAAATATATAAGGTATTTAAAATATAGATTATTATTTTAAAGTAAACAATGGATTCAAATTTAGGTGAAGAGAGAGAGAGAGAGAGAGAGAGAGAGAGAGAGAGAGAGAGAGATGCGAGCATGCATTATTTGACCATGTTGATAATTGCTTTAAAACATTATTGAACTTGTTGGTATTTGAATAAAATGTGAATTTTTGGAGTAATAATTGTACCTTGAGTGGTGGATGGAATATCTATAGGTATTGAAGTTGATTGCAAAGATGATTCTCCTTTATTAGCTATATCCATATCTATAAACAATGTTATGTAAATTTTTTTTAGTTTGAAGAATATAATCATTTATAAATACAGAAGAAATTATGATTTTATACCATTTCTTTGATTCATAGTAATGAAAACTTTGCAAGTAGTGCCATATTGCCTTCGTGCAAATTCCATATCTAGTGATGTTGTAATGCTCTCCAAAGTGATTGGATCTTGTTTGTTTTTTACGTTATATAGTTGCTCATACTCTTTTAGAATGATTGAAGCTAGTCTATTATCAAGAGTTTTCAAAGAGTCTAATGGAATGTTGTAGCCAAAATGCAATAAGTTGATAGCATATGTTGAAATTCCATTCGTGTGTTTATCTAGTAAAGCTTGAGCTTCGTATCGCTCAAGCATTATATCTTCATGTGGTAAATCTTCTTTGAATATCTTAAGAATTTGTATTGTTAGACCTTCAAAGTAATTGTATTTGAATTAATTATATTTGAAATTATGAATAATATAAGTAAATTTTTTAAAACATAAGCTGAGTTATTTACCATCTGCAGGGAGTTCTTTAGTAGTATGTGTTTTTTTCCATGTTTGAAACATATTGTCGACTGCGTCCATATATTGTTTTAGCTTATCATAAGATGGCCAACCATAAATGTAATTTATTGGATCACATCTCGAGATATTTGCATATTTAAGTTGTTTGATTCTTAAGAAGAAATTTTCTCTGTGTTGTCTTTTTTATTTTCGTTGCTCTTCTTGTTCTTTTTCTTGTAGGTCTATTGTGGCTTTTGCTTTAGCTTTGATAGAATTGAAGACCTAATATATTTTAACACAGTTTATACATCTAAGGTTATAAATATTGAAGTATGTGATTAGAGATATAAGCTTACTTCCATATTGTTTAGCTTTCAATCTAAAAAATATAAAAATGAATTTATTAATATTTTTTTTTATATCAATCTAGTAATAAATTATAGCACCTTAAGTTTGATATAAAATAATTTAGCATAGTTACCTTTGTTTTAATCTTTGGAGTATACTTTTGTAAGTCAATATTCTTCATATATATAATGATTTATTACTTGTATTTAGAAATCGTTGATTGTAATTGAGTTCAATATTTTTATGTTCTTTCGGTTAGTCGATCGAGACAACATGACATATAATAGTCCAGGAGAAAAACATTTTCGAACTATTAACAATGACTTACCAAAGATAGTACATCCTTGGGATTTATGTCCAGTCATTGCATATGCTAGTGTTATTGAAACATATGTTTTATGATACCATGTTTCATTGTATGTCTTTTTATGATATTTAGATCTTCTAATAGTTACATTTTGTTGTGTATGATTTACGCGTATTATATTTTGTTATAATAGATGCTATATTGTTATATTTAATATCTACAACTGTCCCAAAATTTCCATTAGCTATACCTATTGCTAGATCTATGTTTTGTGTAAACATCACTAATGCCCCTATTGCTACTTTGGATAGGGTATGAAATTCTGTATCATTTATCCACTGTTGTAGTTCTGATATATGATGTGATGTTGTAGCAATATCTATATTGAGTATATTGGAATGGTTGAATATCTTTAATAATATGAGGTCATTATAGTATATGACATCTTTATTATGTGTACATAATATAGTTGCATCTTTATCTATATATTGTTCTAAATATTTCTCCTGTATAAATGTATGTTTTAAGTATTTATCTAATTGTGATTTAGATGGTTTACTTTGTCTGATTATATTTAAGAATTCAATAAAGTCTGGATCTGAAAAATGACGTATTGAGGTATGTAATGTGTGGTGTATAGCTAATTTGCAAAATGTAGAATTTTTTATTACACATTTTTGGCATATCAAGTCTTTATTTTTACAATTACATATTGTAGGCAATTGCGCTATATCTCCAAATAGAAGTAGTTTTTTAGTGTTAAATATTTCTAGCATAGATAACTTACAAGCTTCTGAAATTTGGAGTATAATTGTATGTAATATTTGTGATGTCATCATTGAAAATTCATCAATTATAATTACATCAAAAGATCTTATTTTAATTGAACGAATATCATTTGGTTATAAATTAGAACAAAATAATTGATTTTTATTAGGTAAACAAAAAAATAATGTGAAGTACGTGCTAATTGACTAAGTCTTGTAAAACTGCTACTCATGTGGTTGCTGTAAGGAGGACTCCTATGTTTTTGGTTATACATTTAAATGTGATATATTGAATTAGAAACGTTTTCCCAGATCCAGGTGTTCCATTTATTATATGTAATCCACCCAATTTTTTGAAAATTTTATTGTATATTAGTTCTTGCTCTTTAGTCAAAGTTGTATTTTCTATGTGTTTAAGCTCTTGTAGATGTATTATTGGATCATATTGAGTCTTGCTCATTAGCCACCGATTTTTGCAGTTCTAGTTTGCTAACAACAGCACCATCATGCATAGGCCAACTGTCGCATACTGGCATTCCCTCCTTGATCGAAAGGTAGGATTCCGTAAGTTCTTCCTGAGGCTCCTCATAGTCCCCAATCTTTACATCTTTCTCGTAGGTCCATTCCCCATCCCATGGGGCATGAACAACACCACATTCGGCTTCATGCAACAGTTTTTCCTCACAATGGGCCTCGGCATAGCCAGGAAACATCGCATCTAGCTTCCTTGACAACTCTTCCTCGCTAATTTCTTTTCCTTCATCCTTTTTGAGGTTTCTCGGCTGGTCTCTCGAATGGGACTTGAGCCCACATCTTTGTATGCAAGGAAGGGTGAGCCGTGGTGCTCCGAACCCTATTCTATTCCTTTTTGATACAACCGTGTTGGCTCCCCGAGTTGAGGTGAGTTACCCCTCACTCGCAGAATACTTATTGAGCTGGATTGACTGGTGACGGCGGCCACTATAGACCCGGCCTTAGTTTAGGGTTTAGGGTCGAAGCCCTCGAGGCCGAGGAGTGGTGGAGGGTCCCGAAGTGTTCTCCAAAAAGGGGACCCATAACACTTACCCCTCCCCAAAAAAAGCTCGATGTCCTCATCGAGTGCCTCTACATCATCCAAAACATCATAAACCTCATCCTCTGAACGTGGCGTATAGTGCCCAGTACCACGCGCAAGCATATACTTAGTGTCCTCTCTTGCCATAAACTTAATCCAACCGATCAACCCACAAAATCCGCTCGGCTGCCAACCCCACATTCTAGAGTCGCATGTCAACGCACTGCCTTGCTGGCTGCAATAAGTATACCGTTCATCTATTGCCTCGTTGCCATGAGTCTAGTGACTCCATCTTAGCCAACACCGCTTAGTGGGCAGAAATATGGGCATCATCACTCGCCAAGCATACCCCTTATCATCATTGACCTTGTATTTCCCTGTTGTGGATCCAAACCAAGTGACTCTCCAAATAAAACATCCCGGATGCGGCGCGGGTTGGTGCTCACTGGAGCCCATGCTCTCGCAAGACAAGTCGTGTCTTACTTCAGCCCTGTTTTTATCGTTTGACCTTGTCGCATTCCTTACGCTGATTATCACATGCGTGCCCCGCTCGTGATTGCCAAGCCCTTCAAGCACCAACCATATCAACAAAACTATGACCATCAGTGTACCCACTCTACATAATTGGGGGTCCCATGCCGTGTTTCGCATCTTCCGAAGTCGATCACTCTGATCGTTTTTGCGTAATCCTGCATCAGACAGCCTACTCGTTGTCCTCTGTCTAGTCTCCTTCTGGTTCCTCAAACCAATACATCAAGTTCAGCTCCATAAGATATACTATCACTCTATCACATCACTTTGACGATATACTACTCACACAACAACAAATGGTAACCCCAAAAGAAAGCCACTTTATTCATATATGCCTATGCGGTTCGGGATGTTTAACCATATACTCCCACGTAAGTTTATGGCCATCTAATAATTGAAATCAACTCACCAAAACAAACCATAAAACATATCAAAACGGCTCGATTAACTCACAACATCATATGGTACCCCCCCTTGATAGCACTCCTACGCATGTAGGTAAAAACTGGTTATAGAGTGATTAATAACTCGCATTCTCGAAGTGATAACTAAGACCTAAATTCATTCATCATCAAGTTTCATCAAGATTTTTAATTGGTTAAGTGGGTTTGCCCATCCGGTCAATCTATATAGTGATTCTCTAAGGAGCCTAGAGTCAAAAAAATTGGTTGTGTAATGGGCAACAAACTGTTTTTTGACCATTTCTCTTAGCTCGTGCATGTTTTTCACATGACACAAGGGAGAGAAAATGTTACAATAGATGTATTTTATCTCTGGTACAAATGGTTCGAGCTGATTCATAATGGTTTGTGATTTATGACCAAAACAGTGTTCCTACCGTCTCTATGACGTGAAACAAAAAGCGCTTTTTATGCACGCATGTGACCATAAACGCATCATGTGCATAAATCAACGTTTTAAACATGATGAAATAATCTTCTAGCAACTCTGTATATACTTGATTAATCCATACATGCACTCGTATGCGGAAAAACAATCACCGAGAGGGTGACTACTCAGAAAAATGGCAGAGAGAGAGAGAGAGAGAGAGAGAGAGAGAGAGAGAGAGAGAGAGAGAGAGAGAGAGAGAGAGAGAGAGAGAGAGAGAGAGAGATGATGGCTATGGAGTTTAGAGCTTCTCACCGTGCTTTAGGATTGATTAGGGGTTGTCAAAAGGCTTCTTGCTTTACCGCAAGAGAGCAGTGATGAGAGCCACGTAGAGGTATCCGCCACGAAAGCTTTCGGAGAGCGCGTACACCATGAAACGAGAGAGAAGATAATAAGCAAGTAGAGAGAGAGTATCCTTCTTCTTCTTCTTCCCAAGAGAGAAGAGCTTATGGAGATGGTGATGAAGAGCTTACACCACTCTGTATAATATATACGTATAGCCTTACGGTAGTAGATGCAATAGACAGCAGCTGAGAGATGGCTTGAAGGTAAGAGCTTGAGGGAGAGAAGGCAACTCCTACGTCAAGGCAAGAGAGCTTCCGCTTTTGAGAGTGCCTGCTTTCAAAGTGAAGGGAGAGGGGTCTTTATAAAGGCTCTCAAGGTCAAAATCACAAGCTAAGAATAGAGTGAAGCAAAGAGAGATAAGTTCACGCACGTTCATAGCTGTTAAATTATTATTATTATTATTATATTTTTATTTTCCTCTTTGCGGACACGGATTTCAATGCATGATTTTGAATCTCTAAGAAGAATCTTGGCTTCCAAGAAAATATCTCTAAACTAAACTCCTCCTCTCTTTTTTGAAAAGACTCTTTCTTTCCTAAAAACAAGCCGTTGTTTTTGGTCAACTCTCCCACTTACTATTCAATTTTTACAGCAAAAGTGACCATCCGAGCAATATCTGGCCAATTAATGGAAACCATAGCTAGACTATGCCACAACGTATTATCCCGACATAATTATGACTTTCCCGTACTATCCCGACGTATTTACGGTACCGCTTTTTATAAAATATTTTCTGTAAAAAACCCGTTTGGTCCCATTTTTGCTCTGGTGATCATTTTTAAATCCAACGGAGACTAAGTTTAGTATTTTTATATTTAGGTCATCATAAAAAGCACACTGCTTTTTAAAAACGCCAAAAAGCACAAAAAGCTAAAAATAGCGGATTTTTCCAAAACTGAATCAAACATCCGTCAAACCTACTGGAATATGGAAATGACCTTGCTTTTCTCTTTAGAACCTTCCAATACTGTCAATCAAGCATCTTAAGTCAAATTTGGTGAAACAGATATTGAAAGTTATTTTTCTTAGTTTTAGAAGAGACCCAAAAATTGGAATAGCTCTAGATCATAATTCACACAACCTATCTACAAGTACTCCTACACATCATATGGGGTGTTGCATTTATGATTTAAAAAATCCTTCACTGCCTCACATGGACTAGCTATCACTTTTATCATCTTACAAATCACTCACATACCACGAACACTAAACAAAACTAATTCCACATATGGCAAAAATTCCAGGCAAGTCACACACTCCCTAGCACCTCTCCTAGATCTTAAGAGTCCCACTCCTGGATCCTATCTAAACTAAAATAACAAGACTCTGGCAAACCAGAGGGACTTCTACCTCATAGGACTCGTCTAAGGCCACCTACCTAGGGCTCTCGTCGTCCTCGGAAACAATGCAAATGTTGGCGGATATTCCACAAGCAGATGCTAGCATAGCAAGAACTAAACCAACATACCAATATGTCGGTCAAGGATGTAGCTCAACCCGCAGGTGCGTGGAAGCAAATAGATGGTTGTAATCACCTACTTGACCTTTTAAGACAATCACTACTCAAGGAAATAAAACCTAGACATCCTATGTGCTGCAATACAACCTATGACATTTAGGCTACCAAAATCAAGACCAAAAGTCCTCGAATCACCTCAATACTCACAGGGGTTACTCTTCTTACCAAGAGGTCACTACACAATGGACTCTAACCCTATATCATGCTTGTACCCACTTGGTGCAGCAAACGTGCATTAGGATAGACATTCTATTACAGGTCATTGATTATCAACTTGTATGATCCTCATGTGTAGCTCTACATGCCATGAGCCTACTAGTATAAAGAACTCGCAATAGA
Organism: Adiantum capillus-veneris; assembly: GCF_014529385.1. NCBI lineage: Eukaryota > Viridiplantae > Streptophyta > Polypodiopsida > Polypodiales > Pteridaceae > Adiantum > Adiantum capillus-veneris. Next base: position 1,779,589 of record NC_140960.1, on the reverse strand, counting down.
CATATGGTTTGCAAGATAACTCACTCAATGAGCTTGCCTCATGACGGAATCAAAACTTTATAAGCTTGGCATTGGTGCATAGCCCTTTTTGTAGCTAGCTTGTTTGTGGTTGTTTGAGGATTGACCAAACGAGCGTCCACCTAGCCGGACACGTAGCCGGACGCCACATTTGTAGTCTATTATTTTGTCGAGCTAGTGTAGTGATACTCTATGTAAATCTTGATTCCACAGTAGCAGCTGATTCTCTGAGTTGTAATTCGGCCATGACAATTGTAAAGGTCCATGTGAACTGGTCACTGCCCATTTAGAATGCCCTAGGTATAAATGTCAATAACCTTAATGTGAAAAGAGGCTTATCTTTAGAGAAGAAAGAGTTATCTTGTACGTACGCTCAAACTATGAAGCTGCTCCACCTTGTAATCATTGCAACTAATGATTGTGTGATCCATTTTCAGTTTTGAAACTTACATTGTGTTCCTCTCTCTTTGCTCTTTCATTTAAGTGTAAGCATTGTCAGTTTAGTTGTGGTCCACGACTATGCATATGTGAGCCTTAATTGCATATATTGAGTGCTCAAATCATTGTTTTTAGTCATTTTGACCATAGGAGAGTGTTCCTAGACCATTAGGTGACCTTTTTGGACTGATCTCTTGCAATTTTCAAGACCTTTTTCATGACGGATCGTGATTTTGGTACCTTGTTGGATTGCGACTAGAGCTGGTAGGATAGTGCCCCTAGGTGTCCTAGACCTCCTCCTAAAGTCTTTTTGCATCTCGAGTCTGCTCAAGTGCCAAAATGGCGTGATGACCTAGAGTGGTGAGAAAGGACATAGGCAGATTTCCTTGATCCTTGAGTGATTGATTTGATTGTTGAGTTGTTGTGTTAGCTTGTTAGGTTCATTTCTTGAGATTGATGACCTCAAAGAGTATCCGTGCCCCATCCGAGTCACTTCCCTGAGTATTGACATTATGTTAGTGTCCGATAGCTATGCTACAGGCGTCCAGCACGGCGACCCGCTAACATTGGTGCCATTGTTGAGGATATGATCCTTAGATGGTGAGTGACCTAGTGCACATTTAGAGCGTTCTTTTTTAAAGATTTGTCTCTCCATTTCATTTACACTTTAGCAGTGAAGCAGCTAGATGTGGGGTTTAGTGCTTGGTAGAGTCTAGAAGTCGAGGACTTCCTAGATCTATTCTCGAGAGGTAAAAGAGGGTTGTGAGTGAGATAGCCAAAAGCATTTCATTCTTCAATTTTCTCTATGCTTTCAGAGTGATGTTCCGTTTTCCATTTCGACTTTATTTTATACCGTTCTGTTTGTTTTTGTTTCATGTTTCACTTTAGTACTTAGGAGTAGGGTAAGAAGAAACTACAACCATCAAATTTGGGCTAAAAGATTGAGGGAAAAAGGGTGAAAACCATATTTTGGCCAAAATGACCATTACTTTGAAATTATGAAAATTTGATGGTAGAAACCTCAAAAGTGTGATCCAAATTCAAAAATTTATGGATCAAGGGTATTAGCAGACTATCTCGAAGCAATCTAGAAAGTTTTTGGCCAGATTTTGTGGAGGAACATGGATCACGATTCATGTACCCCAGAGACCAATTTTGCAAAAAAGTGATCAGTGACACTGTGCATTAGTGGGATATTGCTCTGATCAAGGTTGCTTGAAAGAAAAACTCAAAAATCACATCAAAATTGGCTGTTAGGGAAAAAACAGCAAAACAGGCATTTCAGGCACAAAATTTGGGGGTTTTCAACTTTTAGGGATCCAAATTCAAAAAGGCGTGAGATTTGGCTTCTACAGGGAATAGAGAACCAACATAACAAAATTCATGAAAAAATGATGTCAAACATGGATCGTGATCCATGTACCGTTTGGCATTTGGGGCTGATATTTGATAAGTACAACCATGATAACTAGTGGAACAACTTTGCCAAAAGGAAGCATAGAAAAAAATTGATCAAAACACCAAAATTCTCTTAGATAGCCAAAAACCGCAAGGCAGATAGAAAACTCACTTTTGACTGGGAAAAATTTATCCAAATTCAAAAAGAAGTGGTGGAATAGACTACTAATACTAAAGGTAATCATCGGACCAAATTTGGTGTTCATATGTGATGGAAAATGGATCGCAATCCATGTACCTCATTAAAAAAATTTGGCTGAGATTTGAGTAGTAGGTAGCTGGTATCATTTGGAACGTTTCCCAAAAGAACCATATGCAAAAAAGTTGTAAAAAGTGGTCAAAAGAGCCAAAAATAGAACATTTTAAAATCGTCACAGCAGACTGTAGAAGTCATTTTTGGTTGGGCAAAACTGATCCAAATTCAAAAATTTGTGGATGATCAGGCTACAAACATCACAAGCTATGAGCACACCAAAGATCAAGTCCAAAAGTTATGGAACATGGATTGCGATCCATATATCCCTGAGGAATTTTTGGACAGAAACTTTTTTAGCTTGTAGTAGAGATCATTGTAAACAAAAGTCTCCAAAAGAGTTTGGTCAAAAAAGTCCAAAAACTCATCAAAAGTGCCAAAAATAGTTCAAGGTGAAAACCCTAAAATAGACCTGTGAATTGACTTTTGCCTGACCTATACAAGTTCAAATCACACAAAAACCATTAACCAGGAATCAGGAGACCGATGAAAAGTTGTGTGTCAAGTTTTAGTATATTCAGACACTTAGGTACATGGATCGTTCCTCTGTCACATACTGAGACTAAACTTGCACCATAGCTAGAGCTCATCACAAGGAGTCTAGTGGTCTTTTCAAAACTGAATTTAGATATCAAAAACCAAACCAAAAGCCTAGAACTGCTAAGACTCTGACAAACTGCCCAAACTGACCTAGCTTTTAATCCAGAGGTCCATTTTCAAAAAAAATTGATACCATAGGACCTCCTAGTCATGTTGATTCTGATGGTACAAAAAAAAAGTCAATATGGGCTCCAAACATGGATCACGATCCATGTACCCACAATGACAACTTGACCTAGAACTTTCCAGATCAATAGAGCATACACAAGGAAACATATCCACAAGTCCAATTTTGAAAAAAAACCAACAAATTTGGGTCAAAAGGGAGCAAAACAGGTGACAGACCAAAAACCGCACTACAGACGTAGTGTTGGCCATTTGACCTATCAAACCAAGTCCAAATCCAAAAAAATTTGAGATTTAGCTTTTTGTGGACATAGTCAGGAACAAACTCCTAAGAGATCAAGTCCAGATGTGGTTGAACATGGATCGCGATCCATGACCCTTAACCTCAGATTTTGATGAAAATTGGCATGGAGCGGGCATGGAGCCTGCACATGACCTTTTCTACATACTGCCAAAATTTGGAAAAATTTGGAGAAAACAAAATTGACAAAGCAATATGGATCGTGATCCGTGTACCTCAGCATAGTGGGGGCATCTGACTTGGTGATCTTGTAGACATACTTGAGAACATCCCAAATTTCAAGTTTGAGCTGAAAATACCTTTTGGAGAACAAGATACAAGCCAAAGCTCCTGTGTTCTGGTCTTTAAACTGTTTTGAGTGTTGTTTCAAGTAAGTACAGTTCACCAAAATTGATCTAGCTTTTGATACACAACTCCAAATTGAGTCAGGAATAGCCAGGAAGAAAGCTTGTGGGCAATAGGACACACCTAGACCAAACTTTTAGAGCTGAATTTTCCCAGGTTTCCTAAATCCAAACTTTTAGGGTACCCCCAAGACCAGTTTCTAGAGACCAAAAAGCCACAAAGACCTAAATTTTGAGAGGCCTACTGACCATGGCCAAAAAGGGGATAAGTTGCACTAAGCCAAAGTGGGCTTGTCAAGGACTATCTTGAGAGTTTTGAGTAAGCCTTGACTATGACAAATCATCCATCACCAAGGTTTTCTAATCCACTCAAAGACATGAAAAATGCAACAAACACTGCAATGCCTTCAACAGTGGGATTCGGAGAATACCTAGAGGAGAAGCATCCTCTGATAAACAAACCAAACATGATAATTCATCAAAACCAATGAGTTCATAAGAGTTCTAGAAAATTATGCTCATGAGGGCTTATATAGGTTCACAAAAGGGGATCCATGTCTATTCTACAAGTCTGTGGAACCAATGCCAAGGAGTTGACCACCCATAAGAACCTCTATGCATTTACGTATATAGATGCCAACAGAGTGCAAGTTTTGATGGTAGATAAGTATGGACATGAGTACATACTTGTTGATCCAATTGAGCTAGAATGATATACATACAAGGGAGCTCCAATTTCTACTTACTTTCACCCAAAACTATGCCAGAGCACATATCAGAGAGGATTGCACCGGGATTTTCTCCAAGACGAGAGAAGAGAGTGAGAGACGTCTTTCCACAAGACCACAAATTGGTTAGATTGGTGACTGAAGCACAACAATTAAGACCATATCAAGTGGCTCAATGTTTCAAGACAAAGGACAGTGGGTCAGAGGATCCATATGCTCATGTCTCACTCTTCAAGAAAGTTTTGAGTGTTGAACAGATTGCGGATTTCCATATTCAGTTCGAGGGATCTGGGTTGAAATTAGAAGGAATAGCTTTGACTAGGTTCTAACCATTGAATAGAGATGATTTTCCTAGCATAGCACAACTCTTGCAAGAATTCACGGAGGAGTTCTTGAAAAGGGGAATAAAACATAACACAGTTTCATAGATCTATGCATTCAAATAGAAAAAGGACGAGAAGGTGAAGGAAGCTCTGCTTCGTGTCAAACAATACATAGATAGATGTCCTGTGAGAGAGTTGCCGCAAGATGAGAGTCTATTAGTTCTCTTCATAGAAGGCTTAGTGAATGAAACTCTCAAAAGTTACCTACATCTAAAAGGATGCACAATGTTTGATCAAGTCACTAGAGAAGATCTATATCTAGTTGACAATTCCAAGGCCTACGGAGAGGTGACCAAAGATACAGATAATGTGACTAGTAGTGCCTCATCCATGAAGAGAGAGAACCCACAACAAAGAAATATGTTCAACCTCCTATGGTGTAGATATTTGATCAAGTAGTCGAGGAGGTGATTAGAAGAGTTAATCAAGTCTACATACAGAACCCGATTGTACGACAACCACATTTGAGAAGATGTAATACTTGTGGAGGGGATCACCCCAGTCCATGGTGTAACACTCAACCAAAGCCGCAACAAATGCTAGGGAAAAAACCACCTCTTTTGAATGATGGTAGAGTGGTAGTCCACTACACTCAGCCAACACACATGCCACAACCTACAAGAAATCAGTACTCCATGGATGCAAATATGCTCATGTTCATAGACAATTAAGAGTATGGTTCAAAGAACATCCTCACAAAGCAAGAACAACCATTGACTCAATCACCAGCTATGAAACAAGAAGGTCCATGCTATGAGTGTGGAGGTGATCATTGGGCATGCGGTTGTCCAAACAAGGGTCCACAAATAGAATTATTTGGATTCTGTGATGGATGTGGGAGAGACCATCTACTCCAAAATTGTGCTAAGAATCCAGACTACAAAGGGAAAGCAACAATGAATGTTGTAGGCATGATGTCTTCTTCAAGCGGATCTGAGGTAGAACCCATAATTCCTGTAAAGGTGATAACTTGAGCTCAAGCTCAAGAAGCTGCTAAAAATGCAGTTGTTGAGGAACCCACATTGCCACCTCAAACAGAAATCGAAAACATATCGGTGAGAACTGGAAGAAAATTGTGGAAAGTCAAACAAGACAAAATGAAAGCAAAGAGGCTAAAAGAGAAAGCTCCTTTGGAAACTGAACTACATCAATCCAAAGAACAGCTTAAACACGAGCCAAAAATCAAGAAAAATGCAAAAGGAGCAAAGGAGTCAAAGACTGACTCAGGTGGTTCAGTCTTGGTGGACAAAGTCTTTGAACCTTAAGATGCAATTTTGAAGGCATATGAGGCTAGGCTAAAACCCAATCAAACCCAAGAGCATGGATGGCTAATGTATCCTCATCCAGGGTATGAAAAAGAGAGGCTGTAAATGTGCAAGGAGCTCATCCAGACGGCCCAAGATCTTATGGAACCACATGTTCCAGATGCTCCAAAAACGGAGGTGCTAATCAGCAAAAAATCCAGAAAATGGAGAGACATGATATTGTAAACAGAGACCATGAAGAGTCAAGAGTTATGGCACCTTCAGATACAAGGGAAGTAGCCAATACCACGAGTAGTGATGCCAATTCCGGAGGTAGAAGAACTGTGGACACAATCCTTATGGGAATTGATCAAAAGCCAAAAAGATGGTAGTGCTTTACAATCAGCACCTATCCCTGAGATAAACATGGATCATGAAGTTTTCCCAGGGGATATAAGATCTTTATATGGGGATGTTGGGTCTATCGCATCTGAAGAGAGTAAACCATTCTCTCTACAGACTTTGCCATTTTTCATAGGAGAACTCAAAACAAAATCGGAGGTTAAAATGGTACCTTCGTAGTGGAAAGCCACACCTAAAATGATAGATACCAAGAGCTTGCACGAATTGATGTCTTCTCCTATAGAATGCACACTTTATCTCTCAGAGTTGCTAAAAATTAGACCGCATCTATGGGGCCAAATGGGCAAGCACCTAGAAAATATGGTGTTGAAAATCCCTTCACATGACCACCTTGTAGAAAAAAATATGGATGACACCTTGCCTAAGAAGCCACAGACCAAGCCCGTACGAGTAAATAAGGTGGGTGACTACTGTGCAGGAGAAGAAAAAAAACACCACCTTACCACTTAAGTACAAAGGAGTAAAGATGGTTGCTATATTCGGTAGTGGGGCAAGAATTTCCATTGCAACCAAAGAAATGCGGGTAAAATGGGAACTGCAATTAGCGGATGGATACGTGGAGAAATCGGTAGGAATATTAGAACAAATCATTGCATCCTCATGTGGAATTGAGTATGAGCACACCTTTTCCATAATGAATTTTGACAAGAGCAGGAATTTTGATATCAGATTGGACAGACCATTCATGCGGCAGCTCAAAATGGTACAAGATAGGGGCTATGACTATATCTACTTGAGACATAAAGAGATCACTACAAAAATTAATGTCAAAGATCATAGTTATAGAGATATAGAGCGAACCGCAAGGGAGGAATTACACTCCACAATTGAAGAGGAAAAGGAGGTACCTGCTTGGTTGCAAAGCAAAGCACATATTTGGATGTGTGGAGCTTCGGAGTGTGGAAGTCTTAGAAAGGAATATTTCATCCTAGAGCATTCAGCAGAAGATGAAGCTTACATTAAGGAACCATTTCTAGAGGATTTATTTGAACCTTTTGGATGGGATCAAGTACTGGTGACTCTTGATTTTTGTATAAATGAGGCAACCAACATCAAATTTTGCGATGAAGATGGCTATGATATAACTCCCTTATTTACAATAAAGGTGTTGAAGTCAGCTAACAAAGTTTGTGAGTATGAAAGTAGAAAAGTTGAGACAGATAGCTACATCATGGAGCATGGTGCCAAAGTGCAAATGAAGGAAGCAGAGCAACCACGAGAATATGTCATCATTGACATACCTGAAGAATCAACAAAATCTGTTTCAAAGAAGTCGACTATCGAAAAAGTGCAAATGAAAGCAGATGAAGGAGCAAACTTCATCCAGAAGAAGCCAAAGAATGTCAACCAAGTGTTGGTATCCAAAAAGCACATCAAAGTCAAAGGCCCAATTTGGATACATGAAGCTTAAGTTCAACATCAACAACAAAAAGTGACAGGGTGGGTAGCATCAAATGAGTCAATCATTGGTCAGGGCTACTTCCAAGGAAACACTAATGTTTGGGCCAAAAAGCCTAAAGTAACAGCTTGGATCTACTCACCTTGAGAAAGAAGTTCTATAAGGAGCAAGCCGAGCTATCAATGGAACACAAACAACTCAAATAGAAAGAAAAACCACAAAAGGCAAAAGAAAAGACCTTCCAAGAAAGCAATGCAACAAGTATGGGTACTAAAGGTAGACTTCAACTGAGCTACCCAACCCAAACACATGCAGCAACGTATGATTGCAGTGAAGCTACTCGAAGCACAAGAACTTTATGAAGGTAACACTCAAATATGAACAGCAAGTCATGAAAAATGACAACAAAATCATGCAAACGACAACTCAAGTCCAATTTTCCAAAAAACATGATAAAAGAGCCACATTTTGAAGATTAATTGAAAAAATATCATATTATTTTATGACTTCCTTCAATTTTTTTTTAAAAATACCCACTTTTAGACATTATAACATTCACTTAAACACTGAAATTAAAAAACTTTTAAAAAAACACTACATTTAAGGGATTCTAAAACCTTCATACTTCATTAATGATTCCAAGACAAAATAAATTACAATAATTGAAAAGGAGAAAAATTCCCCTTGTAATGTCTAGGAGAGATCTTTGACCTTTTGCTTCAACATCTCAATGGTTGTTCTACATAAGTGACCAGATTTCTTTAAGTCAAACCCATACACAAGGATTTCCACATCCTCTAGATTAAGTGTGTCCACACGACGAGAACTTCCTTTTTTTTTCCTTTTTGCTTGGTTTCACCATCTCAGGATCATATTTTCCTTTCAATGGATCTTCTGCAGTTGTTCAGTACCAATGCACTTCCATGCCATTCAATACATCGTGCTCTCTGAAAACTTTTGTGACTTTTGCAAGCCAAAAGGGATGATCATTTTCATCGTTTGTGGCAAGAACTACAATCATTGTGCCCTCTTTTATCTCATTTACATCTCCTTCCCACATTTCTCTCTCCTATTGTCGACATTTTGTGCTCTTCCTTGGGCCAACATACATCTTCCTTGTTTCTCCATGAATAAGAGATAACAAATTTGCTAAAATCTGCACAGTGTTTACACCACTAGCCACAACATTACCACTTTTTTTGCAAAGACCACCATGGTGCCACACAAATGCATGTTCAAGCTGAAACATGTCATCCTTGAGCTCTTCAACCGGCTTCACCTGCTTTGTAAAAAAACTCTCCCACCATTCTAGAGAGCTTGCTGGGAAATACACATGTGCACCATGTATTGTCTCCTTGATCTCATTTAGGCATTGTAGAGGATCAATAGGGCAGTTTTTCCTCTCAGCTTTTTGTGTCTCACTTGTTGTAAAGAGCAACATGTACTTTGCTTGTTGAATTTCACAATCACGAACAAACAATAAGAACTTCAAGCCCTCCATTGGCAACCAGTCTTCAGAGTTTGAGTATTTTTTACACCACATGAGAGTCTGTTCCTCTACCTGCTTGATTCTAAATTGATGTTGAAAACTATGATCATTGAGATGTGCAAATGATGGCATGTTAATGGCAGCACCAATCAAAAAAGACCTACAATCATATGTTTCTTCCACAATTTTAATGGAGGGCTTGGGAACATAGGCATCTTCCAACAAGACACAGATTTGTGGAAGGTCAAATGCGCTTTTCTTTGCCAACTTGACCGAGAACCTGTTAAACATTTGGTCATTTGGTCATGTGTGTGTCCCACTAGTAAAAACCCAAGCTTCACTTTTTTAAATATCTTCCTTTGCACCAGCATATTCAAGTATGCAAGGAGAACTTGGTTTTTATTTTCTCTACTAGTGTTATCAAGCTGTAAGTAGAGGACATGTGGTAGTTCACCTTTCCATTCTTCAATGATGTTTTTAATGATGGTGATTGTCAAATTAGAATCATTATGAATATTTGGAAAATTAATAAAGATCGTGGATGACATGACACCATTGAAAACTAAGGCTCCAACAACATGGAGCTGGATGAAGTTTTCCTCTTTGAGATTCTTTGGAGGACACATAAAATGTGGCAACATTGTTTTCTTCTGATCCATGCCATCGATGACTAGGCCTAGATATTTGTCTTTCTTCTCTAAACACTTTTTCCTGTGCTTTGCTAGCTTTTGGCGCTCTATACTTTCTTGCTCCCTGTGAATTTTCAATGCTTGTAGAATGGGCACTGTAAAAGAGTTTGAAGAGTGTTAGAGTTTTGAAATTTTTGAGAGAAGTAATTTAATTTAACTAGCCAAACTAAAATAACTTACATTTCTCCTTCGTAGTCTTTGCTGTGTCTCACTTTGCTTTTAACTCTGCACATATCTAGCAAACACCCATCCTGCTCTTCTTGGGAATTTTAACATGATAAAATTCTTGTCTTTAAATTTGCAAGAAAGATGGTAGCAAAAGTGTGGAGTTTAGACTATCTTTTTGTGACTCCACATATAAATTGTATACCTGTCGCTTAGTAAAGTTGTCGGGTAGATGTGTGAAGTTTGAGTTAGGTAGCACTTCTCCATCAAAGGTGATGAAATTTCCCAACCATTGTTTGAGGAAACAATATTGGGGGGTTTCATGTGTGCTAAATGCTAAATAAACACTTCCTTGGCTCACATTCAATATGATTTTTTGAATTCTTAAATTGCTTATGCCAAATACCTTTAGGAACTTACCCCTTGAGTCCGTCGTTGCTCATGGTATATGTTGTTAACTGCTATATTCCCATGAAGATGCTATAGTTCTTCTTCCACCATATCAAAAGAAACTCTTCTTGAGCACCGTTTAGAAATTGGAGTTCCCTCACTAGCAAGAAAAGTTGTGTTTATAGAAGGTGTTAGTGACATAGAAGGACAAAAAGGTTCTACATTACTAGGACTACTTAGAAGCTCCATTTGATAGAGTGTGACAAACAAAATGAACCAACTTGCATGATTATAGCTCTAAAGGGAGTCTTAATAGGGGGTTTTTAATAAAATTTATTTTTTAAAATAATAAAAATATATTATATTAAAAAATAAGAGGCTTTAAAAGGGGACAAAGGTCTCAATTTTCACATGTAGAAGTTGTATTCCAAGATCTAGAGCACTCATCGCACTCGCTTGCAATTGTGCTTCTTTTTAACAATTCCTTTTTCAAGGTAAGCAAGAATTTTTGGATTATTCAATATTTGGAGCATTAATTCAAAGGTTTTAGTATGTTTAAGTTTTTAAAATTCTTGATTTTTATGTATTGACGTTTTTATGTTAAATTGTAGAAAATGTGAAAAACAACTAGGTCACTTAAAAAATTTTAGTGCTAAAACAAACTATGTTTTTTAATAAGTAATTTTTTCAAAAAGCGACGCACAATATAATGACTAAAATCTAAAGTGGAACAAAAATTTGGATTCCAGAATCCTATTGTTTATTTTCATAAAATATCAAAATTTTAGAATATTTTCAGTTTAAAAAACTAAATTGTACAAAAAGATATGTCTTACTGGTTCAATTTTTTCAAGAAGGACAAGAGGAGTATAACTTCTTCTAGAATTGAAGCCTATGATAAAGTTGGATTCTAGAATCCAACTTTTAAGGCCAATATTGCATGTGAAATGCAACTTTTCAATCAAAGTGGATTTGGGAATCCAATTTTGTGCAATCTTTGATGTTATGATTGCAAATTTTTAGAAACGTGGATTTTAGAATCCAATTTTGTTAAAAAGGTGGATTCCGGAAGCGAATGTCGTGAAAGACTGGATTCTGGAATCAAATTAAGAGGATTCTAGAATTTAAGTCCACGAAAAAGTGGATTCTCGAATCCAAATTTTTGCAAAGTGGATTCCAGAATCCAATTTTATGAATGAAGTGGATTGTGGAATCCAATTTTTTGTAAAACTGGATTCCAGAATCCGTTTTTACGGAGATTGTGGATTCTAGAAACCGTTTTTATGTAGATTGTGGATTCCAAAATCCGTTTTTACAGAGACTGTGGATTCCAGAATCCGTTTTTACCTAGACTCTGGTCTCCAGAATCCGTTTTTATGAAAATTGTGGATTTCATAATCCGTTTTTACAGAGACTCTGGATTCCAGAATCCGATTCTCAAAAAAATTGGATTCTGAATCCAAAAACTACAACGTTTAAGGCAAAGAACATACACAGACACACCCCTCTAGCAAACGTGACAAGACAAGAGAAGCAATAGCGTCTAGAGCCACAAACAGGGAAAAAGGTACGCAATTGGTTTTTTCATTAAAAGCCATGCATAAATGATGAAAAAGAGAGCGCTTTGGTGGTGCGTAGATGGCAAAAACGACAACAGGGCGAGTGCATGCTACGCGGCTTTGCGGCTGTGGCGTGTGTCGAGGCCGACAGTGTTTTGATGGCATGATGGATCTGACATGTGCATGTTCGTTCTGAAAAAAAAAATTGAGACAACATGCACTCACCGTCGTCCTATTGTCGTTTTTGCTCTTCTAACATTGACCAATATTCTCCATTGTTATGTCCCCTTCGTGCTTCTTTGATATTCCAAATGGATTCTAGAATCCACTTGAGTCTAGACATGTTTGTAAAAATATTTGTTTCTTCATCCTTACCATAGATACTCTAAAGTTCCAAACCATCGTTTTTTTAAACTTTCTACTAAGTCCTAGATAGCACACACCACTTTCCTGTATAGGGAGATTCCACAATCTTGTTGCATCTCATGGATTCTAAATTACATTTCACTCTTGATATGACTACAAGAGGCTCTTTCTAAACCCAGATTCTACACCTTTTATTTAATTGTTTGGTATCATAACACATTCTTATACTCTATTTTATCTATATGCTAATCTTTCTTTGTCATGATTGTGTCTTTTTTGAAGGTCGTGGCATCTCACTTGCAACAATTTCAAGCAAGTAAAAGGTTAAAGTGACTTCAAAGCGGAAAAATTCCAGTCAACCGCAACTAGGTTCAAGCTCAGGGGGGCACTCAGGTACACTAATGTCTTCTCAACAATTTCCTGCACCACAAAGACCATGCCTTCAAGCAACACGGCTTTTTAGAAGTCCTCCTCGTTCTTCTCGCCGAGAGCTTCTTGCTGCAGAACAATTTCCTTGTGAGCCGTCAACTAAGCTCACTAGAGAGCATCACCAGAAGGAGCCAAAGGACAAAAGTATAGAACCCACACCTACAGGAAAAGCAATAACCCATCAAAGCTCAAAAGAAACAAATATTTGGGGTAATGTTCTTGCAAAACCCAAATATGAGTATGCTTGGGCGTTTTGCATTGGGTGTCCTGGGGATCAAAATCAATTGATTGATTCAACAAGTCCTTTTTTAATTGTTACAAAACATAAAGGACCTTCAAGTGATGTCAATAAGTTTACTCTTGCTGGGTGCATCGATAAAGTACAAGAGCACAAAGGAAAAAACTGGATATATTTTCTTGTTCAACGTAATGACTCGAGTCTCCTTGTTGTTCTTGTTCTAGTGAAAGACTTTGATATCGGCCACAAGGACAACCCATGTACAGATATCAACCTAATATGTCCCAGGCTCAAAGACCACCAATGGGTATGGAAAGACCTCAACCTGTGTTGGGTCAAAAACCTCCATACCCAGGACATAATGCAGTGCCTGTAAAGTACATGCACCCAGAGGGAGTTATAGATGAACAAGCACTTGTGCCTGCTATACCCTATGATGAGCGTGCTCCACCAGAGCTAGCACCAATGTATTACGTAGATAATCAAGGTGTCAGACCTCCTATGGTGAGACCCATGATTAAAACAAGAACAAAAAACTGTCATAACTATGGTGCAAATGATCATTGGAAGAATGAATGCCCAGAGCCTGACAAAAACCTCAAATCAATTGAAGCTTATTGCATACAATGTTGCAAAAAGGGAGGACACTTCCCAAAAGATTGTCCTAAAAATCCTTTAAACAAGGGTAAAACGGTAGTCAACGTAGTCCAAGTGATACCTAGTAGCTCATCTAAGAGTGAACCGATTGTTCCAATCAAGGTGATCACTAGAGCTCAGGCTAAGAAAAAGAAACATAACTCCTCAGATGATTCGGAGAATACAAAAGCTGCATCTCAAAAGACCAAAACAAGCAGAAGCAAAAGGTATGAGATGAGAAAACAAAAACAATGAGCTAAAATCGAGGAGAAGGCAAAACAACTATTCTAGGAAAAGGTGAAAGAACCAGGAAGCAAAATCAAAAAAACGACAGTGAAATCTGGAGGATCAATTTTGGTCGATAAAATTTTTGAGCCTATTAGTGCAGCCTTGGAAGCTTACCAAGCAGGACTTAAAGCAAGCCAAAACATGGAAAACAAATGGAAGAACTATCCTTCTCTAGACATGAAAGCAACTAAGCTTGAAGCTTATCAAAATTTGATAAGAATCATGAAAGAAATGCTTGAAAAACAAAAACCCAAGCTTGAAAGTATCGCAAAACCTGAAGAGCTTGTGGTAAGAGAAACTAAAGAAAAATTCAAAGTGGTGGTAGAACCCCACCTAGAACCAAAAGGACCAGAACTTATAGTACCGGACAACGAAGATGCCTTAGACAGAATTCCTTTCATAGAGGAAGACTGGCTAGGACACTTGTGGAAAAAGGTTCAAGAGATCAATGATGGGAGCCTAGCTCTAAAGTCAGCTCCTATAGAGGAAGTTTGGTTAGACAACCTACCTCTTGATATGGACGTGGACGTACAATCCTTATATGGGGATTGCGGATCTGAAGCTTTAGGAATTTCAAAACCATTGACCTTGAAAACATTACCCTCTTACTTGGGCGATAACGAACATGAATCCATAGTTTGTAAGACCACTCAAGTAAAAAGAGCAGAACAGACCCTAGAAGTAGACAACATTCATTCAATCATGTCTACACCCATCCAATGCACTCTTACCTTGGGAGAACTGTTAAAACTCCGACCATATTTATGGAATGATCTACAGAAAACCCTAGAGAAGGTGGGGATAACGGGGCTAATCTCTAAAAATTTGGGAAAATTGAAACACGGAATGGACAACAGAGAGATTCGATCTGTTCCAATGAACAAAGTCGGAGAATACTATGAAGGGGAAGAAGGAAACACCACCCTTCCAATGAAATATAATGACATAGAAACCATGGAAATACTGGATAGTGGAGCAGGCATAGCCATAGCCACGAAAGTAGTATTGGAATCCAGGGGACAACCAGCCATTATACAAACTTGAATGAAATTGCAATTGGCTGATGGACACATTGAAAGACCCTTATGACTGCTTGAAAAAGTGATAGTTAATTCATGTGGGATTGAATATCAACACACGTTTGCCATAGTAGACTTTAGGAAGAAACTCAACTACGAAATCATATTGGGAAGACCTTTTATGCGACAGGTACAACTTATCCAAGATTGGGGAAACAATTATCTGTACTTGAAGCAAGTGGGATCTACAACAAGGGTAAATCTAAAAGATCACACTTATAAAGATGTCATGAAAACACCCATACAAGAGTTCGATTTAGTCTCTTCGGCTAAAACTAAGCTTACATCTTGGTTAAACAAAGACACTCCTATTTGGATGTGCGGAGCTTCAGAAAACGGAAGCCTAAACCGAGAATAGTGTATCTTAGAAAGGGATTGCACAGATGAAGCGTATATACCTGAACCCTTTCCAGAGCATTTTTTTGAGCCATTTGAGTGGGCCGAAATTTTAGCGACAATGGATGTATGTGTGAATACATCTATGCCTACTCAATTTTGCAATGAGGACCGCTATGACATAATTCCCATCCAAATGATCTCAACCCTCCACATTGAAGATGAAATTGAGGAACCCAAAGACTTAATGAAAGCTCAATAAGGTTTTTCAGACCTCTACTACGATGCAACAAATGAGTTAGACGAACATTCAGCTACCTCAAAAGATTCGGGGTCAGAAAAAGAACATGTGAGAGCTAAGCTACTCATAAAGGAGGGGAGGAAAAGTTTTTTGACTTTCCTAGCCAGAAACCTAGAAGACAGAAATGGTATAGATACAAAAGAGACACCAAAAATGTGAAAGCTAGACCTATGCCATTAGTCTCCAGTAGAACCCAATTTCTGATGCAAATAGAGGCGCATGATTGTGTCAAAGACAAAATCACTGGTAGATATCCTTCAAATGAAAGTCCACAAATGTCTAAAACATCGAGAAAAACAAGGAAGGATACTCAAGAAAAACCAACGAAACCAAAAAAGGAGCCAACCATGACACGAGTTGAGCGGAAAAGGAAATATGAAGAGTTGAAAAAATCTCTAAAGGAGATATATATGACTAAAATGGAGACCACAGAAGAGGATAGTAAAGATGTAATGAGTGTTCCATCCCATTACAAGAAGTATACTCTCCAAGATTGACAAATCATTGTCGAAAAACCTGTTAGGGAATTATGAAAACAGGGCGAGTCTTACGAAAGACCTAAAAACGCGAAAAAGATAGAATTGGCTGAACCATGAGAAGAGCCTAGGCCTGCCTACATCGCAAATGACCTAACAGAAGAAGAAGAAGAGCTTTTGCTAAGCTTATTGAAAGAATACCGAGATATATTTGCTTGGTCATATAAGGATCTCAAAGGTGTTGACCCAAAAATCTGTCAGCATACCATACCCATGAGAGATGATGTGAAGCCAAGTAGACAAAGGCCATACACATATAATGAAACATTTGCCAAGAAGATCAAAGAAGATATTGAAAAACTAAAGGAAGCCGAATTCATTTACGAAATTGAACACACAGATTGGGTATCTCCAATTGTGGTAGTACCCAAGAAGAATGAAAAATTATGAGTGTGTGTCAATTTCCAAAAAGTGAATGCAGCTACCATTAGAGACAACTTTCCTCTTCCAATCACTGAGCATGTTTTAGAAAAAGGTTCCGGAAAAGAAGTCTACAGCTTCTTAGATGGCTTTTCGAGATACAATCAACTTTTGGTTGACCCAAAAGATCAGCATAAAGCTGCTTTTGCAACAGAATGGGGTATCTTTGCCTACCGGGTCATGCCGTTTGGGTTAACTAATACTCCAGCCACATTTCAAAGATTGATGAGCCATGCTTTTAAAGAATATCTTAGGAAATTCTTGGAAGTATATATGGATGATTTATGCATACATTCATCAATCCGGGTTGATCATTTTGAAAACCTCAAAAAGGTATTCAAAAAATGTCAACTTTATAGGATTTTCTTAAATCCTAAAAAGTGCACATATATGTAGATGCTTCCAATTTTGCCATCGATTGTATACTAGCTCAACCAGGAGACGAGAAAATTGACTTTTCTATTTCTTATGCTAGCCGACAATTGAACATGGTGGAAAAGAATTACACTACCATGGTGGAACATGGTGGAAAATGGTGGAAAAGAATTACACTACCACTAAAAGGGAAGGATTAGGAATGATATATGCTGTTAAAAAGTATAGGCATTACCTATTAGCCAATAATTTTGTGTTCTTTGTGGACAACCAAGCTTTATTGTACTTGGTCAACAAGCCATGCAACACAGGAAGAATAGTGAGATGGTTCATCATTCTTCTGGAATTTGATTTCACTGTGGTTGTAAAAAAGGGCACTACACACCAAAGAGCAGATCATTTGTCAAGGATTGTTTTAGGAGAATCACCTAAAGGGGTAGACGATGACCTACCAGATGCCTATTTGTTCTCCGTGTAAATGATACCTCGATGGTCGGAAAACATGGTGTCATTGATGACAATATCTCAAGTGGATTCACAAATACCACTTCCAATGACAATCAGATTAATTGAGTAATTGGCTATGTATCAATTACTAGCTGGTAGGCTATACAAAAGAAATCGAGATGGAATATTGCTCTTATATATTAATCCTGAAGAGAAAAATCAATACCTAAGTCAAACACATGTTACCATAGTAGGACTTCACTTTAAGGAAGACCAAACTATGCAAAGAGTCTTGAGACTTGGAGTATTTTGGCCGACTATGAGGATTGATGGTCGTTCTTTTGTAAAAGATTGTCCTCAATGTCAAAAACAAACACCCATACCTCATGTAGCGTTGTTTCAAATGTCGCATATTCCTAAGCGGAGTAACTATCTAATTACTTAATTATCAAGCCGAACATTTCTTGAGGATATGAGTAAATGTTGTCAAAGAGCAATTGAAACTGAAGCAAGATACTATGCTCGGAGAGGTAAGGATCAACATTTGCGTCTTTGTGCAAATGAAAACGAGTATATTCGGATCATAGAACAAGCACATGCTCGATTAGGTGGAGGTCAATTCTCAAGTGAGACCACAGCAAGAGCAATCTTGATGGCAGGCATATGGTGGCCAACACTTTTTGCAGATGCCAAAGAATATGTTCGGATGTGTGATGCTTGTAACGAGCAAAAATGCTAACACGTGTAGATAGCATGCCCTTAAGACCAATGATGCGGGCAAGAGCTTTCACAAAATGGGGTATAGATTTTGTTGGGCCAATACAGCCACCTGCTTATAGAACCCA
The DNA here is from genome assembly GCF_014529385.1 of Adiantum capillus-veneris. NCBI lineage: Eukaryota > Viridiplantae > Streptophyta > Polypodiopsida > Polypodiales > Pteridaceae > Adiantum > Adiantum capillus-veneris. The sequence continues at coordinate 1,761,286 of NC_140960.1, read as the reverse complement.
AGCTCAATAAATCATTGTAGCTATGGACTATTTGACTAAGTGGGCCGAGGCTAAAGCAACTCAAAATAATGATGCCAGAACCACTGCCACATTCTTATATGAGTATGTATTTACGAGATATGGATTGCCAATAGAAATTGTCAGTGATCGGGGAATTCATTTCCTCAATGAGGTAATCGGGTATTTGCTTAATGAGTTTATTGTCATCCATAACAAGTCAGCTCTCTATCACCAAAGATTCTCAAAATGAACCTAATGTTTTAGCAAAAGAAAATAAACACACTCACAAGGAATTAGAGTTATCCAATTCTCTCAAGGGATTTCAAGATGTCTTTATTGACGACATCCCCTGTGAACTACCTCCTAAATGAGGCAATGGTGACCATGCAATTGAACTTCTTCCAGGAAGTTCGCCACCGAATAAACCTCCTTATAGAGTTTCTCAAGCTCAACAAGAGGAGATTATGCGGCAAGTGCATGAGCTAGTAGGGAAGGGCATGGTTAGGCCTAGCTCATCTCCATTTTGCTCACCTGTGTTACTAGTGCAAAGAAAGACGGCACATATCGAATGTGTGTTGACCATAGAGCACTAAATAGGATCACTATCAAGAATAGGTTTCCCGTTCCACGAGTAGAAGACCTATTTGATGAACTACAAGGATCGACCTACTTCAGTAGGATTGACCGAAAAAGTGGCTACCATCAAATAAGGATAGTTGATCAAGACATTGTAAAGACCGCATTTCTCACTATGTTTGGTCTTTACAAATACATTTTCATGCCTTTTGGCTTGACCAATGCACCAGCCACATTCAACCACTTGATGGAGAAGTTATCAGGCTCATCGAAACTAACTGGAGTGATCTTATCATCTACTCTAATTCACTAGATGAACACAAGCAACACCTCCAAGTAATATTTCAAGTTCTAAGAGAGAATAAACTTTATGTTAATCGAAAGAAAAGTGAATTTTTCTTGCAAGAGATTCAGTATTTGGGTCACATTATCTCTCAAGATGGCATCCAAATGGATCCATCAAAGCTAGAGGTAATAAAAGGATGGCCTAAACCAAGGAATCTTCATGAACTAAGAAGCTTTATAGGTATGTGTGCATACTATAGATGCTTCATAGAAAAGTTCTCACAAATTGCACGACCATTCCATGACCTAACAAAGAAAAATGTTAGGTATACATGGTCTGCCAAGGAGAACAATGCTTTCAAAAAGCTTAAAGAAATGCTTATCTCTCAACATGTGCTTACACTACCGGATCTCTCAAAGCCATTTGAGGTCCAATGTGATGCTTGTGGTGATTTTCTTGGAGCTGTTTTGCTCCAAGAAGGGCACGCCATAGCCTATGAAAGTCAAAGGCTTGACCCTGTTGAGAAAGATCTACGCATATATAAAAAGGAACTCCTCGCAGTTCTACATGCCTTAGACTCATGGAAACACTATTTATTGGGGACTCCTTTCATTCTGCGAACGGATCACCAAAGTCTTAAGTACTTCATGACACAGACCAAGATCTCCGACAAACAAATGAGGTGGGCAAATTTCCTTTTGCAATTTCATTTTCATATTGCTCACATTGCTGGCAAGCATAATCAAGTAGCCGATGCACTCTCAAGACGGACAAGAGTGAATGCGGTTTCCATAGGAACTCACAATGATCTATCTTCTATGATAGATGAGCATGCTATTGATCCCGATTTTAGAGATGTGATTTCAGCCCTTGCACTAGGGAAGAAAGAGGAACCATTTACTTTACAAGATGGTTATCTTCTCTATGGCAATAGACTATGCGTTACTAACTCACTCCGTGAGAAAGTTATGTATGAATCTCATGCTCCTCCTTATGCAGGGCATAGAGGAATTCAGTCTACCCTAAAGGGAATTGAAACATATTTCTATTGGCCTACCATGAAATCAAACATACAAGAGTATGTTTCTAAATGTGTAGTATGCCAAAAGACAAAGTTCGATAGAGGGAAGCAACCTGGATTGCTTCAAACTTTGCCAATCCCTAATTCACCATGGGAGAGCATATCCATGGATTTTATCTTTGGATTGCCTAAGTCTATCCATGGGAATATGGGAATATGGACGATAGTAGACAGGTTCAATAAACAAGCTCATTTTATACCTTTTAAAAATACTATCAAAGCCCATCAAATGGAAACCCTCTTCATTTCACAATCTTCAAGTACCATGGCTTGCCAATGTCCATAGTGTCGGATAGAGATCCTAGAATGACCAGTAATGTCCGGAAGGGTCTCTTTGAGAATTTAGGGACAAGGCTAAATCTCTCTTTGGCCTATCACCCCCAAACGGATGGCCAAAGTGAAATAGCTAACCTAACAATTCTTGATCTACTAAAAGCCTATGTAACGGAAGTAGATCAAAGATCTCAATGGGAGAAGTACTTACCCTTAGTCGAGTATGCCTACAATAACACTGTACATACTTCCATGGGAAAATCACCTTTTGAGGTAATTGAGAGAAGATCAAAAAGTCCGTTGCAGATGAGTATAGCTAAGACCTACAAGAATCTATCCAAAAGATTAAGGATGATATCTCTATCTCACAGCAAAGGCAAAAGGCTGCTGCTGACAAACACAGAAGAGCCCAAGCCTGCAAAGAAAATGATTGGGTCTTACTCAAATTTCCAAAGGCTCGATTAAGGCACACGTCGGGCAATAATCCTACGGGACATCAAAAGTACTATGCTAAGGTAGCAAAAAGGTACTATGGTCCCTTTCAGATTCTTAGGCCAATCAATGAAATTGCCTATCAACTCAAGTTGCCCAGCCATTGGCTCATACACAATGCTTTCCATGTAAGCCTACTAAAGCCTTACAAAGGAGAGCCACCTCAAGAAATAACTATTGAAGAACCACCTGAGATTGAGGACCAAGAAGAGGTGCTGCATCCCGAGTCCATTCTCCAATATGAAGACAAGGTACTAAGAGGCGGTAAGACTATCCGACGATATCTTATTAAGTTTAAGAATTATCCTTTTGAAGATGCTAGATGGATGCAAGGCATACAACTAAAGGATAACCTAAACCTTGTCAATGCTTACAATGCTTCCCTAGAGTAAGCAAATGTACAAGAGAGGTAATGTCATAATAACTAATATCTAATTCTCCTAAATGATTTTCTTATGTTAAATTGATCATTTAATATAGGGAAGTGCCAGGGGAGAAAAAGCTAGAATATTGGTTAAGCTGGTAGACCGGGTACAGTAGGTATCCAAAGGAGGGAAAATATGGATCCAAAGGAGGGGGCATCTACAAAAGAGCAAGGTGCAACAATGGTCTTAAAATACCCTAAGGTTCAGCCCATTAAGACTTCCAAAATGCTAAGGTTCCAAAATTCAAAGGTTGTGTCCAAGGTCAAGAGCCTAGGAAAATTGGATTCTTTGTGTGTGCTCAAAAAGTCTTCATGCATCCCTACATAGGAGGGGAAAACCCTAGAAGTAGGAGATGAGAGAGAAACACACACTCACAAGCTCCTTTACACAAAGAGAAAGAGGGACATATGTCAGCTTCCTAGCCCAGATGCCCACAAGGTGTACTCAAATCCTATTGGATGGCCATGGAGGTGGACCAATGAGAATTAGGCTAGAGTAAATCTAGTTTAATTAATTTTAAAAACACTTAATAAAAGAGCCAATAAGAATTAATCCCTCTAGAAGACTATTGGACAGTCTCCCAAGGGGTCCAATGAGCATTTATCAGCCCAATGGCTTGCCTGATTCCTATTGGCCAAGAGACAAAGGGGTCCAATGAGAGTTTAGTTGTATTAATTAATTACCTAAAGCTCTCACAAAAGGGGAAAGGAGGACACATGTCAGAAGGCTATCACTTATGCTACTTAAATTTCATTGGCTAAGCCTGGCATGGGCCAATAGGGTGTGAGCATGAGCAAATAGCAAGAGGGGTCGACCAAGAGAGAGAGAGGGGGCTGATTTTCTGAAGGCATTATTGCATACACACTCACACTAGTCCATGTGTGGAGTAAGAAGACTCTCTCTCTCTCTCCTTCTCAAGCTTTAATGGAAAGCTCATCACCTACTCCAAGCTTGTGAGAAGGGAGGCCTACATCAACAACTCTTGGCTTTCTGATGCAAATCCAACCAAGATCCAAACTTCAATGCATGCTCATCTCCTCTACCATGCTAATTACTAAGCTAAGCTATGCTAATATGAGTGATTATGTGAGGAGATGTACATCTTTCTCGTAAGACTACTCCTTCCTCTCAATCTACTCTCATAACTTGCTAGCTCTCACCATCTTCGAATGTGTGTGAGGTCTTGGGTCTGAGACCGTGAGGGAATTGATGTTGTGTCTAATAAGTGTTTTGCTTAGTGCTTGAAGTTTCCATCTTCATTGCACTAGCTAGTATTGACGGAACACAAAGAATTGTATTGTAAAATGTTTCTCTTGATGGGAGAAACCATAATACAAAGCCTTTTGGAGGGGGGACCGGCTCCATATAAATCCGGTCCTCAACTATTGTCAATAGCTTAATTTCTCTCTCTTTTGAAGTATTGTTCATGCTATCTAACTAGGTGTTATTATTTTTGTTGCTCTCTCCACCCAAGCACTCTTGTTATTCTCATTAGGAATCTATTATAATGAAATGCTCACTATGTTCATGCTATTTTCTGCTACACACAAGTTACTAGGCCATTAAATGTTATACAGCGAGCTTAAGGCATGAGCTAGGATGAGGGGTTGACCCAAGCAAGAAGGGGGTTAGCTTGACTCACACACACTCTCATTGTGTGAAGTGCAAAGAACTTCATCTCCTTCTCCAAGTTTGTTGAGAAGTTGAGAGCCTACACCAACACTCTTGGCTATGGAATCCAAATCCAACCAAGAGCCATGCTTCAATGCTATGCTATCCATCTTCTTCATCTCCATTACTATGCTACTATGCTATGATAATCTCTATGAGTAATGGTATGATATAACACTATTTATTTCTCCTAAGAATACTTCTTCTTTATCTTCCCTACCCTCATTCCCTGCTAGCTCTCTCCACCTTTGAATGTGTTTGAGGTCTTGGGACTGAGACCGAGGACAAGTTCATGCTTTCATTTAGCTAAGTTAAGGGCATAATTGTGATGCATGAATCTCTCTATCTTCATGGCACCATCAAGGTCTCAAGGAACACAAAGCTTATATTGTACCAAGTCTCTTTTTATGGGAGAAGATATAATACAAAATCCTTTTGGAGGGGAGACCGGCTCCACATAAATCCGGTCCTCAACTGTTGTCGAGTTTTCTAATTCTCTTTTTTGCAAAGTATTGTTCATGCCAAGTTAATTAAGTACAATGGTTATGTTACTACTTGTAATCAAGTTCACCCTCTATTTTCTCAAATTATTCTCATAAAAATGCTCACTTTAGTTTTCTTAATTCTGCTTTGTTCATAGTCCATTTCCATTACATTGGTATCAGAGCTATTGGTTTCTATTTTCTTGCTTAAAAAGAGGTGTCATTAAGTTGTCCATAAAAGGTTAGACCTATTCATTTCAAGAGGGTAAGTGGGACAGGGATCTATTAACTTGGTTGAAAAGGACTTAGTTTGACGTACACCGTTGGTAACTATAGACTTAATAATGAAGTCTTTTGGGGCTTGCCTTCGGCTTCACCATTATTGAGCTACTAACAAGCTCAACGGGAACCATAATCAACCGAGCAATGTTAGACCCTCTCCACTACTCTTTGAAATGAACATACTCTAAACCACGTGTGTGGCTACTTGAGAGCTAATTTTCAAAGGTAAAGAAGAATAGCAACTAAGGTTTTTGAGGGTACCAAAGCACAAAGTAGCATACACATTCGTTTAATTATCATGGATGACAATAATCAAGAGAGTAGAATGAATATTGATAACTTTGATTTTGCACATGAAGGTGCTACTGATGATGCCTCAATGTTTGTGAACTATCTTGTTATGAGGTTGCAACAAGCTATGGGCAACCCTGCCTTGCAAGCCGAAGTTACCCAACAACTTCGTGCTTATGAGATTTCCCTGCCTCTCCAAGAAGAGAGAGAGAGAGAGAGAGAGAGAGAGAGAGAGAGAGAGAGAGAGAGCTTAGGAAGACTTTTGTTGAGACTTCCAAAAGAAGACTCTCTCCGATAAGAGAATAGGGAGACAACGGTCTTGACAATCCCCGACTTCTCCCAAGAGGAAAATATCATCCTATAGTCCTTCTCCTCATCACTCCAAAAGGGAAGAGAGGAAACAAAGAAACAAAAAGGGAAGAAAAAGGTCACCCTCCTCTCCTTCTTCTTCACCTTCCTCCATTCGGACAAAAGCAGTGGTTATTCTCCTAGAGAATACAAAAGGAGAGGACATCGCAAATCTTACCCTGCTTGGAAAAGGTCCCACGGTTAAAAGAGGGAGGAAAGAGTATCTCTTTTCTCACCTATGATGGAAAATTTGGTTCTATTGACAAAGTATTGGCCTTCATCCAGCAATTTGATGCCGCCTTTGGAGACGAGGGCTTCACGGAGTCCTCCAAGCTACACCATGTAGCTATGCACTTTCAAAATATTCTCGTCAATGGTGGGCTAGTCTCCGTGGTAATGGCAAAGCCCCAAGGACATGGAAAACACTATGAGTTTCCATAATGAAGCAATTCCTTGCAAGCGGTGCCAAGGACAAAGTGCTTACTGAATGGAGAAGCTTGAAGTTACTTTCCTATGAGTCTATCCACAAATATGTAGACAATTTTTGGGATTCACATCTCAAAGTTACATTCTTTCAAATGATAGACTTTGCCAAGAAAAAACAACAATTTTATGCGGGATTACCTGAAAAAATGGCCAAGTATGTCAACTCCCGATGGCCTGGTTCTATCACCGAAGTCATCCACCACACTATGGTTGTATCTAGTATCAATTTCCAACAAGGGGCTAAAAGGAATGCCAAGCCCATGGAAAACAAAGATCAAAATGATGCAAAGGGGAAGAACAATGCTCAAAGTTCTTCCCAAGGCAATTCCAACAACAACAATAAGGCCAAGGAGAAAGAAATTTATAAAGGTTTAAAAAAACTCTCTCCTAAAGAGTTAGAGGCTTTTCGTAAAGAACACAAATGCTTTAAGTGTGGGGAGCAAGGACATGGTTATCGTTCTTGCCCCAAAATAAATGCCCACAATAAGACTCCTAGAGCTTCCACGGTCGAAGCTTCAAAAGAGGATGATCATTGCAAAGGATCATCCATTTCATATGCTTGGGGGAAGGTGAGGGAGCATGATGCCATCATCCTATTTGATCTTGGCTCTACTCACAACTTCATATCAATAGAGTTGGCCACAAAGCTGGGCATACAAGCTTTTGAGATGGGAGATACTATAACTGCCCATGGGGATTTCAAGGGACACCAAGCCTCCATTACTCCCTTGATTGGGAAAATGAGGCTTCATGTCCAAATCTACGTCGACAAAGAAAACTTTTTCATCTCTCCTCTCCAACATGAGGATGTTATCCTAGTGGCACCATGGTTCAATCGCATGGCTACCTACATGAAGTTTTCTGAAAGGAGAATCTACTTCACCTATAGGGAAAAGAGCATGGATAGTTTGATTGTACTATACCACTTGTAAATTCACCTGCTTTTGATAAGTCAGTGAAAAGCTCACTTTCTTCGTACATGATTTTTGTCAAAGAGTCTCTAAATGATACTAATTTTTTAACAAAACAAAGTGGTAGGAATCCAAAAGAATTAGAGCTCTCTAAGTTCCTAAATAGATTCCAAGATGTATTTATTGATGACATCCCTATGGAGTTACCTCCAAAACGAGGGGATGATGACCATAAGATAGAGCTTCTACCTGAGAGCTCACTAAAAAATGGCACATACCGCATGTGTGCGGACTATCGAGCACTAAATTGTATTACTATCAAAAATAGATTTCCCATACCGCGGGTAGAAGACCTATTTGATAAGCTACAAGGCTCGGCCTACTTCAGTAGGATTGACCTTAAAAGTGGCTATCATCAAATAAGGATAGATAATGAATATATCATAAAGACCACGTGTTCCATACAACATTTGGTCTTTATGAATATCTTGTCATGCCTTTTAGTTTGACAAATGCTCCAGCCACGTTCAACTGCCTAGTGGAGAAAATCTTTAGACCCTACCGCAAGTTCATTGGAGTGTTCTTCGATGACATTATCTTCTATCCAAATCTTTGGAGGAGCATAAGCAACATCTCCAGGTAGTTTTTCAAGCTATGAGGGAGAATAAACTTTTCATCAATCAAAAGAAGAGTGAATTTTTCCTCCAAGAGATTCAATACTTTGGTCATATTATCTCTCAAGATGGTATCCGTATGGATCTAGCCAAGCTTGAGGTAATAAAAGGATGTCCTAATCCAAGGAATCTACATGAGCTACGAAGCTTTATTGGTATGTGTGCATACTATAGATGCTTCATAGCTAAATTCTCCCAAATAGCAGCACCACTACATGAATTGACCAAGAAAAATGTTTACATATGGACTGCTAAAGAGAAAAGTGCTTTTAAAAAGCTTAAATAAAAGCTTACTTCTCAACCCGTGCTTACACTATCGGATCTCTCAAAACCATTTGAGGTCCAATGTGATGCTTGTGGAGATTGCCTTGGAGTATTTTTGCTTCAAGAAGGGCATGCCATAGCATATGAGAGACCTTCAATGCCGATGAGTATAGCCGAGACCTACAAGAATCTTTCCAAAAGATTAAGGAAGCTATATCCATCAGGCAAAAGACTATTGCTAACAAGCACAAAAGGGCCTTAGTTCTCAAGGAAAATGATTGGGTCCTACTCAAATTTCCCAAGGCTTGATTGAGGTAGACTACTGGCTAAAATCCTACGGGCCACCAAAAGTATTATGCTAAGTTAGCAAAAAGATACTATGGTCCTTTTCAAATTCTAAAAGCGATCAATGAGATGTCCTATCAACTCAAGTTGCCCAACCATTGGCTCATTCACAAGGCTTTCCATGTGATCCTACTTAAGCCTTACAAAGGAGAGCCACCACAAGAACCAATCATTGAGGACCCACCCGAGATCGAAGATCAAGAAGAGGTGCTTCAGCTTGAATCAATTCTTCGACATGAATAAAAGGTACTAAGACATGGTAAGATTATTCGACAGTATCTTATTAAGTTCAAAAAATATCCTTTTGAAGATGCTAGATGGATGCAAGGAGCACAGCTTAAGGATAGTATGAAGCTTGTCAATGCTTACAATGCTACATTAGGGTAAGCAAATGTAAATTTTTCTTTTAAATGATCAATGTTTTTTTCTTATAAGACTAGTTCTCTTCTTATTGTGCACAAATTTAAGTAGTATGCATGCTTAGAATCATGTTTGTGATGACGACGTCTCTCAAACACCAAGGTAGAATTTGTCACTTTACTTTGGGAGAATGAAATGGACTCAAGAGCAGACATGCTTGCGGCAGCTAAGTCTCCCAAGCCCCCAATGGATTAGTCATCCATCTTGGAATGATGTCCAAGGGTAAAAACGGATCCTCTACTTACTAAGAAACATAGACTAATGACTAAGGCTTTATCTCCTCTACCTCATAGTCGAGGACGACTATGATTTCAAGAGAGAGGTAATGTCATAAAAAAATAATATCTAACTAACCCAAATGATTTTCTCACATTAAACTGATCATTTAATGTGGGAAAATCAACAGGAACAAGAGCTAGAATATAGACGTGCTTACGGATCTATCTCAGCACAGGACCAAAGTCAATGGGTCCAAATGAGAGATGGTCTATCAAAGAGAAATGCTAGCTAATGGATCTTGAAAGACCTTAGGTTTATCTTCATTAAAGACTTCCAAAGGTTAGTGCTAAAAGTCCTTAGACCTAGGACCTTAGGCAAGCTAGGGTTGCGCTTGAGGTGGGAGCCCGGTCTAAGCTTGAGGTGCTTGTCGTGCTTACTGACTAAGGTGCTTAAGGTGTTGGTCATGCTTGTTGACTAAGGTGCTTGAGGTTCTGTTCGTGCTTGCTGCCTAAGGTGCTTGAGGTGCTTGTCATGCTTGCTGACTAAGGCGCTTAAGGTGCTTGTCAT